>NC_134143.1:66305714-66939285 GCF_033958435.1 Carettochelys insculpta | reverse complement strand
GTGAAAGCCAAGCCTGCCCACTGTAGAGGCTGGCCCGTAGGTGACCTCCCCAAGCAGGCAGGCACATGTCTCCAGCCTTCTTGACCCTGGATCACAGGGAGGGTGTGCATCACATGGCCTTCCTTTCCCCAGCCTTCATGCAGCTGAACCCTGGGCAGCTCCTAGAGATGGGAGGAAGCTGTGGTTGGTGATAGGGAAATGCCCTGGGGCTGGAGTGTGGGTGGAGCCATGCCTGACAGTTTGGAAAGGCATTGCCTTTCCCTGCCTCTGATACCTGCTACCCATGTACCTTTGCTTTAGCAGATACTTAGTTGATACCTCTAGAGTTGGCCCCACCAGTTGCCCTTACTTTAGTTTATCCTTTTCTTCATCGTTGAAGGCAGTGAAGAGAAGTGAGTGTGCTTACTTTTGTCTCCTCGGAAAGCATTAAGGTCTGATCCTTTGCCTGAGCTTCCTGTTCAATTTTGCACCTCAAGCTGCAAGTTAACTATCTCTTTTTGGAGTTGGCACTGTTCATTATCTTCTGGCCACTCTTGATGAACTTGTGCCTGAGTTCAGATACTGGCTTCTCTTTTGGAGACTTGACTCCTCTTTTCCCTTGCCTTTGAGCCAGCAATGATATTTGGTTTTATTTTGTTTTTGGACTATTTTGGAATTTCTCTTGGTTAGACTGTGGGCTTTCAGGTCTGTGTCTTTGGCTGGCATTTGCCCAAATCTTAATACACTGTCCTATTGATAATTTTGTAGGGAACAGTCATGCATTTTCGTTATTCCTCTGGATATTTTCCCAACTCTTAATTCAGTATTTTCTACTATACATCCATTCTTTTGACTGAAACAGATTTTCATAGGTATTTTGTTTTAGTACTCCATTTTATCAACATAGGTTGAATTACTCTGGATGATCTTAAACATGATTTTAGCCCATTTTTGTATCTTCCTTCTTTCTTACAAAGCTAAGGTGAACTCATCTTTAGAGTGTTGCTCTTCCTGTTTCATTGATTACATTTGCCCTATTTGCTCTCCTATTTTTTTTAAATAACTCTATGCCAGATCCTTCTGTTATACCATTGTAAATTAGGAGTAACTGAAGGGAGAATATACCTGTCTGTTTCTTTGCCTTTGTGTTCTGTAGGTCTCCCAAGTGCTGAGATACTACACACCTGTAGTGGTGTTTAGGCATCAATGTCAGGAGACCTAAGTTCTAATTCCTGGCTTAGTCATTGGCTTGTGATGTGACCTTAGGCAAGTCTCTTTGCTTTTGTTTCTCCAGCTGTAAAGTGAGGGGGATGATAGGCATCCATGTGATGTGCTCTGAGATCTAGAGTTATAGATAACATAACGGCTGAATTGTTTCCACTGAGACAGGAAGCTTAGTTTTGCGCAGAAATGGAAAAACACCTGTCTGATTGGAGCTGTGTAAGTACAATCACTTTTTCTTCAGACAAAGTTGCTTTTAAACAAGTGGCACTTTGAATGAAATAACCCCATTTCTAAATGTGTCTCAGGGTAATCTGCCTTTGTTTGGAGGTGGGGTAGGGGACTTCCCCAGGTAGGAAGCATTTCTTCAGTTTAATTGTGGCAAAATGTTTTTCTCAGCAGGTTTTGCAGTGCAGTGCAGTGAATATTTGTGACGCTATTTGTGGATGTGATGCTCTTATGAAAAAATTCTCATGGGATGAAGTATGGTAGAGGGCACAGTACTGGGATTTAAGAGAACTTAGTTCCATTCCTAAATGTGTCACTAGTTTGTTGTGAGACTTCAGGGAAGTTATTTAACATCTACCGATTAGGGATGTTAAAGTTTAACGAGTTGTCTGGTAAGCCTCACCTTAAATGGCTTACCTGTTAACTGGTAAGAGCTGAAGCAGCCCCCTGCTCAACTTGAGCAGAGGGTTGCTCCAGCCTCATGGGGCTGCTCCAGCTGGGCCTAAGTAGCCCTTTCCACTGCATCCCCGGGGTAAGGGTGGCTGGGAAATGGGGAGCTGGGCTAGAGACCCATCCCCCCAGTTTCACAGGTGGGGACTTTTCCATCCTGGGACTACCACAGATGGGCTGCTGCAGCTGAGCTGGTCAGTTTGCTGCAGATGGGGGCTGCTCTGGCCACGTTGCAGTGCTGCCCAACAGCAGCAGTGCCACGGGCAGGGAATGCTCCTGCTGTGTCAAAGCTGCTCTGGTTCCTGCGGCCTCCCCACCATTGGCTTCCTAGCACGGGGCAAGACTACCTCCCCATGCCCTGTTGTTGGCTCTGTGGACCCAGGCAGGGCTCCCTCCCTGGCCTCCACCACCTGCTCCATTGCCTGGGCATGGCTGGTTCCCCGCTGCTGCCACTGCTTTCCTGGCCCTAGCTACCAGTTTGCTGATTCTAGCCTCTATTACCAGCTTCCTCCTCATTCACCAACTTTCCAGCCTCAGCTGTGGCTCCCTGATCACTGTCAGTTTCCTGACCCTAACTGAGGCTAGGGCCACTGCTGGCTTCCTTGCCCTTACTGGCCCAGTCCCTGGTGCTACCCCAGCTACGGTGTTGCCAGCTTCTTCCCCACAATCCTCGCTCCAGGCCAGGCTCTGAGCTTATAGCTAGCCCGTACTCTCAGCCACCAGGTTTGGCAACATGTGTAGTCCTGCCAGATGTTGCCAGACCAGAGAGTCCCTGATTTTAGAGGTTCAACCTGTAGCGTATAATAACTTCATCAAATTTAAACTGTTTGTTTGACCTGAAATTGTCTAAATTGGTGTTTGCCTCATGCTGAATTTTGAAAGTTTCAGCCAAACAGTTTTGTGTTTTTTTAAAATTAAGGCTAAAGAAAAATGTTTTTCCCATTTAAAAGAATAAATTTTAGGACCACCTTTGAGAGGTTTTAGTGCCTCCATGCTTTGTAGCATGGACTTGAAATTAGAGTCTGGCCTTTGTCTCTCTTTTTTCCTCTTCCTGTGAAAAGCTGTCAAAATTTGGCAAATTTATAAGACTTAAAATCTCAGGTCACACATGCTTAGTTGAGACTTGCAAGCACTTTGCTGCCTGGACTCTGAAGATTCTGTTGTCACTGAACACTTTCCAGTTCCTTATTGCTCCTGGGCCTGGAGTTCACACGTGCCACCTCTACCACCCACAAAGCTATGATGCGAGCAACATCCCAGAGCAATATGGTTAAAGCCAGATTTTTCCTGTAACTGCTGTTAATTTTACCTAAGGATGCCACCCCATGTCAGGGCAACCCTAAACCAGCCAGAAGCAGGGAGGGGAAGATAGGGCAGACCACTCCTACTTCCTTGTTCCGTATACTGCATCAGAGACTGTTTACTAGCCACCGTTGAAGACTGGATAGTGAGCTAGGTGGATGATTGGACTGACCCAGTATGGCAGTTCTTGCAATGGTATATTCTGGTTTTTCTGCTGTATGGTCAAAACTTGCCTTCCCCATAGCCCAGGTGGAATGGACAGCTCTTTTACAGATACTAGGAGGCAAGATTATAGTCAGAACTCTTTATATAGAGCTCTGTATCCCAATGTGTAAGCTTGTAACTGGTTATGTTTCCATACATACCCTCTCTTCTGAGATCAGATCTAGACTACAGCAGAAGGTCAAATTAAGATATGCAGTTCCAGCTACATTAATTACGTAGCTGGAGTCAACACACCTTAATTCAGGCTTTTGCACTGTCTCCACTAAGGGGGGTTGATGGGTGTGTTCACTCTCAAAGACTTCCCTTATGCCTAATGAGGGGCAGGATTACTGGCATCAACACAGGCGCTCTATAAATTCCAGTTTCCAGAAGATGAAATGTGGCGGGGTTGATCTTCCCTGTGGTAAAGATGTATCCTGAGTATAAGGTGCTGTCAACATCACCACAGCTTTGGCCTGCGACTTCTTGGGATAGCTTGGTTTTTGTACTAAGAAAGGAGCTTGAAAAATCACCTTAATTCTATGAAGCTGGGGTCTAGTGTTACTACAGAACTTTAAAATAAAGTGGAGTTCATAGCTTTGATTTGTGGAAGGCTTTGTCAGGTAGGGCACTGCTTAAGGTGTCTGGTGGAAGACGATTATCCTGCCTTCTATTAAGGGTCTCTTCACCGTTGTTTCTGTCTCTCAATTAGGAGTTGAGACCCTTTGCATGGTGACTACTTGTTTTGCAAGTATGAGTAAACTGTAACAGGTGCCAGCAACGTTGTGTTCCTTGCTCTGTTTGCCTGCTGGAAACTGAGAATGTGAACTCTGGAAAGGCCGCTACTTTGGCCCTGAGAAAAGGGCTTTGATCACAGCTCTGTAAGGAGTCTCATGTCAATCTAAGAGTGACAAAGGAGCTAACCAGAACTTTGAGCCAAATTAATCGGGTACAACTACATTGACGTCAGTAGGGATGTGAATCCTAGCCTATTCTCTGTGTTCTGGTTTTAGTCCATTTATGGAAAAACATTTTCTTCGGGTATTAAGGCCAACGTGTCGCTGTGGATTGGAAGGTAATGTTGGACAATAATGTTGAATAAGAAAATAAATTGTGGTTGTTGTGCTACCCATCACAAGCATTTGGGTTCACTGATAAATGAAGACAAACTGGGACTGTAGTATGTGATATTTTTTATTTTAGGCTGTAATTTTTTTTTCTCCAGTGAATGGTTATGCCCCAAAATCACTTGGAAGTTTAGTGGAAATTGAGCAGCTAACTCCCTGAAACTCCTTTGCTCCCAGCCATGAGCTTCTCAAGCTCAACGAAGGATTTGTTTGTTTTGGGCACAGACTGTACTGTTAATGATTTCCATTACTGTAGCATCTAAAGGCCCCAGCCAAGATCAGTTCCCATTAGGGATGTTAAGGGTTAGCTGTTGGGGGCTAGTTCAGCCCTGTGGGGCCCAATGCAGTGAGGGGATGCTCCAGCTTGACCCGAGCAGCCTCTTCTGTGGCGGACCTGGCCCTTCCAGCTCAGCCAGAGCATCCCCTGTTTAACTGGTTAACCCCCCGTTTAACTGGTTAGCTAGTTTAGTGTGATTTTAATCCCTAGTCCCCATCGTGCTAGGATAAACTAAGGGTTAGGACCCCAAAGTGGGTTGTTGTGAGCCTATTTTAATGGCATCACCAGAGCTGACTTTGATTTATAAGGGCTCAAAGCCTGAGTCACACTGCCTGGGGCCAAACCCAAAGCAAGAGGGCTTCAGTCCTGGGTGGTGGGTCTCAAGTTATAGGCTCCTTGCAGTGAGCTCCTTCTTTGGCCTTGCCTGCCCCATATCTCAACCTTGAGGCAGGAAAGCTTGGGCAGCAGGGTCAAGCTTAGGTAATTTCTCTTGGGGCGTATAATTTTTTTTTTTTTTTTTGTTAGAAAGAGGTAGTGTTGTAACAAATTTTGAGAACACCTGTGCTAGGTGATATATAAATCTATGCTAGTAGTCTCTACACACCAAGAATTTTAGCATCTGATATAAGAGGGCTAACACACTAATGAACTGCTTCTGATCCAGGACAGACTCATTGCATCTTAGTTTTTGGAAAGAAAGGGGGATGGAAGTTGACAGTAGCATTCATAGCAAGTGCACAGGGCTTGATCCAGAACCTGCTAAAGTTAATAGGAGCCTTTCTCTTGACTGTAATGGGCTTGTGATCAGCACCATGCTTTCATAGACAGGTAACAGATTTGGTCCAGTGCCTTTGGAAGTCAACAAAAAGACACTAACTTAATTGGACATAATATCACATCTGATATATACAACAAGATGACTTTGGATCAATTAGTTTTAAAAATATAGAGACAATTAAATAACTGTTAAACATTCCACTGTCAGTTAGCACCTTTTCCAGCAGAAGTATGTTTGAGGAGAGATCTGAAGGAAAAGGATTCAGCATTTGATGTCCTATTTCTGGGAGGATGATCCATGCTCACTAGGTGGCATGGCAAGGTGTGTGCTGGAGGGTTAGAAGGATAGGTAATCAAACATTACAGGAGTTAGTAACTACAAAGGGTGGCACAGTAGAATACCAGAAGAGATACGCATTTGGTGGGAAAATTGTGAAAGGATGTAAAACTAAGAACAAGAATCTTGCATCTGAGCTGGAGAAGAAGCAGATGGTGGAAGGACATAAAGGGGTGAGAGTGATGTGACCAGAATGACAGGTCAGTGCACAGGCATTTTCAGTATCTGTCAGTATTATGGGACTCTTTAATCTCAGTCAAGGAAACTATATTGTGGGCTAGAAAAATAACTTTCATTATAAGCCACTTCATGGTGAAAGGTGAGATGAGTATATTTCATCTGGGTTGCTGGGCAGAGACCATCTTGTGTGTTTGTATAGCACCTAGCCCATCCTGTCCTGAGCTGTGACTGTGTCCATAAGTGCTACAGTAAAATAAATAATGCCAATTTTGCAAAGCCAAGCTTTATACTTTATTTCCACTGTTGCTTGCTGAGGATGCAATTCCTCTTATTATGAAGGCCCAGCAGAAAGCTAGTTGCATGACTACATGGCAGAACTGCGGGTATTATGGTGGACTGAGCCTTTTACACTCTGGTAAATTATGGAGGGAGTCTACTTGCCATGGTAGAGTAGTCCAAGTTGAAGATCCATGCTTATACAGACAGATTCAGAACCCTAAATTCCCTCATATGAGAGTCAGCACCTGCTATTCTATCCATTAGTCTGTGTCACAGCTCCAGAATGTGTCTGTGCGTAGATTGTATCTTCTCTACTAACCTTGCTTTGTTCGCTGCATAAAACCTAATTCCTCGGTTTGTGTGTTAGGAGTGACATTTTTGCCAAGAAGGACTAGAGTTTTGCATTCATGTGTTTGGTTGAAACTGTTATACTCGAAGGATTGCAGCAACTACTGTAATTTCTGGTCTTTTGAGAGGCTGGGATGTGGTGCTGCTCAAATGGAGATACCATATGTATAAAGAAATCCCCATGATTTATAATGAATTCCCTAGAAAGCAATCAAGTGGTTATACTGTCAAACATTTCTTGCTGCACCTCTTTGTCTGTTGAAAGCTTGTCGCTTTCATCAGTAGAAGTTGGTCCAAGGAAAGATATTATCTCACCCATCTTCTTTCTCAGTATTGACCTTAAGCATTCATGAGACTGCTGATTTGAAGAGAATTGGAAGTAGGCATGAATTATGGGCATTTATTTTTCAAGGTTAATTTCATATGCAGTAGAAAAATGGTTTATTTTAAATAAAATGACTGTACCTAAGCAGATGTATTATTTCAGGGATGAGCAGCCATGAGTAGTGGGTGGGCTTCATGAGTGGTGCTCCTTCACCTCAATTGGGCATAGCAGCCTGTGGCCCACTAGGGTTCCATTTGTGGTTCCTCACACACACACCCCGCCCCCCCGCCCCCGCAGCTCCATCTGCCCTTCTCACCCTGTTGTACTTCCCTGTTCTTTCCCCTCCCTTCCAGCACTTTCACATCATGCTAATGGCCTGATTCTTGCTCCCTCTGTGCTATGCTGTGAACAGCTGATCCATGGTTTTACAGCTGTGGAAGAGAGGGGGAGGAGCATGAATCAAGCGATTCACATCTCGGCCAAAAGTGCTGGAGGGCAGTGGAGGAAGAGAGATACACGTGGGGCTCTGGTGTTCTAGTGCATGTGGGAGAAAGATGGGTGGGTAGCTAAGGAGGCCATAGGTTGCCCACCACTGTATTATTTACTGTGTCTCTCTGTGAAATTTGGTGTAGCTTAATACAGGTTGAACGTCCTTGGTCCAGCACCCTCAGGACCTGACTGGTCCTGTGCCAGGGATTATGCCAGACCATGGGAGGTCTGTGCTGGCTCCTCTGCTGCCAGCATCTGGGCTCTTCCCCCAGTGCTGGGCGCTCCTGCTGGCCACCAGCCTCGGTTCCCAAGCTTCCCTCGCAGCTGTCAGCCCCCGGCTACCAGCCTGGCTGGGGTCCTGGCCTCAGCAGGGGTCCCAGCCACTAGCCCAGCCCAGCTCCATTCCTAGCCATCAGCCTTGCTGCTGTCAGACTTCTGGCCGGCCCCTGCTTCCAGCCACTGGGGAATTCTGGTCCAGGAGCATATGGGGTCCTGCTAGACTGCAGATGGTACTGGACCACAGAGTCCCAGATTAGAGATACTCAATCTGTATGTCAATAATACGTTATTTTAAAAAGTCTGGGATGACAAAATTGTTGATAGGAATGCAGTACCTTATGGTGTGTTAAAGTATAGGGAATTATTATCGTCCTTGTTTTGCATGTTTTCTATATGGATGCGATACTTTATTTTTTTGCATGTAGCTGTAGACATCTTTGTAATGAAGGCACTTGGAAGTTCTTATTTCAGTCTCCATTTCTGGTTTCATATTATAAATACATACACTCTGGGGAACTAGCTAACTGAAGGAAAAACAGTTAAAGTATTTGATATGTAAAATATTAAATAGGGCTTTTATTTGAACATTGTGTTTTCCATTAGCTGTAGACCGTTTTAATTAAGAAATAAAACCCTATTGTTTGACGGTTGTAGATAGTGTTAAAGATGGTAGTAACTGTCCTTTTGAAGGAATAAGAAGTTATAAATCCTGTGTTTAACTATGACACTTTGTTCTTTACCCATATCATAAAACAAACACAGCTACAATAATACTGTATACATGAAGATGTTAGTATATTGGGAAGCCATCCTAGTGCCTGGGACTTTTCCTGTGGTTAGACAAAGTATTTTTGTTGAATGTAGAATTCTTGTGGATCGGGATGAAATGGATGTTTGGGGTAGATATTTGAGGTTGTTCACCGTCTTGTAAATATTTGGTTCAGGCATCTATGATGTTGCTGTGTGGGGAGGTGACATCTGTGGTGGAAAGTTTAGTGATCTGAGAGAGGTCGTTAGTGTAGTAAATTGGTTGAAGGAATCACTTGTATCTTGGAGGAAGCTGGTACTTTGTGTGTTAAATAGGGATATAAAATTCCGTTTTAATTAGTTAGCAGGTTAAAAGGGGAGGCACCCAGGGGAAGCCCCTCCTGCCACAGGCAAGAGCTGCTGTGGCTGGACAGGAGAGCCCTGGTCTATGGCAGTCCTCTGGGGCCAGAGCAGTCCACTGCCCTCTGTGGGCAGGGGCTGCTCCAGTCCCCACTGATTAACTGTAACTGGTGAGCCTCATCCATTTAGGGTGAGGCTTACTGGTTAACCATTAACATCCCTAGTGTTAAGTGGTTTGAGGGTGGTTTCTATGAGTCCCTATATTCCTTTATTATGAGTGCTGTTGCCAGATATGTTTTATTTCCTTGGTTCCATGTTTGTATGTCTTGGGAAACATGTGGAAGGTCCCTGGGATGGGTCTGCAGGGAATGAATTTATAGCTTTTTATCTTGCAGTTGTTTGGGGAAGTATGTGATATTCTTAAATTCCTGGGTAAATTTTGCTGTGGGGTCTTTTTTTAAGTTCTTCGTAGTAGACTGAGTCAGTGGTTGGTTAACCTCATTAACGTAGTCATAATGAGTAAAGACTACTGTGGCTCCCTCTTTGTCCTCTGGTTTGATTGCTGTCTGGTGAGTAGATTTTAGGAATTATATAGCTGTCCTTTCTTGACAGTGCAGAGATTGTCATGGATGTGCTGTTTAGGGTTCAGTCACGGAAGCAATCGCTGTAATGTTCAATAGTGTCTTTTTGGCTGCACTGAGCATTAATGATGATAATAACTGTCGCCTGAGATGGTGGCTGGGATTCAACTGGAGGAAGTAGATGTGGTGACATCATCTGGGCCACTCTCTCTAGGTCATTTAGGCCAGGAGATCTCTCAGGATCAGAAAGACAAAGTATGGGGGTGTCAGCCATGAAGGAAAGGCTCAGTCCAGTAGCTTCTGGCCCTTCAATTGTGTTGGTGGCTTTTTTTTTTTGGTGTTTTGTTTTTTTGTTTTTGTTCTTTCTTTATTTCCCCACAATTATTTTTTTTTTTTGTATATATACCTAGACAGGGAGTGATGGATGGAATAACCTATTTATTTTATCCACAAGTTAAGCTTCATACCTTTCATACCAATTTAGGCTTATTAACTTCTGGCTACATGCCTACTATTTTTTAACAGGGATACATCCCTGTCCTTGAATACTATCAGTGTGGCTTTATTGTTTAGACTAATTCAGTTCTGTCTGGCTTTTGTACCTTTTGCCATTAATATTTGTTATAGGTTATTTTGACATTTTGTGAACTTTCACATACTTTTTAAAGTTGAGTTCATGATTAGAGTACATTTGTAGGCCCAATTTATCACAACAGTCCCTCCATTTGTGCTGCTTTATTAGATTTAATGAAATATTACCAATTTGTTTTTTAATAAATGACTAATGTATGAAACAAATTACCTTTCTGATGGAGCCCATTTTTAAGAGGCTATTCTGAATTTTTAAATTGTAATGCTTTTTCCACCTCTGATGCCCAGAAAGATCTTCTTTGCATAGGGTATATAGGACAGAGACTGAGGAAAAACAATAATAAACAAAGCTTGGACCTCCCCTTTCTCTCTGTGATCCTGCCTCTTCAGTTTTATCTTTGCTGCTGCTGTTAAACACTGTGTGTTGCAGCATGTGAGTTCCCTGAGATCAGTACATAAGTGCGATGACCTAATGCAAGAGGCAAAGACGGTCAACAACTGTGAAATTATATACAAAATAAAACAAAAAATCGAGAGAAATATGTCTGATCTCCTTCTTGTAACTTTAAGATTACTTGGAATAAATAACTGATGACTTTTTCAGATTTTCAAATGGATATATTTCTTGTGCCAGTGTTGTTTCATCAGAAAGCTGTTGCTGTTCTGTAATTTTGAATGCTTAATAGTCAAAGTAAAACTAATTGATAACCTGGTTTTATGACCAGATTCTGATTTGTTCTTGATCTTCATTTCTCTGCTGATTATTTTTGTTTGTGAAACATCAGTTCAGACTCATTTTTTGTGTTAAATATTCTAAAAAGTTGTTATGAAATACAACAGACATATATGATTTTTATGTTTACCATTTCAATAATAGTGTTTTATTTAAATCCAGATAATTATTGTAATGTTTGCAACCCAAAGGTAGAAAAATTATGCCAGTGCAGTAGATGCTGAAAGTGAAACAGACTATAAACTAGAGAGCAAAGCTGCCTTTTCTATTTTCTTTGACCAGGCTGAGTAAAATATAAAAATGCAACTGAGTCTAACTGATAGTGAGAGAACCAGACTTTTGAAAAATGTTTTTAAGACTGCTTACAGGTAGCTATTGCTAATAGCACAGGTAACAACTTAGCAAGATCCATTTACGTTTACTGAGCTGCTTCTGTTCAGATTCAGCAGTGCTGGGAAAATTTTTGCAGGCGATATGGTTAAAAGTCACAGCATAAATTTCCTGACTTGATGAAAAGACTCTGACCCCCCTCAGAATTGTGTTGTTCAGTGGAAAGAAGATAGGTAATAAAGAGTACTGTGTGAGAAGAGTAGGAGGAACCTGCTGTTTTAATTTTGTTCACAGCAGTGAGCCAAACTTTGTTCTTTCTGTCCTGGCCTTGATGATTGGCTCAATATAATATAGGAATTCATTGAATATCTTTGGCTTTATAACTGTTAATGGAATGGCCAGGAAGAGTGCTAAGTCTCCTGCAGGAACATATAGTAAATAAAACTATTACCACGTTCCAAGGAATTTAGGGCCAGAGTTTTAAAGGGACCTTAATCCAACCTCTGACAGGTTGGTTTTTTTGCAGTGAGCACTGTCATTTGATGTGTAAATGATAGATTTTATTGTCCAGTTGCATGAACAAATGGGATTTGCTGGTTTAAATTGTTACTTGCATTACCAAAGGGTTCATGTCACTTCACTCTCACCCAATCACCAAGCAAGCAGGCTTCATGTAGGTGAAGTACAGGAGTCTCAAAGGGTGTGAAAACCTCTTTACTTAGGACACAGGGCTACAATGTGGCTGCTCTATTCTATGAAGTAACTGAAGATTTATGTCCTCTGTCAGTTACAGATGCTACTAGGACTGCTATATCCATGTAATTATGAGCCTATCAGCTCCTTGTCTGCCCTAAATAGTTATTTTTTTCTAGGCCAGCCTACATTAGGCTGGCACAGAGACCGCCTTTGAGGCAGAAGTTTGAGTAGTAGAAGCAGCTGCCACTTAGACTCGCACTAACAGTACACATTCAGGTGACTGGCATATTTACAGGCACATGTGGCCAAGTGAAGGCCACATTTTGAAATTTAATCCTTAGTTTTAGGTTTGGCAGCTGTCAAAAGATATATATAAAAATAAATGTGCTCTGAAGATCCAACATGAATTGCTCATTTAACCAAAGAGTGTAAAAAGTTTCTTCATTTCTTTCACTTTCAGGGTGGCCCTTTTTAGGGATTTGCGTTACGGGAAATGAAAGCTATTATTTTGGGTGCTTGTCTAGCTTTAGGAGTCTGCATAGTATACTGTGCCTTTTAAGTTGAGATGATTGGCAACACAGGTGCCTGCTTCCAATTTTTCCTGAAGATTTTCAGCCTCCACTGAGTCCTAGGCTCTGCCCTCACTCCATGCCCTCCCTACCAAAGCCTGCTGCACACTGCATCCCTGGCATGCAGAAGCTGTTGGAAGTCAGGGAAGAGTTGATTGGTTGAAGCTGCCTGTAGGCTGCAGTGGGTGGTAAGGGGGCAGGAGGAGAACTGGCTGCTGGTGAGTGCTAAGCACTTGCTAATTTTTCTCCTTGGGTAATCCAGCCATGGAGTATCCATGGAATTGGTGCATATGGCAGTATAATTTCTAGCTCAAGAAAATACACCCATGCGAGCTAACATTGATTATACCAACCTACTAAATAAAGAGCATAGTTGCACCAGTGCAAATGGGGTACATGCTTATCTGGTTAACATGATTTACATCTCCAGATCAAATGCAGCTACCACCTGAGAGACCATGTCCAATACCAAATCAGACACATTCTGCTGATGTGCCATAAAGATTTTGTCTAGCTGTTGATAGACCCTGAGCTGTAGCTAGTTAAGCTTTAGTCTTCATGGCCTTGTTTATGTAAAATGATTTTATTTCCCAAATGTTTGCAGGCTTAGTTGTGGTCTTTATTGAACTTCTAATACCTGTTCAGTACTTTTCCCCCTCCTTTTTCGGGAACCACTTAATTATTAGAGGGTTTTCCTTGGAGCTGTGAACAGGTCCTTCGTTCAGTTCCCTAACTGGAGAATTCTCTGCAGGATTCTCCAGATGGGGAAGAGAGGATTATCTTCTCAGAGCTCCGGAAGAAATGTGGTGCCAAATTACAGAAAATAGATTCTTTTTAGTAAGCTCTTGGCCATTTACTCCTATTTTAAGATGACCTTGTATTGAAGGGATATGTTAGATTAAAATTTGTATATGTTAAAATAATATTACCTGACCTGGCCTACTAATAACACTTTAGATCGTAACAGCCAATGAAAAGACATGAATATGTAAGGCCGAGGAGGACAAAAAAAACACTGCCTTGAGCAATGTAAGTTTCTCTGGCATAAGTGGCAGTTTGCACAGCACAATGTCAGCAGGAGACTTCTCCCACTGACTTAGCTATTGCCACTTATTGGGAACAGTTAATTATGTCAATAGAAGACCTTTCTCCTGTCAGCATAAAGCAGTTATATGAGATCTTAACAGTAGTGCCATTGCATTGGAAAATCTGTGCCTCTCTAAGGTCTCTTAGCATAGACGTAGCTTAACTTTGTCTATTTACGTTGTCATCACACCCCACACAGACAGTGAAAATAGACTAGTCAGTTTCCATTTTGTTTCTACAGGTTGAACCTCTCTAGTCCGGCATGTTCTCATCAGCAACATCCATGATCTTGGTATGATTTTAGTTAGCCAGATGTCCACTTATCATGGGTGTGGCAGAATTTTCTACAGTCCTATAATGTTTATTTACAGCTGCCAGTCTTGGTTCTCAGTGTTCTGAGCTGTTGATTAGTTCAATTTACCACTACGTTTACCCTTATATGTCTTCAAAGAGCGCAATAAGCAGTGGAAGTGTTGCTAATGCTGTCAGACAATATTGACCTCCTGTGGGCCAGCAAATTCTTTTGTTTGGCACTGGTCAGGTCCTGAGGGTGCCAGATTAGTGAGGTTCAATTTGTAATCAGTTCAGTTTTCCTGCTGTGACTTATTGTCTGACTAGCGGCGGTGTGCTTGGTGCTGTACACACATGCTTTCTGACGTTTCTAATGATGAAAGTAATGAGTCTAAGTCCTTTTTAGGGTACAGATACTCTATTATGAGTGTTGTGAGAGAAGCTGGAGGTGAACTGGGGAACCATATTTTAATCCCATGAAGAATGCTTCAACCATGTAGTGCTTACAATCGTAGTAGAGGTCCCTCTATATACATCCACATACCAAAGGCTGGGCACATTTTGGGTCTGGCAGCAAGTGGGATGGATCTCACTAGTGACCCTTTTGGATCATAGAATACTAGAACTGAAGGGAACCTTGAGAGATTATCAAGTCCAGTGCTCTGCACTCATAACAGGACCAAGCACCATTCCTGACAGGTGTTTGTCTATCCTGCTCTTAAAAATCTCCAATAGTGGATATTCCACAACTTGCCTAGGCAATTTATTCCAGTGGTTAACCACTGTGACAGGAAGTTTTTCCTAATGTCCAACTTAAATCTCCCTTGCTGCAATTTAAGCTCATTGCTTCTTATCCTATTGTCAGAGGTTAAGGAAAATAATTTTTCTTCCTCTTCCTTGTAACAACCTTTCAGGTACTTAAAAACTGCTGTTATGTGCCCTAATTCTCTTCTCTTTTTCTATACTAAATAGTCCCAGTTCTTTCAGTCTTCCCTTATAGGTTGTGTTTTCCGGACCTTTGATCATTTTTGTTACTCTTCTTTGGGCTTTTGGAATTTGGATGACTTGTGAAGTCTTCTTCCATCTGAAGATCTCTAAAAGTTTTAGGTACATGAACAAGTCTTATTATAGCCCTGTGTGGCAGGTTTTATCATTAGTAGTTTTTATCAGGCAAACTGAGGCTCAATGTTTAAATGGCTGAACTGTAATCACACATGGAGTCAGTGGCAGAGCCAGGAATTAAACCCAGGATCACTGGCTCCTAGTCCTCTACTCTCACCATTGCCCCATTCTGGATTTTTGACATTTTTTAATATATGGTGTAAATTTACAGTAATGCACCTCAGAATAGCAGGCAGCTGTAGACGTAGCATGGGAAGTGTGTCTCACAGAATGAGAGAGTGGAGAGTTATGGCTGAATATTTTAATACAGGCAAATGGTTGACTATATGCTGAGTTGTACTATTGAAAATGTTTATGGCTTGTAGCAATTGGATTATTCTGCTGTGAGGTTGAACATAACTAATCCAAATTTTTGTCTGTCTTCCAGGTCTACACACAATGAACTAGAGAAGAATCGGTAAGTAGCCAATAAGCTGAATTGTAAGAAATACAAAGTCCAGTGAATGCAACATGATTTAACATTATGCATGCAGGTGTGATTTCATCAGCTCAGACAGCAGGGGATTTCACTCTGTACCATGTAGGTTTAAGCTCTAAAAGATGTGAGAAAGAAGCTATGATTTTTTTTCCCCCCAGAAAAGACAAGAAGTGACCCAGTTTTGCAACTAATCTGCATGCAGGGTAAATACGGTTCCTCTTCTCTGACACTGAAATCTGATTGGGTCATTGTCCCTGCATGAGGTTGCTAAGGTATCTGGTTTCTTGGGCATGGGTTTAATACATGTTACCATGAACTGAAGGGCAGTGTTTTGCTTACCCCTCCCCGCGTTGGCACGACTGTAATATTGTCTGCAGAATTGAAGAAAATGCCATTGTCCAGAGGATCTGAAGTCTAGCTAACGATGCTCCCATAGAGTGTTGTTCTTATAACCTGTTTTAGGATACAGCCTGTTTTATCCTGAGTTGGAGTTTTAGCAAGCCCTGCGGTTTTGTTACTTGGCTAGCTCTGCTATATGGCTCAAGCCTTTGTAAGAGGAGTTAAAGCAAGATAAATACCATTGAGATGATGGGAGTTAGTTCACATGCAGGTCAGATTATAGTATTGTAGTCAGGTGCTATAGTTAAGGTTCTGTCAGGGTTTCAATTACAAATGAATATTGAGGGTTTCTTGTTTGATTTTGTTTTTTGTTTGTTTGTTTGTTTTTTGACAATTGGAGCAGAAAAAGTCTTCTAGGCTGGCTGCTCCTGTGCTTTGGAAAAACCCAAAGGGTGGATTGTTTTGAATGTACAACCGAGTGTTGGTTGCTGCATCTTCCACACATCTTCCCATCAGTTTATGTGGGAGGGAAGCATTGTGGGGGTGAGGCATAGTTAATCTGGGAACCTCCACTCCAAACTTGTGTCACTGACCAAACTTACAGAGGTGACATCGCCTCACATTTTTGGGTCCTTGGAAGGGCCACCTCACAATGCATTTTGCCCTTCAATACTTCCCCACTGTTTATCTAAAGAATTAATTGTCTGTATGCTATAAATAATGTGATTGGTTTCCTGTGGTTTCACTCAAACCTTCCTTATTGCTCACAATTTCATCTTTGTAGGGTATAGTCTTTATAATCTCCCTGCTGCTATGCCCATAAATTCACTCTGTATTCCCTATCTCCCCAGGATGACAACTATCACCATAATAAAATCAGACTTTACTGAAAACCTGCTAATACATTTTAAACTCTGTTTCCCTAGTCAGTGCAGAACTTGCAGGTGGAGCGTGGGTGGAAGAGAATCGTTGTAGAATGGCCTTGTGGATTAGTGTACATAAGCAAACTCCAAGCGGGTCCTCCTGCTACATTTAGCTAATACCATACTTTGCATGTCTCCTGTCTGTGGTATTTTCAGTTCCTGTGAGAATCTTCTGAACTCAAGTGCCTCATGAGATATCATGTTCCTCTAGAAGTTAACACTGAGCTTGCAATGGGTCACTTTTTAATATTATTGTAACCTATAGTGGAAGATGCAGTGATGGGCAAGTTCACGGAAACATGGGTGGAAAGCGTCTTTTTTTTTTTTAAATGATCAGTGGCATGTAAATTGTCAGAACAATGAAAGAATATTTATTGCATGTATATTTAGAGGCTCCTTGTTTGTCATTCAGATAATATTTTTAGTCAATGACATGCATGTATAACTGGGTACTCTTTAGTCATCTTCAAATACAGAAAAAACAATTAGCAGCTGTCATTGCTTCCTAATATTTATTTCAGCACTAGGACAGCAAGCCTCATGCTGGAAATATGTATTTTGTGGGCTTCAAGGCAGTTTCTCTGAGAGGAGAGACTCACCTCCAGTGTAGATTTTTATGGCATTCTCTTTGCATTATGTCCCCATCCCTATTTCTAGACATAGCCATTCCAAAGGTAAAAACCCTGTTACTAATGGCGTTGTTGCTGACAGTTGCTATACAGATGATTCCTTTTGAATCTCCTGTTAGCTCTATTATTGACACACTATGGCTATGTCTACACGTGAACGCTACATCGAAATAGCTTAGAAGTAGCGACATCGAAATAAGCTATTTCAATGAATAACGTCTACACATCCTCCAGGGCTGGTGAACGTTGACGTTGGGCAGCACCACATCGAAATAGGCGCTGTGAGGGAACGTCTACATGCCAAAGTAGCACACATCAAAATAAGGGTGCCAGGAACAGCTGCAGACAGGGTCACAGGGCAGACTAGCGCTTCCGGGGCAACAGCTAGCCGCTCCCTTAAAGGGCCCCTCCCAGACACACTCAGCCTGCACAGCATGCGGTCTGCAGAGCCATAGGCACGCACACCTCGAGCGACACAGTCATGGACCCCCAGCAGCAGCAGCAGCAGCCAGAGGTCCACACAGCCGCCCCTGTAGGAGCAGTGCTCACCCTGCTCCATGCCATGCAGGAGGCAGCTGAGCACATCCTTGCCACAGAGGAGGAGCTGCCCACAGGGGAGGAGGACACAACCCCCAACCCTGCAGCACCCCGCCCCCCCCATATGCCTCCGGCTGTGGAGCTACCCCACTAGCACCGACTGGTGGGAGCGGCTGATGCTCGGAGAGTGGTACGACGACCGCTGGCTCAGGAACTTTCGCATGAGCCGGCAGACATTTCTGGAGCTATGCCAGTGGCTCACCCCCACACTGAGGCACCAGGACACCTTCATGCGGCGTGCCCTCAGTGTGGAGAAACGGGTCGGCATCACTGTCTGGAAGCTGGCCACTCCAGACAGCTACCGATCCGTGGGGCAGCAGTTTGGCATCGGCAAGGCCACCGTCAGGGCTGTCCTCATGGAGGTAAGAGGACCCACGGGGGGAGGGGGAGGCAGCCCTGGCAGGGGAGGGGAGGGGGGCCCTGGCAGGGGAGGGCCACACACACCCTGCACACCCCTCATTGGTGCTCTCCCATGTGCTTCCCCTGCAGGTCGTCCGCACCATCAACGCCATGCTCCTCCACAGGCTCGTGAGGCTTGAGGACCCGGATGCTGCCATCGTGGGGTTTGCCACCCTGGGCTTCCCCAGTTGCTTCGGGGCTCTGGATGGGACCCACATCCCCATCCGCGCCCCGGAGCACAGTGGAGGATGCTACCTAAACAGGAAGGGCTACCATTCTGTGGTCCTCCAGGCCTTGGTGGACAGCCGGGGCCATTTCCTGGACATTTATGTGGGCTGGCCTGGCAGCACCCACGATGCCCGTGTATTCCAGAACTCGGGCCTGTGCTGCCGGCTGGAGGCGGGGACCTACATCCCCCAGCGGGAGATCCCTGTGGGGGACACCACCATGCCCCTCTGCATCATCACAGATGCGGCATACCCCCTCCAGCCCTGGCTCATGCACTCGTACACAGGCCACCTGTCAGCCAGCCAGGAGCGCTTCAACATGCGCCTGAACCACGCACGCCAGGTGGTGGAGCGCACATTTGGGCGCCTCAAAGGGCGCTGGAGGTGTCTCCTCACCTGCCTTGATGCAGGCTCCACCAGTATCCCCCAGATTGTGGGCGCGTGCAGCGCACTCCACAACCTGGTCAAGAGCAAGTGGGAGGCCTTCTTTCAGGGCTGGGCTGTGGAGGCTGGCAGGGCCGATGTGCAGCCACCCACTGCCCCCAGTCGCCAGGTGGACCCCGAAGGGACCCGGGTCCGGGAGGCCCTGCGGGCCCAGTTCGATGAGGCCACGGGGTGAACGCTGGCAGACCTCCACACTGCACCCCCCGCATCCTCCACAACACTCCCTGCCCCTACGCCCACACCACAGAGCACCCAAGAACACCCCCCCCAACTTTTCTTGTAAATAAAAGCAGACATTTGTTCGTCAAACCAGATATATGTTGAACTCTCATTATTATTATCTTAACTAACTATTTACAGGCCAAATAAATATTAAATATATATATATTATAAGTCAGATAAGATGAAAGAAAAAAAGGGCAAGACAAGGAAGGGGAGAACTATGTACAGGGGAGGGCAGGTATCAGCATGACAACATAACAACAGGGGTGTAATAGAAACTATTTACAAAAGAAGATAAAACTGAAGGGGATATATACAAAAGGGAAGGGGGGGGGGTCACGTCCTGGGCCCCACACCCCCTAATATCCAGCTCTGGGGGTGGGCGGCCGCGACCCACGCCTCGGCCTCAGCCCTGGCCGGGGCTGGCTGGGGGCCAGGCGGACCAGGAGATAAGGCCGGCGGGTGTCAGCTGGCCCCAGGTCCCCCTCGGCGGAAGGGCCCTCGGTGGCGGGGCAACGGTGGGTGGAGCAGCGGGTGGAGCAGGCAGGGTGGGCAGAGTGGTGGCCGGCGCGGCATGGGGGGCCAGGTAGTCCGCGATACGCTCGAATGTCCGCATAAAGGCCCCCCATGCCTCCTGGCGCCAGGCCAGCGCCCGCTCCTGAATTTGAAGGCGCCGCTGCTCGGTGACCTCCAGCTGCCGACGGTGGATCTCCAGCAGCTGGGGGTCCGTCGCCGTCCAGGAGTGGGGCTGGCTTCGCCGTCGTCCCTGCTGTGGGGCTGGTCGGTGCTCTGCCGAGGGGCTGGCCTGTAGCAATTGGCTCTCTGGGACCACTGACACCTCGCCAGCGCTCTCCAGTCCTTCCGATGGTGCAGCTGCGGAACACGGGGGGAAGAAGAGTGGAGACAGCCGTTAGTGTGGGCCCCAAGCCGTGGCCCTTGTCCCCCAACACCTCTGCTGCAGGTTCCCCATCCCCGTCGCCGGGAGATGCTGCTGCTGCTGCTGCTGATGATGATGGATGTCCCGCCCCCTCCCCGCGGGGGACCCTAGGTTCTGCTCCCCCCATCCCCAGGGATGGGGCATGGCACTGTCCTGCTAGGGGGGCAGGGGCTGATGTACTCCTGTGAGGGACATGCCACTGCTGTCCTTGGGGCCATGGTCATCTGGGCATGTGAAGGGCCCTGGTCATATCTATTACCCCTGCCCCTCAACCCCGGGGATGTGCACCGGGGGGGTACATACCTGATGGTCCGCTCCCACGGTTGGGGGACACCCGGTGGGCGGACGCCCTGCTGGAGCTCCCTGATGGCAGGATGATGTGCAGCCCTGCGTCGCTGGAGGAGGACTCCCCCTCCTCCTCCTCCTCCTCCTCCGGTGCCCCAGGGGTGGGCTCCTGGGGGGGCCCCTGGGGTGCGGGGCTTGCCTCCGGGGCGGACTCCACCTCCAGGGCCTGCTGGGGCTCGTCGGCCGAGGTATCAAGAGTGGCCGGAGGGGAGTGTGTGTGCTGGGGGCCTAGGATGGCCCTGAGCTCCCTGTAAAAGGGGCAAATGACGGGGGCGGCCCCAGATCGGCCGGCCGCATCCCGGGCCCGGGTGTAACCCTGCCGCAGCTCCTTCACTTTACTGCGGACATGATCCGGGGTGCGGGCAGGGTGACCCCGGGCGGCCAGGCCCTTGGCCAGCCGAGCGAACGCATCCGCGTTCCACCTCTTGCTCCCCATTACCTGGAGCACCTCCTCCTCACTCCAGAGCCCCAGCAGGTCCCAAAGCTCGGCCTCTGTTCAGGAGGGGCCCCGCTGCCGCTTCCCAGCCTGGCAGCTGGTCTGGGAGCCCTGGCTCCCCTTGGGGGGGGGGTGCCCTGTGGGCACTTAGGGGGCTGGGGGGCAGCCATCGCAGCGCTGAGGGGCTCTGGTGGCTGCAGAGGAGCGTGCAGGCTGTCCGCATGGCTGGGGTGCCTCCTGCACGCTCTCTCAGCTTCCTGCACAGGAAGGCAGGGGGCGGCGACCATTGAGCTCAGGGGCTGGAGAGAGCGTTTCTCAACCCTTCAGCTGATGGCCGCCATGGCGGACCCCGGTATTTCGATGTTGCGGGACGTGCAACGACTACACGTTCCCTACTTCGACGTTGAACGTCGAAGTAGGGCGCTATTCCCATCTCCTGATGGGGATAGCGACTTCGACGTCTCGCCACCTTACCTCGATGTCAACTTCGAAATAGCGCCCGCCACGTGTAGCCGTGACGGGCGCTATTTCGAAGTTGGCTCCACTACTTCAAAGTAGCCAGCACGCGTAGACGCGGCTTATAATTTTCAAAATTGTCCACTATTAGATTCTCCCTGCCCCCCACTTCCCAAAATCAGTAGTGTGTCTAGTGTGTGGTTAAATTTTACTGTAACCCATTCAGCAGTTAAAACAGAGTTTCTTTCAAGAGTGGGAAACTACTAGCTGGAAAAAACAACAACAACAACAACAAAAACATTTTCTACTTCTTGTATTTAAACACGCTGTTTTTTCTAGCTCAGTTTTTGCAGGACTCAGGAAATTAGTCTGTATCTGGAATATAGTCTTTTTTGACTTTGAAAGTATTTGAATGTTAAAACACATAATGAAAATATGAGTGAAGAGCATACATTACTTTATTCTGGAAGGGTGAAGGATCTAAGAATACCATATTGAGCCTGATAGGGAGACTATAAATTTGGTACACAAATGGTAACTGTGATATCCAATAGACCTTTATCTTTCTACTGTTCTTTATTTTAACCCTTTGGTTTCTTACATAACACAGTTGTCCTTAGGTTTATATCAGGGTGTTCTGGAGTTTTTTTACGTACAAAAAATTCAAGCTAATTTGTGGTTATTTGTCTTTAATACCCGTGTTGGAAATTTTTCTGTTCTGTGTGTTTAATGAGAGAATATTTTGGTTTCCCTTTGAAATGAGTAATTTTGCACATAAAGTGGGAACCAGTTACTGTTTCTTATGTGCACCAAGGTTCAGCCAATAGAAGTGTGTATGAGCCTCAGATTATTCAGTGGTAAGGTTTACAAATTTAGGGCATGCAATGATAGTAATCATGGCTAGTTGTTTTGGACTTCTGTAATATATTTCAGTCTTAAGTGGCTTGGAGGCTTCAGGCACATTTTGTTTAGCTCGTACCTTTAGAATATTGCCTTTAATTTGGTAAGAATATCTATAATAATACACATACACATTTATTTGAAGTATGGAGTTCATTTTAGGAAACAGGAAAATGTATTCTTAATTGAAGGTAAAGAAACGAATAATATATGGTCAAATCGTAAATTCCGAATGCATGAGGCCTTTACCCTGGGAAATACTGTAGAATATGTGCGACACTAAGAATTTTGAGTTCAGTGGGACTTATGTACATGTTTAAGTGCTTTTTTGACTGGAGATGTTTTTCTGAATTAGAGGCAGAGTAAGGCGCTCAGAAGTTGGCCCCCAGATTGTCAAGCAGTGAAGACAGTTTAAAATAATTGCTCCACTTCCAAAAGGCTGTGTAATGAATGTGTGAAGAGATTCCTAGTGATGTCAAAAGAAGTGTCTCCTTTAAATAAGAGCACTTAAGCTATTATTTTAGAAAAACTTTTTTAGTTCCGGTTCTCTCCCCGCTTCTCCCCACCCCTTAAACTCTGGCTCTGGAAGAAAGATTTGTCGTCATTTATAGACTAGAAAACTCTTGAAAAGCTGACTCTTGAGCTTTGAAGTTTATTAGGAGTCAGTTGAGAAAGTAAGTTCTTCCTTGAGTGTCCCCGTGGGTGCTCCACAATAGGTGTCGGGCTCGCCCCAGCGCCGCAGGTCGGATCTTTCCAGCAGTTTCTGCCGGACCGTGCATGTGCCGGCACGCGCCGCTCACTTGCGCGCTCCCGGCCACGTGCGCAATCCGGTCCCCGCCAGTTCCTCTTTAACCGCCATCGGCTGCAGACGGAATCCGCTCAGGCTACGGCCAGAGTTAGCGTATTTAATGTTTTTAAAGTGTTTAGAGTTTCTTTTTCAGTCTTTTAGCTTAAGTTAGCTTGTTATTGTTTTCAAAAAAAAAGAAAAGAAAAGAGAGTAAAAAGTAAAGTTTTACAGCCTTAGTAGCAAGCGGAGCAGCGGAGGCCCGGGGACGTAAGGCCATTAGGCCTCCTGCCGCGGCAGGCTGAATCTGAGAGGGGAACAGGCACAGAGAAGGTGCTAAGTACCCTATTAACAACTCAAAGACTCACCACAATGTCCTCTTCAGGATTCAAAAAGTGTGAGTCATGTCGCGAAGCGATGCCGGCCTCCGATGGGCACAGTCAGTGCATTAGGTGCCTCGGGGAATCTCATGTCACCCAGAAATGCTCCTTCTGCGCAAAGCTCACAGCCAGAGCAAGGAAGGACAGAGAGATGCAGCTGAAAATGCTGCTCTTTGACAAGGCCCTCCAGCCAGACACGCCGGAGCGGCCTCAAAAGGAGGGACCCGCAGGGGCCCATAAAACGAAAGCTGCTTCCCTAACCCCATCAGCGCAAGAACGGAGGAAGCTTTCACCAACCCAATCCCTGCTGGCAGCCACAGCGAGCGGGATGGGTGGAGCGCATACCCCCCAGCCTCAGTCACAGCTGAGCGGCGGCGGCGCAGAGACGCACGTGGCAGAGGCTGAGCCTCCGATAATCAAACAGCTGCCCTGCACTGTGGGCAGGGCGGTGGCCAGGCATGCGCCGGAACCAGCAGCACCACAGCTAGCGGCACCGACCCCCGGGGAACCGGCGGTGCAGAGCTCGCAGGCACGCGGCCCGCAGGCACTGGGGAAGACCACCTGCACAGCACTGTGGCGGAACGTGCCAAGCATGGCACAGACAGCGGGGCCGAGATCCCCGACGCGGAAAGGGGCGGAGCCAGCCCCACAGGGGAGGGGAAAGGCAGCACAGAAAACCCGGCACCGCAGCCCTTCTCCAGACAGGGCTGCAGGGCTACTCACTCTAAGCCCTCCACTTATGCTGTGGACTCCAACGAGGTGGAAGGGGTCACCTCCAGTATACCCTGAGCCCCCATCCCCGTTCCTACAGCCAGCATCACCATGGCTCGGACCACCATCGCCCTTCCTGGGCTTTGAACCCCTGGAGTACTGCCACAAATCAGTCTCTCCATTATCTCAATCACCCAGACGATCTCGCTCCCCCAGACGCAGGGGGTATGCGCCTCGAGAGTGGTCCAGGTCTCCATCTCAGGAACAGTGCCCGTGTTGCCATGGTCGCCCCATCACGCGGGGCATAGACACCATAGGCATACTCCCAGGGACAGATCCCCCCAGACGGTTCAATATCCCCGAGGGCAATCGCGGACGGGGACGGAAACGCAGATATCTCAGGGGGAGTTGATTCTGGAACCCCGAGATTTTCCCTCGCAAGCATCTAGCGAGAGGATGTATCACCGTCAACAGGACCCAGAGGGGTCCAGAGAGGCTTACCCTAGCGGTTCCTCGCTATCTTCCCCTGACGAGGCCACGGCCCCAGGGGACGTCCATCCTCTGGACGATCTCAGACAGTTCTAAGAGCTGTTTAAAAGGGTGGCCTTCACGCAAGGCATCCAAACAGCAGAGGTGCAGGAGAAACACCATAAGCTCCTTAAAAACCTGAGACCTCCGGCCTCTTCCAAAATAGCTATTCCGCTTGATGAAGCAATCATGGAGTCCACCACCACAATATGGCAGACCCCTGCGTCCACTCCGCCTATAAACAAGAGAGCGGATAAGAAGTACTTCGTCCCGGCAAAGGGCATGGAGTTCCTGTTCAGCCACCTGCAACCAAATTCTCTGGTGGTGGAATCATCTCAACAGAGGTCGAAAACTTTTCAGTACAAGACGGGGAATGGACAAAGATGCCAAGAAACTAGAGTTGTTCAGCAGAAAGGTCTACTCCTCCTCTACTCTACTGTTGAGAATGACGAATTACGCAGCGCATCTGGCGAACCATAATTTCGACAACTACTCCAGGCTGACTTCCCTCATGGACTCGCTTCCAGAGGACAAGAAGCCGGTGCTCAAGGCCATCGTGCAGGAAGGCTATGCAGCCTTGAGGACAGGAGTTCAGATCGCCCTAGACGTAGCGGATACGGCAGCACGCTCAACAGCTACAGCAGTGGTCATGCGCAGGGAGTCCTGGCTCCAGACATCAGGTATCCCGAGGGATCTGCAGGCGAAGATCGTTGATCTTCCCTTTGACACGCAGAAGCTGTTTGCTGGATCAGCCGACTCGGTCCTTCATTCCAGTAAAGACTCAAGAGCTACTCTAAGGACCTTGGGGATTTACACCCCTCCATACAGAAAGAAAAAGTATTACCCCCAACAAAGACGATACCAGTATCAACCACAGCGTCCCCAGTACCACAGGGGCTACGAGCAAGGGCGACATCAACAGCACCAACAGTACAGAACTCCCAGGCGACGGTCCCAACAGAGCCGTGCGTCCTCGGGGCAGGGCCAAAGGCCACAAGTTTGACACGCAGATCGAGGGCTGCACTATCACTACCATCGCACAATGTCATCCGAAGCTACTATTGCACCATTGCCTCCGACCATTCTACGACCAGTGGCAAAAGATCACCACAGACAAATGGGTACTGGAGATCATAGCCACGGGTTACGTGATTCCCTTCCAGTCGCTCCCACCGCCACGACCTCCACCCAGACCCCACCTAAAGGATGCCTCCCACGAAGCGAGACTCAAGCAGGAGGTAGACCATCTTATGCTTACAGGGGCAGTGGAAAGAGTGCCGGAGCAACTCTGAGGGAAAGGGTTCTACTCAAGATACTTCCTCACAGAGAAAAAGACAGGAGGCTGGAGGCCCATCCTAGATCTTCGAGGCCTCAACCGGTACTTGCGCAAGCAACGCTTTCGGATGATCACAGTCGCCTCTATACTTACGGCACTGGACGATGGAGATTGGTTCGCAGCCGTCGACTTACAAGACGCTTATTTCCACATAACTATTCACCCGGCTCACAGGCGTTTTCTCTGGTTTATGGTAGGCAAAGAACATTTTCAGAACAAGGTTCTGCTGTTCGGCCTCTCCTCGGCCCCCAGAGTCTTCACCAAGACCTTGGCAGTGGTGTCAGCCTACTTGCACAGACAGGGGGTGTTTATATTCCCATATCTGGACGACTGCCTACTGAAAGGGGCCTTGAAGGAGGAGGTACTTCGCATGATACGCGTCACAGCAGACACGTTCTCTTCGCTGGGCCTGGTCATCAATCTGGCAAAATCAAAGATAGACCCCACACAGGACATAGAGTTCATAGGGGCATGTATAAATTCCATCACAGCAAGGGTTTATCTACCAGATGCCCGCTTTTGCGCCATTGGTTCCCTCGCGCAAGTCATCACCTTCAGCCCTACGGTGCCGGTTCTGACGTGCTTACAGCTGCTGGGCCACATGGCAGCAGCAACGTTTGTGGTACAGAACTCCAGATTGCATATGCGCAGCATGCAGCACTGGTTGGCGAGCGTCTACAAACCGGCAGCACACACCGTCCACAGGGTGGTGTCGCCCACGACAGAGGTGCGCAGATCCCTGCAATGGTGGGTGAACCCCAAGAACATGCTTACAGGGGTGCCCTTTCACCAACCACAAATATCTGTTTTTCTCACTACCGACGCCTCCCACATAGGGTGGGGAGCACACATGGGCGAAAAGGTGACGCAAGGACTGTGGTCCTCCACGGAACAGTCACTGCACATAAATATACTGGAGCTCAGAGCAGTGTTCAACGCCTGCAAACACTTTTGAGACCATATACAAGGCAAAGTAGTCGGGATCAGTACAGACAATACCTCCACCATGTTTTATATAAATCGGCAAGGAGGAGCTCGGTCCCGTGCCTTATGTGCAGAAGCAGTCCGATTGTGGAACTGGTGCATCACCAACAATATAACCTTGAAAGCCTCGTATTTACCAGGCGCTCACAATGTGAAGGCAGACCAGCTGAGCAGGCACTTCGCACTCACACACGAGTGGCAGATCCATTCCGATCTGCTACGACCGATTTTTCATGCATGGGGATTTCCCCAGATAGACCTGTTTGCCACTCAACACAGCAAGAAGTGCCCACAATACTGCTCCAGGGCAGGACTGGGACGGGGGTCCCTGGGGGATGCATTCGCGATCTCGGTGGAGGGGCCCCCTGCTCTACGCATTTCCTCCCACAGTGCTTATCCACAAAGTCTTGCAGAAAGCCAGGAGAGAGAGAGCCCGAATGATCCTAGTAGTCCCAACATGGGATCGACAGCAATGGTTCCCCTTACTCCTGCGCATGTCGGACCGTCCACCGATGCCCCTCCCGGTGGCTCCAGATCTGCTCACACAAGCCCAGGGGTCCATAGTGCATCCACACCCCCGAGGCCTGCGACTGCAAGCATGGTTAATCCATGGCTCAGCTCCCTAGAGAGCACTTGTACAGAGGGAGTGCAACAAGTCCTAGAAAGTAGCAGGAGGACTTCCACCAGGAAGACCTATAAGCAAAAATGGACTCGATTCACGGCATGGTGTTCTACCAAGCAATTAGCCCCCCTTGCTGCGCCTATACCTGTAATACTAGAGTATTTACTGGACCTCAAGAGAGGAGGACTCTCCCTATCCTCGTTGAAGGTCCACCTTGCCGCTATATTGGCTTTCAGACATGAAGAGGAAGGGCACATGGTGTTTGCCCATCCCATGGTTACCAGGTTCCTCAAAGGGCTGGTAAACCTATACCCCCCCTTGGAAACCGCTTCCACCTTCGTGGAGCTTGGACCTGGTGCTTAATGCGCTAACGGGACCACCGTTTGAACCCTTAGCCACAGTTTCCCTCCGTCTCCTTACGATAAAAACAACCTTCCTTCTTGCAACCACGTCAGCTCGCAGGGTGAGTGAGCTTGCGGCAGTTATGGCAACGCCACCCTGCACAGTATTTTCCAAGGAGGCGATAACCTTTTGGCTGCATCCAGCCTTTGTTCGCAAAGTTTCTTCAGAGTTTCATATTAACGAACGTATAGTTTTACCCTCGTTTTATCCAAAGCCTCATAACTCCAACAAAGAGGCGCACCTACACCTCCTGGACGTGAGGAGGGCGCTGACTTTCTATATAGACAGGGCTAAGTCCTTCCAGAAAACGGATAGACTCCTAGTCTCTCTCTCTCCCAAATCAAAAGGAGAAGGTCTCTCTTTGCAGAGAATCTCGAAGCACATCATATCCTGCATAAAAATGTGCTACGAACTTAGAAAGACTCCTTTACTGGCCCCGCCTAGGGCTCACTCCACTAGGGCGGTGGCGGCATCAACAGCCTTTTTCAAGGGCATTGCGCTAAAAGACATTTGCAGAGCGGCGACCTGGTCATCCTATGACACCTTCGCCAAGCATTATGCCCTTCACAGGGTATTCCAAGAGGATACCCGTCTCTCGACAGCGGTCCTCTCGGGGACAAGCTGCACATCAACTGATTACCCACCTCCTATCTTGGGTTACTGCTGGGTAGTCACCTATTGTGGAGCACCCATGGGGACACTTGAGGAAGAAAGAGAAGTTACTCACCGTAGTAACAATGGTTCTTCGAGATGTGTCCCCGTGGGTGCTCCACCACCCGCCCATCCTCCCTGCTTCAGATCTCTGTTTAGTATTTTTCAGGAGCATCCGAGGCAGTTGGTCAAGGAACTGGCGGGGACCGGATCGCGCACGTGGCTGGGAGCGCGCAAGGGAGCGGCGCGCGCTGGCGCATGCGCGGTCCGGCAGAAACTGCTGGAAAGATCCGATTTGCGGCGCCGGGGCGAGCCCGACACCTATCATGGAGCACCCACGGGGACACATCTCGAAGAACCATCGTTACTACGGTGAGTAACTTCTCTTTCTCTGTTCCTCAGACTTAAATATAAAAAGTAAACTAGATTTGCTAGTGGTAAATCTAATATTTTAAGGACAGCAGCAGTAACTGACATTCTACATTTTAAGCATTCTAGTCACAAGTCTTATTGGAAGGATGTGGTTACTGTGGTGTAAACGAATGATTCATGGCAGTGAGATGATTTCCTTGCTTCTTTGTAAAGTGGCAATTTTGGTAAACCAACATGATGGTGGTATCTCTTGGAACATCTATGTCCTCAGCTGCACAGGGTAAAGGCGTACTGGTTTTTATGAAGTAGCAGATTTGGTTTTAAGGATGGACTTAAGTTTGTCAACTTCGTATTTTCACACATACTTGACTGGCCTTTGCAGTGAACTTTGCATAGTAGGGGTGAACATGTATAACTGTGCAGGGGCGCTGAGTGCTTCTCCCTACCCCCCGCAGACAGGCCTATGGCTGAGGAGTTAGGATTGCCTGCCATTGTTTATAAGACGAGAAGCACAGAACAAAAATGCCCAGAAGGACTGTAATATCCCTAAGCCAGCTACCCCCTATGGCAGTGATCACAAGGGAATTCAGTTTATGATAGAAAAAGGAGGCAAGAAACTTTCTCTGTCCTCTTGCTTTACTCCCTCTGAAGTACTTATATGGCCTCCCTTATCATAGTGTCTGAGCACCTCATAATCTTTCTACTTATTTCCATGACACCCCTGTGAGATAGGGCAGTGCTATTATTTCCATTGTACAGATGGAGAACGATGCATAGAGACACTTAGGCTATATCTACGCTTAAAATGCTTCAGTGGCGCAGCTGTAGTTTAGCAGTTGTGCTGCTGTAGTAGTCTAAGTGTAAACACTTACTGCAGTGACAGGAGGATTCTTTGTCTCTGTAGTACAGTGGTTCTGAAACTTTTCAGCATCATGCCCCCTTCTGATTTTTGAGAAACCCTCGTGTCTCCCCCACACCTCTTCTTTACCATTATCCAACCCCCTTTTAACAAAAAATTCAAGTCATAATTTAAACACAAAATCTTGATTATAAAAATGTTATTTGAAATTAATAATAAGCACGAATAGTTTTTCTTAGCCCCTTGTGGGTGCCTGGTACAGCCCGAGATGGCCAGCTGCCTGAGCCCCATGCCAGCCTCCAGAGCTGCTTGCGCCAGCTGCCCACCCACCTGAGCCCTTTGGTACCAAAGCCACCCATCCAAGCTGACTGAGCCTCACACAGCCAGAGCCAGCCACCCGCCTGCCAATCCAAGCCATCCAAGCCCTGCAATGCTGGGACCAGCCACCCAAGCCCCATGAGCCTGGCAAGCCAGCCACCCGAGGCACACGAGCCTGCCTGCCCAAGCCTCTCCCCTCCCCCAAAGCCAGGCATCTCCAGTCCCCCACTCACTCTATCCCCCTCCTGCAAGCCAGGCACCCCCAGACCCCATCTAACCCCATCCTTCGCCTCCTCCTCCCCCTCCCCAACCCGCATTCACTCCCCTTTGCAAGAGGCAGCTAGCTCCATGTGGGTGTTCACTGGCTGCCTGCTTTTTATAGTGGCTGCACTGTGTCGCCCACGTAAAATGGCAGAGGCTGAGAGCCAGAAGCAAAGTCTGGCCTTTTCTTTGGATGCGGGGAATGATGGAGGTGTGGGTAGCCTCACGCTCCCCCCCCACCCCCCGGAATTTCTTCGTGCCACCCCCAGGGGGTGCACACCCTCCCAGTTTGGGAAACCATGCTGTAGTAAATCCACCTCCCCAAGAAGTGATAGCTAGCTCAGGGGAACAGTTCTGTTAACCGAGCACTGTCTACTTGGGGATTTAGGTCAGCATAATTATATCACTTGTAGCACTTTAAAGACTAACAAAATAATTTATTAGGTGATCTTTAAAGTGCTACTGGACTGCTTTTTTTGTTTTGATAGTATATAGACTAGCACGGCTTTCTCTCTGCTACTATATCACTTGTGTGTGAATTTCTCGCATATGTCAGCAATGTAGCTGGATTGACTTAAATTTTCTAACGTAGACCAACCCTAAGTGACTAAACCTAGGTTGCGCAGGAAGTCTGTGATGCATCAGAGGTTGAGTGTCTCAAGTCCCAGGATAGCATGTTTACCATGGCTAAACTCTCTATTTTTCATGTTACATACCTCTCTCCATCTCCCCTGCTCCCAATCCTCCATCTTTAAAACATTCTCCTTTTTTTTTATTTTTTTCCCTCCCCCGCACCACCTCCTGCACAAGGAGAGAGTAAAAAATTAGGGCTAGTCAACTTAGAAAAGAGATTACTAAAGGGATGTAAAGATTTATATTTTTCTGTATCATTTGATGTATAGAAGCATTGTGTAGTTGTTCTCACAATACAAACATCAGGGATCATCCAATGAAGTTAATAGTAGTTTTATATAAATAAGAGGAAGTAATTTTTTCACACTCTTTGTTAACATGTGGAACTCACTGCAGTGGGATATTGTGGTGGTCAGAAGCGTGACTGGGTTCAGAGGAGAACTGGATAAGTTGGTGGCGGATTAGTTCATCAATGGCTATTAGCCAAGATTGTCAGGGATGCAGCCCATTTCTTGGGGCAGCCCTAACCAACTGTGAGGAGAAGAAAGGATTGATGACTCCAACGGCCCTGTTCTGTGCACTCTTCCTGAAGTTCTGATACTACCCTCTGTCAGAGACAGGATAGCAGACTAGATGGAAAACTTGTCTGACACTGTATGGCAATTCTTGTTTCTCCTGTCTGTTCCCAGAGTCTTTTCCTCTGTCAGTAACAGGAACCCCAGGGCTACAACTGACCCAAAGACTGCCCTACTCTCTTCTGCAGCAAACACACTACTTCGTGAGCACTCCTCCAAGCCTTTGTGCCTGTTTTATCTGGTTTCGGCTGGGAGTGGAGATTGCTGTTTTTCCTGCCAGAGAATGAGTATGAAACCTCTGGTTAGCACTTACACACAGCGCTTGTTATCTTCAAAGCACTTAGTAAATCCACATGATGCTCTTGCAGTATTGTCCACTTTTACAGAGGAGAAACAAAGGCATGAATATTAAAGGAGTCGTCCAAGGCTATGCGGGTGATGTGGCACTCATGTAGGTATGGTTTGTGTTACCAGATAGTTAACCTTGCTAATGCTGCAGATGATTTCCCCAGCATTCAAGGACGGGAGGAGAATTCCTGACCCCTAGCTGTGCATTGAACATTTAATTTATTTTACTGTTGTGACATGTGCTCTTTGGGAGTCAACCCAGCAGGGTCTGTTTGCCCACAGCTGTGCAAATGGCTTTTTTGCAAGAAGGAATTGCAGGTGTGACATGGAGAGACAAAATTCTGGGAAGAACAGCTATTTGTAGTCAAACAACCTCAGCTAGACTAAGGCTATGTCTACACTGGAGCATAAAGTTGATTTTAAGGGAGTTATGTTGATTTTATAACGTACCTGTCTCCACTACAAATATCACTTGGTCACTTTTAAGGGTACCTAAGTCGACTTTTCTACTCCAGCTTTTTCATGATGAGCAACACCAAATTTGAATTTAAAGGGTTGACTTAATCCTAGTGTGGACACAGCATTATTTAGTTCAATTTTATTGGCCTCCAGAAGTATCCCACAATGCCCCCAGCGTGTCCATTCTGACTCTTGCTTTCATCTCTGCCGCCCTCCAAGTTATCAGGAATCAGCCTGGGCTCTCCGTCTGCCCTCCACACCATGTGTTGTCTGAGCTCTGGTCCATTAGCCTTGCAACAGCACATGCTAGCGGCAGGCTGTGGAAAAATGACACAAAAATGCATTTGTCAGTTTGTTTTCAGTGGGAGAGGGGAGTGAGGGCAATGCATTCTGTGATGATATCAGACACCCACAACCACTTGCAGTGCATTTTTTTCCCATAACACACTGGCATAGACCCCCAGAATGCAACGGGGGCAGGAACTGTGGGATAGGTACCCACAAAGTACTGCTGACAGTTGAGCTTTGCAAAGGTAATGGGAACACTGTTGTCTTTCTAAACATGTGGACACTCTCCATCAACTTTATAAAATCTAGTGGTATAAAGTAGACTTTAATAAAGCTGACTTTATTTCCTACTGTAGACACAGCCTAAAATAATGTTAAGGGAAGGTTACTCCCACCACACTATTTCAAGAATCTCAGTTAAAGAGAGGCTTTGACTTGGGACTGTCAAACCACCCAACTCATTGGCTTGCTAATAAAATGACCAGCTTAGGTCTGGTATCAAGACTATATGTTTCTGAACAAATGAAATCTCAGACAGCTAGTAACAGAGCAACGCAGCTTCCCTACTGCATTCTGATGTGTGGCTCTGTTACTGCCTGAAGTTCTCTCTGATTATAAGTAAGATTCTCTCCCCCACTCCCACCCTGTTAATTATTTTTTTTGAGGGAAAATACACAAAACAACATGCATTATTTTTAAAAAGTGCTCTTGCAGGCATCAGATGACTTCGTTGTTAGTCTTTGTTTGGGAATCTAGGAAGAGGACCTAACTTCTTGAGAAATGGTGAAATTGAGGGACTAGGTTTGGCATACATGCTGTAACTAGGGGACTATGTTTTTGCATTTCTACAGAGGCCCTAGAAAAAAATTCTTCCTTGAGACTATGTAGGCACCCGGACCTCTCCTTTGATACACTCTCATCTTTAGTCTCCATTCCACGCACTCCCAAATACAGATATGTTGTGGGATGGGAATTGCTTGGCTCTTCCAGCAGCATCGCATTTGGGGAACTGATGGGTGATGCATTCATTTCCTCCCAGGAGAGACATTATCACACTTCTTACATACCTAGAGCATTGAACACTTTGCTCAGCGTAATACGCAGGATTGGCTCACTCCTGAGTATGGTTATTTGCCAGTTCCTACATGGGGAGTGCCAAGTCTCTGACTTTCTGGAAGGAGTAAGTTTCAAGAGGCACAGGTAGGAAATTAAAATAGTTCTTAAACAATAATAGTTTTAGAAGTTACAGGTAGAAAAAAATTCAGTGGTCTCTTAGGTAATCTACTGGTTTTTCCTGCTAACCCATACTTGCTCCTGCAGAAAGTTTACTTGTGCTTCATCCAGTCTGATTTTAAATGTCTTCAGTGATGGCATTTCTTCTGCTTTTCTGCTGTTCCACAACCTTAAAAAAAATCTCATAATATGTAATTTCTCAATGTTTTGGTAGCACCTTGAGGCCTAGGTGCCCCATTGTGCTAATTTATTTTAAAATATGCACAGTGGTAAACAACCGGTGGCCTGCAGAATACTTGCTGATGCTTTGTAGGGAGCTGGCTGGTCACGTGGTGCTACTCTGTTTCCAGCTGCTAAATTGCATTAAAAGAAGCTAAAAATATGCAAAATATTTTGTTGTAACCAATTTCTGCTTTCCCCATGGGTGCATTGTGCAAACACAGATGGGAGGAGTATTGGTCATTTTGATCAGGAATGGGAGCGGGACCTTCAGATTCTGATGATGTCATTAGTGTCCAAATGCATTTTCCAGTTTCTAATCTGATTGTTCTTTTCCTTGTGCTGATTGGGTGTTTTGCAACTTGGTCTCCTCATTTCAGCTTCCCTCTGTCTAGCCCTCCCTTCCAGTGTTCTTCCCCACATACTCTTTTTAGCTAATTCTGTTCCCTCAAAACCCCTCACAGAAAATCTAAAATCCTGGGACTAACAGTTCACAAACTATCTCAGTGTTCGGTTTGCTTGTGTCTCATAACCCTTCCCCACAAAGCTTTGTCTGCTCGTCCGTTTAGCTTTTGACTTCTTCGTGAGAGGAGTTTTCTCTTCATAGATGTTAAAAGGTGCCTGTGGCACAAGACCTTGATTGAAAATCTCTTCTTTCCCTCCCTGCCTTTCTTCAGTCTCTCTACTCCCAACCTTACATCTTTGCTTTCCAGCTGTGGGAGGCTCAGATGGAATTCCCATTCTAAAGTAACCGTTTCCTATCCTTCAATAGATTGGTGGGGTCATAGCTGAGTAATGCAAAACTGTCCTTTATTTTCCAGAGTCTCAACAGTCTGCCTCTGGAGCTAGACAGAGAAGGGGAGGCTCTGGATTGAACTGGACTCCTGGTTTGCACAATTGTTTACTTTAAGAATGACTTCAGCTTTGCTGGTGTTGACAATAAAAGTCAACCTTCCAAGCACCTTTGGTACCTTAAGTGGAAAAGCCAGATTGTTGAGCAATTCAATTATCTTTTGAAGGAAAAGTGAATATAGTCATTTAGACACTGAAGATTTCACAAAACACATCTTTCCCTGCCTCCCCAGCTACCTTGATGCTTGAAGGAGTAGGAAACCAGATCGGAACAATTTGTCCCTGTAGGATATTTTAGGTAATATGACCCTCTCAGGAAATGCACAGTGACTGTACTCTCTAGCATGAACCTTCCTAAACTTTTCTTGGCTGGGAAGAGCAGCTGATAGGCTTGATGTTTGCTGGCTAGAGCACATATGGGTCTGTATTTCATCAGCAAAGGGGGCTGGGAGGGAGGGCAGCCTCTGTTTGCTGTGATATGATTTCACAAAGCCTTCATAAGGTCTTCAGCCATGAAGTCAAGTTGGGGTTTTGCTGATGGAAAGCTTACTAGTGATCTGTGAGAAAACTTTGGGGTGGGGGAGGGGGGTGAAGCTGGGAGGGCTGAAGCTGTGGGCTGAGTGGCTTGTTGAATAATCAGCACTTGCTAAAGCTGCAAGCTTTCTAAAGACACACAAAGCAGAATTGGTGGATTTCCATAAGCCCTCCATCCCAGAGTCATTGGTCTTTTTTTGTCTAACCTGCTCTCCAAACTCTCCAATAATGGAGATTCCACAACTTCCCCAGCAAATTTATTTCAGTGCTTAACCACCCTGACAGTTAGGAAGTTTTTCTTATGTCCAATGTAAATCTCTCTTGCTGCAATTTAAGCACATTGCTTCCCCTGTCCTCAGAGGTTAAGGAGAATAATTTTTCTCCCTTGTGGCAGGGTGGGGCCAGGAGAGGAAAAGACAGGAGTAAAAAGAGCAGACATGGACCTGACAATCAAAGTGGGAGCAGCTGAGGAGTAGGCTGCCCTAAATCAGTTAGGGCCAGGTGATTCCACTCTGGGCTACCTTTTATAAGCCCTTCTCCACACAGGGCAAGGAGAGGGTGGTTGAGGAAAGTTTGAGAGGTGAGTGAGGAGAGGGAAGGAGACTTGGAGGAACACCAGAGACCACAAAAGGGGAGAGGAGCCTCACCAACCCAGGGGGGCTGGACTGCCCCAGTCCAGGCGGGGCCTGAAGTTCAACCAGATACTGTAAGGAACTGGTCAGCTGAAGGAGCCAAACAAAGGAGGGGGCTTGCTGCCATGGCTACCACTAGTGGAAGGAGGCACTGGGGAAATCGTGTGGGGAAGTGGCCCAGGGAGAGGAGCTACAGGGACAAGAGTGAAGGGAGTCAGCCCTCGCTGGTAGTGGCCATCCAGGGTCGCTGGGCCGGAACCTGGAACGAGTGGGTAGGGATGCGGTTCCCCCCAGACCACCCCCTGCCCCAGGCAAGGGTAACAGGATTCATATGGTGGGGCCAGTGGACTAGAAGGAAGACCTGGGGCCCAGGAATGAGACTGACCCTGTCACACACTCCTCCTTTCAAATACAAGAAAGCTCATATCTTTTCCCATTTATCTTCTCTTTTCCAGACTAAACAAACCCAGTTTTCTCAATTTTCCCTCATGGATCATCTTTTCTAGACCTCTAATAGTTTTTGTTGTCTTGCTTGCAACAGTCCTGCTAGTGCATCCCACAATTATGTTTGCTTTTTTCCTCAGCAGTGTCACCCCCAGATTCCTTTCCACAGTTCTGCTTCCTAAGTAGTCGTTTGCCATATTATGTGTGTGTAATGGATTGTTCCTTACTAAGTGGAGTGTTTGCATTTTTCCTTTTTGAATTTCATCCTATTTACCTCATACCATTTCTCCGGTTTGTCTAGATGAGCACTTATAATCCCTCCCAGCTTGGTATCCTCCACAAACTTTTACTCTGTGACATTATCTTAATAATTAACTAACATATTGAACAGCGCTGGACCCAGAATTGATCCCTGTGGAACCATACTTATGTTCTTCCAACATTACTGTAAACCATTGATAACTATTCTCTGGGAATGATTTTTCCTCAGTTAAGCACCCACCTTTGTAATAGCTCCCTCTAAGTTGCAGCTCCCTAGTTTGTTTAATGAGAATATAGTGGGAGACTGCATCAAATGCCTTACTAAAGTCTAGATATACCACATCTACCACTTCCCTCTTATCCACAAGATTTTTAACCCTTGTTTTTCACACTCATGTCTTCAGAGAAAACAGTGATTTGAGATGGGGCTGGCTTATGATTTTTGTACATGAGGGATTGGCATTAGTGCAGGGGACACTGGAAGTTTAAAGAAGAAAACCTCTGTAAATAGTAATGGTTGCTGCATCAGTAAAATCAGTCTTATCTTGCAGTTCATCCAAGGACAAATCTGTAAGAAGTGTTTTTCAGAGGTTCTTTATAGCTTTGGCCACATGTGGGTTTTATAGCATTAATTGGGTTTGAACTATTACAACTCATGCATACCCAGTACTCTAGTTATTAACTTGCTGTGTGAATTCTGAATTGAATGGTTAACACTTCAAACCATGCATCTCTGTCGGTACTTTATACATGGCTGCTGTCACTGTACTGTCTGAGCATCTAACAAACAATTAATTAATTGATACAGTCTTTGGCATAGCTGGAAATTAAACCCACTGCCAATTCCACTAGACTATGCTTCCTTCCTACTCATGCTGTCATCTGAAAATTCTCTTCTCTGGAGTTCAAACTGAATTAAAAAGCCATTCCTGACTATATGACTTTCAATCAAAATTCCTTTGTGGCTTTTTTTTTTTCTTTTTTTTTGAAGATCAGAGATGTATACAAGGAGTAGGTGCACAACAGGGAGTGTATAGAAATGGTAGTGCATAGGTGTTAATATGGAACACAGAGGTAACTGACACTAGACATCACTGGGAGGTTCCCAGGAGCAGTGAAGTAGTACATAATATATTTGGCCAGTGCTTTACTTTTATAGAGTGTAATACACCATTACTAAAGCTAGTTCTGTGGTTGTAACTTGTGTTGCTTTATTTGATAAGTTCTACGCCGGTGTTAGATGCTAAACAAAGTAGAAGTAGACTTGAGGACTAGATGTTACATCTCATGGTGGTTCTTCCCCAAAATCACCTCCTACTTAACTTCCCAGATTGACATCTGACATTTACATTGTACGAAGAATTCTGAGCAATTGAGCATAAGACAACTAATCCACCCACACATATTAGTGGGGTGGACTCCAGCAGTCCTTGGTGGGTTTTTTTTTTTTTTTTTGAAATTAGAACAGTGGTCTTTCTCATTGTATAACTTACTGACACAAAGGCCATTAGTAACCTTGTTCAACTAGGAAGGATCTGTTCTTGATAAAGTCACTTCTAGAATCACATGGGAAGGATTGTGGCGCTTCTCGTTGAACTGAAAAAACAAAAGCAGCACAACTGATTTTCATTTTCCATTGGTACCTTCACTTTTCCTGTTGCCCAGAAAGATGTTTCAAATGGTCAGCTTCACATATTTTCATTGTTTTGTTGCTAGAGCAATGATAAGTGGCAGCCTTAGTCCTGTCCTTGGCAGGTCAGAGTTACAGAAGAAGATGGGTGCAAAACAGAGGTGGAGAACCCCAGCCCATTGCCTGGATCCAAACTGCGCTTGCCTGGATTTGAACCCAAAAGTTTTGGGCTCTTCTCCTCAAGATCTAGCCTGGAGCAGGGGGAGGGGAACTCTGAGCCTCATGAGCCAGATTTGGCAAGTCGAGGCTGGATCTGGCCCTCTGTCTCTGATGGGGCATGTCGGGGGCAGGAAGTAGCACTGCTGCCACCCTTCCTTTCCCTCCCCTGGCTGGGGAAATAGCAGCATAGTGCAGCCTGTGGAGAGGCTTTGCCTGCTGCTCTGATTGACCTGAGGTCCAGCCAGTGAGAACAACGGGTAAGGGGCTGGTGTCTGGAAGTGACGTGAGGAAGACGCTCCCTAGAAAGGCTTTTCACCTGCTGCTGCCACTTCCCTAGCTGTGGGAGGGGGTGGCAGTAGCATGCTGAGGTAAGTGCTCCCACCTCCTGCCCGGACCCTCCTCCCATGTAGACCTTCCCACCATGCTCCTGCCCAGACTTCCACCCTCGGCCTGTTCCTATACCTTCCCTCCTGCCCAGACCTCTCACTTCCAGCCTGCTGCTGAACTCTGCCCCAGTGCTGCCCCCAGCCCACTTATGAACCTTACCTCCCGCCCAGATCTCCTCTTCCCCCCCACACCTCAGCCCACTCCTGCACCCTCCCTCCCACTCAGACTGCCCACCCTTGGCTTGTTTCTGCCCCGTCTCTCCCCAAGCTCCACACTTGTTCCTCAGCAGTCTCCTCCCCCACACCGAACTCTGAAGCCTTCATATTAGGTCCTAACCCGGACTGCCCCAGAAGAGTTAATCTAGCCTGGAGGGAGCCCTGAATTTCAGCCTCCCTTTTCTACCCTCCTGCCCATGATGCTGCAACATGAGGAAGAGTGTACAGTGTCTCAGTCGGGAGCCACATCAGTGAGGATTTTGTGAGGTTTTTCTGTAGGTCCGTAGACCCCCAACCTAAAAATTTTTCTCTGCTCCAGTATAAAATAAGATAGAGTTTTGTTTAAATCCACATAGTTTCCGAGTCTCTTGGTGGCAAATTCAGCTCTTGGGAGTACTGATCCTGTTTGTATCAACAATGAGATCTCAAACTGATACCCCGCCCCCCCCCCCCCGGAATAACAAGTAATATGCTAGTTTGGATCCATTGGGCCAAATTCTGATATTATTCTCAGGGTTTTCAGTCAAAGGTTCTAAACACTTGTATATGAGTTGAGGATCTAGTTCCAAAATGGTGCAATGTACACTACTTTGACTATGAGGTCTTTTTTTTTTTTCTGTCCGACTTCCCCCGGTGTATAATATGCACAGTAACTTAGGCTTGGTCTAAACTAGGAAAATAAGTCAGTTTCAGACATGCAATGCTAGCTACAACAATTGTTTAGCTAGAAATGATGTTATCAGAAATGGACTTATTTCACAGTTTTCATTAAGGAAATTCAACTGTAGCATTTTTCCTGTCAACTTCCCTTACTCCTCACAATAGTGAGAAGTACAGGGGTCAATTGCCAACCCCAGAGAGAGCGATTTTTGTATGGCTCTACCAGACATGCAAAATCAAACTTAGGAAGATTGACCCTCACCGGGTTGATCTTAGCAGAAATGAAGACAAGCCTTCACAATCAGCATTGAACATGGCATTCAGTGTGAAGAATTTCCCATCTCTTAAGCCAGTGTCTGTATTATTTCATTGATTTTTTTTTTCTTTTAATTCATCTCCAAAAATCCATAGCTAATAAGACAAAATGGTATTCGGGTCTTTTTTAAATCCTCTTGCTCAATTTCAGTGTAGTTCTTCAGTCACACATTTGCGATATTTATGGTGTTTTTCTTAGTTAGTAACTTCTCATTCACTGCTCTGGGATGGCTTATGGCTACAAAGTTAAAATGCGTGCACTGACTCTTCTGTTCCAGATGCATGCCTTCTGCTGCTGGATGGTACAGTAGATATTTGATGGCTACTTAAATACTTCTGACAGTATGACGTAGGGATGGATTAAGGGAACATGCTTTCCTTGTGATATAAAATCCTGTGCGTGCCATATTTGTAAAGTTATTGCAATCAAAGGATTGTGATTTTTTTCCTCCCATGTATGAAGATGACCAAATACGGTTTCAGAAAAGAATGAGTAAATATCGAGTCTCCTAGTAATGAGCATTAATAATGTCTTGGCTTTTGAAGTTGTAGATTAGCTTTGTAATTTAGAGAATTGTACACTTTTTTCATATTTGAGTATATGACAGAGTTTGACACTTAATACACATTCATTATGTCACTGTGGTGCTCTGCATAGACCTTGCCTGTAATTTTACAAAATTCTGAATATATATTTAACCAAATAATTAGCAGTCAGTTTACAGAGCAGGAAGGGTGTATGGGGTGTCCAGGGAGGGGTAGCACCACTGGTGTGAGGACTTGTCGTGTCTCTTTGGAGCAGTTTATACACCTTTGGTCCACACCTGGCACCCAGCTCTCACCTGTGGCTCCAAAAAGCTGTAGCATGCAGCAGCCCCACCCGATAAACCACTTCAACAGACGGGCTGAACGAGGTGAGGGTAGCCAGCAGGTCTGACACCTGCGGTGAGGTAGGGAATTGCCTATGCTAGCATGCAAAGTTGGTCCCGGAGGACTGCGCGGATGAGATCAACAGCAAGATCCAACGACCAGGAAGGCAGTTCTGCAACACTCGTGGAGAGCAAAGGGCATGACAAGGCACCAAAGCCGGCATGGCCATCCACTGCAGCCTAGGAGGTCCCAGCCGTGACAACTTTTCGTACCACTGGAACCAGTCTTCTGAGGTAGAGGGAGTGGAACTGCCCCTGTGCAATGGCTTTTCCACTTTAAACATTCTCCTGCACAGGTTCTTTGCACAGTTTCATCACTTCCGTCTACCTCAAAGTCCTACGGTGATGGCAGAGGGGTGAAGCGACAGGTGGACATGACCACTGGGAGGCGTAGCTCCAAACCTGCATGTTGGTGGCCTGTGGACTTTGGTCGCTCGACTCTGACCCCGGGACGACAGAGGAGTTTGGCAGCGTCCCAGGTGACTGAGCAAGCCTTTTTAGGAACAGCACTGCTCACCCTCAAAATGAGGGAGAGGACTAGAAAAGGTGTCCCAAAAATTGCTTATCCCAACCAAAATGGCCAGCATGTCGCAGCTGGCAGTTTTACCCTCACAGTGGTCAAAAATCAGTGAAAAGAAAGATTGTATTTGCAGCATGGAAGGTTCGCACCCTCTTGGGCAGGGAGAATGCTATGAGGCCTGAGAGAAGAATGGCCCACGTAGCAAGAGAGCTGTCATGTTGACATAGCCACCCTGAGCAAGACCAGACTGGCAGAGGAAGGATCCATGTGCGAACCAAAAGGACATTACACCTTCTGGAAAGGCGCAGGCCAGAAAATAAAGACAGAATCCATGGAGTGGGACTTGCCATCAAGACATAACTTCTGCAGCAGCTTCCTGACCTACCAACTTGCATCAGTGAGTGTCTGATCAAGCTCCGCTTCCCCCTCAACACCTCTCACCACGTTACAGTCATCAGCAGTTACGCCCCCACACTGACTAGCAGTGATGAAGCAAAAGAAGGCTTCTATGAAGACCTTGACCATCTTGTGAAAGCAACTCCTTCTAGTGACAAGCTTCTCCTGTTGGGTGACTTCAACGCCAGGGTCAGCAAGGAATGTAGGACCTGGAAAGGGGTGCTGGGACATCATGGTGTTGGTAACATGAATACCAATGGCCGACTTCTGCTGAGCTTGTGTGCAGAAAACAACCTGACGATTACCAACACTCTCTTCAGGAAAGCTGATAAATGCAAGACCACATGGACGCACCCGAGATCAAAACAGTGGCACCTGATTGACTGTCATCAGTCGCAGGCGGGACCTTCGAGATGTTAAGATCACTAGGGTCGTGCGGGAGCTGAGTGCTGGACTGATCATAGACTCGTCAGATCAGTCCTTATGCTGCACATCACACCACTGCACCCCAAGAAGCTCAAGGTTGTCAAACCCTCCTTCAACATCAGGAAGCTGCAACATACTGGTCATTGCAAGAAATTTGCAGCCTGCCTTGACGAAGTGCTGACGTCCCATGGACCTGTGACTGGCGACCCAACCCAAAAGTGGGACCAGTTCAAAACCCTGGTGACAGAGTCAGCCAAGTCAAAACTAGGACCGAAAGACAGAGTTCACCAAGACTGATTTGATGAAAATGACAAAGCCATCATGAAGATCTTAGAGGAAAAACAGAATGCATTTCTGCTGTGGCGAAATGATCAGTCCTCAATCTCCAAATGTGATCGTTTCAAACACCTTCAGAGCCAGGTGCAAACGGCACTTTGTAAAATGCAAGATGAGTGGTGGGAGAGTAAAGCTGATGAAGGCCAATGCTATGCTGACACCAAGAACTCCAAGATGTTCTTCAGTGCTATCAAAGCTATAGATGGACCTTCAAAGCCAAGTACTATACCTCTCCTGTCTGCAGATGGCATGACCCTTCTGAGGGAGAAGAACAGCATCAACAATAGGTGGAGAGAGCACTTCAGCAACCTTCTCAAAAGACCTTCCATTGTCAACCCTGTGGCCCTAGACCAAATCCCTCAGAAACCCGCAATAGACAGTCTTGACCTGCCCTCGGCAATGGATGAGGTCAAAAAGGCAATCAGCCAGACCAGCTCTGGCAAAGCCCCTGGGATGGACGGTATCCCTGCTGAAATTTTCAAAGCGGCAGGACCAGTGTCACTTCAAGCTTTCCACAACATCTTGATCAGCATCTGGGAAGAAGATGACATGCCCAAGGACTTTAAGGGTGCCACAATCATCTCACTCTTCAAGAACAAGGGCAACAAAGTTGACTGTGGAAATTACCAGGGCATCTCCCTTCTCTGTACTGCTGGGAAAATCTTGGCTCGAGTCATCCTCAACCATCTGATCACCAGCATCTCAGAGGAGAACCTCCCAGAGGCACAGTGTTGTTTTCGCCCAGGCTGCAGCACCATTGACATGATCTTTGCTGTTTGTCGGGTCCAGGAAGAGTGCAGAGGGCAGAACTTGGATCTGTACGCTGTCTTTATATACCTGACCAAGGCATTTGACACCATCAACAGAGAAGCCCTGGGGATTAGCCTGTCAAAACTTGGCTGCTCAAGAAGATTCGTTAACTTCGTACGCCTGTACCATGATAACATGACTGGCTTTGTTCTTTCAAATGGAGAGTCCTCAGATCCATTTGAGATATCAAATACTGTGAAGCAAGGGTGCGTGCTGGCCCCAGTGTTATTCAACTTCTTTTTCACGTGCGTCCTCAGCCACGCAGTTAGGGTCCGGGACCCTGGAGTCTACATTAACTACAGACTTGATGGGTCACTTTTCGACCTTCGTCATCTGAATGCTAAAACCAAGATGCTTGAGAGGCTCATCCTTGAAGCCCTTTTGCTGACAACTGTGCACTTATGGCACACAAGGAGTCTGATCTCCAGCTAACTGTCAACAAGTTTGCTGATGCCACTCGCCTCTTTGGTTTGAACATCAGCCTAGTAAAGACCGAGGTACTGTTTCAGCCTGCTCTAGGATCTGCTGCTCTCCCTGCTTCAATCTTTATTGAAGGAACAGAATTAAAAACAGTAGAGGAGTTCAAGTACCTTGGCAGTGTGGTGGCCAATGATGGCTCCCTTGACAAAGAACATAAGAATGGCCATCCTGGGTCAGACTAAAGGTCCATCCAGCCCAGTATCCTGTCTGCCGACAGTGGCCAATGCCAGGTGCCCCAGAGAAGGAGAACAAAAGACAATGATCAAGTGATTTATCTCCTGCCATCGTACTGAAGGCTAGGGCACCATACTTTACCCCTGGCTAATAGCCATTTATGGACCTAACCTGCAAAAATTTATCGAGCTCTTTTTTAAACCCTAATAGAGTCCTGGCCTTCACAGCCTCCTCCGGCAAGGAGTTCTACAGGTTGACTGTGCGCTGTGTGAAGAAAAATTTCCTTTGATTAGTTTTGAACCTACTACCCATCAATTTCATTTGGTGTCCCCTAGTTCTTGTATTATGGGAAAAGGTAAATAATTTTTCTATATTCACTTTCTCCACACCATTCATGATTTGATATACCTCTATCATATCGTCCCTCAATCGCCTCTTTTCCAAACTGAAAAGTCCCAGTCTCTCTAGCCTCTCCCCATATGGGACCCGTTCCAAACCCCTAATCATCTTGGTCGCCCTTTTCTGAACCTTTTCTAATGCCAATATATCTTTTTTGAGGTGAGGAGACCACATCTGCACACAGTACTCAAGATGTGGGCGTACCATAGTTTTATAGAGGGGAAGTATGATATCTTTTGTCTTATTATCTATCCCTTTTTTAATAATTCCTAACATCCTATTTGCCTTACTAACTGCCGCTGCACACTGCGTGGATGTCTTCAGAGAACTATCCACTATAACTCCAAGATCCCTCTCCTGATCTGTTGTAGCTAATTGACCCCATCATGTTGTACGTGTAATTTGGGTTATTTTTTCCAATGTGCACTACCTTACACTTACCCACATTAAATTTCATTTGCCATTTTGCTGCCCAATCACTCAGTTTGCTGAGATCTTCGCAATCCCTTTTGGTTTTGACTGTCCTGAACAACTTGGTGTCATCTGCAAACTTTGCCACCTCACTGCTTACCTCATTTTCTAGATCATTGATGAACAAGTTGAACAGGATCGGTCCCAGGACTGACCCCTGGGGAACACCACTAGTTACACCCCCTCCATTGTGAAAATTTACCATTTATTCCAACCCTTTGTTTTCTGTCTTTTAACCAATTCCCAATCCATGAAAGGATCTTTTCTCCTATCCCATGACCGCCTAATTTACATAAAAGCCTTTGGTGTGGGACCGTGTCAAAGGCTTTCTGGAAATCTAGATATATTATGTCCACTGGGTGCCCCTTGTCCGCATGTTTATTAACCCCTTCAAAGAATTCTAATAGATTAGTTAGACACGACTTCCGTCTGCAGAAACCATGCTGACTTTTGCCCAACAATTCATGCTCTTCTACGTGCCTTGCAATTTTATTCTTTACTATTGTTTCTACTAATTTGCCTGGTACTGATGTTAGACTTATCGGTCTATAATTGCCAGGGTCTCCTCTGGAGCCTTTTTTAAATATTGGCGTTATATTGGCCGTCTTCCAGTCATTGGGTACCGAAGCAGATTTAAAGGATAGGCTACAAACCACTGTTAATAACTCCGCAATTTCACATTTGAGTTCTTTCAGAACCCTTGGGTGAATACCGTCTGGTCCTGGAGACTTGTTACTATTCAGCTTATCAATTAACTCCAAAACCTCCTCTAATGTCACTTCAATCTGGGGGAGTTCCTCAGATTTGTCACCTAAAAAGGCTGGCTCAGATTTAGGAACCTCTGTAACATCCTCAGCCGTGAAGACTGAAGCAAAGAAATCATTTAATCGCTCCGCAATGGCACTGTCTTCCTTGATCGCTCCTTTTATATCTTTATTGTCCAAGGGCCTCACTGCTTTTTGAGCAGGCTTCCTGCTTCTAATGTGTTTAAAAAACATTTTACTATCATTTTTTGAATTTTTGGCTAGCTGTTCCTCAGAATCTTTTTTGGCTTTTCTTACTACATTATGACACTTAATTTGGGAGTGTTTATGTTCCTTTCTATTTTCCTCACTAGGATTTGACTTCCACTTTTTAAAAGCTGCCCTTTTCTCTCTCACTGCCTTTTTAACATGGCTGTTAAGCCATGGTGGTTCTTTGTTAGGACTCTTACTGTGTTTTTTTATTTGGGGTGTACATTTAAGTTGGACCTCTAGTATGGTGTCTTTAAACAGTTTCCATGCAGCTTCCAGGGATTTTAGTTTAGTTACTCTACCTTTTAGTTTCTGTTTAACTAGCTTCCTCATTGTAGTGTAATTCCCCTTTTTGAAATTAAATGCCAAAGAAATCAGTGCCAGAATCTGCCAGGCCAGCCGGGCACTAGGACATCTGAGAGCATGAGTGTCAAATCAGCACAGTATCCGACAGTCCACTAAACTGAAAGTGTACAAGGCTGTAGACCTGACCAGTCTCCTGTATGGCTGTGAAACCTGGACCTCGTACAGAAAACGTATAAAACTGCTGGAGCGCTTCCACACAGTCAGCCTGAGGTCAACACTGCATATTCGATGGCAGGACAGAGTTACAAACCTGGAAGTCCTAGACAGAGCAGAAACTATGAGCGTTGAAGCCATGATTCTGAAAGCCCAGCTTTGCTGGACAGGGCACGTCATACGAATGGAGGAGTCAAGAATCCCTAAGCAACACCTCTACCATGAACTGTCCCAGGGCAAAAGAAATCAAGGTAGGCCTCGCAAGAGGTATAAAGACTGCGTGAAGGCCAACATTGCTCATGCTGGTTTAAAACCAGATCAGCTAGAGCAGCATGCGAAAGAGTGAACAAACTGGCATGCTCTTGTACAACATGCATATGACAACTTTGAAGAGCAGTGATGCGTACGCTTCATTGATGCTTGTGACAGGAAGAAAGCAACAGCGGCAGCCGCACCAACAGAGCCAGGACAATTCCCTTGCCCCCCACTGTGAATGCCCATGCCGTTCGAAGCTTGGACTCCTCGGCCACATGCGAGTCCACAGCCGATGAGCTTGTGCAAGCTCAAGACGTCATCGTCTGACACAACAGACTTTAAGAGTCAGGTGGTCTTGGGTGTGGAGACAAGCTTGAAAACATGGAAGTGCAGCATAAGGGCTCAGCATCCGCATGGAAAAGCAAAATATCCATAAAAAATCATAAGGCTTGACTTTTCTACATAGGCTGCTTCTTTTGCACTTAGTTTAACCCTGTCTCTGAATATGCAGTTACAGTTGTACATACTGTTCCACATTGATAATTTGTGCATGCAAATGAGATCTAGTTAAAAAGAGGCTGAAAATTTGATGCATGGAGCTGTTATATTTGTATCAGATTTAGTTGTTGTTTTTTGTACAAAACCAAAAAGCTTTTAGAAAATATAAAACCAGGATATCTAATATATGTGATAAGTTTGTATAGTACCCTGAGGTATTTGCAACCCAAACACAGCACCACTCTTCATAATTCCTGGGACCCTGCAAGTGAAACTGACTGGAAACAGAAGTGAAATTGACTAAGTCTGTACACTATTCCTTGTCAGTGTTTGTTTCTCATCTGTGTTCCACTCAGTGAGAAGTAAATGATGTTTGTTTTAATTTTTTGGTATAAAAGATCTAGTAACGCAAGTGAGGATTTTTTGTTCTTGTTTTTAAGTATATGCTTTTGAACTAGTGTGCCTCTTTAAAAAAATATATGAAATAAAATATCTCAAGTGGGGGGCAACATGCCAGCAGCCATCATGGGGAATTGTATGCGTGGAGTTATTGAAAACCGGCTGTACGCCATGGCAGCTTTGCTGTGCGTGGCTCAAGGACTTGAAGCAATTACATAACGCTCTGCAGCAAAGAAAATACAGGCCCCAGCACTTGACTGCCTTCAATTTCTGATTTAGTTACTTGGCAAAACCTTTGCTTTCTTCTTTCCTCTGCTAAAGGATGAAGCGTCCAATAAAGACAAGCTCTGAAACTGCGCCAGCCAATAGGTGTTGAGTTGTGGGACTATAGGAGGAGGGATAATCTTTTTTGGGTTAGAGTCAAGAATAGAGAAAAACATAGTCATGTGATGGTTATTACAGATAAGTAGGCATATGACCTGTGAATTGTTTACATAGAGGAACTTTCCCCCTTCCCCATGTTATGCATATGCTTCTCCTTACTTCTTCCTGAAATCATTGTCTCCTGATGAATTATTGATACAGGGTCACTTACATTTTTCCTGGAATTGTTTTCTTTAAACAGTGATTTTTCTTGAATTTTTTTCGACCAGCTTTGTTTGTGAAATCCAAACAGAGTTGTTGGTTGCTAATTTCAGAGCTAAATTAGACGCAAATTCTTGATAAGAGAAGAAGAAAAGTAATTTTTCACTTCCACATGGAGATACTTCTCCTTTTTTGTTTTTTAAAGAAGCAGGTTCTTGGTTAAGCACATGCTTAAGACATATGGAGGCTGAATGTGACATATGAACTTAGTGCTTTGTTAAAGTAGAGTGTTAGGGATTGGCTGTTGGAGGGGAGGGATAGTTCAGTGGTTAGAGCGTTGGTCTTGTAAGGGTGGGTGCATCTACAGTAAGGGCCCGACATGGCTCTCAGAATCTAAGGGCAGTTGTTAACTTATATTAAATTACGCCCAATTCCAGGAGCCTGTCACAGGGATGTAGGTGCCTGGCATAGCTGGTTGCCTCACTTGTACATGTTATATCTGTGCCAACATACTGGTTTTGATGCAACGGTCCACACCTATCAGAGTATTCTGGGGTTTCTGAATCACCTGCCTTCTTCTGTCCCCTCATAGTGCCCAGTAGGTGTGCAGTAGTTGTCAAAACAAAAAAGTAGTCCAGTAGCACTTTAAAGACTAACAAAATAATTTATTAGGTTTATTTATTATTATTATTTAAATAATTTATTATTTTGTTAGTCTTTAAAGTGCTACTGGACTGCTTTTTTGTTTTGATGGTATATAGGCTAGCACGGCTATCTTTCCTTTACTGTTCAGTAGTTGTCAAAGTGAGTCCAAATGAAAGGCACAGAGTTAGATGGCATTTATGGCTTGTAGGCCATGCTAGGGGAAAGCTATTGCTGCCTGTGTCAAAGCCCACACTGAAAACCTTATTTAAAAAGTCCAGACCTGGACTTATGGTTGGAATTGTACAGGGGTTGCAAGGAAATGATTTTCTTGCAGCTCACTTTTGACTAACTTAGACAAGGCTGAAAGCTGTTTCTGCAGGTTTCAGAGTGAAATTCAGGGGCAAGCCTGGTGTGTCATCCACCTGCTCCATCCCTACCAAGTGTCTGCCTTGATTAGTCCATTTGAAATGTGTCGCTCTGGCTCACTGGGGAAGAAAGCCTTGTTTTCTGTTATGGTGGATGCTGCCATTGTATTTACCCTTAGAAGAGCAGGGCCATGGTCCAGGTCTCAGTAGATTTGTAGCCCACCAGTTCTCTAGCATCTGTGTGCTCTTCTGTGTGCACACAGTGTAGGGCCAGGATAGAGGTGAATAACAAGCATTTCCCATCCGTGTTGCCTGCTGTCTGGCTATAGGGCAGAGTGAGAAGTGCCTTTGTTTGGTCCTCAGTCCTCAAAGTGTTTGCGTAGGGCAAGTCGGTCTCACTCGTCTTCCCTGAGGGTCTTTTCAAGCTGAGGGTAAAATGGTATCGATCAAACTTCATTTCCTTACCTCTCAGAGCATTGGCTTATACTCCCACCCTCTGAAACATGGAGGTCTCTGCCCCCAAATCTCTCATGCTGAGGTTTGGGTGGGGGTGGAGGGAGGAGTGGCAGAGCAGGTCTCCTGGCAGGACTTGGTTGCATATTGTACAGCAGGATGACTGAAGCTGTGAAGCAAACACACACAAATACATGCTTCCCACCAGAGCTTTATATAATCGCAGACAGTGATGTCATTGGTAACTGTGAAGAGCAGGCTCTGAAATTACAGGCCTCAGCAGACAGGCAAACACTCCTAGTATCTGCAGGGGACTGCTTAAAATGTAGGCTGACTTGTAAGCAAAGCAGGTTGTAGGGGGTTCCCCAGAAAGTTTAGAGCTTGCAGAAGGGGGTGAAATACTAATCCAAATGCAATCAGCCTTCAGAGTGAAACTCTCTGTACCTTTCTGATAGTCACTTGGCAAGCCGGGATAGGAATGTGGATATGTGCTGCAGCCTCTCTGGCTCATACTCCATCCAGGAGGCTGCAGTAGCATGTATGCAGGGCTTCGGAGTTTTGCTGGATTTGTTTCTTGGCCACTACTTGTCCTGTCCAAAGGTGTCTGCACTGAGCAGTTTGGGGCCATTGTAAAACTCCCCACCAGCTATGGGGAAAATGAATCCTTCCTGTGTGAACTCCTCCACATGAGGGGTGAATAGTAGCAGAGAGATAGCCATGCTAGTCTATATGCTATCAAAACAAAAAAGGAGTCCAGTAGCAATTTAAAGACTAACAAAATAATTTATTAGGTGATGAGCTTTCATGGGACAGAAGTGGGTCTGCCCCACAAAAGCGCTTCACCTAATAAATTATCTTTTTAGTCTTTAAAGTGCTACTGGACTGCTTTTTTGTTAAAAGGGGTGAATGTCATTCTTAATGAGTGCATTAAAGACACAAGCCTCTGACACGGGCGTTCTCACTCCAGCAGCACATCCCATCCCAGGCTTGCAGCCTGACTAGCTGGGCTTTTGATACTTGAGTCCAAGCTATTCCATTATTAACTTTTTTTCAAACATGTAGCAGTTGCTCAAGAAGACCCTTTGCCCCGATGCAGTCAGGTGCAGCTCCTCCAGAAAGCAGCAGTTGGTGGTATTTAGTGGAGTTGAGCTGTCTTGTGCCAGGGCTGAATTTGACTGAAGACACTGAAAGGGAGACGCTAAGGCAAACAACCCCCGCTCTGTTTTGCTCTAACCAAGCCAGCGTTTCCAGCCTGCCAAGTAAGCTGCAATGCTGCCTTGTGCTTTCTCTTGGCAAAGCAAAGAAACACGTAGGGCACTCACTTCCTCAGCCCTCCATCCTCCCAGCACTCAGCTCCTGCTCCCTAGGAACCTGGGTTTTATGTCTCCAGCCAGACAAATCCAAACCACCTGCTAGCAGTCCCTGGGTGAGACAAACAATTGTGCTCTGTGGGCCTGCCTATGTCCCATGTAATAGAAAGGAATGAAATGGAGAGGTCCAGCCGGTTAAGAAAGCATAGAAACCCTCTTTTCTGACGTACTCATGCGTTCATATGGGATCATGGCTTTGGCATGTCTGTTACCACTTCTCATGCTCAAGGAGTAGAAACATCTGTAGTAGTCCAGTTTTCTGAGGCATCTTTCATCCCTAGGGATGGGAGTAACTATGAAGATTCTGCCCATTCTGTGCTGCCTTCTCCACTTTTACCTATTATTTCTGCAACAAGTGTGCATGTGCTCAGATCTGCTTTGAAACTGGTAATCCCTGAAAGCTAACTCATCATCTTCTAATGTCCCTAGGGTTTGGGGAGAGCAGGAATGAGTGACCCTTCACACTGACGATAAATTACTTTTTCCTTATAATGTCATAAGTGCTTCTAGACCTGTTTTATCCAGTTATTAGAATGATCCAATGGTCTAAATGGAAAGTTTAAGTTTGGACAATGTCAGTATTTTCACTGAGGCTAGGTCTACACATGCCCCTTCCTTTCGAAAGGAGGTTTGAAATATGCTAATGAGGTGCTGCAATGAATATGGAGCGCCTCATTAGCATAATGGTGGCCGTGGCAAATCAAAAGTGCGGCTTTTCGAATCGCGCGCCGCCCATGGAGACAAGACCTTCCGAAAGGACCCCTCCCAGTTTTCAAAAGCCCTTCTTCCAATCACAGATAGGAAGAAGGGCTTTCAAAAACTGGGCAGGGGGGTCCTTTTGGAAGGTCCCGTCTCCACGGGTGGCACATGATTCGAAAAGCCACACTTTCAAATCGCCGCAGCTGCCATTATGCTAATGAGGCGCTGCATATTCGTTACAGCGCCTCATTAGCATCTTTCGAACATGCTCATTAACATGCCCCTTTCAAAAGGAAGGGGCACATGTAGACCCAGCCTAAGTGGCAAGGAGCTTGAAGCTATATTAAAGCCATTTTACAATAAAACACCAGGTACGTTAAAGGAAAGGAGACACACAGCATTGTCTAGACTGTAGGATTATATCTGCTAAGGTGAAACTCCAGGACTTTTGATGAAGGACTGTAGATTGGCCCATTAAACATGTAAACTGTCTGAAAAAGTATTTTAGCTTAGCTGGTCAGTTTCCTGCTTTGGTGTCAGTTGAACTTTGATAGAAGTTAAATGTTGTGTGACATTTAGTTTCCCATCAGTGAGTTAGAGTTGCTTTCACATTATGTAGCTTAATTAACATCAGTGATCAGCTTGACTCCAGCCCACAGAAGCCAAAAATACCTAAGAGGTTATGCACCTGCCAACATTTGAAAGCTGAAAAGCAAGATGCTTGGGAGAGAAAAAACAGACATGTTCTGGGCTAGGAGAGATGGGCTGAAGTGTGGGAAATAAGTATTTGGTTCATAAAAAGGGGCCCTCTCCCTCCCAAACTGGGAACAATTGGCCTTTTGAGACTAAGGGCTTGTCTACATGCAGCAGCTGCACAATTCAGTTTTCATATTGATTCAAGCTTTGTCCACACGGACGAACTGTAGGGCTTTTACTGTGCTTCTGTATAGTGCAATCCATGTGTGCGTGATGCAACAGTATAGGTATTTGGGTACTTTACACCAACATAGCTGTTCCCATAAGAAAGAGGGGACTAAACTCTGCCAGAATTAGCATCTTTTTACCTGTTTAAATGCCTCTGTTCTAGGATTTGTACTGGTTTAATTTGCAATTCTACCGGTAAAAAATCTGCCGACCAAGTCAGAATTAAATTGGAAACTTGTCCCTAACTGGCTCAAGTTAAACCATAACATGCCAATTTTAAAAAAGACATACAAACCTTTTGTACCAGTTTAATTCTCTTGGCTTACATCCACACTCTGTTGTCCCAGTGTAATTTTTTTCATGTGAACTGGTCCTCAGAATGTTAGAAGTTTCCAACAGCAGCTGCTTTCATTTGTGCCCCACTGTTCTAGGGCTGAAAAAAATGAGAAGGCTGGCAGTTCAGTGTCCATGGCTTCAGTTGAGATTTTTTACATTGCATAATTTTGTGGTGTAACTCTTACCCACTTCTTAGCTCTTCCACAGGCTAAACAGGCTATAGTTTATCTGCCAGTGCCTGTTTGGGAGCACCTGAAATGCAATGTTTATTGAGAAGCCAGACATGATTATCCTTTTCCCAACCATTTAGGGGTCTTTGCCTGACACATGCTATCGGCCAGTGTGTGTCCACTCATTCCCGATCGAGGCTTTGACCCTAGTTCCTTGCACACTTCTACAGGGTTTTCCTCAGTTCCCCTGGCAGTTTAAAAAAAAATTGGTTAGAACATGAACTTTCCCAGGCCCAGTAGTGAATGATGTATAGCAGAGTTTGTGTGGCAGCCTGCCTGACCCACCTGTATGTAGTAAGCTGTGGTAGGTAAACCATCTAGGAGCATCTTGTTTAGGGACAGTGACCTGATTTGCACTCTGTCCCTGTTCCTCCCTCTCCTTCTCAGAGTTTGATCAGCTGATTTTGTGGCATTCCAGCTCTGGGAGGGAGTGGGAGGACTAGAAAGTGCAGGGCTTTGATGCCTCAGTGCTCAAGAGGTTCATTGGGTAGGGGAGCAAGGGAGGGGTCTATGAGCCACAGTTTGTGCCCCAGTAGGGGTTGCAGGTTGCTTACCACTGCCATATTCTCTGCCCAGAGGAGGTTACTGTCCAAACTGAGAGACGAATAAAAGATTGGAGAAAGGAAGTATTATCCTTGTGACTTGTCTTCACTGCTTTGTTAGACCTCCAGTTTACTTGAGTGTCATGCCACATGATTACTGTCTGCACCCACACATCTTTCATTGGTGCTTTAACCTGTACCTGGCTGGCCTGTGTAGGGGATGAGTTGAAGAGCATATGCTGATGTTGGCACTAGTACTGCAGTAGGGACATAGCTACTATAGGCGGCTAATGCAAACACTGTGCTGTAGTGCTCTTTTGTCGCAGTTTCATTCTCAGTTGAGCTAGGCTCACTTGAGAGGAGGTAGCTTGAACATAGATAACTCAACCAAATACTACAATGAAGACAAGGTGGAATTGACGTCATCTTCCCTGAATCCCAGTCAGTTCCTTAGTCACAAGGCTATCCGTCTTTTCTGATGCAGTAGCGATATCCTATGAGAAATCGTTCTGAGTTTTTCCCAGCTGCAGCAGCAAATGGAAAGGGACGACAATTCACGAGAGGCTGGGGTCTCTCAAATGTCCAGCCCAGTTTTGTGGACTCATAAACAACTGGCTAGTGTGTGGACACTTCTGGTCAGAATTCTTTTGGATGCCAAACTAAACTGAAGCCCATTTCCTAACCTGTTCGTATCAAGATTCTGGACAATGGTAGTCTGGTTTAGTAGCAGGAGCTTAGAAGCCAGGGGTCAGAGTACCCTTGGAGTCAGAGTGAGGGTCAGCTAGAATCAGGAATCATTCTGAGAGTCAATACCAGGTTCCATGTTGAGAGTCCAAATCCAATTTGGAGATGAGGTTGATACCGTGAGGTCAGAGGTAGAGATGCAGGACTGCCATGATAAGTTTTCTGGAGATTCACATTACTGTCTGAATGCTTCCGGGTACACATCTTAGGTTTATGGTGGATCAAGGAGCCCTTGGGGGATTGCTAAGACAAATCTCAGTCAGATCACCTGAGACAGAACTTCTGGTGGTGATGCAACCATTGTGGGTTGCCAGAAGTGCTCAGGTTACAGACTGATGGCAGGATGAGTGTTTTGGTTGCATGGTAGCTCTGCAGGCCCAGGTTCAAGTCCTGCTGATTCATCCATTGTAAGTTTGTCTAGCATTGAATTAACTTTTTTGTCATATGATTGGCAGAGCAACTGTTGCTGACCATGCCCTGGGGCCTGTTTATCTATGTGAAATGGCTGTTAACTGAAATTGGTTTTTTGTTTTTTCTTTTTCCAAGTAGTGAAAACTCTTAGTGATAAGGATTAAGTGCTAGCAGGTTTCATGGTAGAAGAAGCTGAGCAAGAGGTTGATATAGACTTGATATTTTTTGTTTTGTTTCCTTAACCAAAAACCAAATTTCAGCCCCATGGCAGTAACTGCAGCTGAATTATAGATCTTTTGTAAGAGGTTTTTATAATGGAAACACTGACAAACACATAACTATAGTGGGTGCTGCACTTGTTCTGTAGGTTCATCAGCTAAACCTCTGACCTCCCTACCCTTAATCATCCTTGCTTGTCAATGACATAATTGCATAGTTACAGACTCCTCTCCCCATCCCTTTCAAACTGCAAACAATAGTGAATTTCAAATACAAAATGTAAATGAACCATCCAAACTAATTTGTTTTTCTGCATTCATATGGACTGAGTTTAGATTCTGTGTCTTTCTGTCTGAACAGGGGTGGTAAGGGCTTTCACGAATATTTTGCACGGGTATACTTGAGTATAGGCTGACTGTGCTCTGATGCCATTGTCCTATTGTTTGGAATTACAGATTCAGGGGAAAAAAGTCATTAATGTTGGATCTGGAAGAAAACTTTACTGTTTTCTGTAAATCTACTGTTTAATTGCTGAATACGTAATATAGAATGGGAGAAAGCAGAACCAGTTTCCCTGCAGAATCTAAATGGGGCTATACTTTGAAATTGCTCTCCGAGCAATTTCATGTATTTAAAAAAAAAAAGTTCCGTAGTAATGGTCCGAAAGAAAAGAGCAACAGTCGGACTGTAGATTTGGGGGTGGTTATTGTAGAATAGTACAAGGGTTGGAAGGCATATAGACAAAAGGTCTCTGTTACCAGAGTTTGAAATCTTGGTGTTAAGAATTATGCAGCCCTGCATTCCCTAGTCATCAGAATACTCAGGGAGTGCAAGATCTGGCCCTTTAGTTAGTGGGATGTGTAATTCAGTATCTTTGCGGTAAGGCATTTGCTGCAGTCCGTTAGGCTTCTTTTTTTCCTGATATGGCTGGAAAAAGAGGAAGCTGAGCACTGAATGGTATATAGCCTCTTATATGATAAATTTTTCCTCAGGCAGTAAGGTGCTAGTGTGTAAGCGCCATTCAACACTTGAAAGTGCCTTAATATAAAACTCTACGCAGTGTTGTAGACTGTAGATAGCTAATAGCATGAAGTTACATGAAATCAGACTGTCGTCTGTGCATTTTCCTCCTCCAAAGCTCATCTAGCCAAGAAAGGTTATCAGGTGTGAGCACAAGGAAATAAATGGTCTGTCAGAGGTTAGCAATATGGCTAATGTTGAGTGGCTACCATACACTGAATGGTAAGACATAAGGTTCTGCAGGCATATGAGGGAAGTAGTCCGATGTGTGGAAAATTGAGCCTGTTGCGGGGGGCAAAATGAGTTTTTGATATTTGTCCTTTTATAAGGCTGCAGTTCCTCATCAGTGTCTCTCCCCTTCCAGACGAGCTCATCTGCGCCTTTGCTTAGAACGTTTAAAGGTTCTGATTCCACTAGGACCAGATTGCACCCGGCACACAACGCTTGGGCTGCTTAACAAAGCCAAAGCACACATCAAGGTAAGCACTGCTTTTTCCCAGGCTTCCCAGTTGCTTTTCATCTAGGCTGTTTGTAACTGCACCAAACACCCACTGCCCATGTATTGCTCCTTTGGTTAAACCATCTATCCTTATTACATTGGTCCATAATAAACTCTATTAACTCTGTAAATGATTAATTAGGGGAGAATGGATTATGTTCTCTATTGTGATTAGGGGAAGACAATAGCAAATTTTGCTCTTTTTTAAAGCAGAAATGTATCTAATGTGATTGAGGAGCTGTAGTTTGATGGAAAAAGCAATGTTTTTCTCTTGAATCATTCATTCTACTGGTAAATTTAGTATAGGCCTTAAGAATGAATCAGGGTTGACATCTTACTGTTCCCTCATCTTTCATCTGTGGCTCTGACTGATCACCTAAGCTCTTCATAGATCAGTTAGAGTGAAAGAAAGTAGAAAAAGAAAATCCCAGTCTTGTAGTGATCAAGAATATATCTAAATCCTTTGTTACAGCTCACAGTCAGTATGTGAGGGAGCCTTGCTTAAAGGAAAGGGTTAGCCTGAAATGACTCCCATCTTATGCAACCTGTGGGCCATCCAGAAACAAAGAACATTGGCCTGGTAAATTTTGCCAGCTGTGATTAGTCTGTAGTATGTTACATAAATCTCTGTTTAAATGGAAAACTGCTTCTAATAAATACCTACTAAACCAAGCAATAAGAATGACAAGCATCTTAGGGTAAATTTTTGTGTTATGAGTGATCATAACAAATACGGAATCGGTTTGTTTAATAAGGCTTTAGAGGTAGCTGTGTTAGTTTGTTTAAGTAAAAACAAGGAGTCCAGTGGCACCTTAAAGACTCACAATTTTATTATGACATAAGCTTCTGTGAGTTGCAACTCCCTTCAGATGCATGAAGTGAAAGAAAAAGAAATGGATAGTAGGGATACAGAGCTAATTCAGCCAGAGTCAGAGTTCCATGTAAGTTGAGCGCTTGGGCTACTGCCCAGGAGAGGTTCAGGTGCTGCCCAGCCAACTAGCAGGACACTCACAGCGGGCAGCATGTGTTTCTACAGGTGGTGCACGTGCACACTTGCATGGGTGAACATCACAACATTTTTTCTGCCCACGTATGGAACAAAATTAAGAAATATGAGGCAGGGTGGATGTAGGTAAAAAGGTGAGAATACATAAAGTGGAAAAGTATTTACTGTAATCAGAGAACCATCCCCAGTTCCTATTCAGACCCCTTCTGATAGTGTCAACAATTGTTAGTCTTTAAAGTGCCAGTAGACTCCTTTTGTTTTATTTGGTAAGGAATGGAGGCCCCCTGGTGGATGAACTCCTTGATGCAGCTTATTGGTTAATTAAACAGAAAGCAAAAAAATAAATTAAATCCTGTATAGGTATTCATTCACACAGACACCCTGCTAAATCCTCCTTACACACACACACACGCCAAATCCTCCTTAAACAAATATATAGCAAAGTTGTAAACTAATAAAGATACAAATAGAATTCATTTCTGCTAGCAGTTGAATGGTGGTCTGGTCTAATGCTTGTCTGAGCATAAATCCTTTCCGAACACTGGAAAATCAGAAGCAAGGTATATGTCTGTACTACAGGCAAAAAGCAGAATTAGTTGTCATTAAGTTGTGTTTTATCATACTAGAAACTAGAGGAGGCTGAGAGGAGAAGCCAACACCAGCTTGAAAACCTGGAACGGGAGCAAAGATTCTTAAAGAGAAGGCTGGAACAACTGCAGGGTTCTCAGGAGCTAGAACGAATACGAATGGACAGCATTGGCTCAACCATTTCCTCCTCTGATCGCTCAGATTCAGAGCGAGGTAGGTGTTCTAAGTGTGTCCAGCTTAACTCAAATATTTAAAAAAAAAATCTGCTATAGTTCAAACTGGCATTAGAGAAGGTTTGTTGCCTGTGTTGTACAAGAAGTCAGATGAGATGATCACAGAGTCCTCTAGCCTTAGAATCTCTGAATGTATCGAAGGAGATGCATCACAGTGAAGACTGATCTCTCCCAAAAATTTGAGTGGTGTGCTCTTCCTGTTATTTGCCTCTTATCTTTGCCATTTAGTTGGTCTCTGTATTTGCCAAGGAAAAGATTCGTGCTTTGTTATGAAGCACAAAATATAAATCCCGTTATTGGCCAGTTTTGTTTAAATTGGTGATGAGGAGGAAAGAATTGTGATTGTGGATTAAGGTGATTCTTTTGGCATTTACACTCACCCACTGTATTTGAACAGTTCTCTGAAGTCAGAGTGTGAAAGTGTTGTTTTAAAAGTAATGATCAACAATCCTAAGTCAGTAACCAAACACATGCCTAAAAGTATAAGCATGGATGATTGTCCTCCATTTTATAATATAAAAAGAAAGCCTGGAAGTTGTGGGAGAAGTGTCTAGGTGTGTCCTGAAATTTCATCAATTTCCCCTCACTGTGGCTTTTTGTGGGGGTTTGTGTGGGAAGGGAGAAGAATTGACTGGGGCTTAAGCAGCAAGGCTGACTTATTCCCCACTGATGCAGGAGTTCATCAGTTTCCCAGTGGTGACTCTTTGCAGAGCCACAGAGAGGGGAAATTGCTACCCTGCAGGAGGCAAGTGAAATGCCACTTCCTGGTCCACATAAGCAGGAGCTTGTTGGAGCTGTCCGTGGTTTAAATGCTTTGTCCTGGGTTCACCAGGCTGGCGGGGCGGGGAGCTGCTTTCAGTGGTTTCTGATTAACTTAGCATCCCTAGCATGGTGGTGAGCAGATTTTGAAAATGTGACTGCACTCGCTAAGACAGTGTATTCTGTGGTGGAAGTGAAACATTAATGCATTTGATCCTTGTTTAGCTTGTTGTATGCACTGCTATGTTGCAAACCTCTCTAGTAAGACTGTAAACATAGTAGATGTAAGCAAATGTGATATTTATGAGCAATCGTTTCAACTGAAAAAAGTGGGTTTGACGTGGAATTGCTTGTCTCATTGAACAGACTGAAAAGGTTGGGAACCACTGGTTGGGTGTTAATGGTTGGGTGTTACTGGAAAGGTTGGGAACCACGGACAGAAAAATAAGTTTAAAAAATCAGGGTTCCATTTTCTGCTTGTTCTTGCTATTTTATTGTCATCTTTATCCATTTTACTGGACAATTCCTCTGGAGGATTTTCATATGAAGGAGATGCTTTCTCCTTCCTCTGTTGAAAGATGTGGTGGGGTGAGGGAAGGAGGGGAATTGAGAAGGAGTAGAAACTTTCACTGAGATTCTTTTCATTCAACTGTGTGCCAAATGTTCGAGCTAAATATGCTTTTAACAAAAGTGTAGCATTTTACTCAGCTGCTTGCTTGGTATCTTTGACCATATAGTTCTATTGGTGCCCTCACTTGCTAAAATTTTTTTAAAAAACATCTGTCCTTCTGTATATTAGAAAGGGCCAGCAAAGAGCAGAGATTGCCCATCTCTTTATTGTTAATATGTGAGCTTCACTGTCTTACAATACTTTTCTTTTCCTTTTTTTTTAGTGTAGTTTTTAAGGTCTGTGCATAAAATTTTCCAAAGGATTTCAGTGCCTTGGGGGCCTCTGTTTCATTGACTTTGGTGGCTGTTGAATGTGATATTGTGTCCCTGTAGAAAATACAGTATACTGTATAGCTCTGTCTTTGCTGTCACAACTGTAAGGTTTCTGTTTGTTATTGTTGTCCCACAGGAGCTAAATCTGTGTGGCACTAGGCACTATGCAAACACACAGAATGTGACAGCCCCTGACATGGAACAGCTTATTGTCATCTTGGTTTCTGAGTTCCAAAGGGTATTGTAAGCAGTCCATTATCATGGTGATAAATTCACTCCAAGCTGGGAGGAATGCTCAGGTACACAGCACCTGGGTGGCAACAGTGGCAAGAACAATGAGAAGTCCTGTGGCACCTTATAGACTGACAGATTTTTTGGAACTTAAGCTTTTGTGGGTAAATACCCACTTCATTAGATGCATGTAATGGAAATTGGATACAGACTAACACAGCTACCTCTCTGGTACTTGTCTGAATGATGGCTAGGTAACTGGTTGCCACATCAGGGTCTGAAAACTGTGATGCTGCTTAACACAGGTTCTTCCACAGCCCTGCAGAGTGGAGCCATTGATGAATGATAAACTACTGAGTTCTTCAGCGTTAAGAACATAGAAATGGTTGTACTGGATGAGCAGTTGTTCTTGTCCAGTATCATGTTGTCTTACAATGGCCAGTGCCAGATGCTTCAAAGGGAATGAATAGCACAGGGCAATTTATTTAGTGATACCCCCCCCCCGACATACAGTTCCAGGTTTTGGCAATCTGAGGTTTAGTGATGCTCAGAGCATGGGGTTGCATCCCTAACTATCTTGGCGAAGAACCTTTCGTGGGACCTGTCCACTCTGAACTTTCATCATAATTTTTTTTTAACCCAGGTCCTAGCATGGTTGTTTGGGGTTGCGCAGCAGCAAAAGTGTTTAGTAATACTTATTTAGGAAAATCATTGAGATTGTGTCCTTCTTGTTGAAATATGCATTCTGCCCCGCCGCCTCCCAGAGATCATTGAGAATTGTACCATGTCAGGCTTATTGTATACCTGAAATGTTGATCATTTGTTGGTTTCAAGACATAGCTGCTTGAGATACTAACCTTCATGTGTGTCGTTTTCTTTGCAGAAGAGATTGAAGTGGATGTCGAAAGCACAGAGTTCTCCCATGGAGAAGTGGACGATATCAGCACAACCAGCATCAGTGACATAGATGATCACAGCAGCTTGCAAAGTATTGGGAGTGATGAGGGTTATTCCAGTGCCAGCGTCAAGCTCTCATTCGCTTCCTAGAACACAGTGAGAACAATGCAGGGCAGATTATTCCGCTGGAGTAATCTTGAGTTCAGGCTGGGTTCTAGATGCAGTATCCTCTTTTAGAAATGACATGTCAACAGCTAGACTGTGACAGACCTATATATTTGTAGCCTCCTGGGCAATAGAAGGCCTCCATAGGAATCTATGTATGTCCATTGAATCAGGCTGCAAAATCCTGGTTTCCACTCATGTAGCAGGACTGAACCCTGGTCCTTCTAAAGTCAGTGACAAAACTGCAGTCGGCTTCAGTGAGACCTGGATTTGGCCCTTACATGATGAATGACTTTGCTTTGACTTGATTTATTTGAAAGAGGATACTGGAGAGGCAGTCCTCCCGTTCCCGTCCCCTTCCCATTTTGTTATAAGATCTGAGAAATGTCCAGTTTTTATCATCCTGAGTTCATATAGAACAACTTGGTTTAGACCTTTCTGGAACTTTGCCGGCCCTGAAATGAGTCGGTCCTAATATTCAGTCACCATCAGGCATTATAGTTACATAGCAGGAAGTCACAGCAGCTTGGCTATGAAGATGCATCACGCAACCTATGAATAATAGGTGTTTAGTTCATGCCCAGAGAGAGGAAACAGTGAAGAATGTGCAGGAGAAATGACCATTCAGATCAACGTTCAAGTACATCTACCCCATTGCTAGCACTAGGGTACTAAACTGTAATGTACCAGCATGTGGTGGGCTGCGTTGTGGAGTCAGGCTGAGTCCAAATGCTGTGCTCTGCTGCGTGTACGTACGTATGTACGTACATACGTGTACACACACACACACACACACACACACACACACACACACACACACACACACACACACACACACACACACACACACATGAGTGTGTGGAGAGTGCTGGAAAGTAATGCCCTAGATATTGAGCCACTATGACCTTTTTATTTAAAGATAGTTTGATAAACATTTGTAAATGTGTTGGGAGTAAAAACACTCCAAAGGTGACATGTCTTTTTAGAGCTTGTCCATCTGAAATCTTCTATGTCTTTTATAATGAATTAACACCACTGGAAAGGTAACTGCTTTGATGCAGCATTTGACTGGATGAAAGACAAAGATGTTCTTTGCCGTGCACAAAACAAACAGGATCTGTGCTAGCTTGGAAAGATCAGATTTTCTGGGGTTTTAGGTTTCCTTTTTTTCAGTCATTCCCCTTTGCAAACTTTGAAGCCACCTGATCCCCTGCAGTAGTAACAGTTCAGTAGTTATCATAGTTAAGCTCAGTACTTGTCTTATTTTAATGTAACATTTGGCCTGCGCGTGCCATTGTGCATCTCTTCTGTCTCACCTGTGCAGGAGCTACTGCTAGTGAGAGCTGTTGCATTGACTGTTTTTTAACTTTCTTGAAGGTGAGATTTCTAATCTGCACTTTTGAGGGCTTTGTTTTCTTGTTTTGACTTTTTTATTTTGAAATGGTGAGAAATTTTTTTTTTGTTTTCCAAGTTAAAAACCTTCGTTCCAAGACCTTACCAATGCCATTGTTTGAAATGTTGTATACCTTTTAAGTAATTTAACTACCCCTCATTATTAAGGAAAAAAATAAAAGGAAAACATGCTTTATAACATTGATAATTTATTGCTGATTTGAATGGGTTGTTAATTTCAGACCTGTAGCTTTTATTTTATTGTTTTAGGAAGGGTTGGGCAGAACAAAAAAAACAACTTTATTTAGCAGTGCAGTGGAATTGTGTTTAAATGTTAGAATATGGTCCCACGTTAAAGTAGCACTTTAATACCATTAAACATTTTTGGATCTGAAATGAATTGTGTTCCTCTATCTGGGATGCTCAGATGACGTCAGCATATAGATAGAACACATGGGCTACGTCTACACTAGCCTCAAACTTCGAAATGGCCATTCAAATGGCCATTTTGAAGTTTACTAAAGAAGCGCTGAAATGCATATTCAGCGCTTCATTAGCATGTGGGTGGCTGCAGCGCTTTGAAATTGATGCGGCTCGCCGCCGCACGGCTCGTCCAGACGGGGCTCCTTTTCGAAAGGACCCTGCCTACTTCGAAGTCCCCTTATTCCCATGAGCAGATGGGGATAAGGGGACTTCGAAGTAGGCGGGGTCCTTTTGAAAAGGAGCCCTGTTAGGACGAGCCGCGCGGCGGCGAGCCGTGTCAATTTCGAAGTGCTGCGGCCGCCCTCATGCTAATGAGGCGCTAAATATGTATTTCAGCGCTTCTTGAGTAAACTTCAAAATGGCCATTTGCATGGCCATTTCGAAGCTTGGGGCTAGTGTACACACGGCCATGTTCTTTTTGTGCTCTTCCTGGAGAAGAAAAAGGTGTATTCTACTTTAATCCTGTGATAACAAGATACTAAGGAATTCTAATATAGATTTTGCCTAATTTCTGTAAATTGCATGCATTTAAACATTCCCGTGTTAATAAATCCCCCCTGCAATGTGACATCATACAATATGAAATGGAGGAATAATCTTCCCATGCTGTAACGCATTATATCTGGGGTTTTAAATTCTGTTGTTTGTTAAAGCCTGCTCCAGGCTGCTATTCTTACTAATCTGCTTACATGCGTACATGTGTAATACGCGCTCTGTGTGCGTGTGTGTGTGTGTGTGAGAGAGAGAGAGAGAGAGAGAGAGAGAGAGATTGATCATGTCTCCCTCTACTGTCTGTCTTCAGCAGAGATAAAGAGCTGGCCTGGCCAGTTTATGGAGTTATTCCTTTAGTTAAAGTGGATGGGCCTTCTTTGTTTTATTTGTAGGCTGCATATCATGGAATGGATACTTGCTAACAATTCTAGAACCAGTATGTAGGCAGCTATGGATTGTTACATGTGTTCATCAGTTCAAGTCAATGGGACTACTCACATTAGTAAGAAGAAATCAAATGAGTAAAGATTGAAGGCCTACATGTGACCTGATACCGATTGACTCAGCCTCTACAACTACCGGTTTTTGCCCATAATAGAATTATCAACACCTGGAATATATGTCTTGACATTGTTTAAATGAGCTCTTGATAGCCACCATTTTATGGGAGCTCACTGCAGCAATTAAATAATGGAAAAGAACTTAATACAGGCAGCAGCTGATCTTCAGTTCCTGTGAATGGAAACTTGTGGTGGCCACCTCTGGATTGAGTCTCACCATTCACAATCACTAGTGCACTCCATCACCCTCACCTTGGCAAACCCATTGTCTGGTTACTTCTCTTTGGCTGTGTATGTTGTGGAACAAAAAGGACACCTGAATGATAGTAAAAAGGTTACTTGGCCAAAAAAAAAATCACATTTGAGAAATATAAAAGTTGGGGACCTTTTTTAACAAGTGAAAATGTTCAGGAGAAGAAAAATCAGTGTTGGGCAGTCCTGGCAGAGCAGGGCTGTCCCAGTGTTTGTGACCCAATTTTTCTGAAAGGCTTTCCAATAAAACCATCCATTTGTATGACCTTTTGGGTCATTTTGATATTGGCTGTTCTCTTTAGGAGTTCAGTCAAGGGTCTTGAAATGCCTGGAAAGTTCAATTCTGAATACTGCAGTAAGCAGAGAAGGTCAGGTAATGTAACCCACTTGGTTGCTTCCCTCCATACTGATGTCCGTCTTAAGTAACCCACCCCAATGGTTTGGCAAGTATCAGTGTCCTAGAGGAGAGAGCTTTCAAAGTGCAAATAGAATTATCCCACAAATCTTTGTAGGAGTAGCAGTAGCAAATGACAAATGGTTTGCTGCTTATAGGTGGTGGGCACCTAGCTAGGCATTTCATTGTATCAGTTCTGTGCACACCTCTGGACATTTGTGGAAGATCTATGTGAGCGAAACTTCCACAGCTGCTTTGTGATTTTGATTCAATCCCTTTTTTGCAGCTTTAATAGCATTCTTAGTGCTAGCTTTCCTTTATAGATTCTGCTAAAAAAACCATGAATTTTTTTTTGGTTTTTTGTTAGGATAGCCTTTTGCATCAGAATGTCCAAGACAGCAAACTGACCCACGGAAACCCTCATGAATGACTTAGCAGATAGTAAAGCAAAGATTATGTAAATCAGACTATGTGATGATCCTTCCTGGTTGTAGAACAAAAATCTAATTAATTGTGGCTTTGTAACAAGCCAGAACAGCCAAGTGTTTTGGATCTGCTTAAAGATCACCAGCAGCCTTAAAAAAAATCAGTTACTGTTAACTTCCCTTCTGCCTTTCCAGCAGAGTCACAGAATCATAGAAGAGTAGGACTGGAAGGGACCTTGAGAGGCCATCGAGTCCAGCCCCCTGCCCTCATGGCAGGACCAAGCATTTTCTAGACCATCCCTGAAAGCCATCTATCTAACCTCTTCTTAAATATCTCCAGTGATGGAGATTCTACCACCTCCCTTGGCAATTCGTTCCAGTATTTGATCACCCTGACAGTTAGGAACTTTTTCCTAATGTCCAACCTGAACCTCCCCTGCTGCAAGTTAAGTGCATTGCCTCTTGTTCTATCCTCAGAGGCAAGGAAGAACAAGTTCCCTCCCTCTGCCTTATGACACCCTTTTAGATACCTGAAAACTGCTATTATGTCCCCCCTCAGTCTTCTCTTTTCCAAACTAAACAAGCCCAATTCTTTCAGCCTTTCTTCATAGGTCATGTTCTCTAGACCTTTGATCATTTTCATTGCTCTCCTCTGGACCCTCTCCAATTTCTCCACATCCTTTCTGAACTGTGGTGCCCAGAACTGGACACAATACTCCAGCTAAGGCCTAACCAGCGCAGAGTAGAGCAGGAGAATGACTTTTCGTGTTTTGTTCACAACACACCTGTTAATGCATCCTAGAATCATGTTTGCTTTTTTTGCAACAGCATCACACTGTTGACTCATATTTAGCTTGTGGCCCACTATAACCCCTAGATCCCTTTCTGCTGTACTCATTCCTAGGCAGTCCTTTCCCATTCTGTATGTGTGACACTGATTGTTCCTTCCTAAGTGGAGCACTTTGCATTTGTCCTTATTAAACTTCATCCTGTTTACCTCAGCCCATTTTTCCAATTTATCCAGATCCTTTTGAATTATGACCCTATCCTCCAAAGAAGTTGCAACCCCTCCCAGCTTGGTATCATCTGCAAACTTAATAAGTGTACTTTCTATGTCAATATCTAAATCATTAATGAAGATATTGAACAGAACCGGTCCTAAAACAGACCCCCTGAGGAACCCCACTAGTTATACTTTTCCAGCAGGATTGAAAACCATTAATAACTACCCTCTGGGTACAGTTATCCAGCCAGTTGTTCACCCACCTTATAGTAGCCCCATCTAAGTTGTATTTGCGTAGTTTATTGATAAGTATATTATGTGAGACCGTGTCAAATGCTTTACTGAAGTCTAGGTATACCACATGCACCGCTTCTCCCTTACCCACAAGGCTCGTTATTCTATCAAAGACAGCTATTAGATTGGTTTGACATGATCTGTTTTTGACAAAACCATGCTGGCTGTTCCCTATCACCTTACCACCTTCCAGTTGCTTGCAGATGATTTCTTTAATGACCTGCTCCATTATCTTTTCTGGCACAGAAGTTAAGCTGACCGGCCTGTAGTTTCCCGGGTTATTCTTGTTCCCCTTTTTATAAATGGGTACTATATTTGCCCTTTTCCAGTCCTCTGGAATCTCTCCCATCTCCCATGATTTTCCAAAAATGATTGCTAAAGGCTCAGATACCTCTTCTATCAGCTCCTTTGAGGATTCTAGGATGCATTTCATCAGGCCCTGGTGACTTGCAGACATCTAATTTTTCTAAGTAAATTTTAATTTGTTCTTTTCTTATTTCAACTTCTAAACCAACCCCTTTTTCACAAGCATTCTCTATGTTAGGCATTCCTTCAGATTTCTCAGTGAAGACCGAAACAAAGAAATCATTAAACATCTCTACCATTTCCAAATTCCCTGTTACTGTTTCTCCCTCCTCACTGACCAATGGCCCTACCCTCTCCTTGGTCTTCCTCTTGTTACCAATGTATTTGTAAAAAGCCTTCTTGTTTCCATAAGAGTCAGCAGCTTGTGATGGAGACCCATGACCCATGTCTGATTTCTGTGGGGAACTATGCACCGTGAAAGCACTTAGCTCCAAAGGAACTGGCAAATCAAGTCAAAACATTCTTCAGAACTGAGGAATACCCTACACCTGCAAAGCTTTGGTCTTTGTAATGTCTCATGTACTATTCTGCTATTACTGAGATAGCAGTAGTTTCTTTAAGGTGTCTTATGTAATGCAAATCTTCCTTCATTTCTCCCATTATGTCATCTTAAGACATGGTTCCTTCAAAGCTGAAACCTTCTGAGCCTTTAATATACCCATCTGTGCTGAGTACATTTGGTTGAACTCCATGATTGGTTACTGTCCCCTGAGAATCCACTCTGTCAACTTGACTTTGGATCAAGGCCTTTGAGTATTGATATCCCGATTTTTTTTTTTCCCCTCCATCTAGTTGTCTGCACCCTAGAAATAAAATCCAGTGTACAGAAGAGCAGGAGTGTTCTTTGTGGAAGCAGCTCTTTTGCTGAGAGATGGAGAGAGAGGTTGCAGGACATCTCAGATCTTGTCTATGCACTTAGGGGCAGGAATTTTGAAGGGACCATAGTTTCCACAGGTTTGTTAACTAGTGTGGTTAAGATGAAGTTGAAGCACTACAGAAAATCCATTCCAGAATGGATTTTCTGCAACATAAACCTCACTATAGCATTGTCTCTCCCAAAGGTACGTTTCATCCCAGAACATCACTTCTAGTTATACCCACTCACTTCTTGAGAGTTGGGTAATTGAGGCACTGAACCTGGAAAACTTTACAGTTTCATTGCCCAAGACTGTAACTCTGGTGCGTGCAGCTCCTTTGAAAGAATTTATGTGAATAATAATGCACAAATAGCAAATTCTCAAGATATGTTGGTCAAGTATGATCTTTGTTTATGGAAAGAGATTCTGTCACCTTCAGATGAAGATGACCTTTGATGCTATATATAAGCAAGAGACGATGCAGCAGAATAAGATGCCTTTACTCTCAAGCTGTAGAGGGCGTCAGACTTGCATGTCTTCAGGTATTGAATTAAAATAAGTTGAGCGGGAAAATCTCAAGACCTTGCTAAGTATTAGAATAATTCTTTCTTCACAAAAAGGTTGAGTGTGAAACTACCTGCTTACTTCAGAGGTTTCTATACTTTCCATGCCTTAGGTTTCAAGGATATGTTTGTCTAGGTGGTGAGGTATCTCTAGTACATATGGTTCAGTGTTGCTGTCTGAGCTAGTGGTGTATCTGTTGTTGATAAAGAATTCTTTCATTGTAATTTAGCAGCACAGATTGGGTTTTGTGCAATTAGTTCATCCCTTCTGATGAATTAACACCTTATCTTAGTCTCTTAGAAGCAGAATGAGAAACTCTCATTAACTTTAGTGGGAACGGAATTGAGACTTTTTTATTCAAACCACGTAACTCCCACGTTAATCCAGTTAGCAACAATATCAGCTTTCTGCTTACCACCACACGGCAGACGTTTCCTCAGTTTATAGGTGGGTGTATTTAAACTTGCCTATTACCATCACATAGCACTTTGCATCACAGACTGTCAGTGGTCCTCTTAAAATGTATGAGCCTCTCTCCTTGTTGGTTTTCCAGGCTTGTTTCTCCTGCATGTGGTAGCTACTTGGAATGTTAGATACTATGACCCATACAATTTCTAGTGAATGCTCTAAATCGCTATATCTAAATATGCTATGACTGTCTACGCTAGAGAGTTTTGTCTACAAAACTGGCGTTTTGTCAGCAAAACCCGCACAATGTCCACTTTCCCAATGCGTTCTGTTGACAGTAAATCTACAGAATGTGGCATTTCTGTCGACAAGCATTCTGCTGCTCCCCCATGAGGCAGAACACCTCTGTCAACAGAAAGCTGGTGTGGATGTTCCAGGGGGCCCCTCTGCTGATAGACAGGGCTTCCGGGACACCGGACAGTATGTCTGTTGTGTTTCTGGTTGGCCATTCTGTCAAGAGAGCGGATGGACAGTCCGGCTGCTCTCTGTCGACAGACTGGATTGATCTTTTGATCCGCTTGACAGTCTGGCTGCAATCTGTTGACAGAAGTTTTGTTGGAAGATACCTTCCAACAAAATTTCTGTCAACAGATTGCTCTAGTGTAGACCTCCTTTGTGTTGGCCATTCTTAGAATTCCTTAGGGCCTGGGCTGCTCCTACTGAAGTGAATGAGAATATTTGTAATTAAATTAGGGAAAGCAGGACAGGCCTTAGAGCAAGTAGCTAAGTTAAGGATCATCTTTTCAGGATCAGAACCGTTGTTGTTATGTTTGGGCTGCAGTATTTCCCTGGCACCAGGCCACAGTGAGGGAAACCTCACTCTGGAAATCAAAATGAGTCTGCCTTCAGATGTCTCCAGTTAGGTACCCAAGTCCTCTAGTCGCTTCTGGTTAAGGTTAAATGTTCCACAAGTGGGGGTTTTCTAAAGATGCGGCTCTATCAACTGGTAGTAACACAGACCTCATGGGCATGACAGATGCATTTGAAAGGTAGAGACTGCTTATACCACAGCTCTCAAATCATAATGACATGATGACATGATGGGGTCAAATTTAGCTACGACAGATCAGGAAAGGGATCTTGGAGTTATAGTGGATAGTTCTCTGAAGACATCCACGCAGTGTGCAGCGGCAGTTAGTAAGGCAAATAGGATGTTAGGAATTATTAAAAAAGGGATCGATAATAAGACAAAAGATATCATACTTCCCCTATATAAAACTATGGTACGCCCACATCTCGAGTACTGCGTGCAGATGTGGTCTCCTCACCTCAAAAAAGATATATTGGCATTAGAAAAGGTTCAGAAAAGGGCGACTAAGATGATTAGGGGCTTGGAAAGGGTCCCATATGGGGAGAGGCTAGAGAGACTGGGACTTTTCAGTTTGGAAAAGAGGCGATTGAGGGGCGATATGATAGAGGTATATAAAATCATGAATGGTGTGGAGAAAGTGAATATAGAAAAATTATTTACCTTTTCCCATAATACAAGAACTAGGGGACACCAAATGAAATTGATGGGTAGTGGGTTCAAAACTAATAAAAGGAAATTTTTCTTCACACAGCGCACAGTCAACCTGTGGAACTCCTTGCCCGAGGCGGCTGTGAAGGCCAGGACTCTATTAGGGTTTAAAAAAGAGCTTGATAAATTTTTGCAGGTCAGGTCCATAAATGGCTATTAGCCAGGGATAAAGTATGGTGCCCTAGCCTTCATAACAAGGGCAGGAGATGGATGGCAGGAGATAAATCACTTGTCTTCTGTTCTCCTTCTCTGGGGCGCCTGGCATTGGCCACCGTCGGCAGATGGGATGCTGGGCTTGATGGACCTTTGGTCTGACCCAGTATGGCCATTCTTATGTTCTTATGTTCTTATGTTCTTATAATTACTGAATGGACCTCAAGTCCAGCCCCTGCCCTCATGGCAGGACCAGGCACCAGCTAGATCATCCGTGATAGATATTTATCTAACCTGCTGTTAAATATCTCTAATGATGGAGAGTCCAGAACTTAACTGCTCTGAGCATTAGGTAGTTTCTCCTGATCATCAACCACCATCATGGGCTCAGTGCCTGTTGATGTCTGATGCCTCTCATTTTTCTTTTCATCTTTCCCTGTCCAGTGCGGGGTGGCTTTGTGTCTGTAGACTAGCTCCATACCAATCTACTATATCATCTACCCATTCCCTGTGGCATTTGACTGTCCTATTCAAACCACCCATTATGCTGAATACCAGGGTGTTGATTTTTTTTGTTCGTTGTTCATTCTGCAATTATGCTCGAATAGCTGTAACTTCCATTGAAGAGCCTACTGCAGTAGGTTCTCTTTCAGCTGCGTTTTCCTATATAATTCCTTGTTGGTGACCTTCTACATCTATACTGTTCTCAGCATCTTTCTATAACAACTCCTCTCAAATGCCAATATTCTTCTCTTTGAATCTTTTATTATCATCCATGTCTCACATCTGTACAACATGCTGCTGAATACACCTGTTTTCAAGACACTCAGCTTCGTTCCTAAGCTAATCGCTTTGCTTTTCCAGATCTTATCCATTGCCTTCAGACTCACTCTTGCTTTTGCTATTTCCTTCTTACAGTCTAGATCATATGGTATGTTGCTCCCTAACCCAAGCCTCCCTTGCTGTAATTTAAGTCCATTGCTTCTTGTCCTATCATCTGAGATCCAGGAGAACAATTTTTCTCCATCTTCCATGTAACACCCTTTTAGGTACTTGAAAGTTACTATCATGTCCCCACTGTTCTCTCTTTTCCTAGCTAAACAAATCCAATTCTTCCATGTCTCCCCTCATTCATCATGTTTCCTATCATTTTTATTTATCATTTCCTATCATTTTATCATTCCAATCATTTTTATTTCTCTTCTGTGGACTGTCTCCAATTTCTCCGTCTTCCCTGAAATTTGATGACCAGAATAGGACAGAATACTCCAATTGAAGGCTAATCAGCACAGAGTAGAGCAGAAGAATTAAATCTTGTGTCTTGCTCACAACACTCCTGTTCCAAATTGCTTTGTTGTTTGGGCCTGGGGGAATGTAATTTTTTTTTCCAAGAATGTTCTCTGGATTGCATATAATTAAAGGACATGGATAACATTTTAACCTCCCTAAATTGTGCACCCATCCTGATCTCTCCACTTGTTTATTCCCCTATCCAAATACACCCCCCTACATCATCCCCCCCCAAAAAAATCTCAATACTGATAACACTCAAACAACTCTGAGCAACTTCTGCTAAACTTGGACAAATAAATTTATATGGAAAAGCTCCAGCTGTCCTTGTGCTCTTTGTTCCTGTATATTGCAATGCCTTGTATACTCAATGAAACATAGCTGGTAGGATGAATTTCATGTTTGAGCCTATACATTGTCCTTCATGCCCCCCCCCCCCCCCGTGTTTCTTAGTTGGTTCCCAGAATTCTATACCCTTTTCATAGGTGGATGAAGACAGATGTATGCTGATTTTTCTACCGCTATAGGGAATAGGATTGGTGGCTGTGGGGCCAGCAGACTTTGAGCATTCTGGTTTTGAAAACATTAAATTGAATATCATTTTACAATAACAGTACCTTCCCGTATTAGGGAGGGACGTACATAAATAAAAGTTCCACATAAGAAATTGTTTACACAGAGACTACCTTTTGGAGCTTCCTGTTAGGAGTTTTTCTTTGCATTTCTCTTATCTGCCAATTCAAAGCACTCCTCTTTACTTTCTTGGGACCATGTGATAACAGTGGAGAAATCCCCTGATCTTCGAGCTTGTTCCTTAGCAGATGAGCACCATGTTTGCTAAAAGGAGGTTGTGCAATTTACTGGATCGAGCACATCACTGACTCTTTGATCTTGGATGAATTACTTAATCACTCTGTGCCTCAATTTTCTGAACTGTAAATATAGGTAATACTGCCCTGCTTTACAGCTATGTGGCAAGGATTAAGATAATACTTGTACAGTGCTTCACACATAAAAAGTACTACGTTGGGAGGGCAAGGGAAGCTAGATGTTATTTTGTTTGTTCAGCTAGTCAAGTGACTGATTGGTGTCAGCATATTTCTAGGTGATTTAGAAATACCTGGTAACTCTTATGAGTTGTGAAGTGTACTAAGAAATGCTAGAACACCACGATGTGAGTGGATCAAAAATCAAGCACTATAGAAGAGAATTGGAGGAAAAAAACCCAAAACCCTGAGCACCGTTAATTCATACTCTGGTAATAATGTGTGTGGAGTTTACAGTTTAAGGCTATACAGTATAGAACTTCCCTTCTTCAAGCACTAGTTGATTGACTGGAAAACACTTTCAAACTTCCCAGTACCTCTGACCAAGCAAAGGAACCAAGAGGTCAACAGAGTTATCTTCAAATTCTGTTCTGCCTCTGACTCCAGTTAGTTTTTTCAAAAAAAAAAAAAATACTGTAACTAAACACCCATTTTTAAATGCACAAGAAAATAGGCCAAATTCATCCCTTCTGTAACGCGCCACGTTGACTAAGGGATCAATTGGGCTGAATCACTTAATTGTGACCACCAAGTATACTGGCAGACTATCCCATTTAGCTGTAAAGGAGGTGGAAGCCAAAGAATGGACAGTAGAAGCTGATTTTCATGGCTGTTTTAGTCACGGTTTCAACTTCCACACAAACTTCATAGTAATACAGCAAGCAGGTTACTTGCTATGGGATACTAGCATTTTAGCAAGCAACTCATAGCAAACACTGCATACATTTAGAAAAATTTCTGTTTAACCCTCTCCTTAAAAGAATGTTTCTGAAGGTTATTTTACCCCAGAAGTCTTCCAGACTTGATTTTTCCCTATTAGTGATGTAGTTGGTTGGCTGGTTGGCTGTTTTGGGGATATTTGTTTTTTGGAAGTTTGAGGAAAAAGTTGTTCAGCTCCTCGAGGTGATGTGATGGTACAAAAATTTTCACTTACTGCCTTCATAAAAGAAGCATTTGAACCACACCGTTTAAAACAGAATTGCAGCAAATGCATCTCTAGAGTTTTAAACTTAGTCGGGGCATGGTCTCCCTGAGGAGTTGTACCTTTGCTGAGTTTGGGAATGAGGGAACAATTTTTAGAACAGTGTTTGAAAAACTATTTCCAAGTATATTCCCATCAACAAGTGTTTTAGTAGAGTTTTGCACTTCTTACAATAAATATTCTCTCTGCCTAACTTGCCCAAGTGGTCATCATAAGGTAAGTTAAATACTGAGCTTCAGCTGTGTGCTAGCATCCCATTATAAAATGGCAACACCATCAGTAAGATTTTGCTTTTAAAGCAGCATCCCAAAGGGGTTCAGTTTTGTGTTAATGCTTTTGTCTTAAAATACATTGTTTAAGCAGATCTCTTGTTAGCAGCATGGTAGAAATGCATATAATTTAGCATATAACACATCGCTTTGGTGGTGTCTAGATTACAAGGATTTGTTTGCAGAAGTTTGTGTATCTTGCGACAAAACTTCTGTCGACAGATCACATCCAGACTGCAGGGTGGATCGAAAGAGCTATCCACTCTGTCGACAAAGTAGCCAGACTGTCCGGCCCTTTATCAGCAGAACAGCCACACAGAACCACAGCAGACAGGGTTGTGTGGCATTCCAGAGGCCTTTTTGTCAACGGAAGGTCCCCTGGAATGTCCAGACTGGCATTTGGTCAACAGATCTGTCAACAATGGTGTTCTTCCTCGTGGTGAGTGGGATATGGCTGTTGTCAGAAGCGCTGCATTCTGCTGATAGAATGTGCTTGGCAGTCTGGATGCTCCCTGTAGTCTAGACATAGCCTTGGTCTAGAAAGGTTGAATTTAAACTAATCCTATTAGAGATCAAATAAAAGATTCTGATAAGCACATAAGAATGGCCATTGTGGGTCAGACCAACAGTCCATCTAGCCCAGTATTCTTCTGATAGTAGCCATTTGAGAGTGAACAGTAATTTTTTGATTAATCCATCCTGGTATCCTGCTCCAGCGTCTAGCAGTCAAAGGTATGCGAAGAACAATACGAGCACCAAGTTATCTGTATTCCAGCATGACATCTTTGAAGGGAAACCATATGTTCCTGAAATTACTATGTCTGTGATCAAGACACAGATGTTAGATGGTTAGAAATACCTTGTGAAACAAAGGGCTTAATAAACCTGGTTGAAAAATATCAATGAACAGTTAAGTTTTTGCTATCTTTTTCCTCTTTCTGATCAGCTCTCGTGCTGAATAGTGATAAACTTAATTATAAGTTGAACAAGGTCCTTCCTTGCATTTACAGAGCTCTAGGAAGGCAAAAGATTTTTTTTTAAAAGTGACAATCAAATTTAGGTATAGTTGGAAAACAAAGGAATGAATGTGTATCAGGACCATGAAATTTACAATAGTCAATATGGTTTCCTTAGGGCCTCACTGCTCTGTTCTCAATATTTTAAGCACCTGACAAAAATGCTCATCTGTTTTATTTCAAAATGTTCAGTTGACGTGGCACCAGTGTTGGCCACAGAATTTAAATTACCTATTTCTGAAAACCGGTGATAACATGTAGAGCCAATGGAAAGAAGAGAGAGATGGATGGAGTCTTTCTCTGATAGCATAAATATTTCACTTTCCTCCCTCTGTACAAAGCCATCTCTCTGATTTGTGAGTCAAGTTTGTGCTGTTTCAATTTTTCCAATAGGTTACAAATATGCATGTTAAAATTTGGTTTCAGACTGTACTAGATTATGGGTTTCCTGTAGCAATTTGTGCTCTATGATGGGGAAGACACAACCAGTACTGTGTCAGCATAATGATACCTTATTATTCTGGAGATGGTTTGATAATTAAATATGTATCCTTTGACAGAAGAATATTTTTCTAAAGTGTATCTAACTTAATGTGAGCTTGTGATTATTGTAGATTTTTTTCCTTGTTCTAACCCCACTGAACACTTAATTTTTTTTTTTTTGTGCTATAACTATACAGGTGCTATAGCCACTTGCTACTTTGAGGGGAAAAACCAACACAAAATTGATTTGGTGCTGACTCATAAAAGCGAGTCTTTGAAACAATCAACTGCTGACCACATCTCTGGGTATAACACGGGGATGGTGCTGACAAAGATGTTGCATTTTTCATGATTCAAATTTTTTTGTGAATATCTGTATTAACTTGTTTCAAATATACAAATAAATTTTATTAAATTTTATTGAGACCATATAGGTTTTATTACCCATCTGTGTCCATCAGCCTAAGTTTAAAGTCAAGTCAGGTGACATTTGAGAATCATAATGGCAAGATTACATGTGCTGAAGTGGTGACTGCTCTCTGATCTTTACTAACAGTGCTGCTTTGGTCTCCTCTAGTACTTTCTGCTTATTTCAATTTCCCATTTCAGCTTGCTACTGTTAATGCCACATCCTGTAAGTTACCATCGTGTTTGTCCAGAAATGAGTGGTGTGTAATACTGTGGCATTCTCATTGCAAAAGAATCCATGTAATTTAAGAAAAAAAAAAACTATCTGTACTGATAATCGGTAACACACCAAGTGTACTAAAGCTGTCTGGCTTGAGACAGCGGTTAACAGTATATTCAAGGAGAAACAAACAGCTGAAATATTGTTGAAGTGATGAAATATTCCCATTCCTTGTGACTTTTCAATATGTCTTAATTGATGGCCCCATGAGACAAGCTAGCTTTAGTTGGAATGGGTATAGTGGTGAATCAGGCTGCATGTTTCATTTTGGCAGAGCCTCTCTACCTGAGATTCTCTTTGAAGAAAATGTGTAACAGAATGCTGTTGTGGTTGTCTTTTTCCCATACCAAAGGGAGGGGTTTTCCCATTTAAAGTTTAGCCAGTAATACCTCCTTGACTTTTTTTTAAAGGGCATTTTCATTCACATCAAACATGGTGCTGTTAAGTACAATCTATCCACAGCCATTCCCACCAGCTCAGATCATTTTATGACAGTTCTAGTACAGAGAAGCTGTTCACTTTATTAGGAACCCTTGCCCCCTCTCCCCCATGACTAACAGCTGAGTGAATATTTGTTTAAACTGCACGCTGTAGTGGATCTAACAAAACACACTGCCTTTGAGAATGGTAGTTTTATAGCAGAGGGGTAGGGGCATTCTTCCTGGACCAGATTAACCTACAGTGAAGTGTAAGGTCTTTTTGGAGGCAGCAAAGTTTACACCCCTGCCTCATGTATAAGATATCTTAAACTAGGCAAATTTGTTTAGCTTTGAAAGGGAAACTATTGAAACAAGCACTTTCAAGTGCTTGTTTTCTTCTTTACTTCTAGGTTGACAGTACTTCAGCATTCAGTAGTAGTTTAAGGTGAGTTTAGACAGTGTCCAGGCATTGCACATTTTCACTTTCCCAAAAAGCTCAGATTTTAACACTTTATTTAATAAAAGTTAAACATACAAAACTGAAATCAACACACTTTGTATTCATAAAAATCACTTTCTCCCATTAATAGGAAGAACCTTTTCTATGCACGGATTCTACACTATCAGTTGCAGAGTTTAGCTTGAATTGTGACTCTGATGGACATTTCCATCAATCAGTGCATTATCAATTGCTGACATGACCTGATCTAATTAACAAATTACAAAATGAGCTACATTAACATAATATACAAGGGAAATATGGTCAGGATTAATGAACAAGATATACACTTTAATAAGTCAATGAAGGAAAAAAGCCAAAGTACTCTTGTTCATTAATTCAGCCCTAGATTTTACAAAAATAATATCTACATTGTATACAGGGCTATACATCAATTTGCTTTAAACACTTTACGGATTTAAAGGTGGTGCCAGTACCGTAAGTGAGACAAGTAACAGAAGGAAGCAATCACATATGAACACAAGAGCTTTTACAGGTGGTTTCCTGAATAAAAGAAAGGGCTCACTCATGGTATTGGGGTGAAATTACAATAAACACTAGGGCAACAGCCAGGATAAGGCAGAAACTTCAGACTTGCCTTCACTCATTTACAACCAACTAAATAGAATCCAGGCATTCTTATCTAATGTGCTTCAGTTCTGTTTAAATGGATGGGAGAAAACCCACACTGGCTACTGAAGTTGAGGGGTTTACTGTACATTGTCAGATCCCATAACCAGACCACAGTACCCACCAGTGCTAGATATAGAAGGGTTGAGAACACACCTGCTTCCAATATTTAAAGTGCAGTTGTACTGATATTTGACTCTAAAATACCTTATGGTTTCCTGGTTCTCTGTGACTTCCAGTTTAACTTTGCTCGGTATACACATGAAAGGAGTCTGCCCCCAATCCTGGAATCAAACTATTCACATATAGTATATGGGTCAAACTCTGGTCTCTGTTACAGCTGTACAAGCCTGCTGTCTTCAATGAGCTTGGAGGGGAGTTATTCAAGAATTTTATTAACAATTCCATTTTACACACAAGCTAGGATGGACTCCAGCTAACATTCCCAGAGCTGTAGTGGCTGTGTAGTGCTAGTGTAGTCTGTCACTAAAGCAAGGAGCTAGGACTGAATACAGAGGGGATGAAAAGCTTTTAAAATGTGCCCTTTTTTTGCAATCATTTTTCTGACCCTACCTTTGCTAAAAGTATGAATGGAGGATCTTAGAAACCAGCCTTTCAGCTAACTGCTCTTTCAGTGTATCTGCAAACAGCAGCTCATGAAAACACGTTTACAGAATTTTGCTTTAAGATGACTATATAAAAAATTCAGTAATGCTGACAGGACTCAACTCAATAGCTGTAATTTCTTTAAGGCTCACATCAGCTGAAGCCAAGTGATGGTGACAAAATGAACTATTCACTACATGCCAACAAATAATTTACTTTTAGAAAAATATAATGATAAAAAGATAAGTGTAAAGCCCTGCAGAGATGAAGTTTTAGCTTCCCACCCTCCCGTATTACTGAGGCATCAAATGCCTGACATTATATTTAGAGGTATCTTGATATTGTGTCATGGGTTTGTCTGCAATTCCACATGTTCCAACTCCGACTTTGCCAGTCACACTCTCGGGAGAAGCAAAAATACTCCTCTTTACCTAAGAAGGAAACAAAACACCATTTCTGATTAGTCACTTTGGTAGTTGTGAATTCATAAGTACAAATTAATCAGTTCTCTAAGTCTACAAACAATCCCCAACACCCTGCTTTATAAACAGGCAAACTGACAGATTGTCTCTGGGGTAAGTATATCAAGGGGGAGTCTGTGACAGAAGCAATGTTAGAATTAGAACTCCTGTGCTCTACCCATGCCTCTCGGAGCAATTATAGCCAGTGTTCATTCCTTATAAGACCGTTTTGAGGTAAGCGTTCAAAAAGACTGAACATTCAGCACTTCCCCAGCAATCCCACATTGCCCCTTCACGAGTGGGAAGGAACCAGAGTGTGCAGAAATACGGCACACTTCTGTCTCCCCCGCTTGCTCTGAAATATGGCTATTCCACCAGACACCTCATGTATGTGCACATGCAAGTCGGCTATCAAGTTGGCCAAATGAGACTTTCAGGCTTTTAGTTCCAGAGGAGTTTAATCTTCCCAGTCTATGGTGACACCCTCAAGTGACCCAGCCTGGGTAAAGGCAAGCTCATTTTCAGTAGGGAAAACCCCTCACCCATGCCAAACCCATAAGCTTGTACTGCATTTTTAACTTGTTTTCCCCCAAAATGACTGGTAACCATTTCCAATTCCTATTGATGTAAGTCATGTTAGACACATTTACCTCACCTATAGACACCAGCACACATCTGTGCATGAGTATTCTTACAGATCTAGGTTGTGGCAAGAATTTCCCTGAGTAACGGACCATGTGTATCACTATATTTCCATACACTGTTCTTCAGTCCACAGCAGGTGCATGCCGATTACTAGCGTAACTGAGCTGCTCACAGCTAACACTGTGTTTGACAAAACTAATTAACAGTGAGTGCTCTGAACAAGGGTGTGAATGTATATTAGTGAAAACCAAAATACACACCATCTGATCAACAGTGGTACCACCTTTCACTGGTATTTGTTCAACATTTTTCCTTCTCTCCTGCAGAGTTATAACAGCCAGAAAAAGCTGTGTATGCTGGAGGCATAAAAGACCCAATTACACCCTGGCAAGCATTAAGATTTCAAGTTTCCTCATTATATGGTATGACACGGAACAGTTTCGCTGCTCCTCCAAATTCAAACTTGTGGTTAGTACTAACAATTTTTAAGAGGCAAACACAAATCTTCCTTTCAAGTGATCAAGATTCCCAAGCTACACAAGGCCTACTTTTCCTATTAGGTATGCTTACTCAGCCTGGCCACTGCATCAAGCTTCCTGTTTACACATGCTCAGTTTTGCACCTGGTTTGCCTAAGATGAAGCAGCTGAGCAATCTGCCCCCAAAGCATAGTCTGGGCTTCGTATTTATCCTGAAACTACTAGGCTGGACTATTCCTATGGCTAGCTATTCCCATGCTGACAGCACATACAAACCTGGCCTTTTTTGTTTTTAGAATAGGCTCGGTTGTTGAACTGTTGCCACTTGACTTTCTGGTCCTCTCGTTCCTGTTCAAGTTCTTTGATTCTCTGGGCTTTTTTCAAAGCTTTCTTCTTTTTATATTCTCGTTGCTGGGCAATCATCTCTTTTCTGTAGGAAGGAAGGGGAGCCAATGATTGATTGTGCCTCCATTTCCTTTTCATAAAGCGCTCTGAAGTACACTAAGTGCCAAAATATAACCACTGTAAGACAACAGGTTTATAAAGTGGGACTCTCAAATAAGTGATTACACAACTAAGGCAGGACTATGTAGGTTCATGAATAATAGTGACAAACTCCCCAAACAAACTGTACTCCACAGCTGCTGTGAAGTTAACACGTGGGTACCATGCTGCCCTAAGACCCTCTTAAGCTTAGTTTCTACTGCTGCCTGTACAGAACAGATTCATTCTCTACTTCTAGACAGCACATTAACTTGTTTCTTCTCCAAGAGAGTCTATCAAATGAGAGTGTCACTACAGCATTACACTCCTGTAATAGTTATCATGCAGAATCAGGAGAAAGGCCATTTCAAGTACAGCAAAGGTTCTTGAACTGTGGGTCAGGACCCCAAGGATGGGTTCCGATCCTGGAGTTGCAAAGGCTGGCTAGGACTTGCTGGGGCCCAGGACCAAAGCCTAAGCCTGAGCACTTCAACCCTGGGCAGCAGTCTCAGGCCTCTTGTCTGGGGCTGAAGCTTTGGCTCTGCCTATCCTCCCCACTGCCTCCCTGGAGTGGTGGGGCTCAGGCAGGCTCAGTTCTCTGTCCCTCCTACTGGGGTCTTGTAGTAATTTCTGTTGTCAGAAGAGGGCTGCACTCACAGTGCAGTGAAGTTTGAAAGCCCCTGAAATAGAACAATCCTTAGAGCTGGCATGGAAGAGAATTTCTTAACTCAGCTATTAGTCAAATGGCCCTTTAAAATATCAAACAGCATTTCTGAATTTTTCTGACATGGGCAAAATCTCACCCTAGTGCAGGACTCCTGCATGAATCAGCTAAATATCAGCAACTGTAGTGGGAATTAGGCACAGGGAAAGGGAGAAATGGTCTGAAGTATGTCATCCCCCTCCACTAGGCTCTTTGGAGTATCTGCAAAGAACTTGGTTAAACCCAAATTTGCATTGCCTTTGCTACAAAAGCTGTCTTTAATGATGGAGAATCCCTTTCAGCAACAGCAGGCTGAAGAGAACAGTGCACCGTGGCTCTAACAAAGTTATAAAGTCAGGAACTAAGGGAAAGGACATGAGTGCTGGGGAACTAGGGAAGAGCCACAAGTCCTTCCTACCAATGTAGATCACAGGAGATCTGGATGTGAAGAAACCAAAAGGTCATACTTCTTCCCAAATGGGAGGAATTAAGCACCACTGTAACCCTCTTGCCACTCCCTTCTTCAAGGATCATGTTGGTGTCCCCAGCCCAATAAGACTGTCACTGCCCATGCAATGGGTTTCTCCTATCACAGGTTACAAGAAGGATCTAAGACCTGTTCCAGCACTCAGGTGTCCAAACAGACTGATCCCCCAGATGTAACCCTTCTGCATTTTGGTTTCTCATTAGAAAACTGCGAATAGGAAGAATCTCTTGGTGCTACCACGGATGGAGCACAGAGATCACCTAGAATTTTACAGGGATTTCCTGGGTCAGATACATGCGCAACAATTCATATAGTCCGTTTCTACACAGGCCACGAAGTGGCATGCTAATACACGGAGCGAAAGACGCTAATGAGGCATGGATGCAAATTCCCTGTGCCTCATTAGCATAACATCATGTGATTTGGAGTCCGGAAGACCATTCTTCCAGACTCCAAAACGCGGTGTAGAAGCACAGCCCCCGGGGGGGCTTCTGGAAGGAAGTCCTCCTTCCGGAGGCCCCTTCCTCCTTCCAGAAGCCCCCCCGGGGGCTGTGCTTCTACACCGCGTTTTGGAGTCTGGAAGAATGGTCTTCCGGACTCCAAATCACATGATGTTATGCTAATGAGGCACAGGGAATTTGCATCTGCACCTCATTAGCGTCTTTCGCTCCGTGTATTAGCACACCACTTCCAAAGGAAGTGGCCTGTGTAGAAACGGCCATAAGGTGTCATGCAAGGTCTCTATCAGGAGCCCACTGGCCACCACAAACACTGCAAAAAGTGTGCTCAGGTAGTGTTTGTGATAAGAATTGTGTTTTAAAGTAGGTAACCAGAAGCTGACACGTCTCAGGACAGGTTCCTTTCCAGCCACAGGTAAGAGACGCTATCTTTCTGTCTGGTCATGTGTCTATTAGGCATTGTATGTCTCACAGTGGATGCCAGTATCAATACTGGGTCAAGTTAATCAAGTGATTTACAAAAATTTTGAAGAAATGAAATTTACAGAATGGAATAAATAGCAGGTGTAAATCCTATTAATGAGTAAAAACAATGGATTCCTGGGTGTATATAGGGCTGCAGAGGTACAGCCTGAATCTTTCTCTGAGAAGGTGAATTAGCCACATTTGTCTTACAAACACAGGATGAGAGTCAAGACTGCCATAAAGTGCTAGAAGGACTTTGGGTGAGCACTGACCTATAAGACAAGAAAGTATCTAAAGTCTAAATTCTAGAATGTTTGTATGGTACATTGTATGGTAACTTTGCTTCCAATACTTTGTTACCACCTGGATCTTGCTACTCTGTTAAATAAACTGTTACTTGCTTTCACTATAAATATATCTATAAATGCAGCATGTTAAGCAGAACGATAACCTGAGGTGTAGTAAACTGGGGTACACAGCTTCTCTGGGAATTGCAAATCTGTGAATTCTGGAACAGCGACAGGACACTCCAAGGAGCTGCTCAGGGGCTCGACTATGACTGGTACTAAACTGAAGCAGGAGTCTGAGACCTGTCTAGGCTTAAAAGGGGAGTGCTTGTGTTGCCCACAGCTAGTGAAGTCAGGGAGCTGACCAATGACAGGCACAGTCAAGATTTCCTCATCATAAGAACAATGGGAAATGAAGTGTCCTATAACCTGGGTACTCTCAAAAACCAAAGAAGCTTCTTCCAAATAAAAACTTGTGCAGGCAGCACTCACATTTCCGCCAACAGCTCTGAAAACTCCTGCTATATTACAGGCATCTACCAGTTCTTTATTCAATAATTTATAATATAGAAAGTCCCCAACTTACAAACATGTTGTGTTCCAAAAGTCTGCAAGTTGATAATTTAGAACTTAGAATGTATTTCCCCATAGAAACAATGTTATAAATGATAATTAGATTCCCCAGGCTATCCCACAAAAGCTTAAATAACCTATAATATAGCTGAAATAGTATACATTTGCTATGAAAAAAACCAGTATTTCATTTAACTTCGTATGCTTGAGGAAGGGCAAGTTTAATTAGAAGGGAATAACAGAAATCATACACGAGGCTGGCCAATGTTCTTTGTTAGTGTACACATCTAAGGTTATACAAGTCACTTACTTGGACATGGGTTTGTTGCCACTGTCCTCTTTTGCCTTTCTTCCCTCTTCTACAGGTTTGAGGTTGAGCAGAGGTGTGACTTCAGCATTGCCATATCCAGCAAATGTGATTGCAGCAGTGCCATTCTCCTCATCTATCTCTTCAATCTCAGCTTCATAACACCTGTAAAGATATCATGGCTGTAAGCATGTGAGTAATGGTTTAATACTCAGCCCTACAACACCTACACTGTCATTTGGCTACTAACATTAAATACTTGCTAGCAATCTGTAGCATTTTGGGGGAAAAAATACAAATCAAGGCGAGAAGTTAATGTTCTTTGAGAGTCTAAGTATACCAATCCTGCACAAGAACTCAATCTCACTAACTGACCAAGGAACCAGTAAAAGTGTTAAGGCTCACAGATATTCAAGTTAGAAACAAATGACTGGTGCAACTGCAAAGTTTAGAATCTCACTTTTATTTTCTAGTTGATATGTCATGCAATATTACATTTTTAAAACTGTGGAAATCTAGATAACATTATATCTGATAATGCTTTTTCCATCAGATAATGCTGAATTTGTTGAAATTAAGTGTTCACAGAAAAGGATCTGTTTTGAGTTTAACAAATCATAGAACATTAGGTTTGGAAGGGACCTCAGATGGTTAACTACTCTAACCCCAGCTCAGAATCTTTTGATTCAAAAAATTTTAACAAGTTTCAAAGTAGTTGAAATGTCCCATTTTGATATTTTCAATACAAATACATTTGGCTCAAAACAACTTTTTTTTGAACCTGTATTTAAATGTACATTAAAAACTTTTTAAAAGGCAAAACTAACTTTTTGGCCTGCGGCTTTGAGACTGACTTTTTGTTTTACTGTGGGATGGGAAAAAAACCTGAAGTCTTAATCTCTCACGCAGCTCTACTTCATTTTCATATAGTTTGATATAGCCACCATCTTAAAAAACACTTGAATTGAGTTAGATGCCAAAGCTTTGTACTGATGGGAGCCCCAGCTTGTGTGTGGTAGAAAGTATTCATCTCTAGCTAGCACTTCTAGAGATCATGGCTGCTTAAGTCGTGTTGCAGCTTTAGTGGAAAGAAACAAGACAGTATTAAAGTGAGTGAAGTCCACTGCTACTTAACTTACTAGAATTAGAAACACCTAAATGGACCAGCAAAAATGCTTTCAAATCCAATAAACTTTTAATTTGGTCAATGGTTTAGACCAGAGCTTGCCGAGTAAAGGGGGTAAAGTAAATTTTGAGGAGTACAGGGACTTCGAAGTAGCATGGGCACTTTGAAGCACCCACGGCTCCACACAAGCCAGCACTTTGAAGTTTCACGCTTTGAAGTTGCTGTAGGTGAAATTTAGCCTAATGAAGTGCTACATATGCATCGCAGCACTTCATTAGTAATCTCCCAACACCCTAATTACCATGCCTCCCTCAAAGTTGGGGGCTAGTCTAGACACAGCCCGTGTGACCCAAAATTTTTAAAAGTGCAACACTGTCAGATGGGTGAGAACATATTTCAGCCATCAATGCTAAAAACAGAAGTGGTTTCATTTTTGAACATACACATTTTCTACATGAATATCAGTAATTCTGCATCAGCATATATATTTAATTGTCACTACATTAGCAGTTCCATTGTGTAAGGATTCAACACTTCTCTAAGAGGAGGCAATGGGATGTTGACTCAATCTGAACAGTTTGATTAGAAACAAAAATCAGAAATGTTCCTGTTACAATATAAAGGATAAACTACCATTCTGAAAATATGTAATCATATTTCAAAGACTACCTTGAAGCAACCCCAGAAACTCTCAAAAATGTTAGCTGGGAAAGTCAAAACAAACTATTTTGGTACAGCATCTCCAGAGTATGGTACTGCCAAGTATCTTGCCCCTAAAGGTAGATTACAAAACAGTACTGCAATCGCAGAGGTACAGTTCCTTTTCAACCAAACAATTGTGTTCCACATTAAATGCACAGACATAAATCTCTCATTTTTCATGACAGTGATTAATGTAAAATATATTAACAGAATGGCAATTTCATACCCCAGTACATTTGAGACCCTTCTCTAAATTATTGCAATTAGTTTATGAAAGTGTACGATTTCTTTTAAGTGGCATGTGCTATAAATTTATTTTGAGGGTGATGACAAGAAAAGATGTTCTCAGAACCACCAAAGCGACATTCTCCTTCGCTTTGTCTAGAATATTGACCTTCACTAAAAGGAAATGCAGTGCTTATTTTCTCTCACCTATTGTTAGAATTACTCAAATGGGGCAGTGCAAGCAGAATGAAAATCTCTTACCATTGTATTTTATTATTTCATGTAACTGTTAGAGAACTTTGTTTTCTACACTTACTGTCCATCTTCGCTCCATATGGCCATACATCTATCCCCAACCTTCCAGGAGTGACTGGGCAGGGCAGAAGCAGAACTATCAGAACTTGCAAGGGCTTCAGAAGGTTGTGTTGAAAGGAGATCTTTGGTTAATTCTATAACTTCCTGGGAAAGGAAGAGGCAAAGAATACACTTTCAAACACCATTACTGTGCTTTACTGTTCCCCAAGTTAAGACCTCTATTTTCTAGTGATTGTACAAAATCTCTCTCTGATGTAAAGCAGACTTTTGGCTATCTACTGCTAACTACAGTGCATTAGCCTTAGACATCACAGATGCAGGAGAAAGTGACATACGACTATATGCTATATTGAAATGAGGCCACCTCTTTACCCTTGGTCAACCTTCAAAACACCCCAATGTTTTCTTTTTTTTACAGCAAATTTTTTTCTAGCTGAACTGCTTTTGCGTAGACACTGACAAAGCCAGCTATTCATGTGGAAACAATTTTTGATGACACTTTCTTTGCTCATGTGTGCTGCATGTGATTCTCCACTTCTGACTGAAGAGCACATGACAGTAAAGGGGAGTAAGCACCCAGTGTTACATTCACTGCTCAAAGGGAAGACAAGAGCTAAACTGATTCAAATGAACTTTGATACATAACTGTGAATGTTTTGCTTCTCTGCCTTCAACTGCAGATTATTTTTCATTAGTGATTATTTAAAAAATTAGTTAGCCCAGAAATTACACATTTCTTAAGAGTTTTAGAATACTTCATATAAAATAAGTAACCTAAAGATCAGCACCTCTGAACAAGAGGTATCATTTTTTTTCCCCCAGTTTCTTTGGGAAAAAAATAGATATTAGCTGACCTCAAGTGTTCACAGAGATATTATGGGAGAGGAGTGTCTCCCTTTTCAGATCTCAATTCAGGAAACTTTTCCTTTTCAGGACGATACTTCAGAATGTTTTTTATAAATACGGACTTAAGTGCTTTCCTGTATCAGGGCTTCAAAGCACAGGGTCACAACCTCCTCATTAACCTAACAGAAACCTGAATAAGACAAATGGCACTGGAAAATGTATCGTTTTTCTATTAATTGATTTTTAGTTCCTTTAGTCACTATAAAATGAAGTCTTATTTATTCACAGAGCAGATACAGTGCAATGCACAGCAAGGTAGGTTTCCACAACTGCCCTGCCACTGTGTTTGGACCTGGAAGAACAACTTCTATGGATAAGTGTTTAGTTCAATCTCTATGTTACCTATTTTAAAACAAAATAACTTCTCCAATTAGGCAGCCACCATCTTCGCTAACTTGGGAGCCAAAATAGGTAGGCAAAATTTCAGGTTTTTTATAAACTTTGAAAATCAGCATAAGAAACTACTTGATAGGAGTTTGAATGCACATTTTTACCTTAATAAGAAAGGTATTTAGTGTCTATTTTATTGCTATCAGTAGAACCCTGCAAATCCAAGGAGATTCACATTATATCCATCTAAAAATGTGGATGTGGACAATCACAGCTCATTTTTTACAGATAACAGATATGGATACAAATTTTGTACCTAGAACCCTGCAAAATTTGTGGATATTTCAACTAAAGAGATAATAGACATTTTGCATTTTCCTCACTGTCTCCAAATAACCCTCTCCTCTCCATAGGTTCTCCCACAACACATATCTATGTTGCCGTTCCCACACATACTATTGCCCGGGATGGAGCCAGCAGCAGGATGAACTGAAAGCAATTCTAATCAGTTTTGCCAAAACAGAAGCAATGTTTTCTTTAGACAAGATCCAAGATGAGAGGTAATTTTGCTAAGTGGTGCACCCTAAAAATTTGAAAGGTCCCTAAAAGAACTCTCTACAATCGTGATAAGACTTCTCCATCCCACTTTTCTTAATAAATGGAATCAGCATCAATTTAGACAGCCAGACAAGAAGGCTTCAGGACCCAGAAGAGTTCTTCCCTCAGCTCACTAGAGATGAGAGAGAACGGATGGAGCCAGACTAACACTCCTTCATAAAGTAAGGGCCTTTAAAGAAAGGGCAAGCTCAAGGCAGAGAGGACATTGCTCATTACTCCTCAACAAGTTTGAGGATTCTACTCAGGTAATTCCCAAAGCCCAACCCCATGAAATACTTTTCTTATATGTACTTTTGTTTCAGTAGCTAACACAGAGGCACAAAGGGACTGGATTCTTTCTTGTTTGTTGATATCAGATGCAATCAATCAATCAGATCTCCCTAACAAGGAAGGTCTGAGCTTTGGTTTTGCTTTAAAAGATCCTCTGCTGATTTTGTGCAAGACATCGGAACAGAAGACTGGCCACAGCTTACCTTTATTACAATCTTTATATTGCTGAATACTAAATAAGGGCCAACACTGATTTTGATATTTAGAGTATTTCATTTGAGGGAGCTCCTTAGAGTACATACCATTAATTACTTTTCCTTCCCCAGGTCTGAGCTCTAACACTGCTCCTTCACTCACAGAGCGGGTGGTAGTAGCAGTAATCTGCAAATCCAGGAAGCATCAGGGCTTGTGATATGTGTATCAGCAGGTCAAATAGAATACAGCTGTGCACTGATTACCTGAAGGTAAGCGTTTCAGATATACAGAAACCACTGTAATTTGAGACAGTTGACTTACTCCTGCCTCCTTCATAAGTTGTTATTAAAAGTTATTGCAGAACTAGAGTGAATAGGCACACAGACTACTCAATCAAACAATCCTACCAGTTGTTTAAAGGGTATGTTATAAACAAACTTGTGGTAAAATCCATGTATCTTGAGAATGGAAAGAAAACTGAATCCTATACATCATGTCTTGAACTGCTTAGGGTTCCAATAAATCTGTTCTGTTGTTCTAACATACTAGATTATACTGCTAGTGAAACACAACTGGAGTATTGCACATAAGGGAGAGCATCACATTACAGTAACAGATGAGGGACTGGAAAGGTGCAGAAAAGTGTCATTAGATTGGTGCAGGATTTCAAGGGCTAAGAAAACTAGATTTGTAGAAATAAAAAGTAATGGAAAGACTAAACAATTTGATTCCATAAAACTCAAAGAAAATAGCAAGTTGAAAAAACAATGCAGGCACCAACTGAAACTTAGAACAGGCATTTGAAGGAGTCTGAAAACAAGTTTGTTGAAGAAAAAAATAAAGTAGTACCACTATCAAAGCAAGAAGAAAAGCTGCAACTGTCTTGTGTTCAGGTGTCACAAACATATAGGGGAGTCTCTCATGAACTACAGTAAAATAACACCATAGAAATCTTTAAAAGCTGAATAGCTTGTTTTTAAAGCCAGATTTGCGGGGAAGCAGCAAAAATGTTAATTAAGGTAACCAGATGCAGTCAAATAAGCTATATGATGTGACTTGCTGCCACCTTCCTGCGACAGAGATGTACCCTGTGGAGACAATAGGTCCCACCATGCCAAGAACCATTCTTATGATAGGCTTTCACACAGATCAAATTGGACCTCTACTGTAGAATGTATAGTTTCCACAGCTTGTCACACAATGTTAAAGGGGAGGGTGGCTGCAAACCACGAGTTCAAGCAAGTTATGACTTCATCCTTGGGTTGCATAGGCACCTTGCTAGAATTCCCTCAGTAAAATAAATGATCAGGAGCGTATTATTTATTTGAAAGCCTTCTGGTCAAATTTAAGAATGCAGCGTATGGTAATGATGGAGGAACTACTAAGGACTGCTTCATATACATGATAATATTTAGAACAAACAAGAAGCAATAATTTAATTGAGACAAAAATACAGTGAGACTTTTTTTCCATTTTTAAGGTGGAATGGCATGGGCAGAAAATCTTTTGGGGATGGAAATAAAAACATCTTTCCTATCTTGTGCAGAGATCATTTATTTCTAGCAAGCTGTCCTTTCACTTCAATGATTTCTACATCAAAACAGACCTTGTATTGATATTGGAAAAATGAGATTTGTTCTGAATTTTAAAAATTTACACGTGGTTTGAAGAATCTGCAATTAGTACATTCTGATTATACTACAAATTTGCCTGTGGGCACACAACCTTCAAATTTAAATGGAAATCTAAAGTTTATTGACTGAAGACACTGATTTAGCTCATGTTTTTATATGTATTTTTTATTGTAAACATTTCTTCAAGCAGCAGACGCAGTTACTGAATGCTGCAGTGAGTTTTATCCAGTAAAGTTTTGTGAATAATAACTTAGCTGCTATAGTACTCTTTCTGTAGCAATAAAATTAAAGTAATATTTTGCACCCATACTCTAACATTTAAGAAAACATTCAATGGAAGCGCAAACATGTGCCAATTTTGTTGCCTGGCATGATAAACACAGAAGATTATATAACCATAAAATAGCCTTTTTAATTAAATTGAATGTGTTCATGCTATTATGTGAGTGGCTTTTAACTATCAACAGAAAATAACTTGTTACAATTTTAAATTTAAACATCTTCAAAGGTGGCAGTACATTTGACACTGCATGACAGATGTGGCATTCCATACATACCCAGAACGTATATTAAAATCAGTGGGAAGCCAAGGTGTGCAAGGATTTCAGCTTATGGGGCAAAAGCATTTCAACTATCCTGATAAAGGGGACTGAAAGTGTGTGCATGATGAATAAATTAACATCAAATTAGCACAAATAAATTATATGTGGTGAGAGAGTGCTCAGCATACTCCAAATGCTAGTAGTAAATGAGCAACAAATGAAAATAGTTATATAGTTTAAACGTAGTGTGCTATGACTTTATTAGAAAAATGCAAATATGAGTGAGTGGAGATTAGATGCAATTACAAGGTGAAAGTTTGCCTACAGTTTAGTGCAGTATTATTCTAATACCACAAAAACACCACTGAGGAAGCTTGGGAAAGACTGTCTTTGCACAAAGTTTACAAAAGGTATTAAAAAAATATTTTAAATTATGCGCATTTATAATTTTTTTGTCCTTCTGAAAGTTAAAAAGGTTCCTTCCACAAATTTTTGTTCTTCCTTCATCTGACATGAAATGCAACAGTGTGATGGTCACTATCAACCTAAACTCTGAATTTTTTTAGCCTTCTCTTTTTTAAACGGGAGGCAATATTAAAGTATTTCAGCCAAAGCCTTGCACATCTCAAATTAAATTCCTTTTTCTTCTTGACAGTGGGGTAATGTTTTTCTTTTTAAATCAAATAGCACTGACTTTTTATAAAAAGTATACAACACAACATGAATATTAATAGACTTAAAAAGACAAGACAAACTTTGGGACTGCAAACACTGTCCCTTCAAGCAATCTGAGATGATAAAGTAAACCTTTAACTAACATTTTGGGATAACTGATGAGGACTCACTATTTTTTTTTTTGAAGTGCAAATGCCCAGAAATAAACATGTCTCCACTTGAGAGAAAGTGATGGTATTTTTGCCCACATTAACCAGGTTAGAAAGGTTTCAGTTTCTAATTCCCTCAAAACTCACCTGTAAATCCTTTTTTAATTTTAGTAAGTCTTCATTTTCTCCATTGCCAGACAGCGCAGCCTCAACTTGCTGGAGCTGAGCTTTATAGCTAGCTAGCTGTTTTGCAAGATCTTCTGACATCTGTAATACAAAAAGATCTTAGAACAAAAAGGAACTAAAATGTCTGTAGTGAAAATTAAAAAAAAAAATTAACTGGAATAAAAATATATTACAGATATCACAAAGGGAATGCAACACACTAATTTAGTAATACACTATTTCAGTGGATTACCAACCCATCCCCATCACACTGAATATCTGTTCAAAACAGCAACAATCCTTATAATTTACTCACCGCAAGTTGTCTTTATCATTGAGCTCATAAAGATTCATACCTTCAAAATATTCTCAAGTCCCAGGCATTATAATTTTGTCTTTTTCCACTTGTAAACAGCATCATTTTCACTTTCTTAGTGTTTAGGTATACGCATGCAACTTTTACAAGGAGGTATGGGGTTCCTTAAAGACTAACAGATTTATCTGGGCATAAGCTTTTGTGGGTAAAAACCACTTTGTGAGGTGTGCCACAGGACTCCTCGTTGTTTTGACAGACTAACACAGCTGAGACAACTCTTACGTGAGCCAATAAAATCAGCCTCTCAAATGTTCTATAGTCTCCTTTTGAGCCACTTTTGATACACCAAAACACACATTGTTTGTAAAGTTGCTGTACGTTGAGCCTTTCCTTGTAATGTTTTCTGAATAGGGCCCTATGTGATACAGATAAAAATAGCCTTGCACATCTGTGGATGGATTGGTGAATACTGGAAGGTCTTTGGACCAGAGATAACCTATTTGCCATACATTTGGACAGCATTCTATGAATAGGACTCCTAGGTAACAATACAAAAAAGGCTGACTAATTCATAAATTTGAAGCGGTGCAATTTTAATGAAATGTGAAATTAGAGGAAAGCACAAGTAAAACTCATGCATGACAATTTACAGCATGCACCTCTTTCCAACCCCAGCAGCTGGGGAAAGAGATAGTAAATGGGAAATCTGAGCAGAGGCAGAAGAAAAGTTAAACCTGGACTCTGGGGAGAAGGGAGAAAGAGGGGAGCTTGAGCCTTTGGAAGGCAAATGGAGCAAAGAGGAGCAAGGGGAAAATATAAGGACGTGTGGGATGGAACTTGGGCCTCTGGGTCCAGAGAGGAGCAGACACTAGACCCTAGGGCAGGGGTGGTCAACCCCTACCTCTGAGTCATTAAATGCTGCTCCTCCTCAGAGCCACATGCTAGGAGTGCTGTCCACTGCTCTGGTGGGAGAAGTGCATGGTGGCAGTGGCACTTCTGGTGAGCACTGAAATAGAGTAGGCAGTCTGAAGCTGCCTGGCTCTGGGAGAGGGACTGGGTTAGACTGGAGGACTGCGGATGGTGGGCTCTGAGGGAAGACTTTGAGCCATGTTATCTATTTTTATTTATCTATCTATGTAGATAAAAATATAGAACACTCTTAGTCCCCAATGGGTTGGCCACTCTTGGTCTCAGTGGCAGGGGTGAACAAGAATGAGGGGATGGGAACTACAGCTGTATAAGACAATGAGGGGTGGCACTATCGGGGGAACATGGGGGCAGGACAAGAGCACAGTGTGTGTGTGCGCATGTAGAAGAGAAACTATGGGGATGCTCAAAAAAAATGTTAGTCTATAAGGTTCCACAAGACTTCTCAGTGTTTTTACAGGGATGAGTGGGAGTGGACAAGATGTGGGGAACTAGACCTGAGAAGAAGCTCATGGCAGGCAGGCGCACGCAGGGTGAGGCTAGGGCTTCAGGGAGCGGGGAGGCGGCACGGAGCGGGGCTGGGGGCAGTGGAGACAGACAGCACTACAGAGTGCGGCTAGGATCGCTGGGGACGAACAAGAGCACGGGGCGGCGAGAGCGGACGGGAGCAAGTCAGCTAGGAGCGCGACGGGACGGACGGGAGCAGAGGGTAGGGCTAGAGGCGGAGGGGCGGAGAGAGGGGAGGGCGCAGGGCTGGGGAGATCGGGGCACGACTGAGGGAGCAGGATAGTGTGGCCTAGGGCGGGGGAGTTCGGGCCTGAGACGAGGGAGGTGGAAGGGCCCCGCGACTCAGCCGCACGCGGGAGTTTAAGCGGGGAGGCCTCGGAGCCTCCAGTGGGAGCGGTCTCGGTGCCGGGTCGCCCCTTCTCCCAGCTGCGCAGGAGGGGATAGCGGCGCCTCCTCTCACCTTGGCGGGAGAGGGGGATGGTCTGCGCCGCGCTCAGTCCGCTCAGGCCTGGGCCGCTTCCTCCTTCCCGCGACGCACGGAGCCAGCGGCCACCAACACTCGCGAGACTTCCTCTGGCGGAGAGAAGGGAATGGACGGGTTCGTCACGTGCCCGCCGCTGGTCAGAGGGCACGAGAGCGGAAGGGGAGTCGCTCTACGTGGCCACGTGACGGCGGCCGCCGTTGCAGGCTGCGGGAGGGCAGCGAAGAGCGCGCGAGAGGTGGCTCATCCGGGTACTTACATGAGGGGTCGGTGGCTGAGGTAAAACGCCCCGCCCAAGGGTAGAGCTTGGCGGCTCCTCCTCCGTTTAGCGCGCGCGGGGGCGTGGGGGGAGGGAGGAGACTGCGGTTTCGGGCTGTGCCCGCTTCGGGGAGTTGTAGTCAGCTGCTGCCCCGCGGGGAGATGTTTACTTCCCAGGAGGGGAAACGGAGGCACGGTGGTTACGGTTGAGGTGGCAACGTGAATGGCCACCGTATTGGACGTGCCGGTTGTTTGGAGAGCGAAGTGACCCTTCCCCCCTCGAGGGGGACGTCCCGGATTCGCGCGGGTGTGTCGCGTGCAGGGCGGGGCGTTCGTCGGTGGTCCTCCCCACCCCCACCCCACTATAGTATGCGGGTGAAAGAGGGATCGCCCACAACCGCCGCTGGGCTCGCAGGCGGAGGGACAAGCTGTGGGTGAGCAGAGCTATCCGATGCAACGCTGCCCAGGCGAGCTGCTTAGTTCACGCCTGGGCTGAGCGGTTTGAGCATTGACCCTGTAAACCCAGCGGTGTGAGCTCAATCCTTAAGGAGGCCAATTTGGGGTGTGGGGCAAATAGATTAAGAAGAAACATTTGTTGGGGATGGTGCTTGGTCCTGCCATGAGAGCAGCAGCCTGGACTCCATGACTCTCAAGGTCCCTCCAGTTCAATGTGGTAGCTATAAATCCTAAAAACGCCTGTGGCGCCTTTACCGACTGCAGATATTTTGGAGCTTAAGCTTTCGTGGGCAAAGACCCCACTTTGTCAGATGTGTCCATCTGATGAAGCAGTTCTTTGCCCATGAAAGCTTATGCTCCAAAATATCTGTAGTCTGTAAAGGTGCCACAGGACTACTTGTTGTTTTTGCAGGTACAGATTAACACGGCTGCCAATCTGCTATTTATAAGCCCTAAATCCACTTCTTCTCAAGCCGCAGTGTTGGTGGTGTTTTAGCACTTGCCTTTGAAAAATATCGGCTCAGGCTAACTTAAGAAACAAGTTGTCTGTTTGACTCTCTTTACCAACAAAAGATAGTTCAGTAAAGGATATTACCAGAGCAACTTTCTCCTCCAGGGACTGGAGCCAGTGCTTATCAAACAAGATTTATGCCTATCAGCAAAAAACAACTTCCGGCTGATGGTTACTCAGAGCCAAACTTGGAAAACTTGTGTAGGGAATACTTGTATATATCTTTATAGCTTTGCACTAACAAATTACTGTACAGGGTTTTTTATTTTTGTTTGGGGAGGGGTGAATTATATGTTACCAAGTCTGAAGCATGGCACTAGAGTTAAATGTATAAAGGAATTTGTTCTGTAAAAACTAAAAATGTTAGCAGGAGGAAGTTAATCGTTAAGTGCCAGCTTTTAAAAAAATCATGGTCGTAGTCCCTGTGGATGTGTCTATATGTTTGCCTGCACCCATGTGCACATACTAATAGCTGAATAAAGTGCATGTGTACCTTTTACATGGTCAAAATGCAATATTCCTTTTACTCTCACAGGAAAATGTAGTTACCCTATTTTACAGATATGGAAACTGAGGTACAGATTTATGGATATTCTCAAGTATATCACCATGTATCTCAAAAGCCTCAACAAACAGCTAGAGATAATCCCTGCATCTACAAATTTACATTCAAAGCTCCGTGTTGTATAGTGTTCCCATATTTGAAATTTCCAAAAAGAGAACACCCCAAGAGGGAGTGCAGCTGTATCAGTGTCTACCCACTCATGTTGTATTAATGTAATATATATGTATATACACACATACATACACACACACAGTATAACACATTAATGCATCGTGAGGTACGCACACATGGAGGTACACATCTCATAGAGCTGGAAGGAACCTCAGGAGGTCATCTAGTCCAGCTCCCTGCCTTCTTGGCAGGACCAAGCACAATCCCCCTACCCCCCCCCCTTTTTTTTTTAGATCTATTTTGCCCCAGATCCTAAATGGCCTCTTCAAGGATTGAGCTCACAACAGTGGGTTTAGCAGGCCAATGCTCAAACCACCGAGCTATCCCTCCCTCTAACTCTCTCTCAGGGGTGTCTTCTTTTTTTGAAAATTCAAATATGGTAACCCTATATCATACAATTTGATCTGTTCAGATTGCTTTTTATAGCACCATGGAGTTTGGTTGAAGGCATGGGTTCCAAATGGGCAGATTACATTGCTATATCAGGGGAATTTTATTTCTAATAACTTGTACAAGACTACAACAAATCAGTGTTAAACCAGGATTAAACTTTAAAAAAAAAAAACAGTCTCCCAACTCCCTGCCCGCTTTGCTCCAGCTTGCTACATCCCCAGCTATTGAGTCCTTAACAACTCTCCCACACTGAGTCCCTAACCCAATGGAACAAAAAATCAAATAACATGCATACTTAATAAAACCACATCCATCCCTTCTATCCTTATGCAGGCCTTTTTTGTTGCAACTGCAGCCCCATGACACAGTGTCTTCCTGGCTCAAAGTCTGTTACAGGCTGTAACCACACCAGGAATATTAAAGGATTAACATCAATTGAAAAGTATTATCTTCAGCAGAATCTGCCTGTTTAGAATAAGGTTTAGCTGTTTCTTTGTGGAGGAGTGATTTGAAATTCCAGAGGTCTGACTTCCAGTTAATTAACCAGGGGGATAGCTGGCCACGGTTGGCATATACTATAGCTCCACTGATTTTTTTCCCCATACTTCAAACATATTAAAAATGTTAACTTCACACCCCTTTATCATTCAGTAATTATAGTCTTTCATACCAAAGTGTGGTGGTGCCTTTTAATCCTGCAAGGAGTTCAATTTGTTTTTAAAAACACTGCATGAGAATCAAGCCAGCATGTCCACCTCAACCCTCACCCACCCACTCACTGAAAGTTAGCATCAAAGAGCAATTTAGAACAGGAAGTGGAGAAGGAGAATCATAATTGCTTTTGTGATCATCACCCGGGACTTGGGCCCCTCCAGTGAGGTGATGTCTAAGTTGTCTTCGGACCTCTTTAAGGGACTTTCTGGTGAGTACCCCATGGGTCATGCACCCCCGGGGTGGGGTGGGGGGCACAGACCAGGTGCGCCATGAGCCTCATCAGGCTGGCTCAATGGGAACTCAATGCTGCAGTCCCAGCACCTGCAACCATATGCAAAGCAGAGTATCCCACCCGGCCCAAGGAGGCATCCCCTGGGCATGGGCACTGTCCCACTGCCAGCCCCACAGGGGACCATATGACCACTGGGGCCACATGGGTGGGGGGGCCATCCTTTACCATGGCTGGGCATGGGCCATTCACATGGGCAATAGCTCAACCCCAGACACATCACCGAGGGGTGTGGCTCTTGGTTTGTGGAGTTGCCCACAGGTGACGGGCTTGCCTACAGGCAGCACCCGCCTCAGTGGACAGCACTGTGAGCTGCACATGTGAGGGAGAGCCTCAGGGAGGTCCCCAGCTGCAACCGCTGTACTTACCACCAATCCAGTGACCCCTATGTGGCTGGGCAAGCCCCCTGGGCCACAACTCCACAGGCTGGAGTTGCAGATGTCCCATGCTTTATGTGCCCAGCCCAACCATCTGACATACATATCCAGGAGCCATCCCTGGTGGTCAGCCAGGCCCTGCAGCATGATGGAGTAGTACCCCTTTTGGTTTATGAACCAGGCCAGACTGTGGTCTGAGGCACAGATGGGGATTTGGGTCCCACTGATGGTCCCGAAACAGTTGGGGAACCCCAGCGTTGCGAAGCTGGCCACAACTGCATCCAGGTTGGTGAGGTGGATGACCCTCCAGAGCAGGATGGTGTTGATGGCCATCACAACCTGCAAGAGGAGGAGACTGAACATGCACATGAGGAACTGAGGAGAGGTAAATCCTGGGTCCTGGGGGCTTCTCCATCCCCCCTGGCAGCAGGTGTGTGTGAGAGGGTGACAGGGCTCCCCAATCCCACTCCCTGGGGATCCTCCTTGGGCAAGACTCCCCTCCCACCCTCCGCCTGCAGGGTCTGAGGCCCAAGCATGCCTGACTTCCATGAGGATGGCCACATGGTGGACTTGCCCACACTGAATTGGTTACCAATGGAGCGGTAGTTGTCAGGTGGTAAGCTTCCAGATGGCAATGGCTACCTGCTTCTCCAGGGGTTGGTAGGCTGCATCTGGATGTCCTGTCTGTGGAGGGCAGGGGCAAGCCAGGCACAGAGCGCCATGAAGGCATCCTTTCTCATTCTGAAATTATGGAGCCACTGCTGGTCATCCCACTGCCCCATGATGTGGCAGTCCCACCAGTTGGCACAGGTGGTGGAACTCCCAACCCACCTGATCACCTGGGGGAGTGAGTGCAAGTGGGGCCCTGAGGGCATGCTCCTTGATGGAGGTGTGGGGCACGTCCCACCAGAGGAGGTGGCGGATGGCTGTAATCAGGATGAGCAGCAGCTCCAGCATGTCTGACTGGATCCAGGGCAAGCCCGGGAGCTGCTCTGGCACCAGGGCTCTCTGGAAACGCTAACTCTCACAGAAAGCATGTGAGCCCTGTACTATCTATGCTATCCTTCAAAGAGTTAAGCAAGCCTCAGCATGGGCAACGAATGTGGCTGGGGGGAGTCCCTTTAAGGGCATGCATGCCTGGGGCTCCCAGAACGGATTGCTGGTCATGCAACCCCATGTGTGGGGTTCTGGGACCCACTCTGTCAAGAAAGCAGCCAGACAGTCTGGCCACTCTCTGTTAACAGAACAGATTGGTAGCGATCCACTTTTGTATGTGGCCGCAATCTATTGATAGATTGCTCTAGTGCAAACAGAGCCTAGGTGAGTATGATACACCCAGGCTTACCTCATTGGGGATTGTTACTTTTGAAAACTATAATGTATAAGATACACCTCAGGAAAGTATCGATTGGCATGATTCTGAAGCATTGGAGTTGAACTAAATGAGTAGTGTCATAGGATTACATACAGTAGTTAGTATTTGTGGCATAAGGCCCTAACGGGAAAAAAACAAAAACAAAACACACACACAAAGGCTACATCCACACTAGCACAAATCTTCAAAATGGCCGGCTGCAGCTCTTCGAAGTTGCCGCTTTTCACTGCTGCACAGCTCATCCAGACAAGGGCCCTTTTCGAAAGGACCCGGGGAACTTCAAAATCTCCTTATTCTTATTAGCAGATAGGAATAAGGGGATTTCAAAATTTCCAGGGTCCTTTCAAGAAGGGCCCCTGTTTGGACGACCCGCGCGGCAGTGAAAAGCGGCAGTTTCGAAGAGCCGTGGCTGGCAGCATGCTAATGAAGCACTGAATATGCATTTGAGCGCCTCATTAGTAATCTTTGAAATGGCCATTTTCATGGCCATTTCGAAGATTTGTGCTAGTGTAGACACCGCCAGAAAGGAAAAAAAACCCATATGAACATCTACTAATGTGATCTACCAAATAGTAGTTGTCTTCACCAGAAAAGCGTATTAGTTTTGACTACATTAGGAAAAATGGGGATTGCATAGTTTACAACTGGTGAGAAACATAATACAAGTAAAACTCATGTTAATACCTCATTGTTTAACCCTAGTTTCTTGTGTCAGTAACTGTTTTTGACAGTTCTGCTTATCTTTCTAGAACAACCTGTGCTACACTGCTGAGAATTCTATCAGACTAAGTTTGTTCTATTTGGAGATGGGCTCAGGCATGTGTCCTTTATATGTTGTCAGCAGGCATAAGTAAATTCAGGTGTTTTCTGACCACATTGCAGTTTCGAACTCTGCCTCTCAGACTCCCGTACGTGTGTATATATAAAAGTGGGAAGTAAAGAGGCAGCTACTTCTATAATTGCTTTACTCAGACTTCCAAGACATTCCTTACTTGTAAAGTAGTCATTTCTAATATCTTGTTATTTTTCTGAGGCTTTTATCAATATATTAGATAAATACAAAGGCCTTTGTGGTAGTTTGTCATAAAACTTAAAGTTTGTATGTGCTAATTTCTTGTAGCAGTTCACTGCATTGCAAATGCAAGGAGTATTGTTTTATTTCCTTAAAGTTCATGTTACTTTTTATGAAAGACAAATTTATTCAGTTTTGCCTTAATAAACATTAACATCTGTGAAGTCCTGTGGCACCATCTTGTTGTGCTTGAAGGTACAGACTAATATGGCTACCTCTCTGATAATTAACATCTATGAGACTTAGATATAGCATCAGGAAGTTTTCTGGTAAATGGTAGAATGGTTTGGTGGGAATGCTAGAGCAGTGATGGGCAACCTAAGCTAGGCCTTCCTTTGTCTCAGTGGGCTGCAAGCTTGTCATAACCAAGATGGTCTCCAGAGATAGGGTAGTTAAGCTAACAGCACTTGCATACCCAGCATTTGCAAGGTGGCCAAATGAACCGTAACAGCACATTGATGGGATGCAGAAGGAGCACACAGCTCTTGCAGGCAACGTTGTGTGCAAGCAGCCCGTATCTCACTTTGCATGTCTTTGCTTTAAATGTATGTCATTTTAGTAATACACTCATCCCTCATTATACAAACACAGTTGGTTCCCAACTTTCTGCTTGTAGGTGAAAACTCGTAAGAGAGACACTAAATTCCTATTAAAATACACTAATTTGTTCCTAAGGGCTCCTAACTCAGGGAAGGAGTGGCAGCAGGTGGCGCTACTTTTGAAGGGTAAGTTAACCTTGGGTTAGGTAGGATTACAGGCTGGGGGCAGTTTGGGACTGTGGGCAGGAGGGAGGATTAAATTCTGGTGGGGAGGTTCAGGCTGTGGGGGGGTCCTAGTAGTGGTGGGGGTCTGGCAAGAGGGTCTGGCTGCTGTGGTTTGGGGCCACAAGGCCAGCAGGGGGGGTCTGCCTGCAGGGCCAGTTATGCTGTTGCTGCCGTGGTATGGGGCCACTGGGCCAGTTATGCTGCTGCGGTATGGGGCTGTGGGGCCGGCATGGGGTCTGACCATAGGGCTGGTTACACTGCCGCTGCCATGGGGCCAACGGGGGGGTCTGTCTGTGGGCCCAGTTATGCTGCCACTGCTGCGGGGCCACCAGGTAGGTATGTCTGCAGGGTCGGTTATGCTGCCATGGTATGGGGCAATGGGGTCAGCAGGGGGTCTGTCCGCAGGGCTGTGGGGCCGGTTACACTGTCGCAATATGGGGCTGCGGGGCCGGAGTGGGGCTGGCTGTGGGGGGGGGTGGGGCTGGCTGCAGTGGGTTGGGGCTGCAGGGCTGGCGGGTGGCGGGGGGGGGGGTCAGAATACCAGCGTTTGGAGCTGCGGGGAGGGGGTGAGGCTCGTATTGGCAGAGGGAGTTCACTTGTTGAATGAACTAGGGGAGGTATATGTGTCCCTTGTTTAAGCGAGTACTCGTAAATAAAGTACTTATTTAACGAGGGAGGAGTGTACCAGTATGATGGAAACTAGTAGAATCTAGTAACCCTGCGCATGGGCAATGGTAAACAAAATGTCTTGCAGGCCACACAGAACTTCAGTGGGCCGCATGTGGCTTGCGAGCCGCAGATGCCCACCACTGAGCTAGTGACAAGATCAGGGAAAATGGACAATTTTGACCAATAACCAAAATCTTATTTTCTTTAAATTCCTGTGTTGTACATTAGGTGGTAGTGTTGCTGCTCAAAACTTCCTTATTTTCTGATGCGTTGAAATATTTTTCTGCAAGCTCAAAACACAAAGCAGCCTTTTGTAAGATGAGTTTAAATTTTTTTACAAACGGTTGGTTTTATTTAATATATCTAAAGCTGATGAGAGTAAATGCTTGCAGTTGCCCTAGGAGACCACTGCAACTTGGCAAACCTTTTAAAAGCTATTACAGCCTTTGTGTAGGTGCAGGCAAGCAAGCAGTTTTCTCTAACCCTCAGTGTGAAGTGCTAAGGCTATTTAGGAGTTGCTGTGACAGAGATGAGATAAGTGAGGTAATATATCTTTCACATATCCTGTGACATCCTTCCCTCCCACCCACGAGGGCTACAACACCCTGTGAACTAGTTGCTGTGTCACATGAAAGGGGACTGAAATCTCTATGTATGTCTATACTTACTGCAGGTTTGACTTGCTGCTATTGATCTGCCAGAGTTCGATTTTGCTGTGTTAGTGAAAATGCAGCAAAATCGATCTCTCTGGGCTCAGCCATTGACCCTGGTACTCCACGCTGCCATGTGGCGTAACGGACATTGGCCCGAGCCTGAAGAGCCCTGATCTACACCACGGAATAAAGTTGAGCCTGATATGTCAATTCTAGCTATGCTAATAGTGTGGCTAGAATTGCATATCTGGAATTGACTTCGATCCCTAGTGTAGACCAGGTCTAAGACAATACATCAGCCTTTAAGAAGCAGTACTGCCCTAGACTAGAAATAACTGTGTCTGAATAGCCTTAACCCTCAATCCTGCAACATCTTGTTCATGGTAGGACTGTTGTGGCAGCACTGAGCCCCTCTTACTGAATACAATGGGTCTTTCCCTCCAGGGAACAGTAGACTGTCACTATGCAGAAAGTTATCTGAATGAGGTCTTTGTGGTCAAAGTGCAACACAAGGCTTTTGGAATTTATTGTTATTATTATTATTTATTGGCCTTATCCTAACCTGTGCTGCCACAGAGCCAGGCCAAGCCTATCAGCTTTGGGGACTGCTGAAAGAGTTGGTTGGCTTGGACCTTCAATTAAGTTGTTTCAGACCAGGGTTGAGCAAACTTTTTACTTCATGACCCACTTTTTGTCCCTGCAGTTAGCAGCTCCCCCATGTCCCCTGCCTGTCTAATGTAATCCAAGCTGTTAGAAATTTCAGTTATGTTTATAGGAAAAAAATAAAACCCTTTCAGCATTTCTAAGAAAATAAGTATGTAGACTGTAAAAACTTTGTATGTTGGCATATAAATATGACAACATAGGCATAAAAACAGTAACATATTTCAACATTTTTAATTATATGGATGAGCCTAAGACCCAGTAGCTGATCATGCTGCACCCCGCCCCCATGAGATTCAATGCCCCCACCTCGACAGGGCCCCGCCCCTGTTTTAGACAGTGTTCACAAACTTCATTTTAGACATTGCATGTTTTCTTGAAGATAGAGTTTCTATCTTTTCTCCTGTAGGTGATGCTGTCCAGACAAAGTAAAACAGTTGTCATTTGTTTATTGGTATCTTACAGGTAGATCTGGCACTGCTGCCTCTAGTTAAGATTGCCAAGCACTGTCTTGTTTTCAGTTGCTTATAACTTGACCAGATCTTAACAGTTTGGACTGATATTTTCCATGCTCAATGTCCTCCCCAGGCTGACTGTTTTTTGGAAAGCATCTGCAGAATTGATTTGGTCATTATGAAGAACAAGGTTGAAGAAAAATATGTTTTTCCCTGCGACAAAAAAATTCTTAAAACTATTTTGCCAGGAAGCTCTAGTACCTTCATGTTTTGGAGCAGGGAAATAATATATTGTATGCATTTGTCTTACTGTCAAAAATGTGTGCTTTGCTATTCCGGGGGAGCTGTGGGGTCCATCTAAATTTGCCTAAGTTATAAGCCTTTGAAATCTCTATTGGCACATGCTCAAAAGAACTTAATTAGCTTGGCAACTAAGTTTTCCAAACATTCCAGCCTGGTCTACATTTGTGAAAAATCCACACCCCTGAATCCTTTAGCTGTGTCACACTAACTGCACTATAGCTGCAGATCGGTTGATGGAAGAATACTTCCTCCTGGCTTGGGGAGCTGGGGTTGCCACAGTGATGGAAAAACACCTTTCTTTGCAGCAGTTTGCAACTGTACAACACAGGGCTTTTCTTCTGACAGAACACACTGGAACAGTGTTCCTGCACCTTTTTTCCTGGTGCCACCATTTTGGAAGGCAGCTGGGCCCCTCTGAGCCGCATATGGCCTGTCCAGCGTGCTCTCCAGCAGCAGAGGGTGGTGAAATGCAGCTCAGTAAAGCACGTGTGGAGCGCCACTTCCCCTGCTCCAAGCATGTGCAGCTCCAGCTGGGAGGTGCTCCTTCGGTGCCAGTGTGGCTCCTGCAAACATGGCTCCTGTGGCTGCACGCAGGAGCCGTGCAGCTCTTGCTGCCCTGGTACAGTCCCAGAGGCCTGGTGCGCTCCCAGAGGCCTGGCATAGCTCTAGTTGGCGTGGCCTCTGCAGTGGCATGTCGGTAAGTCACTGGCATTCACTTGGGTGGAAGTGACGGGGCTGGGGTACCTGGATCTGGGGGAGAGGGAGGGCATTTGTGTGTGGGGGCTGGGAGAACCCTGAGTTGGGGGGGCAGTTTGGGACTGCAGGGGGGTTTTAAGCTTGGGGGTGGGGGGGCCGGTTTGGGAATGTGAAGGGTTAAGCCTCGGGGTGGTTTGGGGCTGCAGTGGGATTAAGCTTTGGGACGGGAGGGTCAGTTTGGGGCTTGAGTTCTGGCACCCTTTTTTTCTAGAAAAAAAGCACTGGTACTACAGGGTTACAGTGACATATCTGATGCTGTAGGTATGCTGCTGTAGTGTAGACATGGCCGTCATTTGCAGTGGGCATGCTCTAGCCTAGGGATAGAAGTGATGCATGTGGGGAGAGGGAGAGCCACCATGCACCCCCAGTGTCCACTCACTCTGCACTCACTGTCAGTGCTGCACTGCTTCCCATGAGTGTGTGGGCACTCCCACCCTTCCTCCGGAGCAGAGTGACCTGAGAGCTGTGTGAGCTAAAGAAGCTCATGCTGCTCTTGGTCTACACCATTCTAGGGATAGGGCAGGACTGCCCACTCACTCACCAGAAGTGGTGTGGCACTTCTGGAGGAAGAGGCAGGTGTGGGGGTGGAGCAGGAGAAGGGCGGGGCTTGAGGCTGTGTTGGGAGGTATGTGGCTGATACTCCCCCTCCTCCCCCGACAGGAATTCCCTTCACCAGTAGCCACTGCGTAGGGATGTGGGGGACTTCACAGATATGTCCCAGTAGCCGGGTGTCACTGTGGTTTTGGGCAGGGAAACTAAAAGTGTCAGATTCTGTGTTCTCCATCCTCCACCTGCTGGTGCCCAGGTAGTATGGAGAAAGAGGAACAGCTTGCCCAGAATGCAGAAGTCCAAAAGCTGGATAAGAAGTCCAGAGAAGCAAGAGATTGGGAGGCTTCAGACAAATGTTTTTTAATTTTTTCCATCGCTGTGCAGAATAAGTATTCTTATGTGTTCCATGGCATGTGCAGATGCGCAACACCAACAGAAACGCATGCGGGAGGCAGTGGGCACTCTGCTAATTAACTAGGTGGCACTTGAATCTCTCATGGATAGCCGCTCAAGAGCTCAGCTTACTGGGAACTCTGTTAGAGAGGACTAAGGCAGGAGGGCTCATGTTTTGGAGGAAATGGTCAGGAGGGGTTGTATCCACTCGTACTTATCTCTTGAGCCAGGCATGAAAACCATTTGCAAGCGTCACCATTCCTCTGCTGTCAGCAAATATCTGTGAAATTTTGAAGTGTATTTTCTTCACTTCTAGTGCAGGTCCACATGCAAGATGACAAGTTACTGCCATTATTGGTGTTCTGTTAGCTCAAACAGCAGAGGTCTGTGTTGTGCATAGACACTGAATCTGTGGATACTCCAAGGTTGGTGCACCCTTGGAAAAAATTTGTGGGCGCTTAATACCTACCAGTCACCACTTTCACTCCCAGGGCCTTCCATCTGCTGGAAGGAGATGACAGCCCTGACAATCAACTTCTCCCCCTCCCTTCCAGCACCTCCTGCCTGCCACAATCAACTATTTCATGGCAAGGAAGAGTGGGGTATGCTGGGGTAGAGGGCAGGAAGAGGCGGCAAGGTAGATTGCCCGCTTGGGAGAAGAGATTGTGGGTAGCGGTTTCAGGAAAGGGCTTGGATGCGGGTTTGAGCACTCCTGAGGTCCAAAGAAAGTTAGAGTCTTTAGTATGGTGAGCCTAAAGGTTCAAACCCTATGGATTGACAGGGGTGCCATTTTGGGAGGTTGGGGGTGGGAGGGACAGCAGCCAAGCATATAGGGATGCTGCTTGTTTTTCTTCTTCCTGTTTGCCTGACTATCACTCACTTCCTGAGAGGGGAAGAGGAAAAATGGCATGTAGCGATGCAGTACGCATGACTGCTGCCCTCTCAAAATGGTGCTCTTATAGTACGATCTTCATGATGAAAATTGTCCCTTTCAGTTTCAGAAGACTATTAAGGCTACAAAGTCAGGCACTCAAAAATTAGGAAATACTAGAATTGTGGTGGCCTGGACAGCCTTATTTTGGGCTCCTTCTGTGGATTCATTATCACAGCCTTTAATCACATGACCACTTAACCTTTTTCCAAAGGATCCCTGCCTCATTTAGTGCAAAAAATAAATGAGATTTATGTCGTAAAAGTCTGTTGACTTTAGGGCTTTTGCCCCATTTATTGCAGAAGATGAGGGTGTATACTGACTGAGACAGATGAATATAAGAAGAGAGAAAAGGGTCATGGGGTCAAGGCAGCTGAATACTGTCCTAAGGAATTAAATTCTATCCCTGCCTCTGCTACAGATGCTGTGTTATGCTAAGTGAACTGTTTTCATTATTGGCTGTGTTCTTGCTCTGCATATGTGCAGAGTACTTTCAGGTACACTTGAAGACAATGGAGCTGTACTTTGAAAATATGTAGTGCTATATAATACCAAGTATTCTGAAAAATGGACCCAAAGTGGTCTCAAAATGAGCATCCAAAATTAGTGGCAACTGTTCACTTTAATCACTCTTTGCATTAATTCCCCATCTGTAAAAATGAATAATCCCCTCACCAGCTCAGAGAGGAGTTGTGAAAATAAATGAACGTTTCTGAAGCACTCAGATCTAAAAGTGATGAGTGCCATAGAAAAACCCTGAAGAAAACTATTATATTTTGTTTTCATTGCAGATTTTGAAGTGTGCACTGCAAATGACATATGGGGGGGTCACACACTGCACAGTGAGGATAAAGCAAAAGATTGAATAGCTGCTCATTCATCATACTGTCTGATGATACTGCGCAGTCCTGTTAGAAAAATAACATGTGTTCATTGTAATTAAAGACTGTAATATAATGCACAGGTGTAAGGGGGCTGAATTAAGGTCGTGCAGGCCACCTTAATTCCAGAATATCCAAACTCATGAGTAATTGACTTTGAAATGTTAACATTCCTCTAATATAGTTTTATATCTAATATAAAACCAAGTTTTCATGGGTGACGTGGTGAGTCATGCTGATTCCAAATCTGTAGATTGAGTGTCTAATATCAAAGCAATATCCAAAGGCTAATTAATTGTGACTTTGTCTTACAGTTTCCCTTTTATCCTGCATAGATATTACACAACAGAATTACTTTAATGCTATATTATGAATTTTGTGGGTTTTTGTTAACTTATCAGTTAAATCAGATTTTAAGAGTTGTCAATCATGTTGTGACTGAAGAATCTACATAGCGCATGCACAAACTACATAAATCTACAATGTGAGTATACCTGTGTCAAACCTTTAGATCCTTTACTTTTCTGAGCTTTGAAATAGCATTTCTGTAATATGTCGGAATTCCTACCAGATACATCACCCACCTATCCTTGTTACATGAACAAACCTGTTAAAGCATCTCCCTGGGATCATATTAGTCACCACTATTTGTGGGGTGAGACTTGCCTTCATGTGGTTTAGTATCCTGATGCTGATAACTGGCATACTAGCTCTTATTTCTTTTCAGCTAATGGTCTCTTAAGGAAACAGTCTAATGAAATATTTTTTGTATAAACAATATGACTTTCTCGTGCAGTAATACATTCTTAAATGTCTCTGTGTGTGTTTCCAAATGAAGATATTTTGCTGGCCTTACAGCTGCTGATATCAAGGAGATGTTTTGGTTTTTTTTTCCAGCGTCTCCTCATAGCTCAGGTCTAGTGGAAAAAAATACATGCAGCTACAGGATCATGCTGATATGCCTTAACATGTTTTTTAAAAGTGAAAGCAAGAGGTATTGCAGTGGTATTCACATTCCTAGGATGGGAGAGAAAAAGATAGATAGCTATGTGGCTACTAAGTATGTCCTAAGATCTTGAGAAGAATTAAAGTATGTCTACGCAGCCAGTGCCAGGGAGCTTGTGTTCTGGGTCTACAGACTTAGGCTCACTGGACTCTTGCTAAAAATTGTGTCATTTTATTGACTTGAAAGTCCAAGCTTCAGCATCTTCACTACTTTTAGGCTGGGTCTACGCTTGCCCCCAACTTCAAAGGGGGCATGTTAATCAGGGGGACAGCAGATTGCTGATGAAGTGCTGCAGTGAATACACAGCACTTCATTAGGCTAATTCTCCCCCACGGCAACTTTGAAGTGCCGGCATGGGTGTAGCTACAGGCACTTTGAAGTTCCCGCACTACTTTGAAGTCCCTTTACTCCTCAAAATTTTGAAGAGTGTAGATGTACCCTAAGGCATATTGCAGATGATCAACATCTGCTGCTTTCAAGGGGTATTGATAGGATGTGCTCCAGCCTCAGCTGGAATTTTGAGAATCCTGATGCCGAAACTTTTGCATGATTGTGAGCAGGTCTCAGTCCTTCATTAGATGGGAGCCAGACTGACATGGTGGCACAGCTGCTGCCTGGCTTCCCCCAGCTGAGGGAGCTGGACCAGTGCTGTGGCGTGGCTGCCTGCCTGGCTTGCCCCACCTGGGGAAACCAGGAGCTGGACCTGTACTACGGCACAGTTGCCACCCGGTTTCCAATAGCTGGGGGAGCCAGGAGCTTCACTGGTGGGGTGGCAGCCCCATTGCCAGTGCCACAAGTTATGGGTCAGCTGGGAGCCACAGCTGCCCTCCTCCAGCTGGGAAGAACAACCCTCTAAGCAGGGTGGCAGCCACCACAGGGCAGCTACTGCCTGAATCCCATTGAAGGATGACCATACGTCCCATTTTGTCTGGGATGGTGTCATTCGCACATGTCCCATATTTGGCTGGGTGAGATATGGTCACCCTAAGGCTAGGGCACTGGTGATGTGGTCAAAAATAGCTCCAGAATTCTCTCAAGTTTGGGTATTGCTGGATGTGGGACCGTTTTTATTCCTGGTATCCTCCCATGCAAGAGGAAGGAGAGGAAGCTACTGATAACATTTAACTCCTAGCTGCTATATATAGGGCAGAGCTCAACATAAAAACCACCCATTATATGAGAATGAGCTTGTGGTATTCCACTAATAAATGTGTTACCAGATTTGCCCATTACTTTTGGGGTATTCTCATTTATTAGGTTTACTCTTTTGCAGAGGGTGGGAGTGGATTGATAGAATTATGAATGTGCTGCTTGTGTTACTTGCGTACTTACATGGAGCTCTACTTCTCCCTTCTGCCATTTCCTTCCCAATGGAGCTGTCCTATAACACAGTAAATCCTCGATTTTAGCAGACTAATGGTGGAGGGGCGTCCGCTATTTCTGAAAGTCCATTCATGTGAGGGCTTACTGCTCACCCACCCCTGCCAGGCTCTCCCAGACCCAGTCCGTCCCCTTGCCCTCCCCCCCACAAAAACCCTTGCCACTCATCAGAGCTGCTGCCGCAGGAGGAGCTGCTGGACCCCACCGCACATGCCTGGAGTGGCCACCACGTGACGTGGAGGGGAGACTGCTGGAGCTGCTGTGCACTTCTCCCACCAGAGGTGGGATGCATATGCAAGTTCCAGTCTGCCTGTTATACGCGCCCCACCCCTAGTGAGAGGCATGCATGGCAGCTCCAGCAGAGGAGGTGATGACTCATCCAGGCAGCAGTCTCTTAACTTTTTTGAGGCGGGGGAAGGGAGGAGGGATGATTTTACGGACCCCAGCAGACTCTGAGAACAACAGGGTTGGGGTGGGGACAACCATCAGGGTCTGTAAACTCGATGGTCTACTGTACTAACCTATTCTGACATCTTGTGGAAAATTGTCTCTGAGAGGTAACCGTATTAGGCTGTATCTTCACAAAACAAAGCAAGCAGTCCCAATAGGGTAAATAACAGAATGCCAATTGTCATCACCTGTAGCCCTCAATTTTAAAGCCCTGCAGTGCATTATTGACAATATACAACCTATATTGGAATATGATCCCTCACACTTAAGAGGCCCTAGTCGACAGGCCTAGTCTTTCCTACAGATAGCCACTCAATCTCACAAAAATTCTCATGAGCAGCCACATGCTACACCACAGAAATACTAACCCTGAAACCTTTCCTTGCAACATACCTCAATGCCAGGTCTGTCCATATTTCTACCATGGAGACACCATTACTGGACCTAACCACACAAGTCACACCATCAGGGACTCATATTCCTGCATTTTCACTAATGTGATATATGCCATTATGTGCCATCAGTGCCCCTCTGCCATGTACATTGGACAAACTGGACAGTCCGTATGCCAAAGGATGAATGTTGAATATGCATAAACCAGTAAGTGGGCACTTTAACTTGGCAGGACGCTCCATTAATGACTTCAAGGGTTATGTATCACTACAAAGAGATTTTAACATCAGATTATAAAGGGAGACATCTGAACTGGAATTCATTTGTAAGTTTGATACCCATCACTGGGGATGCAACAAAAATCTCAATAATCTTATGCATTACAAGGACAGTTTCCACACCTTTCATATTTGCAGAGATGGCAGACATACCACTTAACTTAATTTACACTTCCCAGAGGTTTCTCTCTCCCCTCCTGCCTCTCTCTCTTTCTTACTCTTTAATTTTTATGTTTAGCTGATTTTGCAGTTTTCTCAGTTTTTCTCTCAGTTTTGCTCCAGAATCTGAAGAAGTGGGTCTTTCCCATGGAAGTTCATTACCTAATAAATATTGTTAGTCTTTAAGGTGCTACAGGCCTGCTTGTTTTATCTTGTGAAAAGTCACCTAAGGGACAATGGTTAGCCTTAATATTTTAATGTATATTCTTACTTTGCCACTAACTCCGTGGAGAGAGACTGTCAGGACTCCTGGGCTCTATCTCAGTTCTGAAAGAAGAGTTGGGGTCTAGTGGTTACATCAGGGGACAAATACAGGTTGTCTCTATATATGAACAGCAAAATGGCCATACTGGATCAGACCAAAAGTCTATCTATCCCAATGTCCTCTCTTCCAACAGTGGTCGATGCCGTTTCTTTGGAAGGAATGAACGGAACAGAATATTATTATGATCCATCCCCTGCAGCTCATTACCAACTTCTGGCAAACGTAAGATAGGAACACCATCCCTGGTCATTCCAGCCAGTAGCTATTGATGGACCTATCCTTTTAAATTTATATTGTTCTTATTGCAATCCTGTTATAGTTTGGGCCTTTCCTCCATTCCCTGTCAGAGTTCCAGAATTTTACCATGAAGACATAATTTTTTCTGTTTGTTTTAAATCTGCTGCCTATACATTTCATTGGGTTACCTTGTGTTATGTTGGTGAAAGAATAAATAACATTTCCTTTTTTCCACACAATTTATGACTTTCTAGACCTCTTACATATCTGCTCACCCTATAATCTTTTCTTTCCCAAGTTGAAAAGTCCCAGTCTTGTTAATTTCTCCTTCTTGGGAAGCTGTTCCTTACCCCTAATTATTTCTGTTGCCCTTTCAATAGTAGTAGTAGTAGGCATCCTTCAGTCTGCATAGACTATGGATTGCGCCCTTTATAGTTTCAATTGAGGACTCCATTTACAGTGTCTACTGTGACTATGAAGACCCACACGAGAGTGACAGTCCTTGCTGCATCTCTTGCAGATGTGGTGGGTGTCTGGCAAGTCCTTAGTGTGCTTTCTGTGCGCTCGCTTCTCCTCTGCTAGCTGTCTGATCCTCATCTCGTCCTTCTCAAGGCTCTTGTGTAACCCCTGCCTCCATCTGCTGCGGTCATCTGCTAGTTCTTCCAAGTTGTCCAGCTCGATGTCTACCTCTCTGAGGTCTCTCTTGCAGACATCTTCGTAGTGCAACTGGGGGCGTCCGGGAGGTCTTTTGCCAGAGGCTAGCTCACCATACAGGATGTCTTTTGGAATCCTTCCATCATTCATCCTGTGGACGTGGCCAAGCCAGCGGAGCTGACGCTGCCTGAGGAGGGTGTGCGTGGTTGGGATTCCAGCTTGCTCGAGGACGGCGGTGTTGGTCACTCTGTCCTTCCATGATATTCCAAGGATGCACCTGAGGCAGCGCAAGTGGAAGATGTTCAGCCTCTTTTCCTGGCGGGCATCCAGGGTCCAAGTCTCGCTGCCATAAAGGAGGGTGCTGAGGATGTAGGCTCTGTAGACTTGCATGTTGGTGTGAGTGTACAGCTTGTTGTTATTCCACACTCTCTTGCTGAGTCTGGACAGAGTTGTGGCCGCTTTTCCGATCCTCCTATTTAGCTCAGTGTCCAACAACAGGGTGTCAGTGATGGTGGACGCGAGGTAAACAAATTCGTGGACGACCTCTAATGTATAGTTGTCAATGCTGATTGATGGGGATTCAGCAACATCCTGACCGAGTACGTTTGTCTTCTTTAGGCTGATGGTAAGCCCAAAGTCCTTGCACCCTTTGGAGAACTGATCCAGCAGTTTTTGAAGCTGGTCTTCTGTGTGAGACACTACAGCAGCATCGTCTGCAAACAGCATGTCTCTGATGAGGACTTCCCACACCTTAGACTTGGCTTTCAGCCTTGCAAGATTAAACAGTTTCCCATCGGATCTTGTGTGCAGCAAGATGCCCTCTGTTGAAGATCCAAAGGCATGCTTCAGGAGGAGTGCGAAGAAAATCCCAAACAATGTTGGAGCAAGCACGCATCCTTGTTTGACGCTGCTCCCGATTCTGAAAGCATCGGAAACAGCTGTGCCTGCCCTTTCAATACTTTTTCCATATCTAATGTGTCTTTTTCTAGATGTGGTGACCAGATCTGCATGCTGTGCTCAAGATGTGAGAATACCAGGACTTTATATAGAGTCACTATGGTATTTTCTGTTGTTGTATCTATTCTTTTCCCAGTGATTCCACGTATTCAGCCAGCTTTTTAGTTTTCACACTGCCACTGCACATTAAGCAGGTATTTTCAGGGAAGTATCCACAATGATTCCAAGATCTCTTTCTGGTGTGGTAACAGCTATTTTAGACCCTGTCATTTTTGTACATATAGTTAGGATTACAGTAGTCCCTCGAGTTACGTGAGGGTTGCATTCCTACGTACCTTCGCATAACTCAGATTTTGCATAAATCGGGGCAGGGGGTGGCTTTTCCCCAGCAGAATGCATGTTCTGCAGCTGGGGAAGCAGCAGGAGCACCTGAAGCTCCTTTTGAAAGGTAACCCCTGGGGTGGGGAGGGGCAGTTGGGGAGCATTAAGCCTGGTGGTGGGTTGGGGCTGTGGGAGGGGGGCAGGGGAGTTAATCCTGTGGTGGCTTAGGGCTGCAGTGTTGGGGGGTGGAGTTGAGCTGGAGTTGGGGGGGGCAGGTGAGCTGCCATATGCAGGGTGGTGAGCTGGGCTGCGGGGAGGTTTGAACTGGGATGGGGGTGGGGGTTTGAGATGGAGCCATGTGAGGGAGGGTTTGAACCAGGGCTGGGATGGTTGAGCTGGGCTACAGGTGGGGTGTTGAATGAGGACCACCTGGGGCTGTGGGGGTTAAACCAGGGCTGGGGGAGCAGGATTTTGAGTTGTGTTTAACTCGCATTAATGCAAATTAAGCACAACTCAAAATAGCACATTTTGAGGGTTTATTGTATATTTTCCAATTTGCATTACTCTGTATTTATCAGTGCTGAATTCCATCTGCCCTTGTGTTGCCTGATCACCCAGTTCTGTAAGATCTCTTTGTAACTCTTTGCAGTCAGCTTTAGACATAAATAATTTGAGTGACTTCGTGGCATCTGAAAATTTTGTCTACTCACTGTTTACTCCTTATTCAAGAACATTTATGAGTATAACAGCAGTGATCTAAGCATACGTCCCAGTAGTACACCAGTCTTTTCCCCCATATCTTTTAAGTGAAATACCCAGTAATGTTTTCATGATGATTTATTGATCCTTCAGTTACTTGATTTACGTGTGTTTTGTTATTCATAATCATCCTGTCCACCCTCTGTTTTTTAAAAAGTCCCTGTATGAACAACTCAAACTGTATTGCAGTTAAGAACTGCCTTGGAGCTAAGACTGGTCTTTAAGCAGACTTCATGTATGAAATCCAGGGGTTCAAGCTTTAGTGGGGCAATTTGCCTTCCCTAGCCTCCCCACCATATATGGTACCCTTGGATTCAGCACATCCCTGTCCCCTTTTCATGCCACAACAGTTCTGCTAGTAACCCAGCTGATGAGCAAACTCCACAAGATTTGTGGGTGATACAGGGATCTGTAGCTTAGTTACAAAGAGCATTGTTGCAGAATGAAAGGGGAAGCTAAAAAAATAACCCTGGGGGTGGGTGTAGAAAGATAGAAAAGCAAACAGTTTAACCATTAAAGTTATTTATTTCCAGATGGTAGCTATACAAGGGCAGCATGGGAAGGCAAGTCTCACCCCAAACTCTTCTGCGTAAGGCCACACATCCCTGACACTAGCCCAATCCTTCCTGGCCATCTGGAGGGCCATGGCGGCCGCACCACAGCCCCTACCTTCCCCAGTGTCCAGGGATTCAGGCTGCCACACTGTGAAAGAGAGAGATCTCATCACTCTGCATATCTTGAATTGATCAGGGTTCCCAGATGGTGATGGCAGCTGCGGGTCCAGAGTATTGGAGACAGAGCAGACGCCCTAGGATGCTCAGTGAAGAGAAGATGAAGTCCCAATGGAACTGGTGCAGAATTTAGATCCAGGCATCAAAGCACTTTACTTCAGCATGGATAGGGATTTTTTTGTAGGACAGACCCACTTCTTCAGATCTACAGATCTGTCCTCCAACAGTAGAAGAAGTGGGTCTGTCCCACGAAAGCTCACCACCTAACAAATTATTTTGTTAGGCTTTAAAATGCTGCATGACTGCTTTTTTGTTTTGATAGAATACAGACTAACATGGCTGTCTCTGTTATTATTCAACATGCAAAGAGCATATCAAAGTTGTTGGTGTTTAGGCCAGACAATGAAACTGATCATTTCTGGCTCTGGGTGATGTTCCTTTGATGGAGCTCAGTGCAATTGGGCAGTTTCAATATTTTGGATACTATTAGAGGATTCATTACTAAAATTGGTCAGGCCATTACTTATCTTGGTGTGTGCCAGTGTGCGTTTGTTAGCACTTGTAGCAGAGATTTCCCATCAGGCAATGCTTTCCTGCTTTCTGTGTCCCAGAGTTCAGTACAGTTCTTGCTTTGAAACTGCTGTTTTCCATTTTGTATGCTAATAGAGATGCGTCCCTTATCTCATCCTCAATGCAAATTAGGCCCAGGGTAATTTCTTAATCCTATCACCCTTTTCCAAGGGTTTTAGGTATGTCTTCCTCTGCCTTTGCATTGCTTTTTGTTCTGTCTTTAGTTCAGGCAGAGGCCAGGGGAGGGTGTCTTTCATGAGTAATATGCCCTAATTCCCAAAGAACACAGAGCTGGGTATGTAACAAAAGGTATAAATGACCATTAAAATAGGTCATAGGTCCTCCCAAGACAACGTGCAGGCCATGGGGAAGTAGCTGGATGTGGGGGCAGCTGGGCAAGAGGCAGCCCCCTGCAGCTTACTCCCACCCTGCATACAACCTACAGCCCACAGGAAGCAGCTGGAGCGGGGACAGCCTCTGGAGCTTGCCCCCACCCACACAGCCAACAGGCCACAGGGGTATATTTGGAGGGGGAGCAGCAGGAGAAGGGGTAAGTCCCCTGCAGCCTGGCCCCACCCAGACAGCTTACAGACCGTGTGGGAGAGGGCAACTGGAAAGAAGGTAGCTCCCCAGAGCCTGGCTCCCTCCCTCATACAGCCTGCAGACCCCTGGAGGCTGGGGTCAACCCATAGAGCACTGTCCACCTCCAACAGGTCGTAGGACATGGCGGCCACTACCCCCAGCAGAGAGCCCTGGAGAAGCTGCAGGCTTTGGGGGCAGCAGCAGGCTAGGGAGTGCTCCCTGAGTGTTCCCCACCACCCCACAGGCTGCAGGCAGGGCAGCAGGGAGGAGGGAAGGGCATCTGGAGGCCAAGGCCAGCCCACATCCTCAGCCAGCACATGACAAGCCCATGACCCCAGATCCCTCCCTCCCAGGAGTCACTGGAGGGGGAGCACAGCCCCAGGCCCCTGGGAGGAGCTGCAACCATAGCAGCAGCATCCTCACCACCACAGGCCACCCCAGTACTCTGCCAGCTCCCAGCCCCCTGCCCTAACTTCTCACCCCCACTCCCTGCCTTTAGCCCCCACCAACTCTCTGCCCCTGCCACCTGCTCCCTCCCCACCCCTGAATCCTCACTCCAGGCTTTGTTTTTCTTCATTTTTGAAAAATACTGTCATTGAAAACAACATGTACATTTTTCATTTATTTTTAAAAAATACTTTATTTAAAGAGCTGAGCAATGCTGGGTACATCTGTTAGTATTACAGTATCAGCATTTCGGGGGTGGATAGGGGAAGGTCATGCAAAAAATCTGAATTATGAAATACAAATGAGTGATTCCGAGCAGTCATGAAAGGCATCTGACAGACTCTTTGACCTGCTAAATGGACTTTAATCTATGACACCACTGTGACTTTAAAAAGCACTATGGGTGCTATTTTAACTATTTTCTTAGAGTTCACCCTCTGTCCCTCCCTTGCTGACGATACACCATCTGTTTGCAAGGGAATCTTCTTATATCATTAAACCACCTTCAAAATGCTTAACCAGGGTAAAATATAAAGTCAGGGGTTGGGAATCCAGTTCCAATAAAATAATGAGCCATCCTTATTCAGAGGAGTTTCATATTCAAGGCCCAGTTAAGATTTGGGATCCTACTAACAGGCATAAACCTAGTCAGCCATTGTTATGAAATGCTGACCTCAATGGCTGAAATCTCATTAGATCAGCTATTTTTAAATGAGAATATTTACATGGGGGTATTAAATCTCTCAGACTTCAGCAGAATCAGAAAAGGGCAAATCTGAACTGGGGACTAGAACAATTTTGAGCATTACTATGTGCAGTTCTGGCTCTCTGAATTATCTATTTGTTGTGCGACCATGGGTGATTTTAATTTTAGTGATCTGTGCTTTGCTTCAGAAGAGATGTATTTCTAGTAATACCTTTATGGGTCCCTATCTACATTAACCTGGTAATGAAGCATGTTTCAAAAGTATTGAAGACAATCAGTGTGCCTAATGAGGTTATATGCTAACCTTAAACAACTTGCCTAAGTAATCACTTAAAGTGAAGGGGGGGAGTCTTTTATTAATTGCAAAGCAGTAGCTATCTTCACATTTAAAGAGGAGCAGACAAGAAATTTAACATAAGCCAACAGAAGGCAGGAAATTGGCTTTTGTTTCTGCACAACTCCCCTCTACTTCCAATTCTCAATGTAATCAACTTGAGTTGTGTGTGGAAGAAGGATGGATAGAGTGAATTGTACTAAGTATTGACTCAAGCATGAACCCCACAATGATGTATGGAGCTGAGGAAATGCCCCACATCCACTTAACAAGACTCAGATCAGTGGTCAGTGGCTCTCTGCTATACCCCTAGTAAATAAATATGCGCAAGTGTAAGTACATCAGTGCAGTTCAAACTACTGCAAACATCTAGTGTGCTGCATTTAGAGTTCAGGTTTTGACCTTCCATGCCATCTTTGCATAAAGCTAAATTGCTTCAGATTTGTAGTGATCAGATGCCTTGCTAAGGACTGTAAGAGTTCTGCAACTCTCATGCTTTGTTGCTCTGGCTAGTAAGAAGAGGTAGATCACATATTTGAAAGGATGAACCCAGGGACTTGCAGAATATTTTCCTTAGTTATTGAGTGGCTAAAATGCTTAGACTGACACGCTTGACTTAACTAGATTCTTAAGACAACTGTGCTTGGCGACAAAGGGAAGGAGATTCTGGTGGATAAGGATGTATAATGAAGCACAATGTCCAATTCTCTAAGAATATAAAACAACTGAAAGTCAAAGGAAAGGATTATTAAGGTTACATGATTCTTAGAGGATTAGTGTGAGCCTTTCTAGTAGGTCTTTCTGCAGTACTGTTTAAGTATAGTTTGTTTTATCACCTTCTGCTTTGGAGGTTTTGTTGTTGCTCTGTACCTTCTTGGAGACAAACTGAGCTCTGACCTTAAAGGAAGCAGGATTAGACTCCATGGGTCCTTAACAGCAGGGCTTGGCCAACAGTCTCTGGGACTTCCATCCCTAAACAGTGTCTTGAGGCAGGGTTGGTGCAAGAAAGGCAGGGAAAGAGCTAAATAGGTGCAAGGTTGTGATGTAGAGTCCAAACAGTTTTGTACCATTTTTAATAAAGTAATGTTTGATACAGGTGGAATCTCTCTATTTGGGCACTTTTGGGACCTGACCAGTGCCGACCAAGAGAATTTGCTGGACCACTGGAGGTCATTATTGTCTAACAGCATTACCACCACTTCCAATGCTTTTCTGGGCTCTTAGAAGACATTTAGGGGTAAATTATAGCTAAATAAAAACACAGAACACTGAGAGTCAGGACTGGTGGCTGTAAACAAACTTTATGGGACCACAGGTAACTAACTTGGCCACATCCAGGATAAGTGGTCATCCAGCTAACTAAAATCAGGCCCGATTATGGATGTTGCCGGATGAGAGAGTGCGTGACTAGAGAGGTTCAATTTGTAGTGTGCTTTCAGCCAGCCCAAGACTCAATGACAGGCAGCTTGCTTCTGCATTCCGGTGCCTCAAAAAAAAGTTTTTTGGGTGGCACAGCCAGTCCAGCTGGAAGCAGCAAGAGCTGACAACTTCACAAGAGAGCCTGATTTTTCAGTATCGCAGTGCAGCTTCCACCCTACAGAGCTTTAAGCCACAAATCCAAATTCTGAGAGGCTTATCTGGGGGGAAGGTATGTAAAAGCAGGGGACTAGGCTTCATGAGGTCTAGTTTCTGTTCTTGGCTCTGCCAGTGATTTGTTATGTGACATTGGACACATCATTTAGATTCCGTATCCCTCACTTTCCTTGTCTATAAAGTGGGGATTTTTACATATGTCACAAGATGGGGGTTAAGGCTTCTCATGAAAGTTCATAATGCATGTACTCTCAGCAAGGAAATATTAAATGAAAAAGTATGATTGTTTATCCGATTCTAACTGAAATGTATATCGTGCCCACTGATACTTAAAATAATGTCAAAACAGCACCTGGCATTCTGTATTCTTTTGTGGCACATGTATCATATGCCAAGATACAAGCTGTCATCCCTCTGTCCGTTTTTGTAAAGTGGCCAGCAGATATTGCCCTTCTTGTTTGCTATCACAGTCTGATACAGTAGTTGTCTAAACGCTGCAGGTGAAATGTCACTGAAATACTGAGGTGAGGCATGTGGTATAATTTTCTTCTTAGCACATGCATGACATACCTCAGCTGCCATGTGACCAAGATTCATCACAAAATTTTGTCAGCTGGTTGGTTTGTTAGCTTCACCAGCCCAGGCTGGATACTCATGGGGAGTGCAACAAATGCAACATAAACACCCCAACCCTGTTTGACACATGAGAAATAATAAACCCAGAAAGATTTGAAGTTTAGATAATTTTAATGTCTAAAAAGAAACAAGGATAGATCAGGTAAGCTTGTCAGTTCAAATGAAACTGTGGGAGGCATAACTCACAGCCATGACTAACTTGGTACACTGTGACTCAACCAGTGATGCATTATCAGGAACCTCTGAGACCTTCTGGCCTCCCAGTTAATAAAACAGTAAATAAAAGTACTTTGTTTTCTGTGACTAATTGAATCCTTGAGTCTAATTTCATTGCCCCCAAACTACAAAGTGACTAAAGCTGTGCAAAACAGCAAGTCTGATCCAAAGAAGCTTCTGTGAAGGCTTCCTTGAGTTTAAAATCCCATGTGCTTGTGCTTCGTGAGTATTGGTCTGAGTTGTGTTCAAACCCAAAATTCAAAGCAAAATTCACATATTTCAATTTAATTACAGACTCTGTGCTCAGATTAGGTTAGCTAGAAAAGGCAACAAATCACAGGGATCCTTGAGAAAACTGGGCTGAACTTCAAATTTGTACCAAGACCCAGAATAGGGAAACTTTCTTCCCCCGGGAAAGGGGACTTTTTGCCGGAGCAGGAAAATTCAACAGCTGTAGCTTCTTATTAGTGCAGAATTGGCTCCAGCAGAGTGCTAAATCCTAGCATGTGTCAGTGCTTTACTTTGTGTTTGTAGAGCACCTAGCACAACTGGGATCCCGCAATTGGGACTCGTCATCCTTCAGATCATTCCATAACATTCTCCTTTGCCATAATGCCTATAGTAAACATGATAATCTGTTGACCGATATGGTCTCATTGCTTCCTTTGCTTCTTCCTGCCTCTCTGTAACCATCTGTTCTTTTGTAAGTTCTTTGGGACAGGGACTGTCTTGTTCTATATTTTATACAATACTTAGCAACAGGAGGTGCTGATTCATGTGCCATGGTAATATAAATAATAAAACCTGCCAGATGTTAAAGCTTCAGCAGACTCTGAGAGAACTGACCTTTTGGCCAAATTTAATCTCATAATTTTCAAAATTTGACACTGTGACCATCTTGAGAATTTTGTTTTGAAACAGATTCACTTTTTGAATTCTCAGTTGTTAAAAACTAGACATTAGAAAAAATGTATTTTTTTATTTTTTTAAGAAATTTTTGGTGGGGGGACAAAAAAATCAAAATTTCCCATGAAAAATTAGTAGCGTTTGTGAGTCAGCTGTACTTGGCTGTGATCACTTTGCTCTGGTCCACCACCTATTAACACATTCCCTTGATAGACCTAATGGTTGAATTTTTAAAAAGTAATATATAGGGTTTCCTTAAATCAAAGTTTGTCATTTGACATTGTAACTTAGTTTTTTATCTTCTGAATCTGCTATATAAATAGGGATGATATGAAAGACTGTGTTCTCCTAGTTGCACTTAGGATACGTACCTACCTGTTCCCTTGTTCGTTGGCATGAATTAAAAGTCCCTTTCACTCATTGTTTTCAGTCCATGGCAGGCACTAGTATTGTCCATAGGTTGAGTTTCCTCATTGATCACTGCTTCATATGTAACACTAGCAGATGTACCTGGTGTTACTTGTGTCTTTAGATGAAGTAATTTTTTGAAAATAAATGAAAAATGCATTTGCTTTTTTCCCCCACCCCAATGATAGTATTTTTCAAATATGAAGAAGAATGAAGGCTGGAGTGAGGTGTGAGGAGGGGCAGGGATTTGGTGGCTTAGAGCAGAAGGTTGGTGAGGGGCTTAAGGCTGAGGGGCTTAGGCAGAGGGTTGGGTTGCACAAGTCAAGAAAGGTTGGAGATGTAGAAGTTAGGGCAGAGGTCTCAGGACAGGGAGGTGGAGGGAGTTACCATGGCCACCTGTGGTGGTGAGTATGATGCTATTACAGTGGCAGCTCCTCCGGAGGGAGAGAGGGCAGTAGTCCCCAGCCATCTTGAGGGGGCTGGGATTGCACTGCCTATCCAGTGACTCCTCCTGGGAGAGAAGGAGCTGGGGCTGTATGCTTGTTGATTGGGGGCTGGGGCTCTGTGGTCTGGCCTGACATCTAACTCCTCCCCCTGGCCTGCAGCCTGTCGGGGGCAGCACTCTGGGGGCAGCCCCAGCCTCTAGCTGCCCCCAGGCCTGCAACTTCTCCAGTGGGTCTTTGCTTGGTGTAGTGGACACCCTATCTTGCAGGCTGTTGAGGGCAGGTCAGGACTCTGTGAGCCGACCCTGGCCTCCATCTGCCCCCTGCAGACTGTCAAGGGACCAGGCTCTGGGATGCTGTCCCCCTCCCATGGTCTGAAGACTGTCTGGGTTGGGCCAGGCTACATGCAGCTGCCCCTTCTCCAGGTACTTCCCTCCTCCCCTCTGTGGTCTGCTGGCTGTCTGGTGGGCAGCAGGCTCCAGCTGTTTCCCATGGCCTTCAGGCTGTCGGGGAAGGGCAGTCTTTGGTGGACTGCCCCTGATCCAGCTGTTCCCTACAGCCTGCAGACTGTCTGGGGAGGGCCAGGCTCCAGGCATCGGCCTCCCTCCAGGTCTTCTCCCCTCCAACATCCCCCACCTATGGCCCAGGGACTGTCTGGGAGGGGCAAGGTTCCGGGGGCCACCTCCAGCATCCTCTCTTGTGCCCTGAAGGCTTCCCCAGTTCAGCAGCCTCCCTCTGTGGCCTGTCCCACAGGGGGTGGGACAGATCCCACATTTAGAGCAGGGGAGCTACTTTTGCCCAGTCTTTGTGACACAATATGGCAGTGCCCCAACCCTTCTGGTCTCTTTCTTGGAACTGCAGCTGTCCCCAGTGGCTACTCTCAACGTTGCATCCCTCCTGTCTGTGCCACTCCCTTTTTTCTCCCTCCTCTTCCTCCACCCTCCCTTTCCAAGTTCTGTGAAATCCAGGGATTTCAGGCATTTCCCACTGTAGGAGTGTGAGAGGGAGGTCAGGCAGGGCAGGGATTAAACAAGGCCGGTTAGCCCAATCAGCCCCACTCCGGTTCACCTGCGACTAGTGTCAGGCCTGGAAGAGTATAAAGAAAGGAAACCAGCCCAGTTTGGGGCTGACCAGCCAAGAGGCAGGAGCTGGCTCTGAGGCAGTAGGTCCCAAGCCAGAGCCACCACCGGGTCAGCCACTGGAGGGCGCAGCCCAGGACCCTCCCCCAGGTACTGAGGGGAGTGGGGAGCCCCCCCACCACCAAGGAACCCCTCTCCTGCAAAAGGGGGAACTAGATTCTTGGGGCCACACCCCAAACTTAACCCATAGACTCTCAGGTGGGGCTGAAGACCCACCCAACAGGCCCTGGCCAGGAGGCCTAGCTGCTAGGCCATCTGGTCCCAGGTGTGAACTGTTCACACCCACTTTACAGGCACAACCAAACTTTACCTTGATTTAAGGTAGGATAAGAGGAAGCTGGACACCTAATTTTGTGGTCATAGCTTTTACAATTTAAGAGGAGCTCTTGAACAGAGTACTGATAGACAGAATCTAATATAGAGAGCTTTCTCAGGTTTTATATTTATCACCCTGGGTATTTCTTTCCTACTAAAGGGCCTCTGGGTTGAAATAGAATCCTTGAATTGGCATAAATCCTTCCCAGGATTTAAGTGCCTGTTTACTCTGAGGGGTCTTCAGTGGTATGTGTGAAAGAAGTAAATGGGTCTCGGTCCACATCACAAGACACCTATTGATGGTAAGAGACTGTCTCTTTGGCAGTCTCAGTAGAGGCCAAGGCATTGTCATGTAGACTAAATAACTTATGCCATGAATGTTTGTATGGAATATGGTGCATGGTGCATCTGATAGTATTTCCCAGTGACTGGACCCAGAAGTTAATAATCTGATACTGCATCAAAACTGCTTACATTCTCCTTTAGCTGAAATGGTATAGTCTTGTGCTTTTGATGTACTGATGATCCCATTCCTGAACAAATTCCATTGATAAATATTCTGTCTACATTCTGTCTACATATCACAGTTTGTGGGATAGAGATGTACTAAAATCTCCAAAATACAGCTGCAACTCTTTCAGGAAGCTAAAACACCTTGCTATTAAGCTGACAAACTTTCACTGCATTCCTCAAACATGAAAACCAATGAAATATGACTGCCATAAAACGTTTCAGACCTCAGAAGGCTCATGTTGGGATGTTTCAATACACAGGATCCCAGCTCGATGGATTACAGAAGAATGGTGCCACTTCAGTATCCCCTTAATATTGCCCAGAGCCAGACAGAAACTGATACACATCCCCCAGAACACCAGCTGTTACTTTAATTGCTTGGATTTACAGCTTTTCATTTTTCAAGTACACTTCTGTGCAACAAAGCAAACCAGCAAAAGTTGGCACATTGTGAAATTCTGATAGGTATTACAGGTACAGGCTATCTACAAATTAACATATTTCCTTACCAGCTGGAAGTGGGGGGAAATACATGTTTTGCCTGTTTGCTGCTCAGTCCTTGAATATTATTTTGTGTGAGAATAACATCCATCAAATACTGAGGCAGCATTTTGATTTTACTCAATGTCCGTCTTTCACTGTGGAATAAAGGGTAGGTTTTCCCTGCACACTTTCATTTGGTATCTTTATGCAGTAGCCTGCCACTTTGTAAAGCACCTGGAAATTTAACAAGTGTAAATGAAAAGCTGTGGGTAATTAGGCCTCTGGGTGTTTAAGCATTATTAATTTTTTTAAATCAGTATCTAATCAAGAAAATACTGTTGAGACACCTTTTTTTTTCTTGAAGTAATGTCCATCTGGATTGATAAGATAGATCCTGGTAGGAATCCTGTATATCATAGCAGTCCTAAAATAAGCCTACTGGACAATGAAGGGGAAAAAATTCTGATGGATGAGGCAGCATAATGGAGCATGATGTTGATCTGTGGTTTGTGTTGACCCCAGAGCATAGCTGAAACTATGTTTTGGCTCCTTGCCCTGAACTCTGCTCGCTGCCACATACACATTTCCTACCTGCCTGGACAATCTTTATATATGAAAGAATTTTGTCTCCAAAGTTAGAGGTGTCAGTCAGTTCTGACTGCAGATAAATTAAGTGTTCATTTTATGTATGTATCAATAATATCATTTGATAAATACAGTCAAGGATTTACAAGATGACTAGTGTCTCCATTTTGTGGATAACTTCTTAAAGAAGACTGAGTTACAGAAAGTGTTGAAAATCAAAGTGAATGCCCCAAAACTGACACTTAAAATCACCACTTCTGAATGTTTGTATGGTATCCTCAAAAACACCAAGATTAGGTGTCTGCAACCAAAATAGCAAGAAGAGCCATTTTTTTTCAATTTCAGTTACAAAATCAATAAATCAAAAGCCGCAATGCATGTGAATACAAGATAGTCTTTAATAAATAACATCAAGCCATACTTTTTGTAACTCCTCTTTTACGAACAGCGCACACACACTGATTTGTACCAGTTAGAAAGTTTGTTACATTCACCCCTGCATTGGCGAACAAATGAGAACAAGAAAAATGCTGCACCTAGGGATAAGCTCTTAAGGAAGAAGGAGCAATGTTTGCATCAGTATTCCATCTCCAGGGTTTATCCTTCTCAGCCCTCTGCTCCCCTGTGCCCAAGCTTTACTCCCCATCCTGCAAATCCACCTCCCCATCCCCAGGATTAACCCCTCTCAGCCCCAAACTGGCTCCTGGAACTAACGCATTTGTGGTGCTGGCTAAGGAGCCTACAGCAGGTGGCCACATGTGCCTAGCGGAAGGAAGTCTGGCATAGAGGTGTTTCACTGGCAGGGGAGAGCCAAGCCGTGCCCATTGGAGGGGTGTGGCCACTCAGGTAGCAGGGTGAGGGAGGGGCTCTCTGTGGCTCCATGCACTGCCACTGCTGAAATAATGGAACTAAATTCAGTTGTTTTAACAGCCAGATACCACCCTGCCAGCCATTAAACCCATTAATTTAGTTCTATTTCAGCGGCAGCAGAGCAGGGAGCTGCAGAGGAGTCAGTGGCAGCAGCGTACAGAGCCACAAATAACTCATTAAAGAGCCTCAGGTTACCGGTCTCATCCGAGGTGACTTAAGAACACACATTCCATTGAGCAAGAAGGCTTGTGCTCCTGTGGTTTTCAGAATCCCGCCCTTGTTCTCTATTTCTGATTAGTTATGTTTGTAACTATCTTGATAAAGAGGACATGGATATGTTTAAAAGAAAATGAAAATGATTGTTCCTTAATTTAGGAAACGAAATACATAACTAACTACAACTTCTGTGGTGACATTGCTTTGGAATACAGGATTGTAAGATGCAGTGATGGCAAGCAAGTTTGAACCTATTGTTCTCTGGCTGCTTAGGCAATTATTCACCTGCTATAACTCCTCCATGTAGTGAAGTAAAGAAGAGACCTCTCCCTGTGAGTCAAGTTGTAATGCATATGGTACAAAGCTGGGGTGAGAACTGTAAGCCAAGAAGGAGGATCAAATATTGACCTATGTGACGGTAAAAGAAAATAATCTTTGAAACTCTGCTCCCTTCTTACATTTCATGAGTTCATTTATACATGTCTTGTTTTTAAAATGATTTAATTTAGTGTTTATAAAAGCCTGGCTTGAGTCATGTAATAAGCATGGTAATTACAAAAAAATTCATAGATTTCTGGTCAATGCCCTTTAGTCCTGATTCTCAAGCACGGTGCTATTCTTTTCCTAGACTCCACCTGAACAAAAGTTGTTTGATTGTACAAGATATTTGTGATCTGTCCAAATGGAGAAACAAGATGGGTCCCCCAATCTTCATTCATTGGATTTGTGGTCAAGTCTCTAGGGTGACATGCTACTGTACCAAACTCTTCTGCCATGGAGCTAATTTCCCTCATTTAAGCAACCTCTGAAGTGATCTGGTTCATGCTCACGCCTCAGAAGTACAGCATTCCAAATGGTGCTTTACATGTCTGATACCATGGACCCAAGAATTGTAACTCTCTTTACAATGCCCAAATTTAATTTTGGGTTGGTGGGCAAGGGAAGAACTAATCATATATTAGGTTTGTGCATGCTGAATTAGATCATTTTTGACCTGATGCCTGCATATCCCTCCTGTCACAAAGTGGTAGTCATTCTACCTTGGAGGACATGAAATATGAAGACAGTCAAGTGCATTTACAGCCAATTTCTGAATGAGGAGAAAAAGCTAACATTTTGTAGAGCAGAAATGAATGTGTCTGAGGGTGACTGTTTACTGCTTCATAAAATAAAGTCTTTTTGGTATAAAAACTTTTCTGCTCCTTTCTGTGCAGCATCAGAGGCTTTCACTATGCTTCCAGGGTCCTCCATACTTATAGCATTTGTTCTACTGCCTGGAATGTGACTTCACAATTTGTTCTGCCAATTTGGGAATATTAATTATACAACAGTGTTTGATGAAAAACATAAAAATGGACAATCTTCCATGGCGCTTTGCCCTGTCTTTGCTGTGCAGTGTGATGTGGGTATACCTGTCTGTGGATTTGTCTGTCACCTTGGCATATAAGTTTTATGCTGCATAACGCTGTGTATGAAACCCTGTCCAGATGGTAGGTGATTATCAGATATGGCACTAATCAGTCCTTGATTTATTCTTGGGTCATTTGCATCAGTTTGGGTTTGTGTTCTTTTGGTTTTGGTTTTGGTTTTTTGCAACACATAAATAGATTAGGAGATGGGAGGGGAGATGCATAAGAAAGCGGAGTATGCCCCAAACAGACTGGTTGGCATGAAGAGCAGCAAAAGAGTTATGAATGGCTGAAGGGCAGGGTCAATGACAGAAGTGGACAGAATGTGGTGTCTGAATAGTGGAAGGAATTACAAGCTTGAGAGAGATGTGGGAATGGCGCTTTGGAGGAGAAGAGGAGGAGATGGTGGGACAGAAGATGGAGGGAAGTACCTCTTTCTTCAGCTGGGCCAGGAGGCTGAAATCCATCCTCTGTTGCAAATATTACCTCAGTTATGTCATCACCTTTTAAATGGACTGCTGCCCATTTCCTGGGTCTGTAGGATATGTGGGGGTAACATTCTGAACACAAGTTGGAAGCTTCTACAAGGGCATAATGTTAAAAGACTCTGATGTTATAACATCAGAATTCTGTGCCTTCCTCTCCAGTTAGGAACAATATGCTCACCAACACTAAGGATCATTCTCCCATGTGGTCTAGGGTCTGTGAAACTGCCTCTCTCTATGTCCCTTCTTCATGTGGGGTTGCTGATGTATACTGATGTATATAAAGAGTCTCTTAGTTGAAAATACAAAATGCTGTATTTCTAGTATGTTGCTTTCTTGCTTGACTTTAAACAGTCACCCTATCAGAGAAAGGAAAATATGTGACAGATGAAGGGCAGTAACTTTAGTGAGCCATCATGGAGGTGGCTCATGTATTTTTGTATGTGTTTGTTTTCAATTACATATATTGGAAGAGACCAGATGCTATGTTTAGATGCTAAAGAGATAAAAAACAGTTACACAAATGCAGCACATTTTATACTTGGGTTTATTTAAAACAATTATTAACTAAGTGCTCCTGTTAAAAGTGCTGCTTATGTAGTTGGCTTCTTCCCTCTGGCCCCACAATGTATCTCTAGCACCTGAGGTGTGAGACCTTCGACTTCTCTATCTCTGTAACGTATGCTCAGCAAGTGTCTCGAATTTCAGTGTTTCTGTGGTTAATTAAAGTTTACTGCAGAAGGAGCAAGGAGTGGGTTGAGAGCACTGATGAGGAGATGACTAACAAAGCAAACGGCATGTGATTATAGCGTGGGCTGCCAGGCACCGATTAGCCCTCTTTGGACTCTGCTTTTATCTAAGCTCTACATTTTGAATTAATTCTGTGTTAATGATACCCAGGACTTCTATCCCATTTAGCTCATTGCATTAAAGGCAAACTCAACAAAAGGTCCCAGAATTTGAAAAGCCTGTGATTCAACTCAGGTTGCAGCTGCTCAGATGAAATAAGGCAGTGGGTGGGTAGCTCCTTTCTCACTTTCTGAACTCCATGCCCGTTGGGAAGGACAGTGTGGGAAGTTAAGGTGACATTAAAAATCTGGTCACATTCATTATATGCATCATAGAGGATTGTTTCAGAAATTCAGTGGCTGACAGCTCCTATGAAGAGGGGTGGAGAATAGGTTGTGGATAAGTCACCAAAAAAAACTTTCCACAAGTAGAGAGAACATCAAACAATACAGGCATAGAAAGATTCCCCTCCCCTGCCCCCCAATTTTTGAAGAACAAAGGTTTAAAGGACCTTTTATGTAAGCCCGTTGATGTTTATCTTATACATATGGAGAGATAAGCTAGCTTTGAACTTCCTCTGTTAATTCTTTTTTTTAGATTTTTTTTAATCTGTTCGTTTGGGTAGTACCAATACGTCCTTCATCCTATTGCCTACATACCAACTGGGTGAGTTCCCAAAGCTCAAACACCAGCATATATCTGCTCTGCAACAGCAGTGAAATGGAACTACTGGGGACTGACATCTGAGAATCACATTCTTTAAAATTCCCATGTCCTTTGTAATGGCCACAGCAAGTCATATTTAGCAATAGGAGCAACCAGGTAAAGCTGAGGGCATATACGACACATTTAGAGATAAGCTGAAGGTTCTCTTTTGAGGAACGTCCCTATGGGTGCTCTGCATAAGGTGTCATGGTGCCCTGTGCTTATAATCAGATTTTTCAGCAGCAGTATCCCCAGCAGGGACGCATGTGTGGTATACAACTCGTGTTTTGTAGTGGCCATTAACCATCACGCACCACCTGCCATCCCTCAGTTCCTTCTCTACTGCCCTTGGCGTAGGTGGGAACCTCAGCAGCTCCAAGTCTACCTTCCTGCAACATGTTTTTTTCATTCCTTAAAAATATATTTTTTCCTCAGAGTCCCTTGGTGCCAAAAAACACCAGCCATGCCTGGCTACCCAGCTTTTAAATGATGTTCATGTCAGCTGCCCATTCCCATCTCAGATGGCCACACACAATGTTCCCCAAAAACATGCACATTGCAAAGATTTTTTGAGAAGATCTCGAAAAGCCAGGGATTTCCAACTTCATGGAGAAGTTACTTAGATCAGTGCCAGACCCTGAAGCTAGGTCCCTGCCAAGACAAATATCACTGTCAGCCACCATCAAATAGGCAACAAAACATAGGCTTTCAGCCTTGCCCCATGGAGAACAGCCTAAGAAAAATCATTCTCTGGCAAAAAAAGACAGCCTCAGAACTGATGGAACAGTCCATTTCAGACCTTCAGGCATCAGACCCAGCATGAACTCAGATGGACTGAGGGGAAAAGGCCAGAGACAAGCCTATCCCTACCACTGGTGCGCAGCCAAAGAAACACATTTCTACTTTCCTGCCTCTGGCACCGAAGAAATTGGTACCAACTGCTGACAAGCAGCAGCAAGCCAAATCGGCACTGGTGCCAACTCAGACATCTTTAGTACCGACTGTGGTGATACCCCTAGTAGCCCTAGTACCATTGGTCTCCAGGGCTATGTTACTGGCTCCATCACAGATGCCAGTACTGACCTTCACAGTAGTGCCAACACTAATGACCCAATCAGACTTAGTGTTAATTTTGGTACCCACCATACTGCTCTTCAGTAGCACCACTTTACTTATTTACTCACAGCACCCCTAATTCTTTGGTGGTAGACTCTGTACACACAGGGCCAAAGAAACTCATTTCCCATCCACACTTTACAACAAGAACTGAAAGAGGTTAGACTTGATGGGAAGAAAGTCCTATTCGTCAGCATTGTTAGGATTTTGAATTGCCAATTATTCCACCCTTCTTGCAAAATACACTTACAGTTTATTTGATAACATGAAAGTTTTTATTGAAAATCTGCTAGAGGAATAAAAACAACAGTTCAAAGCAAATTTGGCAGAAGGCTCGCTCATAGCCAAAATGTCTCTTCAGGCACCACTAGCTTCTGCAGACGCAACAACTCTCTCGCTGGCAACAGCAGTTGTGATGCACAGACGTTCCTGGTTCCATCTCTCCATGTTCCCTAAGTAGATACAAAATAAAGTTGAGGACCTTCCCTTTGAGGCCCAAAAGCTCTTTGCAAACTCTACTGACACATCACCACATACCTTACAAACTCTTGTAATACTTTTCAGACCTTAGGTATGTTTGTGCCACAAACCAATAAAAAGCAGGGGCATTACTATACCCAACATTCCCATCCTTCAACATACCTATGAACCTTGGAGACAGAGACAGCCCTGACAGCAACAATAACAAGAGCAATCATCTACTTCACATCCATCAATAAGCTGTCAGTCACTTTGAACCATTGGTCAAGGGTTCAACAGATCTCTTACATCAACAGCCTCCGACATATCCATGTTTCCACTGCTGACTTCTACATTTTTACCCCATCTGGCTCACCATCACCATGGACTGATGGGTTGTCAAAATAATCCACACAGGTTAGTCCATCCCATTTATTTCCAGGCCTCTTTCCAGTCCACCTTCCCTGTCCCTTTTTAGGGACCCTTCACATGAGATCCTACTATGGCAGGAAGTAGCTCACCTGTTGCACACAGGAGCCATAAAAGAGGTACCCACCACAATACAAGGGAAAGGGATTTTATTCCAATATTTTCTCACACCAAAGAAAAGTAAAGGATGGAGACCTACACTGGATCTATGACAATTAAACAAGTATATCGGGCATGAGCACTTCAAAATGGTAACATTAGTGACTGTTATCCCATTATTACACAAAGGAGACTGGCTGTCATCGCTTGACCTACAGGATGCCTACTTCCATGTCTCTATACATCCAGTGCATATCAAGTTTCTCAAATTTACCCTTAATCAGAAACACTATCAATATTGAGTCCTTGCTTTTTGCCTCACAACAGCATCCAAAATTTTCACAAAGATATTCACAGTTGCAGCAGTCCATTTAGACAAATGGGGCATCAAAATATTTCCTTACCTGACTAATAGTAGCATCTTCACAGAATGAGGCAACTATCATGACTCAGACTGTGGGCAGGTTCCTAACCGATATAGGCTTTCAAATAAACTTTCACAAATCCCAGCTATCACTTTCTCAACAGCTGGAATTCATAGTGGCACATCTAGACATGATCCAGGCCACAGCAATGCTTCCACCAGTTCATTTTGTAGCATTAAAATAGATCATCATCATAATCATGTAAAGCCCCCCAGTCACAGTGAGACAATGCCTACATCTTCTGGGACATGTCTGCCACAACACCTGCAAGGATGGCTCATTGGAATGTACAAGCCACACAGGAGCTCCCTAAATAAAAAGTTAGGCATGCCCCTCAGAGTAAAATCTACCCTGAAATAGTGGCTAGAACCAACCAATATGTGCACAGGAATCTCTTTCAAACAGCCCAACACAACAATTACAATCAAAACAGAAGGATGGGAAGCTCACATGGCACAGTACTTGTTATAGGGATGCTGGACAACACAAGAATCACATCTCCACATAAACATCTGTAGTCAGACAGAATCCCCCCTGCTCTACTCCATCTTTCCCCTCTTAGGTGCTTCGGAGCAAAAGGACACATCCCAGTCTTGGAATGCCTGAGAGCACAGATGTGCTAATCGCAAGCACAGTCTTTGATGCCTCAGAGCATAGACGGACTGCCTCATCATGACCCTGAATGGCCCGAAACCAGACAACAAAAGACAAATGTGCTAGCAGACGACCAGGGCCTCAGGCTGCCCTTGGCTAGTACTGGTGATTGATACTCCCACGCTTCATCCCAGGAGAGGAATCTCCCGCCCATAAGAAAAGAATGTCTAAATTATCTCCACCTCGCAGGTGTGAATTAAGGCCTTGAAACTCCCTGTGAGAACTAGCGTCACGAGACGATCTAACACAATTGGCATCTTTAAAGATAAGGAAGAGTGTAGGTGACCCAAGGCGTATAGAGGAGGGTCTGGCAGCCCCCTCTAATTGAGCTCCAATTACCTATACCTGCCGGTCAGGAAGGTCTTTACCTCCCAAGGTCCCAGGGGACGCCCTCCTCGTACTCTTCTTCCCGAGGGATTGAGTGACAGGCACTGGCCACGCCAAGCCACGTAACGCAGGGGTGAGAGTAAGACCTGCTATGTGTTTTGCTTTTGCACGCATTTAATAATAGATCTATGAATTAAAGTACTTTTGTTATATGCTAGCTGCTTGTAACCTAAGAATTGAAATATGAGCCTTGTAACCATAACAGTTAAGCTTTTGCCTATCAAATAAATAGTAACTGTTTAAGTTTTAACCTGACTCTTCCTGTCACTGTGCAAACCGAACACAAATAAAAGAACCCAGCCAGTTTTTGGCTGTATTAGCGTGGCTACTGGTGAGGCGCTGAGTCGTGCCGCCTCCATGGGGCAGACTCTTGGGGCACCCATCAGCCTCCCTGGCTGCCCGCTGTGAAGGGACTTCTCTGTCCTAGCAGTCAAAGACTTGGGTGAAGGAGGCTCTCAGTACAAGCTTTGGGGCACCCATCAGCCTCCCTGGCTGCCCGCTGCGAAGGGACTTTCCGTCCTAGCAGTTAAAGACTTGGGTGATAAATCCTTGGGGCATCCATCAGCCACCCCTGGCTGCCTGCTGCGAAGGGACTGTCCGTCCTAGCAGTTACAGACTCGGATGAAATAAGGGCACACATGGTACCTCGCCCCCAGCCATCGGCTAACAACATCCCAAAATTAAGAGCAGTATGCAGAGCTTGAGAACATTTCCAACCATTAATCCACCACAAAGCCATCAAGATATTTACAGACACATGGAGGCATATATGTATTATGGCAGTTGACAAGGTGGGGCACAATCCCACCCCCTATGTACAGAGGCTACACCCTTCTGGAAATGGTACATAAATAACCACATAGATGTCTCAGCCATATATCTTCCAGGGAAGCAGAACACCAAAGCAGATGTCTTCATCTGACAGTTTCACTAGAATCGTGAATGGGAGATGCAAACCCATATTCTATATACTATTATCCAACAATAGGGTTTTTTGACTATAGATCTGTTTGCCGCAGCAGCCAATACAAAATGCCTGAGGTACTGCTCCAGAGCTGGACTGGGCAAGAGCTCAGTGGGAGCTGCACTATTTCCATGTGACACACTGTGATTGATGGATGCACAATAATACACCCCAACTCATAAAACCACCCACTCCACTATGGGACTTAAATATGATACTACACAAACTTATGGGAAAACCATTAAAGCCTATGATCACATACTCATTGCTACATCTTTCAATGCAAATGTCATTTCTAATATCCATTACTATATCTGGAAGAGTGGGAGAATGGGCAGCACTTATGTCTGATCCACTCAGTGCCTTATTCCAAAGATTAAGATAACATTCAACATTTCTAACAAAATTACATCATCTTTTCATGTCAATCAAGTGATATACTTACCTATCTTTTTTCCAAAAACCACATGCAGACACAGAACACACCAGACTCCACACACTGAATGTCAGATGAGAGAGCTCTTGCCTTTTATCTGCAAAGAACAAAAATTTTTTGTAACTCTCCAAGATTGTATCAAATACAGAATGCTCTCAGGGACACCCGACTTCCAAACTAAGACTCTCAAAGTGGATATCTCAGTGTATAAGGCTCTGCTACATGACCTACCTGCACCACAAGTGGTACGCACGCACTCAGGGAACTGCTGCTGCCTCCTGGGCATTCTTGCATGGCATGCTAATTGATGATATCTGTAAGGCAGCAACATGGACGTCATTGCACACTTTTATGAAACATTATGTGATCAAGCAACGCTCATCAACTGTCACTCATTTTGGGCATTCCTCTTAAGTGTTGCTCAGAATCATACTGCTCCTTAATGACCTTAATGGAGCACCTACAGGGACACTCCTCAAAGCAGAACAGGTTACTTACCTGCACAATAACTGATGTTCTTGCATAGAGGTGTCCATGTGGGTGCTCCACATCATCCCTCTTCGCCACTACTTCAATTTTATAACATCTTTTCCATGGTAGAGAAAGAACTGAGGGATGGTGAGTGGCACATGACGTTTGAGCTGCTAGGAGCAGAAGCTGCATATCATGCATGTGTCATTGCCAGGGGTACCGCTGCTGAAAAATCTCCAATTGTAAGTGCAGGGCACCAAGACACATTATGGCTGCGTCTACACGTGCACGCTACTTCGAAGTAGCGGCAGTAACTTCGAAATAGCGCCCGTCACGTCTACACGTGTTGGGCGCTATTTCGAAGTTGAAATCGACGTTAGGCGGCGAGACGTCGAAGTCGCTAACCCCATGAGCGGATGGGAATAGCGCCCTACTTCGACGTTCAACATCGAAGTAGGGACAGTGTAGACGATCCGCGTCCCGCAACATCGAAATAGCGGGGTCCTCCATGGCGGCCATCAGCTGGGGGGTTGAGAGATACTCTCTCTCCAGCCCTTGCTGGGCTCTGTGGTCACCGTGGGCAGCAGCCCTTAGCCCAGGGCTTCTGGCTGCTGCTGCTGCAGCTGGGGGTCCGTGCTGCATATACAGGGTCTGCAACTAGTTGTTGGCTCTGTGTATCTTGCACTGTTTAATGAAAGTGTGTCTGGGAGGGGCCCTTTAAGGGAGCGACTTGCTGTTGAGTCCGCCCCGTGACCCTGTCTGCAGCTGTGCCTGGCTCCCTTATTTCGATGTGTGCTACTTTGGCGTGTAGACGTTCCCTCGCTGTGCCTATTTCGATGTTGGGCTGCGCAACATCGAAGTTGAACATCGACGTTGCTGGCCCTGGAGGATGTGTAGACGCTATTCATCGAAATAGCCTATTTCGATGTCGCTACATCGAAATTAGCTATTTCGATGTAGCGTGCACGTGTAGACGTAGCCTATGTGGAGCACCCACAGGGACACCCATCTCAAAGAATGTCATTTACTGTACAGGTGAATAAACTTCTGATATATATATGTGACTTATTAGTTGGCCCAGAGCCACAATATTTAGGGGCTGTATATGATGACAGAGGCAGCACATGGTTTGGTGGTAGTATTGCACAGCACTTTTTGTATCTGAGGCTGGGGAAGAACTTGTGAGTTTGACAAATAGTCTCTGCAGGATTTTGACAGATGTTACAAGGGAAGAAGTAATTCTGCATGAGCCAAAACTTTCAATAGGTCCTGCTCCTTCAGCACAATCCATACTGAATTTCCAGGTGGTCAGCCTTATTTTAATAGTTCTAGTGAGTTCTGAGGCTGGGAGTGCATCCTTGCAGAACCACTCTGAAACTGTCAAAGGATTTATATATAGTACTAGTAAGCCTCTTCCACTCCTATATCTTGGACATAGTCCATTGACAACCATTTGCCAGCATCCCTGTTCTGAGCAATCTTTTCCGGTTCTGACCAGGTGTTTCCCGTCTTTTTAGTGTCTGCCTTCGGGTCTATATGCCAGGTGTTTCTTGGGTGCCCTCTGTTCCTTTTTCCTTGTGGTTTCCAACTTAAGGCTTGCTTTGTGGTGTTTGGTGGCTGGTTTTCTGAGGGTATGTCCAATCCATCTTTTCTTCCTGATTTTAGTGAATCAGCTGCCACAGGTCTTAGGTTGTTGATCGTGTGTGACCCGTGGATCCAGAGGATTTTACAGAGGCAGTTATTGAAAACCATCTGGATTTTTTTTGACAGTTGTTCTCCAAGTTTCTGTTCTGTACAGTAAGACTGATTTGACATTGGAGTTGAGTAACCTGATCTTAGCTTGTACATGGACAAGGCCACAATTTGATTTTCTACAACTATCACTCTGAATCAGTACATGACTTCTTTTCATCTCTCTTTAATCCCCTCTTGAGCAAAGGTTTTTACTGTCAGAAATATCCACAGAAGATTAACATTGGTTTCTTGTGCAAGTATTCAAGGAACCAAGTTTTAAATTTGCTCATGCAAGTATTTGTTCTGCAAGTGCTTATGTTGATCATTCTCAGCCAAGCAACACAATCTGAATTGGCAATTAAGGAACAGAATAAAAAAGATTAAAAGGGTATGAAATATGAGGAATTCACAATTTGCCCAGGATATAACAGGAGTAGGAAAGGAATCTGATGTCACTGAATAAATTATTTCATGTGGATTATTTATTCAGCTCTTTAAAAAAATATGAACTTGACTCTTTTGGGTTCACTGCCATTCCTGAAGGTTCATTGCTGTTAATTCCCATGCACATTTATGGCAAAGGTAAGCAACCAACATTTGCACCAGCTGCAGCTTTCAGATAGACTTAAAAGAAAACACAGATGGGTGCATATTATGATTATCTTATCTGGTGGGAAAAGCCTAAACAGCTGCAGCAGGACATAGATGGCCTGTCTTCATAACTCAATGGCAATTAGGGTGACCAGAGGGCAAATGTGAAGGGGGTGGAGTTGTAGCTGTTGCATTTCGTATATATAAGACAAAGTCCCTGATACTGAGTCATCTGGTCCACTTTACTGGCAATAGCTATTTAAGCCCACGGTAATAACATGGTCCTCTGGACTGAGCATGCTTTCAGTAAATTTATTTCAAATGGATTCTTACTGAATCAATAACATTTCCAACCAAGTTGATAGTTTTTGTCTCATATTTTAAACAGTTAAAAAAACTAATTCCTGGGCAACCTAATCTCATCAAGTGAATGTTTATTTTACAATCACTTGTCAGCTGAAATTGTGTCTTAATCATATTCTTCAGCAAAGCAAACAGTGATTAAAAAAACCAAATTTGCTCTTCCTATTTCAAGGCAACATAGAGATTAGGTAATCGATACCTAAATGGTGCGTGGGCAGGCTTGCAGCTGAGGCAAACAATATATAGAGCTTGTCAAACATGCTATTGTCTTTCCAGATCAAGGCAACTCTGTACTTTTAAAAAAGAAAATGAGGGAAGCCACAAAAACACAAGCTTTGAAAAAGCCTGTAATGCGATGCAAATGACCTACAATCAGAGACAAGGCATGACTGTTGATAAGAGGAGGGAGCAGAATTTTAAGCAACAGTTTTCAAACTTTTTGAGCTGAGCCTCTCCATGAGTTGTAATTTTTCATTGTGTACTTTCTCCCATCCCAGCCAAAAGGAGCTGGGTAAGGGTGGAGGGCTGAAGCCCAACCCCCCTATCCTGAAATATTCTTGTGCTCACCACTAGAGAGGTGTGCCCCCAGTTAAAAAACTTGTGATTTAAAGGCTCTGGTAGCATGCCACAACATTCAAGCTAGGGCATATAAACACTGGCAAAAATCTGCAAGGGCACATGACCACACACACAAACCTTGACACATCACCTCTGCCTACAATCACACTAAGAAGCAAATGGTGAGCAGGTCACTCACAAATCAATTTCACAGGCTTCACACTGAGTTACAGACAGCCCATGTTTTCTATCTTCTGCCTAACTCTTGTGCTTATTCCCAAATGCAGAGCTCTAACACAATGATGGATTCATCTAGAAATTGAATGTGCTGACATCATTCTCTGCTTTACTGTGATATAAATCATAACCAGGATACGTTTCCCTCTCCCATTCCTTCTCAAGATAAAGGCGAGAACAACTTTGGGATTTTGGCACTGGAATTGGGTGTCTCTGGGAATTGCAATGAACTATTAACTCTCTCACTTCTATGGTCCTGTTTTATATTGAACAAACTTTTATTATTATAAAATTGGATTGAGACAGCCACACCTATTTTTCCTTCAGTTGTAATTTCGTTTTCCTGTCCGTTAATGTGTGTTAACGTGGTCTTCTCTTGACTGATCTTGAGGTCCACTCGCTCAGCTGTTTCCTGTAGTGCATCTGTCTTCTCTTGCATGTACTCTAGTTTGTCTGCAAGGAGGGCTAAGTCATCTGTAAACTCCAGGTCTTCAAGTTTCCTGGTTTGGGTCCATTGGATTCCCCTTCCTAAGTTGGCATATGCTGTTTCTGTGACCCAGTCTAGGACAATCGAGGAGTAATGGAGAAAGAAGGCAGCCTTGGCAAACACCTGTTGTGACCTGGAATTTTTCTGACAATTTTCCATCATGGATGACTTGGTAGGAGTATTCTTCATACGATTTCTTGATGATGGTAATCAGCTTGCCTGAGACTCCATAATGTTGCATGATGGTCCAAATGGACTGCCTGTCCACATTGTCAAAGGCTTTCATGAAGTCTCTGAAGTTGATGTAGAGTGGTGTTTGCCATTCGATGCATCATTCTACTATGATCCGAAGTGTTACTACCTGGTCTGTACAGGATCATCCTCTCTTAAAACCTGCCTGTTCTTCTCGTAGTGTGTGTCTATGGCATCTTTCATTCATTCCAGGATGATTGTGATTAGTACTTTGCTTGGAATGCAAAGGAGGGGGAATCCACCTCCACTTCTCACACAGTGACAGGTCTCCACGTTTAGGGAGTTTCATTAGCAGTCCTTTTCTCCAATCCTTTGGAATCTCTTCCATTGTCCATTTCAGATTTAGCAAACTGTAGCTGGTCCACTGTAACCACTACTCCTTCTTTTAGTACTTCAGGTGGAATATTATCCAGTCCTGCTGTCTTACCATTCTTTAGATTTTTTATTGCCTTGAAGACTTCCTCTTCTGCAATTGCCTCAGCGTTGATATCTAGGGGCTCTCCTGCTTCTAGCTGCAGTGAGTTTGTTGGTGGTGGTCTGTTTAACACTTCTTCAAAATGCCCTTCCATCTAGCTAGATGCTCATCCACTGAGATAAGTAGCTTACCTTCTCTGTTTTTGACCGATCCGTTTGGGTTTCTTTTCTTTTTGCTCAAGACACGAGTTGTATTGTAGAGGATTTTCAAGACCCCTTGTTTAGAAGCTACCTCTGCTTTTTCTGTAATCTCATTTATGAAATTCCTCTTATCCCTGTGAAGACTCTTTTTTACTTCTCTGGCAATTTCATGGTATCTGTTGTATATTCAGGAAAAGAAATTACAGTTGCAGGAAAAGCAGTGCAAGATGTTGATCAGTTTATATACTTGGGGAGTGCTATCAGCAAGACTAGGGCCACTGAAGAGGACATCAGTGTGAGAATCCTAAAGGTGCAACAAGCCTTTGCCATATCATGACCAGTCTGGTGTACATGAGCCATTTCAACAAGAACCAAGCTATATATTTTCACTTCCAATGTGAAATCAGTACTGCTGTATGGCTCAGAGATGTGGCACGTTGTCCAGAGCAACATTTCAGAAAATTCGGACGTTTGCCAATAAATGTCTTAGACGCATTCTCCAGCTAAAGTGGTATGACAGAATGCCAAACAAAACCTTGTGGACCAAAACAAACCAGAAGCCAATGGAGGTCCAGATGAAGAAGACAGAATGGCGATGGGCAGGCTTTATCCTGTGTAAGGACTTTGAGGAGTGTATCATGAGACAAGCCTTAGAATGGAATCCAAAGGGAAAGAGGAAAAGGAAACATCCCAAACAAACATGGTGACAAAGCTTCCTGGACGAAGTAAAAGCAACTGGCTTAACATGGGATCAAATCAGGACTATTGCTAAGATTTACAAGAGATGGAGAATGACTGTGGAGGACCTGTGCTCCACTACAAGCCCAAAGGGTTTAAAAAAGAGAGAGAGATTTTTATTGGCCTGCTTTCAAGGCCATCAATCAGTCCAGCTCTTCTTGATCTGACCTGTTTTAACCAAGCTGACTTTAAGATCACATCTGACTGGGTTAATATTGCATCGCTAATCATTCTGATAACCAGTTAAATTCTCCTACTCACCACGTCCAGCATAGACAGGCCAAAAGTTTCTGGATAAAATGTTGCTGAAAGCCATACTGACTCAAAGGAGTTCTTGTTTGTTAGCTGATAGGGCTACACAAAACAAAACAAAGCATAGCATACTGTGTGCAACTCAAGTGGAACCCTGGAGCATGTCAGGTGGAATGTTTTTACCGGCATTGGAATTTACCCCTTTCTTTTCTGTTCACGTTTTTATACTATAACTACCACCTTTGGTATCTGAACACCTAATCATTAATAGGAGTTGAAAGCACAGTCTTTGGCATGGCCTATACACTTACCCATTAAGCTATATAGTTTGGCAATTTTTTGAAACATGCAATGGGTTCTAGTGTCCCAGCTGGTTAGAACTCTATTGTTGTAAAGAAAAGGTGGCTTTCCTAATTACAAGAAATATTCTGCCTTCTTCTTTCATTTCCAACTTTTTAGACATTTATATTAATTACAGTTTTGTTTTTTCTAAAGTAGGTTGAATGGGAAATTTTAACACCTCTTTCCCCAGAACCTGCATACTATGATTGAAGTTCCATGAATATGGAAGTAGATATTTTTAACTAGCCTCTTAGTTTTTTGATAGCTGCACTTCAGATGTTGAAAACAATGGAGAAGCGATACTGCCAAAGCAGAAACGGGGCTAAGAGTTAGAACAAGAGAGACTCAGAATAAAAGAAATTGAAACTTGAGATCTGTAGGGTTCAATTTGCCTGGCTTTCAGTAGAGCAGGAAAATAATATTTCTGCAGCTGATAGTATATGAGTCATCAGCTAATGGGATCTTCATGTCTAGCAAAAACTGATGACATTGCCCATCACGAATCTGTGAGCCCACACATGCCTTGTCCAGCGTCTAACACATTTCTACGCATTCATTCAGATGGTAACTGAGTTCCTCTCCCACTCTTCATGCACACATCAAACTTTGCTTATGATCGGTTCTGATTTATTGTTATGGGCAAGTGGTTTGTTTGATAGTAAAATGATCTTATCCCTTTGTTATGAGCATGAGCTATTCTTTTCTTAATAATAGTGGCATAAGAGGAAAACTGCTAATTAGCAGGCATTATATGCAAATTTTTTTTTTAATCCCCTTCATGAAGAATACATTCAAGGTAGCATGAGAAATCATTATAGTCACAGTGTAAAATTAGTAGCACTCCTGGCTCTGTAGAAAAAGAGGAGAATCTGTGCCAATGCAACAAAAATGATCAGGGGGTTTGGAATGGGTGTCATAAGAAGAGAGATTAAAAGGTTGAGACTTTTCAGCTTAAAAAAGAGGAGACTAAGGGCGGATGTTACAGTGGTCTATAAGAATCATGACAGGTATGGAGAAAGTAAGAAAAAGTTATTTACATGTTCCCATAACATAAGAATTAGGGGTCACCACATTAAATTAATAGGTAGTCGGTTTAAAATAAATAAGAGAAAGTATTTCTTCATGCCCTGCACAATCAACCTGTGAAACTCCTTGTCAGAAGATGTTGTGAAGATCTGGACTTTAACAGGGTTCAAAGAAGAATTAGATAAATTCATGGAAGATAGATCTATCAATATTTATTAGCAAGGATGGGTAGGAATTGTGTCCTTAACCTTTGTTTGTCAGAGGCTGGAAATTGGTGACAGGAGAGGTGTCACTTAATGATTACCTGTTCTGTTATCTCCTTCTGGATCACAGGGGCGTCAATTGGGAGGGGGAGCTGCTGCCCCTCCTCCCCCAAGAATCCTGCTACTGCCAAACATTGGCTCCTGCCTCCCCTCTGCCCAGGATTGTGAGGAATGTAGCACACTATGTTATTTATGCATCTCTGTGTCTGCTGTTTCTCTGAGTGAGTTTTGTCTTGTGCACCAATCCTGAGGTCACGTGTGCTTTTTCAGATGTATGCCACCATGTCACCACACCCATCAGTCACTAATGAAGGCATTTTTAAAGCAGACGTGCGTGAACGCACACCCCCCCAGAAAGAAGGGAGAGAGCCCAGCCACGCACACATAACAGCAAAAGTCAGGGGGGGAAATTGCCCACAGGCCAGCCTGTCAAGGGCAGCTGGGATCACCTGGACCCTTTGAACTGCCGAGCAGAGCAGTTCACATGGGCTGGGGAGGTGTTGTGCCTCTCTGCTACTCTCCCAGCTTGGGAGGCAACATGAGAGTTGACTGACCTTAGCCCTGCCCCTTTTGGGGACATGGAAACAGGCCTCCTTCCACCATGACCTGGGACCCAGTGTGGCTGTCAGTTCCACTGCCCCCCACAACCAAAACCTTAAATGATGCCACTGCTGGGTCATCTCGCATTGAGCACTGTCAGCACACAGCATGCTGGAGTAGATGGACCTTTGGTCCGATCCATTAGGGCTGTTCTTATGATGCACCCTGTTGATGTGGTAGTATAGTATAAAAGGATGTAGCGAGCTCTGAGAGAGACTAGTCTCATTATCACACTATTTACTCCCCCTGTCCGAGTCCATCTAACTCCAAATGCAGTAACACAAAGGGTAAAGGCATTACATAAAGAATTAATCTGATTGGTTTTCAGGAAAGGTTTAAATTGGCCTCAGGTGTCACGTTTGTCATTGCCAATTCACCACACTAAGGGCTGACTTCCAGCAAGACACTACCAACATCCTCCAGAAATTCCACATCCTCAAAAATCTCCATAGCACTCAGTCACCAAGTTGTACACCAGGAAGGCATCACTACTAGTCAATAACTTGTTCCCAATGGCAGTACCTCTAGCACATGTTGGACAATTACGTGACATTTTGCCATTATTTTCCCAGAAGACATTGTGAAAGGCTGTGGGTATTCCATAACTAAGGGTGGAGGAGGGGGTTAGACTGGCACAGGCTGGCAATGTTTTTTTAATGGAATTTTTGCAAGCCTGCATTTTACTAGGGGTGCTGCGTGCTGACTGTTCTACCTCAGGCCTGGATGTCATGCCGTGTACCAACTTACATACCTCACTTTTGAGAGTTTTTTTGGGGATCCTTATTTTTATGATATTTCTTTAACAGAAAGTGGGAGAATGTGATCTATTGCCTTCAGTCTCTTGTGAAAAACAAAAGTACCCAAACAGGGCTAGGATCTTTGTAAAGCTGAGGTTCCCGACTCTCCTTGTTTTGCCCAGAGTCTCCCAGCATCAGGTTCGATCTCCCAGTGGCTTCTGAAGCCAAACCGAGAGCTTGGTTGATAAAAGTCTGGCAGTGCAGCCACTAATGCGGGATCCCTGCTTGCCCAGCCCCACACTAGCCCTCGGAAGTGACCAGCAGATCCATCCCTGTGACCCCAAGGTAGACAGGAAGAGGATCTCCACACACCGCTTCCATCCTGAGTTGTGGCCAGTGAAACCTGAGGGTGGTGCTTTCAGGCAGTGGCAGCACAGAACCCCTTGGCCTCCTACCCGTAGGGGTCACAGGGATGTTTTGGTCACATCCAGGAGTGGTATGGGGCCAGGCCTTAGCCCCACTGCATCATCCACAGGGGCACAGAGCAGCCCAAGGTAATCACCACCTGACCAGAGTCTGCACCCTGACCCTCACTCTTACCCCAAATTTCAGGTCCAAGCTCTCTCCCACACACCACATCACTCCTGCATCCCAACCTCCTGCCCAGGCCCTTCCTACACTCCAACTCCCTGGCAGACCCTGCACCCCCTCCTGCATCCCTGTCCCAGTGCTGAGCCCCCTTTCAGGGCCCACACTCTCTCTATACCCCAATCCCCTACCTGAGCTCTGAACTCCCTGCCATGTCTAACCCCACATAGTCCTTACCCCCTCTTTCCCCCAACCCTTGTCCCATATTCAGCTCAGAGCCCTCTCCCACACTTCAAAATCCTCAGCTTAAGCCCAGAGCCCAGCCCCCTTGCCACTTCCCAACCCTCTGCCCCATCTCAGTGAAAGTGAGTGAGGTTGAAGGAGAGCAACCAATGGAGGGAGAAGGGATGGAGTGGGTGGGGGAAGGACCTTGTAGAAGGGGCAGGGCAGGGGGTGGAACAAGAGTGTTTTCATTGTGTGATTAGACAGTTAGCAACCCTATATGAAGCTGAGAACTGGTGTCTATGGCTGGTTTTTCTCCTTAGCTAGTACGTAGACTGTAATGAAACAACTCTCTGATTAACAGAGGAAAAAATGAAGTGAAACAATAGGTGTTAAATAACAACAGATATTGCTTATAAATTGTGGCTGTAGCATCTCAATTATTTTTATAGCTGCTGCTTGAGTTCCAGCTCTTTTTACTAGCAATGTGCAATCTGGCAACATTAGGTGGTGTAGCCTATAGCCCAGATTTGCCAGTAAAGTTACCCTGTGGGAAATTCTGAGGTGTAGCTGTGCCAGGTTATTTAATTTATTTGCTCTTATAATGTTGAATTTAAATGTACAGAAGGAAACACTGACCTGGCTGGTAATACATATTCTGTAATTTTTTTTTAGGACTGATACATTCTGAACTGTTACAGTGCTGCAGTATGAGACTGCAGGTTACAGTAACTAGGGCTATGTCTAGACTTTGGGCTTCTGTCAACAAAACTTCTGTCGACAGAAGTTTTGTTGACAGATCACATGTCCATTCGGCAGAGCTCTTGGAAGAGATCTGCCAGTTGGGAGCATTCTGTTGATATCCCTTACCCCTTGTTTCAAGAGGAAGAAGGAATGTGTCAACAGAGGGAGGTTTGCTGACATTTGGCCCCCCTTTGGCCCTTTGAAAGAACTCAAATGTGAAATTGCGGAGTTATTAACAGTGGTTTGTAACCTATCCTTTAAATCCACTTTGGTACCAAATGACTGGAAGACAGCCAATATAACGCCAGTATTTAAAAAAGGCTCTAGAGGAGACCCTGGCAATTATAGACCGATAAGTTTAACATCAGTACCAGGCAAATTAGTAGAAACACTAGTAAAGAATAAAATTGCAAGGCACGTAGAAGAGCATGAATTGTTGGGCAAAAGTCAGCATGGTTTCTGCAGAGGGAAGTCGTGTCTAACTAATCTATTAGAATTCTTTGAAGGGGTTAATAAACATGCGGACAAGGGGCACCCAGTGGACATAATATACCTAGATTTCCAGAAAGCCTTTGACACGGTCCCACACCAAAGGCTTTTATGTAAATTAGGTGGTCATGGGATAGGAGGAAAGATCCTTTCATGGATCGGGAATTGGTTAAAAGACAGAAAACAAAGGGTGGGAATAAATGGTAAATTTTCACAATGGAGGAGGGTAACTAGTGGTGTTCCCCAGGGGTCAGTCCTGGGACCGATCCTGTTCAACTTGTTCATCAATGATCTAGAAAATGAGGTAAGCAGTGAGGTGGCCAAGTTTGCAGATGACACCAAGTTGTTCAGGACAGTCAAAACCAAAAGGGATTGTGAAGAACTACAAAAAGATCTCAGCAAACTGAGTGATTGGGCAGCAAAATGGCAAATGAAATTTAATGTGGGTAAGTGTAAGGTAATGCATGTTGGAAAAAATAACCCAAATTACACGTACTACATGATGGGGTCAAATTTAGCTACGACAGATCAGGAAAGGGATCTTGGAGTTATAGTGGATAGTTCTCTGAAGACATCCACGCAGTGTGCAGCGGCAGTTAGTAAGGCAAATAGGATGTTAGGAATTATTAAAAAAGGGATTGATAATAAGACAAAAGATATCATACTTCCCCTATATAAAACTATGGTACGCCCACATCTTGAGTACTGCGTGCAGATGTGGTCTCCTCACCTCAAAAAGATATATTGGCATTAGAAAAGGTTCAGAAAAGGGCGACTAAGATGATTAGGGGCTTGGAACGGGTCCCATATGGGGAGAGGCTAGAGAGACTAGGACTTTTCAGTTTGGAAAAGAGGCGATTGAGGGGTGATATGATAGAGGTATATAAAATCATGAATGGTGTGGAGAAAGTGAATATAGAAAAATTATTTACCTTTTCCCATAATACAAGAACTAGGGGACACCAAATGAAATTGATGGGTAGTAGGTTCAAAACAAATAAAAGGAAATTTTTCTTCACACAGCGCACAGTCAACCTGTGGAACTCCTTGCCCGAGGAGGCTGTGAAGGCCAGGACTCTATTAGGGTTTAAAAAAGAGCTTGATAAATTTTTGCAGGTTAGGTCCATAAATGGCTATTAGCCAGGGATAAAGTATGGTGCCCTAGCCTTCAGAACAAGGGCAGGAGATGGATGGCAGGAGATAAATCACTTGATCATTGTCTTCTATTCTCCTTCTCTGGGGCACCTGGCATTGGCCACCGTCGGCAGATGGGATGCTGGGCTGACCCAGTATGGCCATTCTTATGTTCTTATGTTCTGATGTGGACGGGCCAAATGTTGGAAAAGCCTCTCCCAACAGAACAGCTGGGAAAAGATGTGCAAATTGCAGTGCACAATTTACAAATCTTTTGTTGACAGCTTCCCACAGTCTAGACACAGCCTATGACACCATTCAAGTTCAGAGTCACAAGCTGACTAACACAGATAAGGCTAGGATACTTTTGGGGATCATATAATGCTAGCATTTGACATTTTGTGGTAAATGAGAACATAAGAATGGCCATTACTGGGTCAGACCAAAGGTCCATCTAGCCCACCATCCTTTCTGCCGACAGTGACCAGTGCCAGATGCCCCAGAGGAAGTGGACCGAAAACAATGATCAAGCGACTTGGCTTCTGCCATCCATCTCCAGCCTCTGACAAACAGAGGCCAGGGACTCCATTCCTACCCCCTGGCTAATAGCCTTTTATGGACCTAACCTCCATGAATTAATCTAGCTTTTCTTTGAACTCTCTTATAATCCTAGCCTTCACAGCCACCTCCGGCAAGGAGTTCCACAGTTTGACTGTGCACTGTGCGAAAAAGAATTATCTTTTATTCGTTTTAATACCTCAATATATCTTCTGGGGGCTTTGTACTAACAAAAGAGAAATTCTGAATTAGAAAATACAGCTAATCATCTTGTCAAGCAGACTACACAACTGATGAGGATAACATGCAATAATTATTTAGTCAATCAGCACCTATAATGTTTGAGGATCATGGCATATGTGGTACCATGATTTAAAAATAGAAAAGTACTGGTGTGTGTTTCCTTCTCACTGAATATACCAATTAAGTGATTATAAAAGAAGGATATGGAGCAAATTGGCTTATCTATAATACAGCTGCATAGTGCTTTGTCTCTAAAGCATTTAGCAAACTTCATCTAATTCTCTCAACATCCTGAAAGGTAGGGAATTAACCTCCTCATTTCACACATGACAGACAGATGTTAAGTGACATGGTCCAAGCAACAGTGTGATTCGGGGGCAGAGCTGGAATTAGAACTGAAAATCATTGTTCCTCCTCCTCCTCCTCATTCTTACACCAAGTTTCCTCTTTCTCTATTTCTGGTATGTATCTGGAGTGTGAACTCTTGGAGTGTGAACATGGACTGTCCCTCTCCCCTTTCCAGCAGAGAATGGCAACAAAACTGGCTCAGGAGGATGGAAGATGTCAGCACATGCCTTTTCCAAGCTACTCAGGCAAAAGCTACTGCATTGCAGGCACTGGACAGAGCTGTAGGAAGTGTGTGGGTGGAGATGATGGAATATCAGGCTGTGACTCTCCCACATTCTGTTCCAAGAGTGAAGTAGCAGCAAACTTCTAAGTCAGCAGCCTCGTGCCCTTTGAGAGCAAATATTCACTGATGGGCAAAAGCATACCTTCATTCTGCAGATGAGGCACTCCCTACTTTACTGTTGTCCTTTGCCACCTTCCAATCTCATGTAATTTTGGTGGAATCAGGAGCAGAAAAGGGGAAAGTATCAGATTTTGATTCAGTGCAGTATAATCTGCATGTTATTCATATTCAGTGCACAAAAATCCTGGAATGTGAGCAACATCCCTCCCCTGCTAACCAAAGCTAGTCACCCAACATACTGATTATGTGCAATACACCAGTCATATAGCTGCGGGTGTTTATTAAAAATGGAATGGAAGTGCAACGGGTGGGACAAAAGCCTTAAAGATGAATAACCATCTTCTACTCAGCAAGCCAGCTCCCTTTGCTGTATTCATATTAAAAACCTCGCACCCCCTAGAAGTGAATTAAATATCTCCTTATGTATCAGAAAAATCTGAGAATGATTGCTTATATTTGATAGACTCCAAAGTGCATCTGTGTAGGGATGTGTGAGTAGGTGGTGAAAATTCAGCAGCTGAAATGATGGCTTCTATTTTATTTATTTAATCTGTGACTGGTTTTTCAACCCAAACAGCAGCCTGCTATGAAAGGTTTCTCCACTCAGAATTCATTAGTTGTTATCAGTAGCAACTCTAGCTAATTGCACATGCACTGTGATTGACAATCCTTGATTAGATACTGTTGGTTCTCTCTCCTGGGATAGAGCTCCTTTTCAGGTCAAAGATTAAGTGATTGCTAAGTAGATGATGATTTCATGGCATATTATTGCAGCACATAGCTGAAATAAGGTTTGCCACAACTTCAGTTTCACCTCACTGTCCCCCATAATCTTGCCAATAGACCCAAATCCTGGATCTGATCATCTTCTAGGTTTGGGAAGGTTGGGAACAGCTTGACTTAAACCCTTGTAGTCCCAGTGCAGCATAGGTCATCTACAAGTCTCCTCCACTTCACTCTGTCTTGGGACAAAACTTCTAGCTGACTCCAAGAGCACCCCAGCTATTGTCCTAAAATCTCAGTAGATCTTCTCCACGTTGTCCGAGGCCTTCCTTTTTTGCATTTTCTTTGCATATTCCATTTGAGAGCTTGACAGACTGTGCTGGATGATGGTTTTCTGAGAGTGTGGTGTAGCCACCCCCATTTCTTCTCTCAATTTGAACTCCAAGTGGCTCTTATCCTGCTCTGTTCCAAAGCTCCTAATTGGTGACAAAAGTCTTGCCATTTGATGCAAGGATATACCTAAGCATCTGCTTATAAGTGTCTGTAGCTTGTGGTTTCAAGACTTTTTAGTATGCCAGGTCTTACATCCGTACAACAGCACTGGTCACTAAGTTCTTCAGTTCACGCTCATCTCTGCTAGGAATTGAATCCAAAATTCAATGAGTGTCTTCTGTGAGCTCAGTGTTATCACTGTCATAAGTAAGGTGACAATTTAGTCACAGGTATTTTTAGTAAAAGTCATGGACAGGTTACGGACAATAAAAACTCTCAGCCCATGACCTGTCTGTGACTTACCCTATAAATACTGCTGACTAATTCTTGGACGGGCTGCTGCTGCAGGGGGTAAGTTCCTAGGGGGAATGGTGCTGCAGTGATTAGGTGGCTGCTGCTGGAGTGGCAGAGTGCACAGAGTGGGAGATGGTGGAGGGGAGGAAGAGTGCCCAGGGCCAATAGCACCAGCTCCCAATGTCAGTTGAAGTGGCGGCTGCTCTGGATGCTTCAGGGACTGCTGATCAGGCTGTTCCTGGGGCCAGCCACACCAGCTGCTGCTCGGACAGTCCTGGGCCAGAAGCTTAGGGACCCCCTACGTAGCACCCAGTGTGGATGGCTTCAAGGGACTGCATGAACAGTGGCTGGTTGCAGAACTGCTCCAGCTGTAGGCAATGTGATTGTTCTCTGGACACACCTGAGCCACTGGTCCTGGAGGCAGCTGCTTTCTCAGCCCTGGGGTCAGCTGTACTGATTGCTGCAGAAGTCACAGAGATCGTGGAAACTCATGGAATCCATGACAAACACAAAGTCCTAGTCATAAGATCTTGACTCACTTTCCTGTCTCTGCACCTGATGAGAGCTAGGAGCTTCAAGACACAGGAATTCTGTGATGAGCAAAGCTTAAGAGGCTCTGAGACTTGGTTTGGTTCAAATAAGGCCTCATAAATTGGTCAGATTTTATGAAAAATGTCCATGCATAGTGGCTTCTGTATATGGTAATTAAAATACTTCCCCCGAGTTGTAAATTTTGCATGGTTTTGTGGCTACACACATCCATCACATCTAATTCCTCTATTTTATACCTGTGCGGGGCTCCCACTTATTTCAGTCCGAGGCCCAAACTTGAATTCATTAGCTGTTTGGCACCTTGACCATCATAAAAAGCCTTCATGATGTTTGAAAATCACTCAGGACCTGTGATTTTCCTTGCATTTGCAATTACACATGTTCACACAGAATTACATCTCTCATGCTATACACTATTCACCTTTGAAATGTCCTAAGCACTGTCTTCAGTGTTCATGAGTGCTCTCTTCAGCTGTTTGTACTGGCATCCTTCATAAGTTGCACAGTGCACTAGCACCACAGTGGAACAATAGTGAAGAATAGCTACCTGGGATGGTTCATTTTTGTCTCAAGATGGATGAGCTCTCCCAGCAAAATATAAAATTAAAAATGCAGAAGTCCTTGGGGAAATCCCCTTTGAAATGAACAGCTGTCCTTCTGACCTCAAACTATCACTTCTCTTATGTTGGGGAAAACTGAATATGCCTGAATAATCAAGCAAAGGTCATGTTCCTGCAGCAGTAACAGGAAAATATTCACTTCTTAGCAAGAGCTTCCTCAAAATAGCTGCTTCAAACCACTGCCCTCTGCATGTAAAATTCCAAGCAAATCTCAATGGCATGATGGTAGGTACACTAGAAACTGGTTTTACTCTAGAAATACCATAAGTGGCCTGTGCTGGGAATTGCACTATTAGCGTATACACAGCAACCCAGAGATTCCATTTTGACTATTTCAGGGAAATCATAGAACTCCTAGGATCAGAATGGAGCTTGAGAGGTCATCTTGTCCAGTCCCCTACATTCAAGCAGACTAAGTATTATCTAGCCTATCCCTGACAGGTGTTTTTCTAACTCACTCTTAAAAATCTCCAGTGACTGAGATTTCACAACCTCCCTACACAGTTTATTCCAGTGCTTAACCACCATGACTTCAAATTTTACCTATCTATCTTAAACTTCCCTTGCTGCAATTTAAGCCCATTTCTTCTGGTCCTATCTTCAGAGGTTAATGAGAACAATTTTTCATCCCCCTTCTTGTAACAACCTTTGTGGTCTTACTAAAGAGGTTTGCAACACAGTAGTGCATACAATAAGTTAAACAAGGATCAAATGCACTAATGTTTCAGGTCTACCAGAGAATACACCATCATATACAGTGAGCACAGACGCATTTTCAGAATCTGCTCAATGCCATGCTAGGGATGCTGAGTAATCAAATAACTGTGGAAAATTTCAGCAGCTAATCAATTTTTTGCGGGTGAGGGAAATAACTCCAGAAAACAGGTTCCCCTCCCTGCCTGCCTGTTAGAGCCAGGACACAGCATTTAAACTGCAAAGCACCACAGGGAGTAGAAATTGTCAAAATTTCAGATCTCATGGCACACCACTTTGAGAAAACCAGTGTGCTCGATAGTATCAAGAGCGAAATCAAAATGTAACACATGTACTGCTTCTGCCAACCTACAAGGCTTTGCCCTGTCAAAGAAAGTCATTAGGTTGACTTGACATAATTTGATAAATCCATGCTGACTTATCTTCTAGGTGTTTGCAAATGCCCTTACCTTCATTATTCTAGAATTGTTAGTTTCCCCCTGACACAAAGGACAGTGATCCTTTGAGGTCAGTAGCTACAGTGGTTTTTCTCAGTAGATCATCCCTAATCCTTTATCTTCTAGGTATCATGTTTAGGAAAGGCAGCTGGGCTGTTCTATAAAGGCAAGTGAGGCATCTCTCACTTCCTGTGGTGGAACCAAGTGCACATTCAATTCCTTTTTGTATTTGTTTGAAATGGTGCCATAGTGCTCACAAATTGTCTCCTTTTTACAGGCTTGAAGACTGGAGAACTCTAGCTAATCAGACAGGCTCATGTGCGCTGTGACTAGTGTATAATTTTACTCACAGTGAGTTTCATCCTCATTCTATGGAGACCATTTAATGGAGAGAGGGTAGTTAGGTTTCTGTCTGCCTGATTCACAGTTCTCTAGTGATCATCTAAATGATGTTTGGCCGCGTTAGTTATATTTACAGTAGGAAGCTAACCAGTTAGCCCAGCTCCTTCCCTCTAATAGTTGGTGGTCTCAGGACAGAGAATGAATGACTGTTTCATCAACCCTAGAGGAATCCATAGGGTTGAGGTGCATTGTGAAGGAAGGAAGCTGGCTGCCACTTCTCGTGAACAGTTCTGGGGGTAAGCAGGCTTTGATTTACTGAGCTGTCACTCGTTACTGTTGCCTTGCACTAGCACAAACCTCATTTCACCTTCCTCATAGGAGTGTGGGTAGTACAAGTGCATAAACAGCATCTGGGAAATCTGCAAAAAGGTTTGTGAATCTATGAATGCTGCTTCCCACACACCTGATGCACCATGTAGCGTTTTGCTATCCAGCTGTATGATGCATCAGCAAGGAACTCTCTGAAGATGTATTCACAAAAATATGCAACACAGTCAACAGACTGTTACTTGGGCAACGCCCACATAGTTCTAGTTTATTTGCAGTGATTCATCTGTCTTTACCTGCTGTTGCAGTACTGTCAGATTCCTCCTTCATGACAGGTTCCCTTCCACCTCACTGATAATGATGCTTCCAGATGACTCATGTCACCAGGCACCCAGCTTTTGCAGATGCTTAAACAACATAAGCCAGTAACTTTGTATGAGGCCCATATGTCTACAGGCAATATAGGTAAAAATAGTGGTATACGATGTCTTCTTCGGCTGTCAAGCTACATTCAGGAACATCCAAACCAAGACTCTGGGTATTAGTGTCCACAGAAATTGGAGGGTGTTGAAAATCCGAATTCAGATTCCAGCTTGCAAATTGCCTGTATCTCTGTAATAAGCAAATGCTAAAATTCCAGATCTAGCCATCTCTGAACTCTGGTAGTGGTTGACATCTTGGTGCACATTTTGTGACTTGAGGTTATCTTTCAATAAAAAAAAAAGAGTGATAGGTGGACTTCAAAATGTCAAGGTTTTATTTATTTATTTATAGAGACCTCTGTGTGATACACATCACATTGTATGTGCATCTGAGCATCCTCACAAGACCCACAATACCCCCTGTATGGCAGGTAAGCATTTTTGTGCCCTTTTTACAGAGGCAGTGGAAGTCTAACTGCCTATGGTCACAGAGTAACTTGGCAGAGCTAGGAATAGACTTTGATTCTTATAGTGCTGCTTTAACTGCAGTCTTTCCTCTCAAACACAGATCAAGTTGAGAAAACCACATGAAAGTTTGGAGGCTTATCTGCATGGTACATTTCAGCAAGAAATCTCACCAGAAAAGTGGTAATTTGATCCTTTAATTTCCAGTCCTGGCCAGAGCCTAGAAGTTCCAAGTTGTGAAAAATATATATGTCTATAAACTTTAATTTGGAAATTTCTTTTAAAAGAATTTTGCAGGACTTCTTTACCTGTCTTTATCAGAGGGGTAGCCAAGTTAGTCTGTATCTTCAAAAACAGTAGCATCTTATAGACTAACGGACATTTTGGAGCATAAGCTTTCGTGGACAAAGACCCACTTCGTCAGATGCATGAGTCGGGGGGTTTCATAGGAGGGTTTAAAAAAGGAGTCTCAGTCCCTTTAAACCCTCCTCTGAAACCGCCCCACTCATGCATCTGACAAAGTGGGTCTTTGCCCACGAAAGCTTATGCTCCAAAGTATCTTAGTTTACCCATCTTTGTGGCTTAATCTTCCCTGCGCCAAATGTTTCCCTGGTACAAGTGGGTACAACTCCATGGACTTCAGTGGGAGTTGTGCCCAGTGAACTGGAGTTGAATGTAGCCTTATATGATGATATTAGAGAATTTCATTTATTGTCAAATTCTGTATTGATAAGATTGGGACTAGACTTGGTCAAGCTTTGAGGATCCACAACTGGCTGCAGCCAGTTCCTCTCCTTTCCCAACTGCTCACCAAAAAAGGTAATTACAGCAGAAAAAGTCTCAAATTCTTATTTGTATGTGAAGAGATGAATGCTGTGCCCTCCTCTGAATAGAGGCTGGTCATCCTTGGAGATAAGTGGTGACATTTTGGCCCCGTTGAAGTCAATAACAAAACTTCCATTGACTTGAATAGGAACAGGATTTACCCTGCAGTGTCTACATCTTTTGGACCAGACTGCTCTAATGCACTGTGGTTATCTGTGTGTTCCTATTGGTTTCTCCAGCATACCACTGCTAATGTTGAGTGCAAATCAATATCAATATCATGGATGGTTAATAAAAGCAAATGTGTGTTAAACCCAGAGATAAGTAATGTTGTTGGTTTTGGGTGCTTGGGTGAGCTCTAGCCTACAGTATGATACACAGAATCAAATATTTTAAGGGAGCCTCATACCAAGGAGGAGGGAGACAGAAGTTTTCCAAGTCCTACTTTTGAAAATAATCTCAATGACATTCTATTAAAATTTCTAAAATCAATTGCACATAGGTGCTGGTGTCACAGAAGCAATCGGTTTCATTTCCCAGCAGAGATTTTTCTAAGAGAATACCCTTGCATGCAGATTGCAAGTTCTTGAAAGGGATTTATATAAAACCACATTTTGTTGAAGTTTGGCATGAATGCTTGTGTTTCTCCGTTTTGTCTATGTTAGATTATACTACTCTTCTAACACAGGTCTAATCTAGATTGTTGGAAATTTGAATTCTGGAATAGAAGAGAGCAAATGAATAGTAAAGATTTAACTAAATGCCAGTCAATCAGTTTATAAATATATTTCTCACTTGATACATTTAGATGGTGGTCCAAAAAGGTATTTAATTGAGAACGGAACAAGATAGAATAAATTAAATTGAACTCCCACATGCTTTAGTAGCTCTTGTTTTGCATATTTTTTTCATTTGAAAATGACTTACTTGAGAAAATCAGAAGCAAAATCCAATGTTTTTTCAGTTTCAAGTCAGTGAAACCTTTATTTTCACTGTTATTAAAAAGTGATTAAAATGAGATATAAAGCTTTAATAGTTGAGACCTTGGTCTGGCTTTTTCTTCCATGCACTTTGAAACTGAATGTTTTACTTCCCTTTCTCTGTCAGATCTACTTCACAAGAAATCAGAAATATATTTCCTAATAAATTCAACAGAACTACTTCATCAACTTTGAATTCAGAGAAGCAGAAGTCCATTTATAGCATTATTTATTCTGGTTCTCTATTGATTATTTTCTACTACTCTCCTGAAGTTGATTCTTTCTATACGTTGAACCTCTCTTATCCAGAACCCTTAGGACTTGATTGGTACTGAATAAGAGAATTTGCTGGACCACAGGAGGTCAGTAGCATCTAGCACATTACCAACACCTCCACTGCTTATTGGGCTCTTAGAAGACATTTAGGGGTAAGTTACAACTAAATAATAGCACAGCACATGGAGAGGCAGGACTGGTGGCTGTAAACAAACTTTGTAGGACCATGGGAAACTAGGCCACACCCATCAAAAGTGGTCATCCGGCTAACTAAAGTCATGCCAGATTATGGATGTTGCCAAATGAGAGAGTTACAGATAAAAGGTTCAACTGTTGTGTATATGCTTCATCTTCTATAGCATCTGCCAGTGCCATTTTGTCACCAATCAACTAATTTATTGAGATCCCTTTTATAATTCTTCACAGTTAGTTTTGGACTTAATTATTTTAAATAATTTTTGTATCACTTGCAAATTTTGCCACATCACAGTTCACCCCATTATCCAGATCGTTTATGAATATGCTGAACAGCAAATGTTCCAGCTTAGCTACTCTGTGTACCTCTTTCCATTGTAACAAATGACCATTTTTTCCTACCCTTTTTTCCTATCTTTTAATCAGTTACTGATCCTCCTATCCCATGACTGCTTAGTTTGAGTAAAAGCCTTTGGTGCGGTACCCTGTCAAAAGCTTTCTGATAGTCCAACTACATATGCTTATTGCCTCCCTCAAAAGTTCAAATAGAGTGGTGAGGTATGATTTCCCTTTACAGAAGTCATGCTGACTCTTCCCCAATATCACATACATATGTATCTGTATATTTAACTTGGTACTGAAGTTTGGCTAACCGTCTGTCTTTACCAGGATCACCTCTGAAGTATTTTCTTTGTTAAAAATCAATATTTCATTATCTATCTGCCATTCACCTAGTAGAGAAGCTGATTTAAGCTCTTGGTTACATTTCAAAGTTAGTGGTTCAGTATTGTCATATTTTTGTCATATTTGAGTTCCTTCAGGACTCTTTGGCTGTGGCCACACTAGGAAGTAATTTCAAAAGCACTTTTGAAAGGAGGGCTGATTTAGAAATGAGCAGCAGAGCGACTACACACAAATTGCTCATTTTGAAATTAACATCGAAATAAAAAGGTGGTCATTTTGAAAGTGTTGTTCCACTACCGTCTTGGGAACAATGCCTCATTTTGACATCAATTTCAAAAAGAAATGTGTGTAGCTGCTCTCCCGACTGCCATTACAAGTCCTTCACAGTGCCGCTCCCCCCGCCCCCCCGGAGCACAGAGATGCCTTGGCCAGCACCCAGGGCTCTATGGCTGCTAGCTCCAGCTGCCTTAAAGCTGCAGGGACACAAAAACCCTGTGCAAGAAGCTGACCATGTGCTGGCAGCCATAGGAGCACATGCCTGCACCTACACTCTCCAGCACCCCACAGGATGGCATAAAACCATCCATCCAGGGCCATGGACAGGCAGGAGCCCCAGGGAGCCCAAGGCAGTGGGCAGCAGGGCTCACAGGACCCTAGGCAGCCAATGAAGTGGAGGGATGCTCTGTGGCTGGAGGCCAAGGTCTGGGATCTCCTGGCCATCTGGGGAGATGACGACATCCAGTTCCATATGGAGGAGCAGAAGTGCAACATGGTTGCTTTTGCCCGGCTGGCTGACAATGTGACCAAAAGGGGCCACCCCCCATGCCCTGACCAAGTGCACTCCAAAGTTAAGAAACTGCACCAGGGCTACTCAAGAGCCAAGGACACAGCCAGGCAGTTGGGGGCAGCGCCTGCCTCCTGCCACTACTTCGCGAAACTGGACAAGCTCTTTGGCTATAGGGAGGCAGGACCCTGGAATGGACCCTAGACACTGCCAAGCCAGAGGGGGAGGAGCCACAGCCAGGGCTCTCAGCATCACCCCCGACCCTGCTCCTGGAGCCCCAGCATGACGACAGGGACAGCCAGGGAGAGTGAAGCAGCAAGGATGCACTCTACTTTGCTATGTCCTCGGAGTATGTGAGTTGGACCACCTCTGTCTGAGCCTCCCCCGAGCCTCCCTAAGCACCCTCAGGTAGGACCAGGTGTGTCAGGCACCCTGGGGCTTGGGGGGGGGGGCACCTCCACCGCTGTCAGCACAGGTCGGGGCACGCAGCCAGTGGCCACAGGCCAGGGTCCCTGGAGATGGCCGCAGTCACCATCAAGGACAGGCCCGCATGTGGGGATCCCTGTATGGGGCCATGGACAGCCACGAAGGGGGTGTGGCATGGGGGGCCGATTGAGCCCCACACACAACCCACCCGTGGACGGACCCCACCATGCCCAGGATGCCCCAGCCCCCCATGGTTGGGGGGGACAGTTGACAGGGATGTGGCCATGGGCCCACAGTACCCAGTTGTGTAACTGATGGGGTGCCACCCTCTTCTCTTATGTCTTCACAGCCTCAATGTCCACAAGCCACCCCAGTCTCCTCAACATCCCTGGGAGCCCTGCAGCAGCTGGCCAGGGGGATGTTGTGATGCCTCCAAGGACCAGGCACCGCGCTGGGTGGGCAGGCCACCGCAGCTGGGTGGAAGACCTCGTGGTGGCCTACACAGCTGTGTGGTGCAAGCAAAACCGCTTGCTGCAGGACTGGCTGTCGATGGAGTGGGCAGCCTGGGACTGGGTGGCCGGGTACCTTGACACCCTCACCCAGGCCACCACCACTCACCTGGCCCAGCCGTCCGCTCCATCAATGGCACCTCCCACCACCCCCACACCTGCTGCCCTGCTCCCACCCTGCCTGAGCACAGCCGAAGGAGAGGAGCCAGTGTGGTGGCTGCAGGCTAGCGCACCCACACTGGTCATAGCTCCACCCCCACCCGCGGTAGCCTGATGTTGCCGCACCTCCACTGCACCTGTACCTACCGATGTTCCATCTGGAGGTTCACCGTTCCAGCCCTGCAGGGGGCCCTGGACCTGGGGTGGTCGTGGCTCCCCGGGGCACTGTGGCTCCCTTCTATCCACCCCCTGTCTAAAGAGTTCTCCTCCTGCCTCCCACCCTGTAAATAGTTGTCTTGAGGCTTGAATGATTTGGAACAAGTAACAGTTAACTTTATTAGAACAGAGAGTCCTATGGCACTTTAGGCCATTTCTACACAGGCCACTTTCTTCAGAAGTGGCGTGCTAATACACGGAGTGAAAGATGCTAATGAGGCACAGATGCAAATTCCCCATGCCCCATTAGCATAACGTCACATGATTTGCAGTCCGGAAGACCGTTCTTCCAGACTCCAAAATGCAGTGTAGAAGCGCAGCCCCAGGGGGGCTTGCAGAAGGAAGTCCTTCCGGAGGCCCCTTCTTCCCAAAATTTTTGGGAAGAAGGGGCCTCCAGAAGGAGGACTTCCTTCCAGAAGCTTCCCCAGGACCGCGCTTCTACACAGCGTTTTGGAGTCCGGAAGAACGGTCTTCTGGACTCCAAATCATGTGACGTTATGCTAATGAGGTGCAGGGAATTTGCATCCACACCTCATTAGCATTTTTCGCTCAGTGTATTAGCATGCCACTTCTGAAGGAAGTGGCCTGTGTAGAAATGACCTTATAGACTAACAGATATTTTGGAGCATAAGCTTTCGTAGGCAAAGACCCGCTTCATCAGATGCATGAGTTGGGGGGTGGTTTCAGAGGGGTATTTAAAGAGTGGAGTCCCAGTAAAAAGGAGGGCCAGAGCTGACAAGGTCTATTCAGTCAGGGTGGAAAAGGCCCATTATCAGTAGTATGTATGAAGAGAGGAAAAAACAGGTCAGATGAGACAGGGGGGATATGGCCCATTGTCAGTCTAACGTGGAGATGTTAACACCTGAGGCAGAGAAGCTCCTTTTGTACGGTGCGAGTCACTCCCAGTCTCTGTTTATTCCATGGTTAATGGAGTCAAATTTGCAAATAAATTGCAGCTCAGGGACTTCTCTCTCCATTTGATTTTTTCAAATGGATGAGCCGGTCCAGGAGGGTGTGGTTGATGGCATCAACGACCTGCACAGAGTGGAGAGCAAAAGTGCCAGTGAGCATGTGGCAGCATGCATGGGGGGCCTATCTTTGGCCCCCTCCCTGGCCCCTACACCTGGCCCCCTCCCTGGGGACCCATCGTGGGTGCATGGTCCCAGCTGATTTACTTCAAGAAGGATGACCCCAGTGGTGGCCTTCCCTATCCCGAATTTGTGGCCGACTGAGCGGTTGCTGTCCAGAGTGGCCAGCTTCTACATGGCAATGGCCACCCTTTTTTCCAGAGGGAACACAGGCTGCATGAGTGTGTCCTGGTGGTGCAGTGCTGGTGCCAGCCAGTGGCACAGCTCCATGAAGGTGACCTTGGTCATCTGAAAATTTTGGAGCCACGGCTCATCATCCCACTCCTCCATCACTCTGTGCTCCCACCATTCCCCACTGGTGGGGTACTGCCAGAGATGACGGTGGGCCCAGGGAAGGGGGTGCTCCATGTGCACCGGGGGCGGGAGGGACCTGCAGGAAGGCGGCCACATAGGGGGCAGTCCAGAGCCTGAGATGGACTGCAGTGAGGATGACCATCAAGCTGGCCCTGATGTGAAGGACATCCTTGTCATGGAGGTGCTGCAGGTCCATGAAGCGCTGCAGTATTGGGGCTGAGCAAGGCTCTGCTGGTGCTGTGCACGGGGGTTGGGGTGTGCTTGGGAGGGGCCCCTTAAGGGGGCGGCTGGCCCGTGCTCCAGGAAGGGATTATTGGCCATTCGACACTTCCTGCAACATTTCCTGCCCCATTCTTTCAAGAGGAGGCTCTGCGCTGTGTAGCCACACCCTTTTCAAAGGACGTGGGGTGGGTCCTTTCAGTGTTGCAGATCACAACGTCTATCCACACTTTGTGTGTAGTCGCTTCATGTCAAAATGATTCTCTTCGAAATTAAGGATTGGGATTTCCCCTTTCAAAATCCTCTGATAGTGTAGCCACAGCCTACAGGTGAATACCTTCTGGTCCTGGTGATGTATTACTCTTTAATTATTAATTTGTTCTAAAACTTTCTGTATTGACACCACTGTCTGTGACAGATCCTCACATCTGTCACCTAAAAAGAATGTCTCAAATATGGGTCTCTACCCCATGTCCTCTGCAGTGAAGACAGATGCAAAGAATTAATTTCTTTATCCTCCCTGAATGCTCCTTTGACAACTTGATTGTCCAGTTGCTCCACTGACTGTTTGTCAGGCTTCTTGCTTCTGATGTAATTTAACACTTTTGCTGTTAGTTTTTGTGTGTTAGTCAGTTGCTCCTCAAATTCTTTCTTTTCCTGCCTTACTATATTTTTACATTTGACTTGCTAGAATTTGTTCTTTTCTGTTTTGTCAGTAGGATTGGAATTCTTGATTATTAAAGGATGCCTCCCCAGCAGAGTAACACCAACACTGATAACAATTCAGCTCTAGGAGGGCTCAGGTACAGGGACTTAACAGGAGCACAGCCCCTAAAATTTACCAAAACCCCAAATAAGTCCATTTTAGGCTATATAAAAGTTTTACACATTGAAAGCTCATAAAGTTTAATCCCTTTGTTAATGAGAGATATGCACAGTTGTTGCTCCCCCTTTCTCCCCCGCAATTATTTACACTGGGTTTGCTAATAAAAAAGTGATTTTATTAAGTATAAAAAGTAGGATTTAAGTGGTTGCAAGTGGTGACAGATCAATGTAAGTGACTAAATGAAAATAAAGCATAACAGCTGCATCTAGATTCAGTTTGGCTCCTGGCAGCATGATGCCAATGAGTGGTCACAAATTGCAAATGGATGCTTATTTGCATATTCAGATGGATCATGTCCATATTCACGTCAGAAAACAAGCAGTGTAGACGTGCTTCTGCTGGCAAACCGCCCCCCCCACCCATCGCCAGTCTCTTATTCCTGATTTTTTTGGGGGGATAAGAGGCTGGTGACAGGGCGTTTTTGTGCTGACAGAACCACATCTACACTGCTTGTTTTCTGCTGCAAATAGGTCAATGAGCTGCACTGATATACAAATGAGCAGCCATTTGCAATTTCATGAGCTCTCATTGGCATCATGCTGCTGGCAGCTGGACTGAATCTAGACACAGCCAACATGCAACTTAAGCCTAATACGCTAAGAAAGGTTTTCACAAATCATATCTCTCACCCTAGCTCATTTCAGGTGCAGTTCTTCACAAATCACAGTTGATCTTTTTTCTTTGACTTGTCCCAGAATTGTTCCTCCATCTGTTTTGTTACAATTCTTAGTTTTTTCAAGTATTCTTGTGTATCGTCTTAAGATTGGGAGGCAGTTTCAAAAGCCTGCTGAAGACCATCATTCTTTGCTTCGTATCCCCTAAATAGAATTTCCCAAGGGCAGGAATCCTTTGTTCATTTCTCACCCCCCCACCCTCCCTTCAGTGCCCCCCCACCATACAGGAAAAATACTAAATTTAAGATGGATTCCAGCACCAGATGGCATGGTCACATCTTTGGCTTGCAGAAAAACAAAACTATGCACAGATCATTGTTCTGAGCACTGGGCCAGTAAGTTCCTTAAACACCAATAATGGCTTTCACTAGAAGACCTAAATTAATAAAAGAGATCTTTATTTAATATTTCTAACTTAACATACAAGAATGATATGTACACACAAATAGAATATACATATTCAAGGAATTACAATGACAGGCTACTTACCCGGTTTTTCATAAAGTATATTTGAGTTATGCATATTCAAAAACATATTTCTCTAAATATATGGGCACATAGCAACACAGAAGTGTAGTGCTATTATCCCCATTAAATAGATGGAAAACTGAGGCACAGAGACCAAGCAATTTGCCCAAGGTCACATTGGAAGGCAGTGACAGAGAATGGAACCTAGGTCCTCTAACTCAGAGACTCATGCTGAGTTGCAGTTAAGCAGTTCCTGGCTAGCGTTACATGTATAATTAGATATGCAAGATCTGTTAGGTCTTCTTGTCTCCGATGTGGGGACCAGTGTAGTGGTGAACCCTGGAATAAATTCTCCAGTACATTGTTCAGTCTAATTTTAACTGTATCCTGCAAAAGAAATAAAAATTGAGGCTGCACATTCTTATATTTATGCAAGGAGAGCCTGAAAGTGTTTAAATTAAATTGTGTTTTCCTCCATGATGGTGGTTTGTTAGGAATAAAGATCCTATTTGCCCCATTTTTCATCCATCAGTCTTCTGTGCCCCTCCATCAGTTTTTAGTCTGTTAGAATTGGTAACTAAAGATACGTTCCTTCATTTAAAAACAATTAAGAAAAAGATAGTTTCTATGAGTGCCAGTGATGCATTATACATTGTACCATATACAAAAATAGAGGGTTCTTCTTCAAAGAGCCACAATAACTAAAACTTCTAGAGAAAGCAGTTATTTTTAATGTCTTTTGTGCTGGGGTCGCTAGCAAATACTTTGATGATTCATGAGGCTTAAAAATGAAATATGATAAATGTTTTCATTTCTGAATCTATTTTACAAGTCGTATTCCTAATTGCTCAGCATGTGCAGCCCCCGCATGCAGCTTGGCTTCATTAACCAAGATAACAACAAGGGAATATAAAGATGAAGAGGAGGAAGGAGAGGCAATGTGGTACAGTAGATCTGCATTGGAATGTGGCTTGGGAAGATCTTAATTCAGTTTCTGTCACTAGCCCAGCCTCATTATGTGACTTTGACTGTAGTCACTTAGCCTTTCTATGCCTCACTTCCCCCTAGCTGTACAATGCTTGTTCCCAAAAATTTCAAAAATAGATGCCTACAGCAGACTGAGGTGTGTGAGTGGGATTTTCCAAAGCACATGAAATGGATTAGAAGAGATGGGATTTAGGAGCAAGTCAATGGACTTTGGCTCTTAAGCCATTTAGGTGCTGTGGACAAACTCCAAATGGAAGCACCTAAATATGGACATAGGCTTCTGTTTTTAAAATTGCTTCCAGTAATACTTCCTTTCTCCCACCTTTTGTCAGTCTTGTCTTTGCAGACTGTAAGATGTTTGGGAAAAACACTTTCTCTTGCTATGTCTGCACAGTGCTTAGTATGATCTCAGTTGCACTTTTAGATGCTACAGTGCTGTTAATAAAAATAAAGATCAGCTGAAATTTTTCCTCCAGTTTGACTAATCTTATAGTTCTTCCCTCAGGATGGCTCTGCCCATATCCTTTGACTTTCACTCGCACCTCTGACATCCCAACAGAGCAGCTGGATAGGTTTCAATGAGCCATGAAAGTCTACTTAACCCTTTCCCAGCCAGATCCCCACAATTTGGCTGGGATGTTCCAGGGACCCATTGACAGCCAATTACACATCTCTCCTTCTATCTCACCATGTTTTGAATAAATGACTGTTAATACTGTAGGAGTTTATACATTTTTCTGCTGACAGAAAAATTTAAATTGATGATAACCCTTTGGAATTATCTATTGTAATTCAAATATTTAAAAAATCCTTTCAAAGCCAGGCCTCATCACATTTCACAATGAACTGTAGAAATGGACTGAGCTCACTATGAAATTCCATTTGGAAATGTTCACAAATTAGGAATAATTATTGCACAAATATAATGTATGGGAAACAGATGAGGCAGTAATACTCCCAGAAAAGGGCCCAGGAATGATGAATTGAATGACTCAACACTCTGACACTGCTCACAAAGACAGCCACTATTAATCGGAGGGAGATTCATATGTAAAACAAGGCAATTATTTCATTGTACTAGGCTGTAGTTAGACATCATTTGGATACCTACATTTAATTATTAATCACAAAGTTTTTAAAGACATATATAAAGCAGAAAATTTTCAGAGAACTCTGCATGTGTTATACATAGCTAGAAATTGCTAACCCTTGTGCATGTTGCTCCTTCAAGAACTCTGGGAGCCTGCAGAGATGACAGCCATTTTCTTCTAAGAATTGCTCCAGCTTGTTATGTAGGAATGTGTAACCTGAGAATGCTCATAAATACTTCTCTTTTTCTTCTTCTAAGAGCTCTTAAATGTGTGTGTATTTGTGTGTATGTGTTTTCAGCTTAAGAAAATAATGGCAGGGGTAGGACAAAAGTCTATATACATAATGGGTGCATCTACACTAGCCAGCTACTTCGAAGTAGCTGGCACAATGTCGAAATAGCATGCATTGCGTCTACATGTGCTGTGAACAATTTCGATGTTGAAATCGACGTTAGGCAGCGAGACATCGAAATCACTATTCCTACCAAAAGATGGGAATAGTGCCCTGCTTCAATGTTCAACGTTGAAATAGGGTGTGTGTAGATGATCCGCGTCCCACTACATCGAAATAGCGGGGTCCTCCATGGCGGCCATCAGCTGAGGGGTTGAGAGACACTCTGTCCAGCCCCTGCGGGGCTCTGTGGTTGCCGCATGCAGCAGCCCTTAGCCCAGGGCTTCTGGCAGCTGCTGCTGCTGCTGCTGCAGCTGGGGATCCATGCTGCATGCACAGGGTCTGCAACCTGTTGTAAGCTGTGTGGATCTCATGCTGTGCAGGGCGAGTGTGTCTCCTTTAAGCAAGCGGCTTGGGGCTTTGCTGGCCCCTTATTTCGATGGGCAGCACTTGTATGTGTAGACGCTCCGCATTTCCTTCCAGGGCGGCTCCTTTCGATGTTCTCCATTGCAACTTTGACGTTGAACATCGATGGCATCAGCCCTGGAGGATGTGTAGATCATACACATTGGAGTAGCCTATTTCGATGTTCTTAATAGGCTACTTCGACATAGTGTGCTAGTGTAGACATAGGCAATTAGAGATACTAGACAGAGGCCTGTGATGAATTATTCTCACTAGTTTCCAAACAGTAATAACCTAAAGTTTCAAAAGTGACTAGAGTGTGTACCCTTGTTTGTGGGCAGTGGGCAGGAGGGCTGTCTTTACAGCTGGTTGGGAGTTTTTCATCATAATAACTGTTTGCTGGAAAACACAGTTTTTTCAGTGGACAATTGGCATTCTGTCTGGGGAAGCTTTCATTTGCTGAATTTTGTTTTTTTCCATCAGTAAAACTGAAATATTTCATTTTTGGGTTGGGTTGGTATCAACTGGAAAATTTGTAATTTTATCTGAGCAGAACGGTCTTGTTTTGAATCAGTTTAATAAAACACTAAACTGTATTTCCTTCTCAGTGCACTGCCTTATGGGAATTGTAGTTTGGTTTACATTCTCTTCCGGGGTTGAGCTCCCTGGAGGGACTGCCATTATGGATTTCCCTCAGACCCTACAGTGCACCCGGCAGTGCTGAGTTGCATGACTCGGACTGCATCATAAGACAGATATAATCTGGCCCCCAGGGGATCATGGGATAGTCGAGCTTCCAATTTACAGCTTGTGTGTGGCAATGTGCCACAATGGGAAAATGCAGTTTCGTATGGAACTGACTTGAAAAGATGTCTCTCTAGTCAGTTCAACAAATCAAAATGAAACATTTTGTTTGGGGAGTATAAATATGTTTCATTTTGATTGCAAACATTGAAATGAAATGTTATCATGCTTCTAAGCAGAATTTTTTTCAGTGAAAAAATTGTTTAATATTTTAGCTTCCCAACTTGGAATGAAAACAAATGTTGGGTTTTCCTTTGGGATGAAAATTGTACATTTTGCTCTGCTCTGCCAACCACTCTTACAAGGTGTGATATTACAGCATCCTACTTCTAAAATCCAGTCCCCATTGAGATGTCTTGTGCTAGGCACCTCAAATCACAATGTCTTTTGAAAACTTAAGTCTGTGATCTTAAATTTCAGAAAGGAAAACTGAGCGTTAGCATTTTTTAAAACTCTTTTTAGGCAAATTCAGTACTGGTAAACTGTGACTTCCCTTTATACGTGGATAGGAACTTGACCCTACAGTTACAAGAACAGTGAAGGAAGATGGGAAGGGAGATTTTAGAGTCATCAGTGCTGGAAATATTCAAGGCTAAAATTTGGGGGGGGAAAGATCAAACAATCTTGCCTTTATGCAAAGGGCCGGGTGCAGATGGATGCTTTTTTCAACACCAAAAGGTCTGTGAGCTGAACTAGTATATCCTGTCCCCCCTCACTTTTGCCAATGAGAAGCAACACACCTAACACAAGACATAACCTGGACCAATGATGATAACATAGTAGTAAGGAATTGCAGGGAAAAACCTGTTATGAACACTATTCTTCCAGTATCTGTGGCAAACACAATTACAGGGTCCCTTAGTCATCATGTAACTTATGAGAAGGTTTCTGATCCTTTTATCTTTCCTGTTTTAACTGTGTATCAAAAATAGCCACATGAATAGAGACATTCACACTAAAGCCACATTGAAATCACTCTGATTTATTACTGAAAACAGATTACTGTATTTTATAGTTACATCTCAAGAAAGCATGCTCTGAAAATGCAATTACACAGGTTTTTGGGGCATAGGCTGCCAAGGGGTGGAAAAGGCATGACAGAGGTATTGCTACTACTGCTTGCTTTCATACCGTTAATAAAACTACAGGAGAAAAAATTAGGAGACAAAACTGCAGTTCATCCTGGATGTGGCAAAAGTGTCCTTTTGGGAAGAGTGGATGAATGAGGAGCTGGCTTAAAGGGCAATCTCCAAATCCTCAGTTCAAATCCAACCCAGCTCAGTGGTGGTCAAATGTTATTTATTATATGTGCCACTGGAGAGCCCTAGGAACTTGCTAACAAAGAGCAGGGCTCACTGTGTTTAGTATGGCACACAGGAGGCTGAGGTATCCTGCCCTGGAAAGCTTACAATTGAGATAGACAAGAGAGATAACAGAGGCTGAGACACTACACCCCTTCCCCCAAGTCCACACCCTTCCCTCAGCCTGTTTCTGTCCCTGCTCTTCTCCTCCCACCAGTGCCTCCTGTGCATTCCTGAACAGCTTATCACAAACACAGGGAAAGTGCTGGAGGGGAGAAGTAGGATCGAACCACTCACTTTTTTTTTCTTGGAGTAGTATATTCTAGTGGGAAGGGGATAGGTTTAGAAGATAAGTTAAAAATTACTTAGAAAAGTTAGAACAAAAAGCAGTCAAGTAGCACTTTAAAGACTAGCAAAATAGTTTATTAGGTGAGCTTTTGTGGGACAGACCCACTTCTTCAGACCAGAACAGACTCAATATTTAAGGCACAGAGAACCAAAAACAGTAAGCAAGGAGGACAAATCAGAAAAAGATAATCAAGGTGAGCAAATCAGAGAGTGGAGGGGTGGGGGGGAAAGTCAAGAATTAGATTGAGCCAAGGATGCAGACAAGCCCCTCAGAAAGTTCCCATCACGATTTAAACCATGTGTTAATGTGCCGAATTTGAATATAAAAGCCATCTCGGCTGCTTCCCTTTCCAGAACGGTGCGATAATTCTTCTTCAGTAACACACTTTAGGTCATTGACAGAATGCCCCATTCCATTAAAATGTTGACTAACTGGTTTGTGGATCTGGAGTGTTTTGATGTCTGTTTTGTGCCTATTGACCCTTTGTCTAAGGGAGTTAGAAGTCTGTCCAATATACAAAGCATCTGGGCATTGTTGGCACATGATGGCATATATGATGTTAGTAGAGGAGCATGAGAAAGTGCCCGTAATTCTGTGAGTAACCTGGTTAGGTCCAGTGATGGTATTTCCAGAGAAGATATGTGGACAAAGCTGACAGCGGGCTTTGTTGCAGGGAAAGGTTCCGGCACTGATGTTCCTGGGGTATAGACTGTGGCTGTTAGTGAGGATCCTCGTGAGGTTGGGAAGTTGTCTGTAGGAGAGAACAGGCATGTCACCCAGGGCCTTCTGGAGTGTAGCATCCTGATTAAGGATTGGTTGTAGGTCTTTAATAATTCGTTGCAGTGGGCTGAGTTGGGGGCTGTAGGTGATGACCAGTGGTGTTCTGTTCTTGGCTTTTTTGGGCTGATCTTGGAGTAGCTGGTCTCTGGATATTCATCTGGCCCTGTCAATTTGTTTTTTTACTTCCCCTGGTGGGTAATTCAGGTTTATGAATATTTGGTAAGGTTCTTGTAATTTTTGGTCTCTGTCAGTTGGATCAGAGCAAATGCGATTGTATCTATGGATCTAGTCACGTGTGCAGGATGGAAACTGAAAGGGTGTAGATAAGTATAGCGATCAGTAGGTTTTCGGTACAGTGTGGTACTGATCAGGCCATCCTTGATTAGTACTGTAGTGTTCAGGAAATGTATCTTTTGCATGTTGTAATTGAGGCATAAGTTGATGGTGCGCTGTAGATTGTTAAAGTCTCTGAGACATCAACTTATGCCTCAATTATAACATCTCTGTTACGCCTTAGAAAAATTAGTTGCAAATCACCAGGGCCTGATTAAATGCATCCTAGAATACTCAAGGAGCCGATAGAGGAGGTATCAGAGCCTTTACCTATCATCTTTGGACAATCATGGAAGTCCAGAGAGATTCCAGAAGACTGGAAAAGGGCAAATATAGTGCCCATCTATAAAAAGGGGAATAAGAGCAACCCAGGGAATTACAGACCAGTCAGTTTAACTTCTGTGCCAGGAAGAATAATGGAGCAAGTAATTAAGGAATTCATCTGCAAACATCTGGAAAAAAACAAGGTGATATGTAACAGCCATCATGGATTTGTAAAAAACAAATTATGCCAAACTTATCTGGTAACCTTCTTTGATCAGATAACAAGTCTTGTGGAGAAGGGAGAAGTGGTGGATGTGATATACCTAGATTGTAGTAAGGCATTTGATACAGTCTTGCATGATCTTCTTATCAATGAACTGGGCAAATAAAACTTAGATGGGGCTACTGTAAGGTGGCTGGATAACTGTTTTCAGAGGGTAGTTGTTAATGGTTCACACTCATGGTGGAAGGGCATAACAAGTGAGGTTCCAAAGGGGTCTGTTTTGGGACCAGTTCAATATCTTTAATGATTTAGATATTGGCATAGAGAGTACACTTGGTAAATTTGCAGATGATACCAAGCTGAGAGGGGTTGCAGCTGTTTGGAAGGTAGGGTCATAATTCAAAATGAACTGGACAGACTGGAGAAATGGTCTGGGGTAAATAGGATGAAGTTTAATAAGGATAGATGCAAAGCACTCCACTTAGGAAAGCATGATCAGTTTCACACACACTGAATGGGAAGCGCCTGTCTAGCAAGGAGTACTGCAGAAAGGGATCTAGGGGTTACAGTGGGACCACAAGCTAAATATGAGTCAACAGTGTCATGCTGTTGCAAAATAAGTAAACATGATTGTGCATTAACACAAGTGTTGTGAGCAAGACATGAGAAGTCATTCTTCCATTCTACCCTGCACTAGTTAGGCCTCAGTTGAAGTATTGTGTCCAGTTTTGGGTGCCACATTTCAAGATGGATGTGGAGAAATTGGAGAAGGTCCAGAGAAGAGCGACAAGAATGATTAAAGGTCTAGAGAACATGAGCTATGAGGAAAGACTGAAAAAATTGGGCTTGTTTAGTGCAGAAAAGAGAAGACTTAGAGAGGACATGATAGCAGTTTTCAAGTGTCTAAAAGAGTGTTACACAGGGGAGGGAGAAAGGTTGCTCTTCTTAGCCTCTGAGGATAGGACAAGAAGCAGTGAGCTTAAACTGCAGCAAGGGAGGCTTAGGTTGGACATTAGGAAAAACTTCCTAACTGTCAAGGTGGTTAAACATTGGAACAAATCGCCTAGGGCGGTTGAGGAATCTCCATTACTATCACATCTATCAGGAATGGTGTAGATGATACTTGGTCCTGCCATGAGGGCAGTGGGCTGGACTCAATGACCTCTTCAGGTCCCTTCCAGTTCTAGTGTTCTGTGATTCCAGCCCTGAAGCACCTACAGAGTTGACACCTATGTCCGCACAGACCCTGCCACAGCCAAAGGGGAGGCACCTCTCCCCCCAGCCCAGGTGCTAGTATGGCAAGAGGGAGCTGGGGGAGTCCTCTCTTCCCACTATAGCCTCTGGGCAATGTGTGCCTCAAATCCCTGATCCCAGTCCTATCCCAGAGCCCTCATCCCCCAGATGGATCCTTCAGCTCCCCCTTCACTGCAAATCTCTTCCCCAGGCCTGACACCTCATCACTGGCTCCACTCTGGAGCCCTCACCCCTGCACCCCAGTTACCTGCCTCAGACCTGAGCTCCTCTCCCATACTCTGAGCCACTGCATTAATTTTGGTGTGTGTCATACATCACCTACATATAGGTACACATAGCAAAATTCATTCTGCACGTGTGTGGTAATATTGGTCTCACATCCTTCACAGTGATGATCGCTCTAGCTCAGAGCTGGTCAGCAGGGGGAGACTTGTTCTATTGCTGCTTATATGACATCTAACCTGTGACCAAAGAAAAGGCTTCTGTGTCCTTGGCTGTCATTCTAGTATTTTTCATAGAATCATAGATCCTAGGGCTGGAAGAGACCTTGGGAGGTCATTAAGTCCAGCCTCCTGCTTCAAACAAGATCAACCCCAACTATGTCATCCCAGCCAGGACTTTGTCAAGTTGGGACTTAAAAACCTCTAGGGATGGAGATTCCACCACCTCTCTGGGCAACACGTTTCAGTGCTTCACCACCCTTCTGGTGAAGTAGTTTTTCCTGATATCCAACCGAGTCCTCTCCTTTAACTTCAGATCATTGCTCCTTGTTTTGCCATCTGTCTCCACTAATAACAGTTTCTCTCCCTCCTCTCTAGAGTTCCCTTTCAGGAAGTTGAAGGCTGCTGTTAAATCATCCCTCAGTCTTCTCTTCTGCAAACTAAATGAGCCCAAATCCCTCAGCCTCTCCTCACTGGTCATGTACTCCAACCCCTTAATCATTTTCATTGCCCTAGGCTGAACCTGCTCCAGCACGTCCACATCCTTTCTATACTGCAGGGTGCGCGGGGGGGCAAAACTGGATTCAATACTCCAGGTGTAGCCTTACCAGTGCCAAATAGAGAGGAACAACTTTTCTAGATCTGCTCAAAGTGCTCCTGTTAACGCGTCTCAATGTGCAATTATATTTTGTTAGGATGGGGATGACACTTTTGGTTGAAAGAGCAATAAAAGGCATACAGGTGATCCTTCATGCTTTGGTGCAACATGTCAACTGTTAATTTGTCCCCAAAGGTAAAATGTCCTAATTATTGCAAATTATTCTGAAGTTGGCCACTTGCACCTTCCTCTGAAGGCTGTAATACTGTCCATTGTCAGGGATAAGATAGGCAAAGGGATTTCCAGACTTCTTTTAAAAAATAGAGATTTCTGTGTGTCTTGGGTCAAAAGAAAAGAGCATACAATCCAATGCAGCTTCAGGAGTGAAAATACATCAATTTAAAATCCATACAATATTGTAAAGCACAAAATGAGGCATTCCCATATGGTGTGTTGATACTGATAGCCAAAAGCAAAACATGCCATTTCAAAAGCTTGACTAGGTGAACTTCTTAAAATGCACAAAAATCACCAACAGCTTTGTTCACCATAAATTCCTTTCTGTTCTCTCACAAAAAAAGCTGTGCTCCTGCAGCTTTTTCCACCTCCTCCTCCCCTTCTGCTCCCTTCCTCCCTTCTGCTTTCTCCCACTCACATGAATAACCTCCAGGCCCATCTGTAAATTCCTGGGTAAAAGGCAAAAACAGGATATATTAGAGAGACAGTTGCAGCAAACTGTTATACAGTGTTTCCTGATCTGGGCCCCTTTTTGCTGGGCCCCTAGCTATGTTCAGGAAGAGGTATATGGCAATGGTGAGGAATAGAGTAGGTGTGGCAAAGTTGAAGGACCATGTAGAACCCCCCTCCCCCATGTGAGTATATGCACACTCTGCAAATATGCTGCTATTTCTGGAAATCAAACAGAAAGTTCTTCCTTGGAAGCCACCCACCATGCCTTCCCAGCTCTTGTGTGGTCCTAACCATAGCTGTTTACAGGAACTGTTCACAGATACAGAACTGTGGGCTCAAGAAGTAGCATGCCAGCCCACGCTTCTCTCTCTCCTACCACTGTTCTCTCTTCCATGATGGCAGAACCCCTCCCATCCCCAAATTAAAACTCTGTAAGATGTTTGCACAAAGTCCTATAAGGCAAAACCACTGAGGTCACCATGCAGCCAGGAAGTATGTGCTCCTGAGTCACTGTGGTGGTATCCTTGAGCCTCCTAGAGTTTATAATGTGGAAAGCTGAAGCCATTTCCTATGGGTAACCACTGTTCTTTCTCAAAGCTCAGCTGAACCTTCACTCCCATGAATGTGCCTATAATGATAGGCTAGTGGACATGAAGAATACAGAGAGAGAGTATCCAAATGTATCACCTTCCTGAAGTACTCATGATCCCAAAGATTGGAAGAGCCTCCTTCAATGACTCTGGCTAACTGGATGTTCTGAGTTCTCTGTGTACCTCCTCTTTGACAGAGGTTGCATCTCCTATTGTTGCTGGAACTAGATTCTTTGCATTCAGGTTCCCTTTCCCTAAACCTTGTTTGTTCAGGCTCAGTTCACCTTTATGGGCAATCCCAGCCAGGGGCAAACTAGTCCCAGCACGTCAATCAGGCCCCTTACTAGGATTCCACAAGCTGTTCATGTCTCAGTTCCTTGTCTGCAGCTTCCACAATAGCATAGGGCTACACTGGGGTAATGCAAGATGTGAGTATTCAGCCAAGGCCACAGTCTCACTAAAGCTAAGAAGTGAGACTAAACTCTACATAGCACTTATCAGTGCCAAGTAACAAAAGTGGTTCAGCAACTTCCATCCAAGCAAAGACCTACTTGCAAAGATCTTTCACTACATGCTAAGCTCATCTTGTAGGAAACCTCTAGATTTAACAAACCATAGGGCTCCAGTAGTGGGTATATAGCTGTAGGGTTCTTTGCAGATGTTTCTGTAACTTTTGTTTTTTTATGGCTAGGATTGTTAACCCTAAGCCAACCTCTTTTACCTTGGGGAGAGGTGATCCAAATTTGTCTGGTCTCTACCCTTTGACCTGTCCAGTTTGGATGACACTTCCAGAAGCTGTAGCTCCTGCTGGCACAGCTCTCCAAGTCCTTGAGACACACAAGCCACCTCCTGATCTTGATCACAATGGACTAGATTGTGAACAGAACAAGAGACAGTCATCAACAAGGCATTCGGTGGACACTTTTCAAACAGCTAGAGAACATTGATTTTGCTGATGATGTTGCCCTCCTTTCATGCCGACATGAAAGCATGGAAGAAAAGGTCATAACGCTAGACAAAACTGCCTCAGTGACTGAACTGAACATTAACAAGGGAAAGACCAAGACAATGAGGATCAACCAGTCCAACTACAACACCATCATATTGGGAGGGGATGACCTGGAAGATGTGGAGCCGTTCACCTACTTGGGGGGTATTATGGGCACAGCTGGAGGAACAGACAAGGATATCAGTGCCAGGATAGGGAAAGCAACAGCTGCATTCAAGACTCTGCATTCCCTATGGAATTCACAGATAATATGTGTGAAGAAACTGTGGATCTTCAACACAAATGAGAAGAGTATGCTCTTGTATGGATGTGAGACCTGGCATACTAAAATGTCTTCAAATCACAAGCTGTAGACATTAACAAAAACATGCCTAAGGCAAATTCTTCACATTAAATGGCAAGACTTTGTCACAAATGAGGAACTTGGAAAAGAGCAGGACAAGAACCAATTGACACTGAAATCAAGAGAAGAAAGTCGGGATGGCTAGGCCAAACTTTTGGAAAAGCATCATCTAGCATAGTCTGTCAAGCTCTCGCATGGAGCCCACTTGGAAAACACAAAAGAGGAAGACCTCAGACAACATGGAGAAAATCTATTGAGTCTGAAAGACAACAACTGAAGTACTCATGGAGTCAGTAGAAGTTTTGTCCTGAGACAGAGAGTGAAGTGGAGGAGACTTGTAGATGACCTATGCTCCACTCAGAGTACAAAGGTTAAGTAGTAGTAGTAGTAGTAGGACTCCAGGGTTTTGCTTTTTTTCCCAGAAGATACTTAGCTACTATGGTACTAGGTGTGGTACATGATCAGCGAGAACCAAAACCAAATGCTGGTGATTTCATCTGAACAAGAAGTTATGCCTTTATCCTGAATACATAAAGTAGTTGTAAGAAATCAGAAGGCTGTGATTGCACCAACTTTACTACTGGATGCACAAATCATACTGTAATAGAATCACTGGTCATAGCAAGATGAGGCCATAAAGACATTGCAGAAACAATACTTTAAGCTGATGCCTATTATTATTCTTGCGATATCTCTATAGCCTCATACTGCTGTTGCTGATGGTGTGATTAGTCTCTTTTATGTATCTACAAATACTACTTTATTTTAGCATCCCGCTCTCCAGCTATCCACTTCACATGCAACAAGGGCTGCGTATTATCCACTGATCTATTTAGTATAAAGGCTCTTGAATCAGGATGTATTATTGTTCCTTTAGACAAAACCTCAAAATTGTGCCTATTTTCAGATAGAAACCAAACACAGACGTTCGTGCAATTTCCACTTGAAATCATAAAACCACAAAGGATGACCACCTAATCATGAGGATATTTTCAAGCACAACTCCCAGTTCCTAGAGAACCAGAATATGCTTTCCAGCTCAGGACAATCTTGGTGGGATTGGAAAAGAAATAGGATAAAATATGGAAATTTTAAAGGTCAGATTGCATTTCTTTCTCTGTATTTATTAATATGGTAAAGGACAAAGCACTGAAAAAAGTATGGGAAGCAAAAACTGTTGATACTGTGACAGACATAGCAATTTCCTGCCATATCTTTCAGAGCTCTTAATATTATTAAGTTTATGTATTATTGCAGGGCAGGGGTTGTGTGTAATTTTTAGGGAAAGGATCACCACAGACCACCAGGAGTGAAGAACAATGAAGGATGATTAGACAAATTCACAGTCTGTAACATGGCCATAGAGATACCACAGCATGGAGAGGCTCACATATATAGTTTCCACTGGATTCTCCAGAGACAACAGAGAAAGAGTGACTTTTGGATAAATAATCTGGGTTTAAATTTATTCAAGGCTTTCCTCCAGGAGATGGACACAACCTAAGTGCAGGACTCTACACTTGTCTTTGTTGAACCTCATCAGATTTCTTTTGGCCCAATGCTCCAGTTTGTTAGGTCACTTTGGACCCTCTCAGTACCCTCCAGCACATCTACCACTCTCCCCAGCTTAGTGTCATCCACACACTTGCTGAAGGTGCAATCCATCCCATCATCCAGATCATTAATGAAGAGGTTGAACAAAATTAGCTCCAGGACCAACACCAGGAACACTCCACTTGATTCCAATTGCCAACTTGGCATTGAGCCATTGATCATTACCTATCAAGTCCATCAACCTAGCCAGCTTTCTGTCCACTTCTATCCATTCATCCAAGTCATACTTCTTTAACTTCCTGATAGGAATACTATGGAAGACTATATCAAAAACTTTGCTAAAGTCAAGGTATCCTCAACTTTCCCCATATCCATAAAGCCAGTTATCTCATTGTAGAAGGCAATTAGGTTGGTCAGGCATGACTTGACCTTGGTGAATCCATGTTCAATGTTCCTGATCAATTTCCTTTCCTCCAAGTGTTTCAAAATGTATTCTTCGAAGAACTGCTGCATGATTTTTCCAGGGACTGAGGTGAGGCTGACTGGTTTGTAGTTCCCCAGGTCCTCCTCCTTCCCTTTTTAAAAATGGGCATTACATTTGCCTTTTTCTAGTTGTCCAGGACCTTCCCTGAAAAGATAATGATAGATAATGGCTGGTGGTTCTGCAGTCACATCAGACAACTCTCTCAGCATCCTCAGATGCATCAGATCTGGCCCCATTGACTTGTTCTTGTCCAACTTTTCTAAATAATCCTTAACCTCTTCCTTCACTATTGAGGGCCGGTCATGTTTCCATGCTGTGCTACCCAGTGCAGCAGTCTGATAGCTGACCATATCTGTGAAAAATGAGGCAAAAAAGCACTGACTACTTGAGCTTTTTCCATATCATCTGTCACTATGTTGTCTTCCACATTCAGTAAGGATCTCACACTTTCCTTCATCTTCTTCTTCTGGCTAACATATTTGAGAAACCCTTCTTGTTATCCTTCACATCCCTTACTAGCTGCAACTCCTATTGCTTATCTGTCTTCCTGATTACACCCCAGCATGCTCAAGTAATGTTTTTATATTCCTCCCTAGTCATCTGTCCAAGTTCCCACTTCTTGTAAGCTTCATCTTTGTGTTTAAACTCACTAAAAGTTTCTCTGGTAAGCCAAGCTGGGATCCTGCCATATTTACTATTCTTTCTGCACACTGGGGTGGTTTGCTCCTATACCCTCAATAAGGCTACTTTAAAATACAGGCACTCCCCAAGTTACAAACATCTGGCTTAAGAATATCCACACATATGAATGCACACCTCCAGCCTCAGGGGAGCAGACAAGCACAAGTGGTGGCAAGCCATGTGAGCTGGAGGGCTGTGGCCAGCCTTATCCTCCCTGCTTCTGCCCCTCCGGCTGTGCCCCAGCTCCTGCAGCCAGCTCCATCCCCTGTCCTCTCTCCCGCTCTGGCCCACAGGTTCAGCACCAGCTCTGGCAGCCCCTGGATATCCCCTCTGCAGGCTCTGTGCCCAGTCACCATTCACTAGGAGAGGGAAAACAGTGTAAGCTCAGAGTGGAGGACTCCAGAGGAGCAGGGAACAGCTGGCTGCTGAAGAGAAGTGTGCCCGGGATACAGGGCTAGCTGCATGAGCCAGTGCAAAGCCATGGGGCAGGAAGCAGCTGGGGGATGGGGCTGGCTGCAGGAGGTGGTACACAGGCTTCGGGCGGGGAAGAGGACTGAGACTGAGGGGTGCTGCTGGGGAATGGGAGCTGATGAAGAGTTGATGCAGAGCCCATGGAGGGGAGGAGGAACAGCTTGGGGCTGGGTCTGTACATATCTGTTACTCAGTTGCTTGTTCACTGCTTTCCTAGTGAAAACAGTGTGCATTTGTTTCCTTCGTGAGCCAGAAAATTACCCTAATCACAGCTGATTAGTGAACCAGTAGCAGTAGTGATACACCTGTAATTATTAGTATTACAAACATATATTTTTCTATTTTTTTGTTGCAAATATACCTCTCTCACCCAGTAACGGCCCCACATCTTCCCTGATAACCTTCTTATTGTTAACATGCCTGTAGAAACCCTTCCTGTTACCCTTCACATCCCTTGCCAGCTGCAGTTCCAATTGTGCCTTTGCTGTCCTGATTACTGCCTGGCATTTTTCAGCCATATATTTATACTCCTCCTTAGTCATCTGTCCAAGTTTCCACTTCTTATACACATCCTTTTTTGAGTTTAAGCTAACCAAGGATTTCCTTGTTAAGCCAACCTGGCTGGTTACCATATTTGCGTTTCTTACTATGCAGCGGGATTTTTTGTCCCCGTGCCTTCAGCAAGACTTATTTAAAATACTGCCAGTTCTCCTCAGATCTTTTCCCCTTCATCTTCATTTCACAGGGGATCCCGACCATAGTTCTTTCAGGGAGTCAAAGTCTGCTGTTTTGAAATCAAGGGTCTGTATATTACTGCTCACCTTTCTTCCTTTTATAAGGATCCTGAAATCTACCATCTTGTGATCACTGCAGCCCAGGTTGCCATCCACTTCTATATCTCCTACTAGTTCTTCCGTCTTTGTGAGATGCAAGTCAAGTTGTGCATGGCCCCTGATTGGTTTCATCAGCACTTGCACGAGGAAGTTATCCCCAACATTATTCAAAAACTTCCTGGATTGTCTGTGTGCTGGATTGTCCTGGATTGTCTGTACTGGTCTCCCAACAAATGTCTGGATAATTAATGTCTCCCATGAGAACCAGGACCTGTGAACTGGAAGCTTCTCTTAGCTGTCTGAAGAAATCCTCACCTACCTCATCTCCCTGATCTGGCAGTCTATAGCAGACACCAAACTACAATATCACCTCTAAGCTTAACCCAAAGACACTCAACTGGCTTTTCTCCCTCCTTATACTGTAACTGAGCAATCATAATACTCCCTCACATAGAGCACAACTCCTCCTCCTTTTCTCCCCTGCCCTTCCTTCCTAAAGTTTATACCCTTCCATGACTATGCTCCAGTTATGCTAATCATCCCACCAAGTCTCCGTCATTTCAACTACTTCATACTTTTTAGACTGTGCCAAGGCCTCTAGTTCCTCCTGTTTGTTTCCCAGGCTTCTTGCATTTTTTTCTGCAGCTATATAATCTTAGACGCAGGCAAACTAAAAGGGAGAGAGGTGGAGCCACAACACCATTCAGACTGCATGCATTTTTTGGAAAGCTCAGGTACGGACCTGAACTCTGTTGCTGTGGTCAACCACAGACCCATCAATATATAGGGGGTGCAGACAATCCATAAGGTGTGTAGTTTGGAAGAAGAGCGTGTAAATATATTTGCTGTGAAGGCCCCATCATATTATTACAGCCAGGCAGCACCATTAATTGAGGTTTCATGGGTACGTCAGAGAGCAGGATTTAGGCTATCCTGTTTACATACAAATACAAGGGCACACTCCACATTTATGTTGAAGATCTGTTGTTTCATCTTCACAGACATTATTTGTGAACTCCATATGCAATGAAGAGCCTTGAATGCAGCTGTTGCTTTCCCTATCCTGGCATTGATATCCTTATCTTTTCCTCCATCTATGCCCATAATACTCCCCAAGTAGGTAAACTGCTCCACATCTTCCAGGTCATCCCCTCCTAGTATGACGTTGTTCCTGGACTGGTTGATCCTCATTGTCTTGGTCTTTCCCTTGTTAATGCTCAGTCCAGTCACTGAGGCAGTTTTGTCCAGTGTTGTGACCTTTTCTTTCACGTTTTCATGTTGGTGTGAAAGGAGGGTGACATCATCAGCAAAGTCAATGTCCTCTAGCTGTTTAAAAAGTGTCCACGGAATGCCTTGTTGATGGCCATCTGTTGTCCTGTTCATAATTCAGCCCATTGTGATCAAAAACAGAAAAGGTGACAATAGGCACCCTTGTCGCACTCCTGACAGCATGCTGAAGGATTCTGTCAATACACCATTGTGAATAACTTGCCATGTCGAGGGTACATATGTTGAATGATTCAAATTAATAATTTTGGATGGGATGCCATGGTGTTGCACCAATTTTCACAAAGTATCTCTGTCAATGCTGTCAAAGGCTTTTTCAAAGTCCATAAAGGTTATGTACGGGGCGAGTTCCACTCGAGTGACTATTCTGTGATCACTTCGGAAGCCGGCCTGTTCGTCCCTGAGTGGTCTATTGATTTCTGTCTTCATTCACTTCTATGGATATGAGACCTGTCATACCAAAAAGTCTTCAAATCACAACCTACAGACATTCATAAACAGATGCCTGAAGTACAACCTTCACATCAAATGTAAAGACTTTGTCACAAATGAGGAGCTTTAGAAGAGAGCAGAACAAGAACCAATTGACAATGAAATCAAGAGAAGAAAGTGGGGATGGCTAGGCTACACTCTCAGAAAAGCATCATCCAGTATAGTCCATCAAGCTCTCACATGGAACCTGCAAGGAAAATGCAAAAGAGGAAGACCTTGGACAACGTGGAGAAGATCTACTGAGACTGAAAGACAACAACTGGGATACTCCTGGAGCCAGCTAGAAGTTTTGTCCCAAGACATGATGAAGTGGAGGAGACTCGTAGAAGACATATGCTCCATGCAGTGTACAAGGGTTAAGTAGTAGTAGTAGTAGTTTAAATACAGATATTTAAATATTCAAAAGAAACAGGAGAACTGAAAGTAAGGGAAGAGCCAAATGTATCTAAGGGATATGTTAAGAAAAATCATGAGATTATCTAATTCTGATATACCTTGTTGCAGGAGAGAAAGTTCATGGTAGCAGTTTCTTTCACAATCTAAGCATTGCTGGCAACACCAGTGGGAAGAGAAGTGAGATTGCAGCTGATACCTATTGCTCATCATTCTGTAGGTCAGAGACAGCCTGAGTCATCGGTGAGGACTCTCCACTGAATGGTGGGCAGATATTTATACAGTAAATCCACTTCCATGGAAGTTACAGGGTATGGGAACTTCCTGTCTGCACAACCCCACCCTCAGCACAGTTAATCCAAGTCATGGACGAAACTGCCAAGAGTAGATGATTAGTGAAAGATTGAGTGTACTGGATTCTCCAATTACTACCCTGTACAATGCAAATGATTTGCCTTTAAAGCTGTCCCCAGTTTCTGAGAATCATGTGTTTAAGAAAAGAAAAGCAATCAGATCAAATGGCAGGATTTCCAACATAACTTTATTTGATTAACTATTTCCCTTCCGGCTCTTCAATTATGTTTATTAGGCTTCATGTTATATTAGACTGGGTCATATTAGTCAGCAATGACACAAATGTAACACTCTATGAAAGGATGTAACATAAGTTGACAATACAGAAATTCTAATGCATTGTTGCATACCCGTTACTCATGGTCTCCTTAGGCAGAGAGTGAGTATCTAATCCACCGTGGTTTATGAAAGTTCTTTTGGATGGTATTAATAAAACTACATGGCTGTGTGGTGGAATCTAGCTAGTCATCTTCAACATTGTTCCTTGCCTGTGAAATTGCCAAATTGCAGAAGAGCTCAAGGGAGCAAGAGTCAGTATGAACCATTTCCCTCTAGAAGTCTTTTTATGGAAAGGGCCCATAATATCCACAGCTATGTTCTGAAATTGAACCTCAGTTATGGGGAGTGGCTGGAGAGATGCTATGTCCTGGTCTTGGGGCTTCCTTACTTGCTGGCATACCTCACAAGACTAGACATAACTAGATACATTCTAGCCCATCCCTTCTCAGTCTAATGACTTTCCCAGGTGGTCTTTGGTTCTGTTCACCCCAGCATGGACTCTATGATGATCCCAAGCTAAGCTCAAGAGTTTTTCCCTGTACGTAATTGGAATACCAACTGTCTCTTAGCATGCCAGTCCTTGTGCCCACCAGAAAGAATCTCTTTGTGTAAAAGTCCTCTTTCTACTACATACCTGGGCCAGTTAAAAGAGCTGAGAGGCAGTGGGTCACTCTGGGCCGCCATTCAAGCTCCATTGAGGCTCTGATCAGCCTCCTGCCTTGAACTGCTTTCTCAGTGCTGGAGATGTCAGCTCCTCACTGGATTGTGGGATCAGGCTTTGTTCCTCTGGAAGTGATGCAGCTGAGGTGGATATCTGTTCTGGTTGGGAACCACTTTCTGCTGGTGGATTGTATTGTATTGCAGGCTCTGGTGATGCCTCTTTCACTGGTTCAGTTGCTGCTGCATGATCCATGGTGCCCTCTGCTGCTGACTCCAATTTTGTCATTGGTTCATTGGCTGATTCCAGCTCTGGGGCTGATTCCACCTGGATTTCAGGAACTGGATTTGCTGCTGCAGTTGGGATTTCTCGTCTGGGGTCTGGCCCCATCACCTCTGTCTGGGTCTCTAAGCCTAGGGTATCTAGGTACACAGACAGGTCACTGGTAGAAAGCTCAGGAACTGGGTTAGGTGTGGAGGCCTGCTTAGCCCTGTTACAGGTGACCATTCCTACCCACTGTATTTGTTTCACATGGTTAGCTGGCATAGGATGTGGTTTCTGGGCACAGCTAAAGAAATCAATTCAGGGTACCTTTGTTTCAAATCCGGGCTACTTATAGCCCCAGGCTGGGATTTCCTTTTCACTAAGGCAAATCCAACCAGCCACCACAGCACCTCTGCCAGCCCCAATGGCCAGCCAGAAGCCACCCAAACAAACCCACAGACTTCTCAGCTGATATACCAGCCCAGACCAACAACTCCCAAATTTAGGTAAGAGGCTCTTAAACCTGTTTCACCAACCACCACACAGATTCTTCCAGACCCCAAAGGGCCCAGCCCTAGACCCTGGTCAATATATACTTGAATCTTATCCAAGCAACACACTCACCAGTTTTTTAGATCTAATACCTAAAGGTTTATTAATATAAAAGAAAGAACAGGGTTAGAGAAAAGAATTGTTAAAGCAATACTTTATATGCATCAGTCATAAGTACTGATGCAGGCCAGTGATGTTATTTGCTGATTCTTGAGAATCTCTGAAAGTTCATTTCAGATTACCTAGATTCAGTCATTGGAGCATTGTATATCCAGCCCGCTGGGGTCCACATGCTGGCACATGGACCTTTGGAGACCACAAGACAAAAGATCCAAGATGGACACTGCTAAATCCACATCATGCCTCTGAGGGATGGGCCCCCAGTCCAGACAGGCTTAACTCATGAGGACTGAAGAAGAAAGAAAGTACCTGCCAGGGCCCATTTTATAGCTTTTCATGTGTGGATGGAAAATTCCATTCTTCTCTGTAGGTCTTGGCTTACCGCCAACCTAGTGGGCCACCATGCTGAGTTTCCATTCGTTTCAGTCCCAGTAGGTAAACCCCACCATCACAAAATTGATGTTGGCCATCTGGGCCTTTGATCAGTCTATTGTCCTGGCTGGGGTGGAGCCCCACCTCCCTTTGTGAACGTCAGCATTGAAACATTTCTCATATAGCTGCAGAGCTAAAAATCTATAACTTTCACTTACGTACATGATACAGACACACAAGTAGTATACATAGATTTAGGGTATCATCAGCTTTCATTTGACACCCCACATGGCATCCCTAGCACAATATTTGGGGCCAATAGCCACACTGGACATATAAAATGGTTTCCAGACCCGCTATTAAAAGTCGAGCCATATGACAGTATATAACATGCAACTTGGCTGTAGTCAGGTCAAAAGAGTCCGTCTTGAAGGGTCAAACTTTTACTTGAGCCCCTGGGTCAATGAGTTTGGGGTTTACTAGGGACTGGTGGATCGCAGACACCTGGGCTGCAGCTACACTGCATTCCACTTTCAGAAATGAAATGCAAATGAGTGAGATCAAAAATGCAAATAAGGTGCAGATTTACATACCTTGCACTTCATTTGCAGATTCTGGAAGCAAAACCAGCCATGTAGTTGGAATTCTTTCAAAAGCAAACAAACACTATTTTCAAAAGAACCCTTCTTCCTGTTTTGTTTCAGGAAGAAGAGTTCTTTAGAAAACTGGGTTTGTTTTCAAAGGAACCCTGTCTGCACAGCTGTTTTTGCTTCCGGAAAAGGTTTCTGGAAGAGAGATCAAGTGAGAATATACAAATAAAGCACAAGATATGTAAATCCATGCCTCATTTGCATTTTCTATCTTCCTTACTTGCATTCTGCTTCCAAAAGTGGAATAGTGTAGCCGCAACCCTGTGGTCCAGTGTCTCTCTATCCAGTAACTTTCTTTTGACCCACACTGATTGTTTCCCTTTGCTCTGTGGATATCTGAGAGGCATTTGGGCCTGAGGACTCTTGGTGTGACCCCAGAGCAATGAACTGCACTCTGTTGGTGTTCTTGGGGCAGTTGGCTTTTACATACCCCAGCTCATTACATTTAAAACAGTGCACAACTGGTATATCGTTGGAGCAACGTGGGTTGCTGGAGAATGGGGTGTTGAGATAAGAGTATATCTGTGGCCTCCCTAGAGGTGGATAGCTTCCTTCCATGCGAAGTGGGTTCTTGAATTGACCCCTGTGGTAGGATGCTTCCTCTGGGTGTCCCTTCTGGTGACCCCATAAACTGCTGGTAACTTTGTTTTGCTTCTGTACTTCCGCCCATTTGGTTCCAATCGCCCCCCTCCGCTACTACAGATTTAGAATTTTTATCTATCTCTGTAGGAACACCCTCTAAGAACTGTTTAAATTTCACCAGGAAAAATAGCTCTTCCCAAGTCATAGCCTCTGCTCCTTTTACCCATGTCTCCCCATTTGTGTCAGTATTGCAGACATGTTGGGCAAATAGCAGGTCTGCTCTCCACCTAAGGGCTCTGAAACAGCAATGAGCCTCATTGGGGAGGACCCCCATACTAACTTTGGCCTTCTGTTTAAAGAGGTTATAATCATTCATGCTCTCCATTGGCATTTTAGTTGCCACTCTAATTAAGGGCCCAGTGTGTTGGGATCTTACACTGATCAGGTACTGATCTGGAGCGGGGAGATATTGTATATTGACAGACCATCTCAAAATTTATGAAGAAGTCTTCTATATTATATCCCACTTGGTACACGATGAACTTTCTAGGATGTTGAGTAGTGATAGGAGCTGGGGCGAAGTGGTGAGATGGTGTACCTGGAGCATCCTGCTTCCTAGTCTTCTGTTCAATTTCTGCCAGCTTTGCTGCTAATTCCACCTCCATATGCTTAACCTCTGCAAACCTCATCTTACAAAGAACTCCATCTCCTCCTTAGTGAGCTTGCACCCTGAGTTTCATTGTGTGACAGGTGTAGGGCTGTTCTCCCAGGACTCTGCGTCTACTGGGCTACTTCTCCCTGACACCTCAGAGCCGAGGTCCAGTCTGCCGTTCTTGGACTGGAACATTTGGCTCATGTCTGGGGTTGTCTTTGCCTTGGTGTGCTGATTTGGGAAGATGGGTTTCTCCAGGGCTTTTATGCCTGACTACAAATGCATGCACTGGGCTGTTTTCATGGTCTATTCTAACCTAGCTATCCAGTTACACAGAAAGCCCAGAAAAAAATAAACTGTTTGGGTTGGACTCTCTGGCTTTGTAGTAGAACCTTCTATGTGCCTTTTCCCCTTAAGGCAGCAAAAGAAAAAAAAAATCACAAAACTTCCAAACAGCAAAAGACTGGAAAAAATGGTCCTTTTAAAACCCGGAGGTCTTTGTTCCTAGTTCAAAACAATCCCACCAGTGCTGCCTCATGTCAAGGCCAATCCACCTTCTGCACTGGGTGGATAGAGGGACTTAACCTAAGGGAAAAGATTAAAGGCTGGTCTATGCACAGCACTCTTACCTGGTTAATAAGAGGTTGGGCTTTTGAATGGATTTCAGTTAAATCTGTGCAAATCTGTATGTGGACAAACAAATCACTTTGTAACTGATTTATATTCCTTAAACTGATTCCTTACTGGTTTAAGCTAAATTGATGTATGACAGTTGTAAACTAATTTAAGTGTGTTCAGACAGGAGTTCGCAATACTTTAACTAAATAAATTTTTAATACACCAGCTAGAAAAACCAGTAGTAGAGATAAGGCCTAATACAAGTAAGAATATAAGAAATTAATCCTTCACTGGAAGGGTGATGAACTAGATCAGGGGCATGCAAAGGGGTGGGAGAGGGGGGCATGAAATTTCATAAGGGAACACAATATTATTGGCTGCTGCATCTCAGGCTCATCCATCTTATTAAAAATGTTGAAACATGTTAATGTTTTTATATATGTGTATTGACATTTATATACCAATTAATAAAGTTTTTACATTGTAGATACTTTTCTTAACACAAACCCGAAGGGTTTTTCTTTATATGAACATAACCAGAATTTCCATTGGTTTGGATTACATTAGACAGGTTGGGGGGCCCTGCTAATTTCAGGGATGAAAAGTGGGGCCTGACATAAAAAGCTTGCTCACCCATGGACTAGATAATGTAATTTTTTCCATCTTTCTTTTCAGTAATTGATTCAGTCATTTATGAGTCATTTATATAACATAGGCTCTAATATTGTACCTGTAGCCAACTGGTCACAACAAATGCTATCTGGAGAATTTTGCCACCCGATGCTGTCTGCAGAATAGGTAAATAAGAGCCATTGTTTGTTACTGCTATGAAGTAACCGAGGGGTAGCTATGTTAGTTTAGTTTGTTACTGCAGTTACTTATGCATGCAAAGGGCTGCAGGTGCAATTACAGAGGCGGCTTTGAGGCCCTTTAAAAATGTGATCTGTCAAGTGTGAGCATTTATACTGCTCATTCTTATGGTTCATCTGAAACAAACGTAAATTGAAAATCTAAAATTAGCTCACTGGGTCAATTAAGCTGATTGGTCCATCATAGATTGATTAAAATGCACTCGCCAGGAAGAGAGAGGAAATTTCATTGCATTGAATAGAAAGAAATGTCCCTGAGGTTTCTCAGAGAGGCACAATCAAGAATACAGCTCAATAAAAGGTAATGAATAAAGAGCACTTCCCACAATTGCCTTTCACCTTGCCTGGTGCTGTGGAGGTTGTGGTGACCACACTGGAGTCCAATTGTTCAGCAGAGCCTTCTTGAAAGGTCAGGTACAGCCCTAGTCACACTGTATGATGCCTTTGATTCCAGCTGAGAGGGTTTTTTCAGCTTTGAAACTCCCACACAGGTGAGTGGTGTGTGTAGTCATCAAAAACCAGATGGAGCGGGGAAAAGGCTTTTTTTTTCTCTCTCTCTCTCTCACACACACACCTTAAATGCTTCTTCTGAGAGCACTAAGAAAATCTTTTTCTCTGTCTTTTTCAAGGTCATGCTCCTGCTTTTTGCTCACTCTATATCTGGCAAGCTGTTTTCTATTTCTATCCATTTTTGAATGCTTTTCTTTCTTCTTCTTCTTCCCCCACTGGTAGACTAGACTCCTATTTTCCTCCTCCTAACAATGCTACCATATGGTCCTATTATTCAAAGCTCTGTAAACATGTTGTACTGCAATATTGGAAAAAATAATTAGGTTCCACTCTGGTGTATGGCCACGTGCAATGAAAGACTTTTGCTGGAAATTCTGGAACGAAAGTGTTGTGAATAATTTGGCCCTCCACCCACCAAAAAATGGTGTCCAGCACTAAACAAAAGTCTTCCCCAATAGGCATTTGCACTGCTTTGAGAAAGAAATGCAAATCATGATTAGTGTTTTGAGAAGTGGCTAGGGAAATATCTCCCTGGAGAAATAAAATGTATGTTTAGACCCCATACATGCTGAACAGATAACCAATTATTTACACCCAGTAATCCAAAAACCCCTTCTGTGCCCTGTGGGGAATACAACATATGTCTAGCAAATTATTAACCATATGCTTCTGTGGACACACACTCCCTCAGACTTTCTTCTAGTCTGTTGCAATTAATGGCTGCTTGGTAAAGGCACTTGGCCTCAGAATGCATGCTGTATTTGCATATTTTACACCTGAAGGCTGTGTCAGGGCAGAAACAGACTTGGGTGATTACAGCTAAAAAGAAGTAAAGAGGTATTTTCAGATTATTTTCTCTCTAGAGATTCTAAATCTCAAAATTTTTGGTTTGTGGGGGATTTTTAATTTTTGGCTGGAGGTTTCCTTGAGGAACAGATGACTAAGAGAAGTAGCTTTTTCAGCCCTGGATGGAAGAAGGCAGGGATGTTCTCCACAGACAGCTTTTCTCCCAAATGTAAATTGGTCACTTAAATTAAATAGGTGTTAGCAAGACCAGAAGAAGGGCTATATTTTGGAGAGGAGGAGGGCTGGACAACTGCACTACACATTTCTTCTGATTGATTGGGCTTCAGTCTCTTGTAATGCCAGAACCTCCTAGTTCTCAGCAGAAACTGGGAAAATGTGATGTTTCTAATGAAATAAACAAGCCTCTTTTAACAGGCTTCTCTTATATATTATTAAGCAGTAACAAAAAAACTTTTTTCCCTCATTGCGGATGCTATGGTCATGAGCATGTTATGAATCTATACAGAAAAGAATAGACTAGTATAAAGGGAAGTGCTTTATTGTGACAAAGCACTTGCTAGTTATCCTTCCTAAGAGGAACCAACTGATTTAGCCTGCAGCTACCCTCCTCCAGTAAGAAAGGTTGTCCCAGATAAGCAAGACTAGGGTAATGTTAGACAAATTACCTTGACTAGAGAGCCTTAAATTCTTGTCAGTATTAATGCTCATTGAGTTAAACTGATCCAGGCATTTTTCCAAGGATTTATCCTCAAAGGGCACCTGTTGTACAATCTATTTTGATTCATGTTCTATAGACCTCAGCCTGGAGGAGATATTGTCCTTTTCTGTGGCTGACAGCCAGGTGTCTTTGCTCCAAAGACCAGCTTGTCCCAGGAGCTGACTATGTGGGGATTTGTTTTCAGTCTGTTTGAATTAGTTTGGCTTCATGAGCAGAAGGCTTCAGTGTACTCATGGTGCACTATAATTTACCAAGGTAAGTGATAAATGTCTCTAAATAGGTTGCACAAGTGTAAATACCACTAAGCTGTATTGGACAAAGAGTGGGCGTACCTCTCCTAGCACATTGAGTCCCCAGTCCTGAATTTTCTGTACATATTCTCTGTATATGATTTGAGTCCCTGATTACTTTGTATCAGATGCAAGAACACTGACATTTTAAATAAGTTGTATACACACATCTGTGCTGTCTTGTCCTATTGAGGATCTCTTCCTGCCCCCATTATAGTATTGAATTTTGGGAGGGAACTTTGTTACCTGGGGACTATTTATTTTTCGTGCTAATAGTAGATCACTAGACATCTCAGCTAGAAGCTGAGTAAGATGGACATGTGAAAAGTCTGTGATTGTGATTGAGGTGGTCTGAAGCCTCCATGAACCATTTGTTCTAGAAGACAGGAAGCCCCTTTTTTGTGCTCAGGGGTGTCTATTGTAAAGTTACTTTTGTCATTAACATTGACTTGTATTTCAGTGATTTATGCTGGCTGCTGTGTGAACAAAATTGGAACAAAAAGAAGTGAGAGTGAGTGGCAGAACTCAATCTCCAACATAAAATGGTATAAGAGGGTCTTTGGGCCATATGTGCCAGAACTGCAACTGTAACTGACAGATGTGAAGTTCTCAGGGTACACTACCCTCTAGTTAAAGCCTGGAATCCAGCCTCTTTCAATTAGTAGGCATTTCTTTCAGCAGAAGAGAGAAGCAGTTTTTTAAAAGGAAGCATGTACCTTAAGTATCTGCAGATAAACTTTGGAAACCATCTGGAATGGATGGGAACTTCCAGAAACTGTAGTACAAGGATGGGAAGTGCAGGTGTCTGGTCTCACTGCCTGTCTGTGCACTTCTGATGTAAAAGAACAAAGACACAACTTACTCTTTAAACTGCCACAGACTGCTGGAAAAAGCTCCGGAGGTACAGCTTCTCTCTGAGATTCTGTATCACCATGATACTTCAGTGGATGTAAGCCAGTACATATTCAGCAGAGTAAAAGGATAGGCCTGGGAGTCAAAAGAACAGGATTGTATCCCCTCTCTCCCAAGAACTTCCTAAGTAACTTTGGCCAAGTCACGTCTCATGAGTCTTTTGTACAAAGAGGATAGGGCTTCCCTGTCGCACAGCAGTGCTCCCGTCTGATTTTTAAGAGGTGGAGCTGAGCTGCGAGGTTCAGAGTTTTGGGGGTTATTTAGAATGAGGTTTGAGTGTGAGCCAATTAATATTTTAGGTGGTTTTGAAATCTTTGACTGGAAGGTGCTGCAGAAGTGTAAGGGGAATCAGTGTTGGTGTTGCCTGGAACAGCATTTCTGCTGAATTACATCACTATGCCCTCCCATTGTAATATGGGGGTGGTGTTAGGAAGTAGTGTTAAACTGCAGCATTATCCACTAGCCTGGCCTTCTAATCCCATTTTAAGACAACACTGGGTATCCAGTTAAAATTTTATATTCAGACAAGAGTATTCCGTCCGTTGAGCTCAGCTCTTACTAGAGCTGGGGGAGCAATGTAAATAAATGTGTTATACAGAAATTCATGGGATTTAGCATCAGTAACTCTTTAACAAAAGGATGGCTTTCAGTATAAAAAGAAGCTATCAAAAATAACCCTGGAAGAGTTCTGTTGTGTTCATCCATTGTATATTACTGCATGTCTTCACTTTTCATCTGCTAGCTTCAGAGAGGCTCCAAACAAAAGATTCTTTGTCATGAAAATCACCCACCAACCTCTGCCAACTCTCAGTCAAGAAAACAATGAGATGTAGAGCCAGATGTGCCACCCACCAAAAGTGTGTGTATGAGGTGTAGAATTAAAGGAAGGAGAGAGAAATCTGCTCTCAATAAATCCCTCTTTCTTCTGCAAAAACAACTCTGCCAGAGAACTGGCTTAAAATGGTTCCATTTTTGTAGTGCAGTTTGGTCCACCAGCCTTCAGTTGTTCTGTCCTTTGTTTTAACTTGATTATAGGGACTCTCTTTCCAACAACATGAAAATCATTTGTCCCATGCAGCTCACATAACTGAGTCTGTGCCTGGTCATCAACACTACTGCTTGAGGCTGAAGAGCTAACTCAGGGTGAACTGGGAACATGGAAGTGGACAGAACAAGACTGGACATGTTCGCAGTGGGACTGAATTTTCCTGCAGATCTGAATCCAGAACCAAAGTGATGGGAGTCCCAGGGGAATTTCCCAAGGCAAACTCTGTTTGGTTAAAGCAACCTGTGAGCATTTTCCTTCCTAATGCCCATCCTGTTGGGGTTTGATAAGTCCTCATTGACTCTGAATGCTGTAGAGCACAAAAGATTTGTAGATGAGGCTGGTGAGCAACTTTCATCAAATAAGTGGGAAACTGAAAAGTGGCTAACTCTGAGGATTCCACTGGGAGGTGTGGCTTGTGAGTGGAGCCTGCTTAAGATGGCAGTAAGTCAGCTGGTTGTGTCTCAGAGGCTTGGCATGGCCATGTCTGCTCCAAAATATATTCAGGTTAGGTCTAAAGCTGGGGCTACTCTAAATGAGCCAGGCCATTTGCCCACATGGCATTCATGTACATGTATGATAATGTGCACAAGTCTCATGAAAGGACTGTTGAACACAGTAGCCAGAGACAGTCGGGCGGGCGGGGATGACAAAGTGAGGGCAGCTGGCTTTAGCAGTGGTAATGATCATGTTTAGTCCATGTGAGCATGCTCAGTACAAACCCAGGTGCAAATTTGATGCAAGGGGGAGGCGACTCCCCCCCACATGCCTTCATACACCGCTTCTGACAGTAGCCCATGCTTTAAAACAAGGGTGGAGCTAAATAGTTATCACATTAGCACAGACTCCTAACAAAGAAGTTTATCAATGGGGACAACTGAAGGAGGTGAAATGAGAGGTCTTCGGTATCCATTGGAATGCAGTGGAGTAGGTAAACTGGGTAAAGAGTGTTTGCTAAAAGCTGGACTAGCTCTTCCTAAAGACACAGCAAAACTAGTATATAGTTCCAGGTTTTTGGAGAACTCAGCATTCAATGTGTGTCCACAGTGCTTTGAAAATCCAACTCCAAGGGCCTTCCATCCAAGGATTTGAAAGTGCTTTGCAAAGTCTCTGCCAGCATAGCCTCCGAATGCAGATGCAGTGTACATTGACAGAGAGAGTTACTTTGCTTGAGTAGTTTCAGAGAGGTAGCCGTGATAGTCTGTTTCCTCAAAAACAAGGAGGAGTCTGTCCTTGCAGAGGTGAGTGGTGATGGGATAGAAAGCAGGGGGCACTGCCACTCCAGGCCACACCTCTTTCCCCCTTCCTTCCCCCACCTCTTCTGCTAGCTGAGGCCCAGGGGACTAGCAGGGCCACTGGGCTGGCACTGGAAGCAGAAGTCCGTGCCTCCCTGCACACTCACCAACAGTGGGAAGTGGGGAAGGGACTGCAAGTTGGCTCCGGTTGCATGGTGCTGCTCTCTGGCTGCTCTGCTCTAGTGGAGGGATGGGACTGCCCCAGCACTGCCTGGTGGGAACCAATACAGCATGACTGGAGAGCAGAACAAGCTGGAGCTGCCTTGGCTGCACTTCCCCTCCCCATTGCCAGTGAGTGCAGTGGGGGCTGCATCCTGCTGCTGACGTGTCCCTTCTAGCCCCTCTGTGACTCTGCACCCTCCTGCCCTCACCGGCAGCAGTAGGGAAGGCACAGCAAGGCAGCCCCAGCTCTCTGTCTGTGCTGTTCCACTTTCTGCTGGGGAGTGCAGGGGTGGTCCCACCTCCCTCTGCAAGCGGTGCGGATGGAGAGCAGCATGAGTTGGAGCTGTCTTGCTGCTCCTTCCTCGTGGCCTCTAGTGAGTGCAGGTCCACCTTTGGTGGTGCTCATGCACTCTTGCCGACAGGGTGGGGCTGCAGCAAGAGTGCCGGCCAAAGCCCACAGCCCTTTAAATCGTTGCTGTGGTACTGTGTTCTCCTGGCACCACTAAGGGCTGGGGGAGGAAGGGCAATGTCCTATGCTCTGGGTGGCACTGAGGGCTGTGCCCCTGGCCCTGCCCCTTCTGGGAGCATAGAGGGTCCCCATATCTTGGCCAGGGGCATGAGGAAGCTGTCTGGTCCCCTGCACACATGCCTTGGTACATATGACAAAATGTATTCTGTATACAGATGGAAACCATTAGAGGGAACACTGATTAGGAGGATTTTTTTTTAACTCAGTTATACCACTACAAACTCCTGTGTGGATGCTTATCATGTAGACCATTGTCCTTCCCATATGGGAATCACTAAGTATACAGAGATATTAGTCCAGCAGTCCATGGTCTGGCTTATCATTGGTGTGGCCGTGTTTTCTATAGTTCCAGAAAGTTTATTGCCGCCAGACCCACTGAGGGGAAAGGGGGCAACTGCCCCTGGGCCAGGCCTTTCAAAGGGGCCTGGAGCTCCAGCCACCACTGCTACGACTTTGACAACGATGGCAGCCAGAGCTGTGGGCCCCTTTGAAACTCGAACGCAGCACTGCTCTGGCTGCCTGTGGCTGTGAGGGAGGTTGTGGGGAAGGGTGGCCAATACCACAGTCTGGGCAGTGCTGAGGGCTGACTGCCCCCAGAGCTGACCCCCCTCCTATTGTGCCCTGGGGCCTGCAGCAGCTGTGAGCACCGCTGCCAGCAATCCTGGCTCTCAGTGTTCTGTGCGGTTATTTAGCTGTAATTTACCCCTGCATGTCTTGTAAGAGCCCAGTAAGCAGTGGAAGTGTTAGTAACACTGCTCGACAATATTTACCTTCTTGGTTCAGCAAATTCTCTTGTTCATCACTGGTCAGGTCCTGAGGGTGCTGGACTTGAGGTTCAACCAGTACGAGTATAGCTCTGGCCTCCATAAGGGTTATATGTCTGGTTAAGGTTAAGTGGTACAACTTCTGTGTGTACACAAGGGCTAAGGCATTTTATAGTTGGAAAGTGATCAATGGCTCAATGTCTGGTTGCAGTCAGTTTCAAGTGGAGTGCCCCAAGGATTGGTTCTAGGGCCAGTGCTATTCAACATCTTTATTAATGACCTGGTGGAGGGGATCGATTGCACCCTCAGCAGATTTGCAGATGACAGTAAGCTGGAGGGTAGGGAAAGAGTCCAGAGTAACCTACACAAATTGGAGGATTGGGTCAAAAGAAATTTGATGAAGTTTAGCAAGGAGAAGGGAAGAGTCTGAACTTGGGACAGAAGAATCCCAAGCATTGTTACAGGCTGAGGACTGACTGACTAAGTAGCAATGCAGCAGAAAAGGACCTGGGGATTACAGTGGATGAGAGGCTGGATATAAGTCAACAGTGTGCCCTTGTAGCCAAGAAGGATAATGACATATTGGGATGCATTAGGAGAAGCATTTCCAGCAGACCTAGAGAAGTTATTATTCCTCTCTACTTGGCACTGGTGAGACCACATCTGGAGTATTGCATCCAATTCTGGGCACCGCAGTATAGAAAGTATGTGGATGTGCTGGAGCAGGTTCAGCAGAGGGCAAAGATGATGATTAAGGGACTGAAGCACATGACCTATGAGGAGAAGCTGAGAAATTTGGGCTTATTTAGCTTGCGAAAGAGAAGACTGGGGGCGCGATCTGATAGCAGCCTTCAGCTTCCTGATAGGGAGTTCGAAAGAAGATGGAGAGCGAATGTTCTCTGTGTTGCCAGATGGCAGGACAAGGAGAAATGGTCTGAAATTACAAAGGGGAACATGTGGGTGGAATATTAGCAAAAACTATTTCATCAGGAGGGCGGTGAAGCACTGGAATGCATTACTGAGACAGGTGGTGGAATCTCCATCCCGAGAGGTTTTTAAGTCTTGGCTTAATATAGTCATGGCTTCGATGATTTTGTTGGGGCTGATCCTGCTTTAGGCAGGGGCCTGGACTCTGTGACCTCCTGAAGTCCCTTCCAGCCCTAGGATTCTATGATTACCATTCACATTGGGGAAAACTAAAGCACAGTGACATTCCTGAGGGCTGTAAGCATGGCTAGGAGGTAGACACGCCCCCCACCTCCCTAACTGGAAGTTCATCTTTTTCCTTTCTGGGTAGAGGTAGTGCCAGTGCTTAGCTTGTGCCAAGGGTAGCTAGGGCTGAGCTGTGGCACTTCTAAGCCTCTCCTGTCTTCTGAAAAAGTGGCCTAAAGCAATTATATGAGGAGGAACTGGCTATTGGCCAGCAATATTATATAAGGGTTGTACAACTGCTGGCAGTCGTCAGAGCAGCTCTCAAACCCATTACAAGCAACAGGCTTATGCTTTCTCTCTCTGCTACAATTGCCTTCTCTTTCCACAAAATGTCTCCATTTTCCCTGATTATGGTCCTCCATCCACAGCGTCTTAGGTGGATAGTGAGAGTGGAGCAATAATATGTCATTGCCTAAAGAGCCAAGGAACATGCTCCTGTTCCTCTGTAGCACAAAAAGCTGCAAGCTAGCATTTCTAACTCTATTAATTCTTTAGTCATTGTAGCCACATACCAGCCCCAAATTGTCTGAAATCAATGAGATGCCAGAATTAGAAAATCAGTGCTGAAAACAGCATGTGTTTTTGGCAACTGTGTTACGTTACAGAAAATGCTGCTGCCAGGCCAACAGTTCCTCTACAAAATAAAGAACATATTTAAATGTCAGTCCTTCCACCTATCCAGGCACAGGCTTATTCATTTGTCCTTCGTTGAAATTCCAACTTTGGCTGTAAGAGAAGTTGTGCACCAATAGCTACTACCTTTCCAGTACCTGCATGTCCAATACAAATTTCACTAATATATGTACCTCAAATCACTTGCAACCTTTTCACTTATGTTGCTACTTTAGGACAATAAATGATGTAGCATTTGAGATCTGTAATACTGAGACAAATTAGAGCTGTCAAAGATTTCTAGGCTGTTACGTTGAAGATTGTGGCCAGCCAAAACTTCTCAGGTATATTTCTCCTGCTCAGGTCCACTGACAGCAGTTTCAGGCCCCAGTGTAGAACAGCCAATGAGTCCCTGCACAAGCTGTGCCTGTGTGGATGTGGTCTGCCTGACACTTGAGCAGTGCTGTGTCTGCTCTGCCTGGTGAGCGGCAAGCTACCAGCCACGCACGCTTCTCACATAGCCAGGGATGCACATGCTCCTCTACCTGGGTTGCCAAGTGTCTAATGGTGCAAACCCAAAGATCCTTGCTCTTCTCCTGCCTCACCCCTTCCCTGAGGACACACTTTGTCCCTCCCCTTCTCCAAGTCCTGCCCCTGGCTCGCTCCATCCCCCCTGCTTCATTACTTGTTTTCCCCCATCCTCACTCACTTTCACTCAGGCTGAGGCAGGGATTGTGGGATGCAGGCCCTGTGAGGGAATTTGGGTGTGTATCCTGGGCTGGGGCAGGGGTGTGGCACCTACCACCGGCAGTTCCTGAAAATAACTGGCACAACTCTCTCACAGCAGCTCCTAGGTGGTTGTGGGGGCAGAGGCTCTCAGCATGCTGCTCCCCCAAGGCACTGCTCCCGTAGCTTCCATTGTCCACAGCTCCCAGCCAATGGCAGGCCAGCTCCAAGAGCGCAGGTTTGTATCAATTGAACCATGGGAAAATCTCCTTTGGGAGTTCATGGTATGCTGTTTCATTGGTTGGTGCATAACATTGCACAATCAGTACCTTCTGCTAAAATGATTTAACTATAGCACACAAACAAGACTTTGCCACTGGCATTGCTAAACCTCTCTCACCTCCATGGACAAAGTAATAATTAAACTCTTGTCTATTGTACATATTGGGTCTATCTAGAAAAATCACTGGATGGACTGATATGAAGTAGTAGTTTTAGATTGTGGGCAACTGTGTGACCCAAAAATGAACAGTATTTTTGGTGCTTTGCTGCATGATGTAGCATTAACTGTAACCCTAAGGATGCAGGCTGTATTGTCTATGCTAAACAACTCAGTCTCCCACCACTTCCTCTGCTAAACTTTTGTGTAGCCTTCATTCAGGGTCACTTTCCTAAGTGAGGGACATGGCTGTGCTATAAAGGAAAATTGGTTGTCAGTTCCTGCACAAGAAAGTAAACAACCCTCCCCTGGGGTGCATCAACATTAGGAACTAACTTCAAAGTTAGGCACTCCTTTGAAGTAGTGGGCAGAGAGTCTACACACATTTTCCCTTACTTCATTCTGAGGAATGGAGTAGTGCCCTACTTCAAAGTTTAACTTTGAAGTAGGGTATATGTAGATGCTCAACTTCGAAGATGCATTTCACAGTTAAGGCTGTGTCTACGCTACAAAAATAACTTCAAAGTCACTTAAGTTTTAGTAGCATTCAGTGTCTGAATACTACCCCATTCACAGGCACTATCAACTACATGATGGGCTGTCCTGGTATAAGTGATTGCTGGCTTGTCTATGTTGGCCTGGGATGGGGGGGAGGTGGGAATGGGGAGGAAGGACAATCCAGGGAGCTACAGACCAGTCAGCCTCACCTTAGTCCCTGGAAAAATCATTGGTGGTAGGGGGAGGGTCCTCAAGGAATCCATTCCAAAGCACTTTCAAGAGAGGAAAATGATCAGGAATTCACCTAGGGCAAGTCATGCCTGATCAGTCAGATAACCTTCTGTGATGATATAACTGGCTCTGTGGGCATGGGGATGTCAGTGGCTATGATATACCTTATGTAACAGGGTCAGGCCAGCAGACCCTGGGTGGAAGGCAGCCCAGAAACCCAGCCTGAGCTAGGAGAAAGACCGGAGTTAATTAAGCTCCTAGGTAGAGGCAGTAGGATGTGATGCAGCCAATGAATTGACAAGGACCAGCCGAGCTAACTGCTGGGCATAAAAAGCTGGGGAGGCAAAGGGGGTGGGAGGAGGAGTGTGAGAGAGATAAGGAATATCTGGAGCAGATCAGGAGGAGGAGGAAGAGTGCCTACAACAGAGCTGGGGAGGGAGGAGTGGCAGGCTCCCCTCTCAGCCATTCCAATAGCTATGATACTGAGAGAAGAGTGAGGGTGACTGGCCCTGACTGGGACAACAGGGCCAGCTGCAGCTCTGTCCCTCCAGCTTGAGGGGCAGAGGCAATGGACCTAAACCAAGGCAAAAGGGGCACTCTGCCACACTTAACATTAGCAAAGCTTTTGGTGTGGTCTCACATAATTCTTGCCAGCTGAATAAGGAAGTATGGATTGAATAAACGGGCTGGAAAGTAGATAGGAAGCTGGCTAGCTGTCAGTCTCAATAGATAGTGATCAACAGCTCAGTGTCTGATTGGTGGTCCTTTCAAGCAGAGTGCTCACGGATTGGTTCTTAGCCTGGTTTTGTTCAATATCTTTATTAATGACCTGGATGAGAGGATGGATTGCAGCCTTAGCAAGTTTGAGGCTGATAGGGGGAGTGGCAAATTGGAGGATTGAGCCAAAAGAAATTTGAGATTCAACAAGGACAAGTACAGAGTCCTGCACTGGGGATGGAAGAATTCCAAGCACTTTTAGGGACTGGGGACTGACTGGCTAAGCAGCAGTTCAGCAGAAAAGGACCTAGGGATTGCAATTGATGAGAAGCTTGATATGAGTCAACAGTGTGCCCTTGTAGCCAAGGAGGCTAATGGCATATTAGGATGCATTAGGACTCACTTCTTCAGATCATAGCCATACGGTCTGTCCCACAAAAGCTCATCACCTAATAACTTATTCTGTTAGTCTTTAAAGTGCTACTGGACTGCTTTTTTTGGTATCAAAATACCTGAAAATTAAAAAAAAAAAAAAAAGCTCAGAAAAGCTCTCCACTGAAGTTGCACAAAATCTATCAATGACTGTTGCAACCTACAGGAAGCCCACCTATCTTAGATGACTGCTTTTTTTTTGTTTTGATACTTTGATACTTTTTTTTTGTTTTGATACTTGATAGACTAGCATGGCTTTCTCTCTGTTACTATTCAACATTAGGTATTTTGATGTGCATTACCTTTAGAGTTTGCTAGATGGCGCTGGAACATGTGTTGCTATATAAATGTGACTGGACTGAGAGAAGAGACGCTGTTTCAGGGTGACCTCAAAAAAGCAATATATCACAACAAGGCCGCAAGCAGAGCCAAAGGCATTATCACAGGATATGTCCGCATGAGAAATGTGGCTGTGCTGAAGCGCCATCGCTATAGTATAGACACTTCCTGCAGAAACTAAAGGAATTTTCCATTACTGTAGTAGTTTTACCTCTCTAAGAGGCAGTAGTTTTGTCAACAGAAGAATTCTGCTATCACCTAGAGCTGTTTGCACCAGGATTTAGATCATCTTAATTGCATTGCACAGGCTGTGAAAATTTGCCTACTCTTGAGTGATCTGGTTAAGCTAACCTAACTCTGTAGTGTAGACTATCCCTCAATTGTTTTCTGTAGTGGACTAAGCCCGAGTGGCTGAGATGAGGGCTTGAGCTCAACAACCGTTTTCCTTACTCAAGCTACTGACTCAGCCTCTGAGAAGGGATCTATTCTAGTCTCCTAAAAGGAAAATAAGTGACTCTTTGATTTCAATCAATGGAACTGGCTTTGTGTGTTGTTACTTCTGAATTAGGCAGCAACAAAAATGGGTACAATTTACTCCACTAAGGCTGTTGTCTTCCTTGAATGGATAAGGAAGTGTGTTTTAGGGTATTTATTAAATGGCCATTGGGATGTGAGGTGTTTTTATGCAAGGTGCTTACCAGCACAGTACACATTCCACTTAACTGATGGGAGGAGCACTGTGGTTGTGAATAGGATCTTTAGGAAGACAAACAGTCATATAGCAGTTTAAAGACTAACAATTTATTAGGTGATGAGCTTCCATAGGACAGACCCACTTCTTCAGATCTGGAGATATTTCCAGGTCTGTCCCATCAAAGCTCATCACCTAATAAATTATTTTGTTAGTCTTTAAAGTGCCACATGACTGCTTTTGTGTTTTGTTAAGAAGCAGGCTAACCCGGCTACCTCTGTGTGACTACTTTTCTTTAGGAAAGCTTCCATAAATGTATCGATAACACCCCTACCTCTGTCTCTGCTCTGTCCAAGAAGATGATACAGTGGGGTGTTCCTGCATGAAGAGCAGAGACTTTAGAAATCACTTCCTCCTATGACCCCAGGGAGGCTGGAATGAGTCTGTCTTCGACCTGCTTCTAGGCTCTTCTGTTGAGTCAGCCCATTTCTTCTAAAAAGATCTCAGTTGAGAGGAATTGTTCAATTTTTGATTGAGGTGGCTGCAGCTGGTGAACTTTTAAAACTAGGCCTCTTACTCTTGACTTACTTGACCATTCCCTGTTCCCAGCAGGTAAATGCAGGCAGCATAGTTGCTCCATACAAGATGGGAGCTAAATTGGCTTGATACCTGTTTTCCCAGAAGCTGGTTTGCATTCCTATGCAATGTTCCCGAACCCTGAGGTAGAGGGAGAGCACTGAGCAGCAAATTCCGAGTCATTGCTTCTGGCGTCCTCTCAGGCATCTGTTGCTGTTGAGAACTCTTCCAGAAAGTCCCTAGAGTGCTACAGCCTCCACAGTTCAACCTATTAATATTCTAATGAACTGGTTATTGTGTATATGCAGCACTGCCTTCTACTAGAAACAGTCAGAACTGCTTGGCTGTGACTTGAAGCTAGTTAAGATTCTCTACCAATAATGAGCAGTCCTCTGTGGCACCTTAGAGACTAACAAATTAATGAGGTCATGAGCTTTTGTGGGCAAAGCCCATTTCCTCAGATGTAAAATGGAGATGAAAAACAAAATTCAGGATTTAAATAGCAGGGAAGTGGGAGGAGAGGGGAAAAAATGGTTACCTGTCACTAGTAGGACCAGAACAAAAGAGGAGTCCTGTACCACTTTAAAGACTAACAAAATAACTTAAATGCTACAGGGCTGCTTTTTTGTTTTGTGAAGATACAGAGAGATAGCTGTGTTAGCCTGTGACTAGTAGGACCAGTTAATGAAGCAAACTAAGTAGGATGCATCCCACTCCTCTGTCAAAGGTGGGAAAATTACCCTTATAACTAAAAATCTCTATTCAGCCAAGGTTAAAGGTGTCAAATTTGTAAATGAATTCAAATGTCTCCCTCTGTAATCTTGAGGTAAAATTCTTTTGTAGAGGACCAGCTACTTTTAAATTAATTATCAAACATCCAGGGAGGTTAAAGTGTTCCCCATTGGTTTGTGTGTTCACATTCCTCATGCCCTGTTAGCCCAAGGGGGCACTCTAGGAGCCAGAGGCAGTATGTTGTTTCCTTGCTGTCAGTCAAGTTTTGAATGGCACTTAAAGCCCACAATGTGTTACAGTATGCATGGAACTGAGGAGAGAGTAGATAAAAGACATGCCTGTCAAGTCTTAGATGTCTGCTTTTTTTATTGAATTAACTTTCAAAATGCTTTTCAATGGCTATGACTGGTCACTTTCATGGTTGTAAGTATTTGAAGGGTGTGTCAACCAAAAGCGGAGCAGTAGTATGGAAGAATGCAAAAGACAATTCACTTTGACCTGGTGGTGGGGGACCTCATGGTGAGCACTAGACCAGTGGTTCCCAATCTTTTCAGTAACATGACACACTTTGAGACAGACAATTCCATGGCATGCCCACTGTTTTTCAGCTGAATCGATTACTTGTAAAGTCACATTTACAGTCCGGCTAAAGAGGTTTGCAACACAGTAATGTATACAACAAACTAAATAAGGATCAAATGCATTAACGTTTCAAATACACCACAGAATACACCATTTTAGACTGCGAGAGTAGACACATTCTCAAAATCTTCTCAATGCCATGCTAGGAATGTTGAATAAATGAGGAACCACTGAAAGCAGCTCCCCTCCCCACCAGCCTGTTGGAGCCAGGATCTGGCGTTTTAACTACATCCCAGCTCCAACAGGCTCCTGTCCTCCCTGCCTCCCCCTTGCCACAGTATAAAATCGGGGAGGGCTCCCTACCAGCTCTTTCCAGCTGGGAAATAGTATTTCAGCTGCCTCTCAGCGCAAACGGAGTCCTGCAGAGTCTGCATTTCCTCTCACAGTGGCTTCTTGCTGCTTGAGCCCCAGCTGGTGACAGGTGGTTAATTCCTGGCCTCCACCCCCCCACATGGCTCTGCAAAAAAACACAGTGAGGGGAAATTGACAAAACGTCATGGCACACTTGGACAGTTCTCATGCCACATCAGTGTCCCGTGTCACACTGGTTGAAAACCACCAAGCTAGACAGTTGAAATGTGTCAGGGTAAGTGATTGAAACCCTGTTTCTTGAGTCATTGAAAACCTGAATTGTGCAGAACACTTGAGAAATATCCAATATCAGGAAACAATCCTGGACTGGCCAAAGGACATGGACTAAAGGACTTAAATCCTTAGTGTCATTGATTTCTGTGGCCCATCTTTTCCTCTCTGGGAGGAAAATTGTGTTGAAAATTCTACAGCTTAGCAGTCTTGTTTGGTTGTCAACATCTTCCACGGGTCTGCACAGGACTGCGAAACAAGACCAGCCTTCAAAGCTTGTGTTGGGCCCAGATCTGTAGGAGTACCTGGAAGACTCTGGATCTGACCATGGTCTGAGATCTCCATCACTTTTGTGCCTTATTTCCCCAAGACTCAAGGGCAGCATGGATAGCAAGTCTTCCATGCCAGTGGCCATTAACCTCCACAGTCTGAAGGCCAATGAAAGGGAGTTACAGACCATTTTGTTTTGAAACTTACCTTGGCCTCAGAGGAAAACGTGGCACAACTTTTTTTCTGTTCCTATATCGCTTCTCCCCACAGTTCTCCCAGAACTCATTCCAGTGTTGTAGCTGTGAACAGAAGACTGGCAGCTAGGTCAAGGGGACTGCAGCTGCTGCTTTAGCCCTGTCCACTAGTGAGCGTCAGCAGCACTGCTGTACCAATGCAGCTCTGCCTGCGTACGATCACTTGGGGGAGAGCTCTTCTGACAACATAAAACCACCTCCCTGAGTAGCAGTAGCTATGGCAGGCAAGAGAGCTCTTCCTGCTGACACAGGAGTTTGCATGCTACTACTTATGTCCAGAGGTGAAAGTAACTTAAATTTATTACAGGTACTGTTGTATCACACCTGCTCGTGGTGGCTTCCGTCAGGACAGGTGGTGGCAGTGGGGAGTTGTGATACTACAATACCTGTAAGAAGTGTAAGTTTTGGGGGGCAGGGGGCTGTGGTGGAGGGGGATCGGGGCAGGAGGATGAGGTGGTGCTGGATTCAGGATGAGGAGCATCAGGAGGTTCTCAGTGCAGGGGGCTGGGGTATGTGTGGATGCAGCGTGCAGGGGGAGAAGGATACCATTTACACCCTGATTCGTACCAGGCTGCTGCTTGCTGTTCCCTTTTGTCCCTCTCAGGAGCCAGAAGGAAGCTCCCAGTGTAGTTAACTCACTCCTCTGCCGCCTCCCCTTCCTTCCCCATCCAAGAGAAAGAGGCTTTTACTCCCTGAGGGGAAGAACAACAAGCAGCCTCACTATGAATCTCCGGGGTAGGAGGGGACTTCAGTCCCCTGCTTGCCCTAAATGGCTCTCTGCGGAGGTGTGGGGCTAGAATAGTCCAGACTAGTGGAGGAGCACACCCTCAAGCAGCCCCTTTTAACCTGCCTGCCTTAGCAGGAAGCCCCAGGAGTGCAGATGGGAGTGTGCCATGCCTCCTGGAGTAGCCCAGAGCTGCAGCTGGCCAGCTTTTCCATGCCAGAGCAGCACACCTGGCTACACTGGCTTATTTTCACCTGTGCTTATGTTGCTCACAGGGTGGGTTTTTTCATGCTCCTGAGTGATGTAAGTTTTGCTGACCTAGGTTGTAGCATAGATATGGCTCTAGTCACCTTGCCCACTGATCTGTTTCTTCAAAGCTCCATGGAAATCTGGCATTTTTGCAACCATCTGCCCTATGATTATAAAACTGACTCAGACAGAAAGATCACCCAGCTTGTGTGCTGGCTTCTCTTTGTCTGTGCTATTGCACTTAAACCTGGTGCCTACAATGAACTAGGCAGGCTTTTTCTTAAGACTTATCAATATGGGGAAATGTACTGGTATAATTAGACTGCTATAGCTCTTTTGTAGACTCGCTGTTCTGGAACAAGTGTGTTCACTTGGAGAGTTATAAGCATATGAATACAGAGCTATAATTATACTGGTACAGGTCTCCATGTAGTAGACACATGCTTAAAAAACAGCATTTGTTTTAAGGTGAATAGAACATGTATATGTAATGTACACCATTATTTTCCCTGCCGTGCTACCCGACAGGCCAGTGTTGATTGTATCCTCTTCATGTGATCTCTTTTAGAATATACTATCCTTTCAGAATCACCTTCAAGGATTTATACATCTGCAACACTTTGCTGACTCTGAGGCATGTCTGTTTATTTGGGTTTTCTTTTATGACAATCACAAACGAAGTCTGAAATGTCTCACTGTTGAAAAGTAAACCTGGAGTTTTGTTATGCACAAGCCTCAGCTGCTGGCCTTTAAAATGTGCAGCCCAGCAGCAGCACTTAATTTTTAAGTATTTGTCAATATTTCTTGCAGATGGCATCAGCTTGTTCCATGTGTGTGGAGGGAATTTCCTAGTAGGCTGCTTGAATGTGCAAGCTTAATTGAGACACCTTTAGCAGGACTCTGTTATTAATTAGAGTTCCAGTTCCCTCTGGAAACAGAGATGGCTGTGTTGCGTTTTTTTTTTTTCCTAATGTGCAAAAAACATGACTCTCAGAAATATCTGCTTGGCAAGGCAAACAAGAGGCATGAGGCAGTGTGAAATTCTCCTCATGGGGGGGAAAAAGAGCTTATAAACCTCAGCATCCATTGTCTAGGAGAGGATTACTAAAGAAAACAGCCATAATTTAATAATTACTATTTGTATTTATTAGTGCCCAGGGTCTCAACAGAGGTCAGCAAAGTACCTCTGAGTGGTAAGAGATGGTCCCTGTCCCAGAGCTTGCAATTTAAATAGACAAAATCAAAGGGCATATTGGTATTTCTGTGGGTGGCACATGGCTCAGGCATTTGGGGTGACCGGCCCAGGCACTGGAAGTTCCCCAAGTGCCCTGTGGCTCTGTCCCTGTTCAGCATCCCGCCCCACCCAGACCCCTGCTGTGTCCCAGACCCTGCTCACACTAGGACCACTTTCACAAACCTCTCACACCTGCTGTTAATCAAGTCCCTCCTCTTCTCCACCCCTTTTTCGCTGTGTCCCACCATTGCTTGTTGAGACACTAAGACTCCACCATCTGCTGAGTCCTTCCACCTCCTTCCCTTGAGCAACAGGTTGCCCGTAGAGAATGAGGGCTGGAGAAAGAAAGTGGTGCGGACTTCTTGGGGGAGGAGGGACTCGGCAAGAAGCAGCAGGGAGATGAAGCCTCAGCAGTGGGGCATAGCAGGGATGGGAAGAGGTGGGTGCAGGCAGGCACCATGGGAGAAAAGCAAGAGGGGACTTTCAGGGTAGTGTTCAGGTGGGGCCACCACAGCTCAATTATCTATGCCCTCAAAGGCCATGGGTTGGCAGCTGCGCCACAGGGGAGGCACTTACACTCATGAATGCTTCCGTTTTATGCACAGATGAAATATTTTTTCCAAGGTTACTTGGAAGTCTGAGGCAAAACTAGGATTTGAGACAAGATCTCCTGAGTCTTCGTATCTTAAGAGACAGACTGGTTTGGCAGTTCATAGAAAGTACTAGCCAAATATGGTAACTCAAAGTCCCAGCTATATGCTCGAAATCTTTAGTAAAGAAATGGGCCAAAGGTACAAAATTTAGTTCCAGATTTGAATCGTTACTCCAAGTTTGCGGGTACTCAGATCCCAAGCTTTTTTTTTTATGTTGTTAGCTGCAAAATTCAGACTAAATCTCAGTTCACAGTCAAAACTCCTTCAAAGTTCCAGAGACTTCGCCTGTGGTTTTGACTTGATTCCAGCTCTGTACTCTTGACTTCAAAACAAAAGGATAGTTGGGGGTGGGAAGGGAACCACCACCTCAGCCACAGTAATAATAATAAACAATAGTTATTTCTTCTCTGGTGCAGGTTTTGCAGGATTTCCTAATTACCTTGACATTATTCCGACGGAAGCCATGCTCCATCCACCCACTAACTACAGGAAATATGCCCAGTGTGTAATCCTGTCCTTCACCTTGTTTGCCTCCAGTAGGATGGGATCTGAAAGGAAATGGAATAGCAGCTGAAAGGTTTGCCAGAGAGAGACATTAACCTTGTGATTTTTTTTCATTTCCTTCCTGTAGTTTTTGGGAGGTGGAGCTGGAAAGCCTGAGGTATTGCAATATGGAAAGGACAAAAGTAGCTTTCAAACCTAGAGGTCTCCCCCACGTGTTAATCCCCTGGAGTCAGTGAAGCCATGAAAGATACCATAATACAGTTTGCTATACTAGCATGTAGTCTTCAAGTGTGTGGTGCTTGACAAATATATAGTAATGTGGTATGATTTGTTATTAGTACCAAACCTTTGTATTACAGAATCAGCAACCCCAGTTAGGATTGTTGGAGTGTCTATTTGTTGGGCACTGCACCAACCCAGAAGTAGAAACAGTCCATGTAGCTAACTAGGGTGACCAGACATCCCTATTTTTTATAGGACCAGTTCTGATATATGGGTTTGTTCATATATAAGTGCCTATTACCACGTACTCCCTGTCCTGATTTTTTTTTTGACACTTGCTATCTGGTCAACCTATAGAGGGTCCAGTCTAAAGGAGAAGATACAACATGCTAGTGAAACAAGTGAATAAAGGAGGGGGAGGATGGAAGAAACAAAGAGACACTTGCATAGTCCTTCCTTTACTTTTTCTATTTTAAAAGGTGTAAATACTCTGTAAGTAGAGATTGGAGATCCCTTACTGGCTCTGGCCTAGCCAATCACAGGGCTGGAAGGGACCTCAGGAGGTCCTCTAGTCCATCCCCCTGTTTCAAGCAGGATCAACCCCCACTAAGTCATCCCAGCCAGGACCTTGTCAAGCGGGAATTAAAAACATTGAGAGATGGAGAACCCACCACCTCTCTAGGCATTGCATTCCAATGCTTCACCACCCGCCTGGTGAAGTAGTTTTTCCTAACATCTAACCTACACCTCTCCCTCTTCAACTTCTGACCATTACTCCTTGTTCTGCCATCTGACACCACTGAGAACAGTTTCTCACCCTCTTCTTTAGAGTTCCCTTTCAAGAAGTTGACAGCTGCTATTAAATGACCCCTAAGTCTTTTCTTCTGTAAACTAAAGAAGCCCAAATCCCTCAGCCTATCCTCCTAGGTCTTGTGCTCCTTAATCATTTTTGTTGCCCTCCGCTGAACCTGCTCCAGCCCATCCATAACCTTTTTATATTGGGGGGCCCAAAACTGGACACAATATTCCAAATACAACCTCACCAGTGCCAAATAGAGGGGAATAACTACTTCTCTAGATCTGCTTGAAATTCTCCTCCTAGCATGCTGTTAGCCTTCTTGGCTACAAGGGCACACTGTTTACTAATATCCAGCCTTTCATTCAGCAAAACCCCTCGGTCCCTTTCCGTCATCGTGCTGCTGAGCCAGTCGGTACCCAGCCTGTAACAATGCTTGGGATTCTTAAAGGCTGTTTCCTTTATGCATCATGATTGGCATGGATCTCATGAAGAAATTTTGAAAAGAATGGTGGCATTAGAGTTTGAATGGTTGCTTGGGAGTTTTGCCATTGGTTTCCCTGGGAGCATCAGAGAGGGTGTTCTGTGCACAAGGTGTTGCATGAGAGAAACTGGATTGGTGCTCGTTAGGAGAAGCAACGATACAGCAACAGCAATTGGCATACCTGGCAGAGGGAGAGGAAAACAAGAATAACATACAAGAGCCAATGGGCTATATTGTACAGGGCCATAAAGGTGCCCACAAGACGCTTGATGTTGATATGAGGTTGCAGAGGGAGCTAATGGGGATACCCGATGGATATGTGGTGACACAAAGAAGGAAGTTGACCTCAGCAACAATGATTTGAATGGATGCAAGTGTTTGATGCTGGTCTGATCTGTGTTTATAGGACAGTAAGGATTAAATACTTCCCTTAATGATTTAATTAGTACATGTGAATCATTTGGATCTCGACTGAGTAAGTGAGGAAATAATTGTTTACTAAGTATGTCCTGGCTGGAGGCTCCATAGTTAAAGGACAGGAAGAAACATTGAGAATGACAAGGTTAGATGTGTACTAAGACCTCAGTACTGCGATTCCCTGTTAAGGACAAACTCTGCAGATAGAAACATTCTTTATCCAATATTTCTTTACCTGAGTGTAAGGAATACCTGTTAAAGCAGCTCAGTAAAAGATTAAATGTGAGTGAGTAGATCCCACTGCCTTACATGTACATCAGTAATTATGAAGCAGCAGGAAATTTTAAAAACTCAATCTTTGTTTTATACTGGAGTGCTATAAATTGTACATGCACTTTCCACATATAATTTCTGTGTCAGTTCTAAAAAAGAAACTTTTGATTTATACTTGTCATGCTTTTAGCTATGTAACCGCTCTTCTGTGTACTGGCCCTTTTAAATCCCTAAAGATTTTAGGAATCCATTGTTTAAGTCAATGAAGGCTGTCTGAAACATACATATTACACAAGATTTTCCCTTTGCTCTTAACTGAAAGCCTAAAATAAAGGTCATTGTAATGGAAAGCATCTTTTTTGGGTTTGCAAAGCCCCAACAGTTCCTAGTACATTTTCCCCCTCCATTTAATTTTATATATATTAAAGATACTATAGCATGTGTCTGTGATATAGTGCAACCTCAAAACATCCAACAGTCAGAAGTAAGAAGCTTTACAAAATATATTTTACAGGTTGTCCTCATGGTCAAAGATTCATGTATTTTTTTGTAACAAAATGGAGTGTCATTCTTAAAGTAACTCAAGGGGTGCATCTACACTAGCACTCTATTTCGAAATTAATTTAGAAATTGTTTTCAGTGAAAACGGGTCCGAATTTCGAAATTGCTCTTCCCATCTGGGATTGGGAAGAGCGGCTCCTTTCAAAATAAAATTTTGAAATAGTGCATGTGTAGATGCGCTGCAGCCCGCAATTTTGAAATTGCGGGTCCGCCATGGTGGCGGCTCCAGGGAGCACAGGAGACACGCTAGCAAGCCCTGGTGGGGCTCTATGGTCCCTGGGCCAGCCCCTTAAAGCCACAAGGCTCCGGAAACCCCATGCAGGAAGCTGAGTGTGTGCCTACGGCTCAAGAAGCACGAGCTCAGCCCTATACACACTCCAGCAGCCAGACGGCCATGCCACCCAAGCTATCAGCGGGATGGTGAGCCCCCGCCCCGCACTCTGGGGCACTCCAGGAGGCCCCCTCTTCCCCATTTGAGGGGTCGCCAGAGGAGAGCCAGGGCCAGAGAAGGAGGGGCCTGTCCTGGATGGAGGCTGAGGTAAAAGACCTCCTTGGCCTCTGGGCGGTGGAGGAGGTGCTGCTCCACAGCACAGGGAGGCCCCGCAACGCAGCTGCCTTTGAGCGGCTGTCCCTGGGACTGTGGAAGTGGGGACACCCCAAGCACATGGCTGCTCAGGTCCGCTCCAAAGTTAAGGAGCTCAGGCAGGCCTACAGCTGGGCCAAGAATGCCCGCAGCCGATCGGGGGCTGGGGCCGGCCTGAGGTGCCCACGCTACCGGGCACTGCAACAGCTCCTCAGCCCGAAGGATGTCCCAGAGCCATCGGTGTTGGTGGACACAGGCGGCCCAGACCTCGACCGGGAGATAGACCCGCTGGAGCAGCCGGGACCCTCCAGCCAGACCACACCTGCGGGTGCCAGGAGCAACTCGGAGGAGGGGGGCCCATTACTCATCACAGTCAGCTCTGGGACCTCCAGCCAGGTGCTCTCGAGGCTGGTGTCCCCGGACCTGTTCTCCAGGGGCCCAGGTAGATCAGGTGGCCTGGGTGGGGGGGCCTATCCCACGGTACCCTGCCCCGTCCCAGACCCAAGCATGGCGCCATCCAGCACCTGCACCCATGGACAGCACCCTAGCCTGCCTGACCAGGGAGGGATGCGGGGGCCAGGCCGCAGCCAGCAATTGCCCCACAGACGAGGTCCCGGCGGGCACATGGGAGCCCCAAGAGTAAGCAATCCTCTGAAATATGTATAACCCACACATTATAGCTTTTTCCCAGGAGGATGGGACAATGCACTCAATCACTTTAACTATCCAAATTGGAGGAAAATACAAATTTCACCAAATCACTTCTTCAGAGAGAAACATTTATTTTAAAAATTGGTCTAATAATAGTCATTCTTCTTATTTTGGGGAAATTTTATAAGGTAGAAATTACATTTTGCATTAAAGTTTCACATTGAATTTGTGAACATTGTATAATTTTTGTTTGTTTCTAAATTTTACATTTCTTTCTAGAGTGTTTTGTTTGTTTGACAAGAAGTCTTATGGCACCTTATAGAGTAACAGATATTTTGGAGCATGAGCTTTGGTGGGCAAGGGTGCCATAAGACATCTCATTGTTTTTGTGGATATAAACTAACACAGCTACTTTTTTTTGATCAGTTGAAAAGAGAACCATTTTGGAAAATTTAGAACCAAATTAAATACATTTTAAATTTTTTCGGTTTTGCATACCTCTGTTGGTAGGAAAATTGGAGAGGGAGGAGCTTAGAAGAGAGAGGGCTTTGGACATATTATTTTAAAATTGATTGCAATTTAATCTAATTCAGCCCTAAATTGTGTATTCTGGAAAAAATTTGCAAGCTAAACTTTGAAGTATAATCCCGGTCATGGGCTTATATTTGTTTCAAAATTTGTTGCTGAGAAAAAAGGGTTTTCAGCAAAGCAGCTGGAGATATATTATTATATTTCAAGGACAACTAGTTTTGTAATGTACCTTTTTATTTGTTTTTTGCATTTGTCATCAGTTGGTTTCTCTTTGAACTTGCAGAACAGGGAGAACAGGCTCTGTCCTGCAAGCTCCTTTTTCTGACTCAACAAGAATATGCCGGTTTTAAATGTGTGTCGGGCAAGCATGACCCAGATTCTTTCTCTCATGCTTCTTCTTTAATGAAACAGGAAAAGAAAAATTAAATAGAATCTCTAAAAGAAGTTTCATGAGGATATGACACTGCATGTCACACAATGACAACTTCATGGAAGCGTTAAATGAACTAAAGGAGATGCTCAAATTGACCTTTTAATGGACTATTTGAGGCTACTGGACAAGCACAGATGTAGGCTTAATTGCAGAAGGATCTGAAGGCTGTTATTTTTCCATTGAGACTGTAGTAAGCAAAAGAAACAGGCTTCCAATTCACAGTCAAGTTGTAACATTTTAGCACAAAAGTGGGAAGGCTGTGTGGAGTCTGGGAAACGAAGAGGCTTAAGGACAGAGCCAAGTGACATGAAATTTTTCTGAGGTGAAATCAAGCTTTGATTAGGGAGTAGTTTGTATCAAACAACTGGACACTAACTCTTCATTCCAAAAGTTTTGTAGTGAGCCTTGGGGTTCCTTACAGAAGGTTGAATATGAAACCCCAGAACTGAGCACGTTAGTCAAGATTTTCAGCTCTAGATCTGGACTTTATCTCTAGAGCTTGTCTTACTATGGCTGTAACCTTGGCAAACCCTCTAAGTCTCCACAAGCTCTAAGGTAGGATTTAGGCTTTTGAGGGAAAACCTGCAATATTTACTGAGTCTCCCTTTGATTTTTCTGGAAACTCAAGGGGAGAAAGGGCAGTGAAAATCACTTCACATGGTAATGAATCATGGTGACCTTCTTGTAAAGCCAGTTTCTGTCTGACCCACTGTTCTTCTTGTTAGTCACCCTCAGACATGGAAAAAGTCTGGTGTTGAGGGGAGCAGGAGGGAACTTCTTGCAAGCCAATGCTTCCCCTCCGGTGGTTAGTTCAACAACTTTCTCATGCTCTTTATTATTCCAATGGGTCCTCAGCACTGTGTTTCAGCTTGTTTTTGTGATTCTCTCTATAAATCAAAACTTGCCTTAACCCCTTTCCCCTTCTCGCTCCCCCTTCCAAACCTCTAAAAGTTTTGCTAACCCCAAAATGAGACTGGATCCTCCCATCCCTGCTCACAGCTGTGAAGAATTCCAAGGCAATGATGAGTCTTGGCCTAATGTGATTTAGTTAATTTAACACCTAGCACTCCTAGGACCAAACAAGTAGGTTCTAGCCTTCTCCCCACCTCTGTTGAAGATAATTCTTCAGTTAAATTGTCTAGATTTATTTACTGCTTCAGTAGTGCTCTGTGTGCATCCTGGCTGCTCAAATAGTCTGTCTAAAGTCCTGATACTGCAAAGGGATCTGGCTACACCCATGTGGAGTCCTGTTGCTTGGTAGTGGTGCTCCAGTGGAGAGGAAGGGTGATCCAATAGTAAGGACAATAGCTTAGGACTTGGGAGATCTAGATTCAATATCCTGTGATCTCTTCTGAAAGATGGTCCCTCACTCTCCCATACCTGGGAGGCAGGCCGGTCACAGCTACTCTGCACTAACAGAGGCACTAATCCCAGAACCAGTCCCTGGAACAAACATGTTGCTAACTCTGTCCATATATGTATTTTAGTGACATCATTATAGGACCTAACCAGCCATACTATCTGGGGCAAATTCACCTGCACATCTACTTGGGTGTGTCTACACGAACAGCTAGCGTCTACATTAGGCACTACATCGAAGTAGCCAGAAGAGAATCTACACACATTTTTTTTTTTTCCCCCCATACTTCCAAGTAGGGAGCCCAACTTGCAAGTCCTTACTATATTCCCTGGAATGGATTAGTGCCCTACATTGAAGCTTAACTTCAAAGTAGGGTGTGTGCAGACACTCTACTTCGAAGCTACTTTTGGGGTGTAGACATAGCCCTTATGTGGTATATTGCATCATGTGTTGGCAACTGACTCTATGCAAAACAGTAAATGGGTACAAATCAGACATCAAGAATGGTAACATTCAAAAACCAATAGCAAAGCACGTCAGCCTCCCTGGACACTCAATAACAGACCTGATAATTGCCATACTTGACCAAAAACCTTCAAAAGCAAACTGCATCAGGAAACTGAAGACCTGGCATTCATATGCAAACTTGACGTTATCAAACTGGGTCTGAATAGAGACTGGGAATGACTAGCTCCTTACAAAAAGTTCTTTTGCACCTTCTAGCCTATAAGTATAGTCTAGTCTATAAGGTGCCACAGGACTTTTTGTTGTTTTTGAAGATACAGACTAATTCTGCTACCTCTCTGATACTTAAAAAAAGTTATTTCCCACTTTTGGTATTCAAACCTTCTCAGCAACTGTTGTGTGTACACCACATTGACCCTGATTGAATTAACCTTAGTATCATTGCAAGCCTGCATGCAGGAATTTCTGTGTGTGGGTGATTTTTTTGTAAATGTGGATTGCTGTGGTTTGTTTTTTTGTTTGTTTTTTTTTAAATATGAAGGAGTTCAAAATAGTCATGCAATGAGTGTGCATAAGAAAGGTTAATGAACAATTTGAGTGGAAACAGTGATTGGTAACTATAGCCTACTAAAAATGTACACAGTAAGAGAAGTTTTATAGAAGTTACCTTGTAGGATTGTGCTGTAATATCATAAATGGAAAAACACAATATTCCCTCATCCCCATTCCTTTCCTTTTGCTAGCAGTCAAGGGCATGTTGGGAAATGTAGTCCCTTCTTTGCTCCAAGGCCAGCTCTCTAGGCAGAGAGCTGGCCAAGGAGCTACAGTTCCCATGGTGCTTTAGGCTCCCTCATTGTGCCCTGCAATGTTCCCCCCCGCCCCTTGCACAGCACAACCGGTAGGAAGGGAGAGAAACCAGACATGAGGGAATGGGGGTACATTCGCACCCTTTGTATCCTCCTCTGTACGAGCCTGCACTCATGCTCTGCGTAGTGATGTTAACATTCCCATCTTTACATTTGTGTATATATCCCTGCCAAACTGACACTTCCACTTTATGCATCTGACTAAATGGATTCCAGTGCATAAAAGATAATACCCAAACAAATTTCTTAGTCTTTAAGATGTCACAGGACTTTTGCTGCCCTCGCAGACTTCCTGAGTGATTTTTGGGTAGGTCACTTAGCCTCTCTGTGCTTCACATCCCCAGTATAAAGGGGGTAATAGCACTGCAGCGTCTCCCAGAGGTGTTAAGAGGAGTGCATAACACTGTAGGAGCACAGATAGTTAGTTATACAGCCCCTGTCACCATAGTACCTGGGATGTGTCAATCAACAGATCCTTGGTATGATTAGATCTTCAGTTCCAACAAAGGACAGTAGTGCAGTATGGGTAGTAACTAGGGCTATCATCTCTCATTCTGTCCTGAAAGGTTGTCTTGAAATCCCTGGCATAGGGGGTTACTGGGGCTCTGAAGGCAATTGAGTTTCCATAGCCCATTCAGTCCTGGGCACGTCTCCTGAGATACCCATCCTTTTGTTAGCATTAGTTTTAAATCACAGCTGCACTCTGATGAAGGTATGCCTGCTGACTGAGCCTTGAACTTGGACTGCCAGCTTACTCTGCAAAGGCCACTAAACTGCTGTCTGATCTGGATTAGAATTGGCAATTTAGAGATGAAAAGCTCTAGATCACATTACTTATACTCTGAGCTCTCCAGTCCCCGTCTGTCACAGCTCACTACAGTGACAATCAGTGTGAACTCACCCACTGTACAACTGCCTTGTGTCATTTGCCACTCTGTGTTCACATCCTTCAAATACTTGTAGACAGTTATGTTCCCTTGACTACAGTTATCTGGCCAAGCCGCACGTACTCCTAATCTTTCTGCATAAGTCTGTTTCTGTCTTCTCTTCCTGCTCCTCCATTGTTTTTCTTGTCTGTCCCTCTAGCTTGCCACTGCCTTTCTGGTCACAGGATGCCCCACACTGCATGCAGTAATTTAGGTGTGGCTTTACTAGGGCTGCAGGGAATATGTTTCCCACATTTCCCTCTCTGTTGTTGTGCATTACATGCATTTCTGAGAGTTTAATTTACTGCCTTTTGTTTCCTTTAGGCAATAAACAAACAAATTTTCCTGTTCTCTGAAGGCACTGTGATTCTGGAGTCGTAACTGTGTGGTGCTGGAGTGGCAGGCAGATAATTTTTTACTGTGCTGGGCCAGCTTCCTTTTTCTTGGCTTTCAGAAAGGCTTTATTTAGTTTGACAGTGATGGTAATGGTAGTTAGCATCAGATTCTCATATACTGTACAAGGGTGCCTGGAGTGAATCAGACCTTTTAAATCAGCCTTGCTACTTAAATTCATCCTGGAGCAAGAAGCAAGAAATAATTGTTTGTCCCAACATGTCACATTTTATTGTCTGCCTTAAAGATTGCCTAATCCCTCAAGAATGAGGATCAATGGAGGAGTGTGAGGCTTTTGGTGAAGTGGTCAGTAGGTGGTTGTTATTATTTTTATATTCCCTATTCTAAAATGATTCTCTGAAAACAAAAATCATATGTAGTTTCTTTTCTTGTGCTACTACTGACATCTGAGATTTATTAAAATAGAAATTATTTTTAAAAATTGAACATATGTCACCATTCATCACTGAATAGTGTTTCCTCATGGTTTTGCATCTCATTCACAGTCAACAGTGAAAACCATTGAGTCCTATTGCAACTTAAAAACTAACACATTTATTTGGGCATAAGCTTTCATGGGCTGAAGTCCAGTTTGTCAGATGCGTGAAGTGGAAACTTCCAGACAGTCAACAGTGAAACTTTCTTTTTCTAGTGAGCTTCAGTTTCTGATTCTTATGCTATTTAGTTTTCCAGTGTTGCTGGGGAAAGTTTAAATAAGTTTAGTTACAAAAACGCCCATGTTTTTGCATCAGTTGTTCGCCTTTTGCTTTAACTTATGTGAGTGGCCAGTGGCACTGGAGAGGTGCTTAGGATTTTTTTCTACCACACAGGGATGAAATGTCAGGTATCAGCTACATCTTTGGAGTTGCCTCTTCAGCATATTTTCCTGGTTCACTTATCTTCCTCCACAGACCCCCAAGCCACGCTGTGACACTCAGCCCTTGTGTAGGCTGGATATTTTGTAAAGCTGTTCAAAATTTTTTTTGAAAGCTATTCTTTGATTAAAGATTTTTTTTGTTTTAAGATGAATGGTAACTTGTTGATTTCAAAATTTCAATTTCTGTCTACAATTTCTTTTTGGCTTTTGTGTGTAGCTTTTTTTGGTTAAAAATCTGAAAACAATATTTTGGGGGAGGAATATTGGCATCAACATTTCAAAGAGAAAATGTATTGGTTTTCAGGGAAGTTTTTCAGGGTGAGGAAGAGGGGAACTTTATCCCAATGCTGTACATTTGTTAAGTTCCATGACAAAACCTGTAGCTGAGGCTAAGAATGACTATAGGTCTGTGGAAGCAGAGGCACTAACATTAACAGAAAATATAGGTTCTTCTGACACATCTGATGAAACACATAGAATAACTCAGGCAATTATTTTTCCAGGAAACTAGAGACAATTAAATCAATTTAAAAGGGAAAGAAGATCAACATTGAGACCATCAACATTATTTGTGATAGAGGAGTAGTGTAATCGCTGAGTAGAGGTGAATCTCTAAAGAAAACTGATTATTTTGCATGTTGTGTTGATAGAAGTATGGATAAAGATGCTAAAAACCACTACAGTAAAAAATGAATGGATTCTTTGGAGAGGACATCCTTTTGAAGATGAAGTGAAACATTTCATTTGTTTTATTGAAAATAATGAGATCTGTGCTGTGAGAGCACAACTTGATTTTGCATAGACTTATATATGACCATTTGCTGGCAACTGTTCAAAAATGGTTTTGAGATTTGGAAAATTATTTTTAACAATACCTGTCACAATGCTTCTGGTGAACATTCTTTTTATGTATTGAAACAAGTTAATATCATTTGCAAAATACCATGAGTCAAACATCTAACAAGTGCGACAGTATTGACAACTGAAAGTGCCTCCTTACAGACTATTACTTGTTATGATTTAATTGATGGATTTGTGAAGAAAAAGTATAGCAGGAAAGCTACCTGAATATTTTTTTCAAGTTGAATGAGAACTTACTCTGAAGAAAAACTTTTTTATTTTTCTATTCAGGCATCATCTATACATTTTACTCGTACACATTTTTCTTGTTAGCATAAGGTAAATACAAACTTTCATCTAGACCAGAAGTTCTCAAACTGTGCTCAGATAAATCCACTCAGGTGGACTGGGGAAAGGTTATGCTTTTTAAATAAAGCGCACTTATCCAAAGTACTTTACAATAGTTAATGGTACAAAAAGTATTTGTAAATGTCACTAAATGGTCCACTGAGACCCTCCACAATTTTCAAGTGGTAGGGGTGGGTGGGGGGAAGACTACAGGAACAATCAGGGCAGCTCACTTTGTTATCATTTACTTATTATGTATATAGGAGGAGAGTGAATTAAAAATAATGAAAAATGGGAGGGGCAGGGTCCCTGTGGGGGCCCGAAAAGATGAAGCTGAGCGCAATTCTAAATCTGCCCTGGTCTCTGGCTGTTTTTGTCACTCCTCTCTGAATTCCTTGGCCTAATTCTCCAAATCAGGGTACCTCAACAGCAAATGTCCTGTTTATGAATAAAGACAAAGAATAGTCCTGGTGTATTCTGGAGTGCAAAGGAACACACCTGATCCTTCATCTAAGATGTAAGGAGGGTTCTGTCTAATTTTTTCCCTCTGGGGTAGAATAAATGTTATGTGCACCAAGGCATATGGGATATGTACCACCAGTAGAAACATACACTGCCAACTATGGGAGCTCTGCTGAACAATACCTGAATCTCTGCTGGGAGGCTGCCCAAATGCTCAGGTTACAGGGAACTCTGGAGGCAAGCCTTTGTGAAAGAAGGGCCAATTTTTCCATCTCCTCAGTGTAGAACATTTTTGTTTTATTCAGGACTGACCTTATGTGTGGGTGGTATAGGTGACCACTCAGAGCTCTGTGGGCAGGAGGTGCCAGGTTAAACCCTGCTCCCTCCCAGCCAGACCAAGGCCCCTTTAACTGCCCGAGTGCTGGGCCTGGAGTTGGGGATGAAAGCTCTGAGGGCACCATGGACAGGGAGTACAAATGTGCATCAGGCTCCAGTTGGTAGTCCTGGCTGGCCTGTGGAGGGATGGGACTTCCTTTTCCCCTCCACGGGCCTCCTTGGGGGCCAAGTCAGACTCATCCAGGAACCTCCTCTGACTTCAGGAAGCCACTTGCATACACACACGCTTCCTGTTACCACAGCTCCTCAGCTGTGGGGGTGGGGGTGGCACTTTACAGAGAGCTCCACCCCTAATCTACCCAACCCTCCTGCATCTGGACTCAAAGAAAGAGTGCCAAAACACAAGTTTGCTCAGGCAGGGGTCAACAACCAAAATAGCAAGAAAAGACTGTTTTCTTTTTTCCAGTCTGGTAAAAACCTCAATAATTCAAGAGTCACAGTGTGTGTGAATATGAGGTGGTCCTTAATAAATAATGTCAAATCATACTTTTTGTAACCTCTATTTAAAGAACAGCCCCCCCCCCCCCCCACACATGATGATTTCTAATGGGATTCATGTTTACTGCAGGACATTCATAAACTTCTTACATATTCTATTTCCTCACACTTTATGTGTGTGTGTTTGTATCACTGTGTTCTTTACTTTCACTCCCAAACCTTCTCTCTCTCTCTGGAGCACCCCTGGGGGAGGTATCCAGCATTTCAAGATCACATGTCACTTGCTGTTTAAATATGAGTTATTTATTTTTTGGCTTTTAGATATTCACCATTTATTGAAAATAATCAGGAGGGTAGGTTTTTACTTTGCTATTATAGCATTGGGAGCCACAAACACATCTTTAAACAGCCTCGTGGTTCTGTAGCCACAGATTTCAGACCCCTGGCCTAGGGCAAATTTACCCAGGGAATTCTCCCTCAGCCTGGCTCTGGTTTTATTTCAGCTTAATGCTCAGTATGTTATAGCAGCCCTCTATGCCCTGCTGCCACTCTACAGGAGGGGTGGGCAATAAAATATAAAAAGCAGTGGGCTGCTAGGGTTAGTCCCCAGTGGGCCGGTGCTGCTATATTTATCGGCTCCTCTACAGCTATTAGGTGATTGCAACCCTCATTGACTGCAGATTCATGGCCAACTGGAGCAGTAAGAAGTGACACCAACCAGGATGCTGATTCTGTTCTTTGTTTCATCCTGGAGCTTTCCTCTCTTGTATATTTCACAGTATCTTAGTAGCCCTGGCTGAGAATGAATAGCGCATATTGTGAGGAATATAATCCAAAATGGTCAGACAGCTGGCCCACCTACTGGAGGAGACAAAGGGGTAACTGCCCTAGAGCCCAGTGATTCAAAAGGGCCCAGGGCTCCTAGCCACCACCACTACATAAGCTGTGAGGGAGCCCTGAGCCCTATAAATCACTGGAAGAGACCTGGGTAGCACATTCCAAGCAGCACTGAGGTTCTGCATAGGGGAGGGTAGCTGCAGCCCCACCCTTCTGTCCAAAGCCCTGCCTCTTCTGGGGGAATGGAGATGGCCCCACCCACCTTCCCCAGGGTCTGGCAAGTCTGTCAGCCCCTGTGACAAAGAGGCATCTGTTACCTCCAGCATGGAAGTAATATATCTGAGCTATAGTTCATCCTTGTGACTGACTTCTAAATCCAAGATCATATGAATGCAATATTCAATATATATGTAACATGTCCGTATGTAACATTTAATACATATAACTCCTCCAATATTATCTGTACTTATGTTTCCCAGTGATTATGGTGATCAGAGGGATGCTGTCTCTCAGTACAGCCTTCACATGCCACCCTTTGGGGAACGATTATGTATTTTTCCAACCCAGGTGATCACTGTGAAAACCTAAGCACCTCTTCCGTTCATTGGCACTAGAGGCCCCTAGGTTGTATATATCTCATCACTTCATTCACTTTCTAAGTCCTGAGTTCAAAGTTCTGTTTTTCACTTGCCTCTCTTGATGGCACATTCAACACATCAAGTCCATTTTTTGGGAGCTGCATCAGGAAAGTTCAGGGAAACAGCTTTGTCTGTAAGCATGGATTCCCTCACTATTGTCACTGGTATAATCGTGAAATCTGAAGCACAGAGGTTTGGTGGAAAGTGAAATGGGAACTGTTGTGTTTCATATGTTTGGAAATAGAAACGTTTGTTAATCTTAATGGTGAAATCTTGTCCCTGCACCGCCCCCTGCCATACATACAGTCTAGGAGAACCAAGCCATCGACTCCATTGGAGTCAGGATTTTACTCTGTATTCTGTGAATGGAACGAGCTCTTTAATATACACCCATATTGCATTAGAAACATACTCAGTTATATAACTGTGTTTATTAGAGCAGTGCCTCAGGGCCAGCTCTGAAAAAACACAGTAGTAAATGGGGTCTGTCCAAAGGAGCTTGCATTCTATAGAGGCACCAGAGACATGACCAGGGCCAAGGGAGCAGGATAGGGTCACACACACAGGCAGTGCCATCATCATGAAGTTTTTTCTATTTTTATTGATGGGAGGCTGGGTCAATCAGTGTTGGATTTATTTAAGCATCATCCCCATTTTTTCCCTTTATCCCCTCCTCTCAAAAGCTCTCCACTGCCCTGTCTTTGTGCTGTGATTCAGTGACTCCCTCTGTAATCCATCCACACCGCCCTGCATCCAGGAGTCATTGAGAGAAGTGCAAGAGAAGCCATCTCTTTCCCAGGAGCTAAGCTCTTTAGCTCTACAACAGCACTCCCAATGACCCCTTTCCTAGGAAGGAGTGACAAGATGTGGAGCCCAGCCCATAGAAGTGCCAGCTGGGCGCACACAGCTGCCATGATGCTGTAGGTAAATGCACACAGGGTGTGTTGCGTAACTCACAGCAGAAGTTTGCAGGCAGAGTAGCAGGGTCGTGGGGGTGGTGGTGCCATGCTTTGTTTATGTCACATGCTCAGACTCATGATCGCCTCTCTGGTACAGACCACCTACGGGGTTACGTCCTGCACTGCAAGTACTGCAAGCCATAGAGGACATTAATTGTGTACCTAGAGTGCTAGCAAAGCACAAATTGTTTGTGAATAAAATGGCCAGACTAGCTTCGCTGCCTCTCAATGCAGCCCCATGTTAGGCTTTTTTAGAACACACTGGGAAATCCTTTTAACTTTAAAAACAAACTGGTTTTTGAAGAGTGACTCATTAGCAATGCTCTTGTCTTCATTTTCTAAAGACTGCAGTAAAACCTCTGTTTCTGCCTCTACGGGGTGTGACACCTGCTGATCTAACCAGGTAACAAACCAGTCATTCTGTACTAATGAACCTAGCACTTACCTGGCCGTGCAGCTATTTGCAGCATGTGCAGTCAGACAAACCAGTTTGCCTGCTAGTAGGGGGAAAATGCTGTTTTATTTTCAGACTTGTGTAGAATTTCAGGACCAGACCTAATTTTATGCCTCTGCTAAATGCTTGAATGGATGTTAAAGGGGATTTATAGAAACATCCAGCTACAGGTCAGAAAACACATTCCAAATATGTATGCACTGTGCAGCTCTGTGTATTGCACCCACAAAAGCCTGTGACAAGAACATTAAGGTTGCCAAGTCAAGTTCTCAAAATTAGGAAATGCCAGAATTAGGGTGGTCTGTGCAACTCTAGTTTAACCCTCATGTGTTGTGCATCGTGCCATTTTTCCATAATTTAGCACTATTTAAATTTAAATGGGGAAGCATGCACTGCTGCTGTATATGCTGGTCTTAACATGAAGTCAGCATCCATCTCAATCAGCCTGGCACTTTTCACCTGCACTAGACATAAATCAGGGGAGAAATGGCAGTGTTTGAGGTGGTTCTTGTTCAACACTGAGAGATGGATGCATGTGGCAAATTGGGAGACTCTATTTTGGGTCTGGAAGAGGAGCTAGAGCAGCAGAACTCCAAGCCAGTGTACCAAAAGAGCAGCTGTTTGCATGGGGTGTGTGGCACCGCCTGAATCAGAGACTAAAAATGCAAGGCTCAGTCATCACTAGTGGGAGGAAGGAGGATCTTGTAGTTAAGGCATTAGACGAGTACACGGGAGAACTGGGATAACTTCCTACCGTAGACACTGAGTTTCTGGGGAACCTTGAGTAAGTCACTTAGTATCCCTGTCTGAATTCCCCATTTATAAAAGGGACTGTCAATATCCCCGCTTCTCCCACAATTTGTCTTCTTTCTGTAGATTAAGTTCTTACAGGCAAGGCCAGTTTCTTAATATGGGAATGTACAGCCTCTAACGCAATAGGGCCCTGCTATCACTAGGGCTTCTACTGGAAGGGGAATAAATAATTGTTCCATGTTCTTCTCCATTTATTCTTACATGCACATTTTCTCTGCCTTTCCTTTCTCTAGTTGGACTTTACAGTGACTGCGATGCTGGGGGTGCTGTGACCTCTGAATGCTTAGTGCAATATATCTTGCCTGGAGACAGTAATTTATCCCCTGAAGTCTGTGGTGTTATCAGATAGGTGAAACACTCCTCTGCTTTGGGAATAATTCATTAAGCAACACTTTTTTTTTTCATGTCACAAGTCAGTCCCAAAGGAGAGGTCTATGCCTCCTGGCTATTTCAGCTGGTTAAAGATACCTTTCAAGACAGGAATGGGTGAGCAGTTTGACTAAAATATTCAGGAATCTTTGCCCAAAACTTGAACCATAACCTATTGTTTTTTAGAGATGGGCCCAGACTTAAACTTGAGATTTGAATGATCCTGGACTCGGAACTAGTTTGGGTCCAAATTTTGTCCCTCTATTTGTATTGGGCCAAAGCAAGACTTCTGATCCAAAGTTTCCTGAAGTTTGTAGCAGTTGGGGGTCCAAAGACAAATGTTGCCCCTTGATTCCATCTGTTTCTTTTCATATAGCTCAGGAAATGTTGAATAACTTATTTTTGCTATCCATGCCTAGATACTGCCCACCACTGGCAGCTGTGCTGGCCATTGGCCAAATGTAGAAAAGATCATGAATGTCCAAATGAAATGTTTTTCCTTTGGGATTTCCAGTCTATGTTTGCAGACCCAACAGCTTGAGGTTATTTGAATAGTCCAGACTTTGTGGATCTTAGCTGAAAATGAAGCTGAGTTTGGGTGGAAATTTTTGCTGTTTCCTTTGTTACTTTGGATTTCCACCAGTGTCTTCCACACCTTTTGATCTTTATTGGTCCACCATTTAATTACATAAAAAATTGCCAGGTAGAATGTGTGCCTGCCCCTTTAATGGAAGGCTCATTATACAGGGAGGGAAACAGAAAGGACGGATGCTTTATGTGTCAAGATCTTACTGCACATAAGCAGTGAAAGATGAGAGTTACCTGTCTATTCTAATTATAGCTGGATGGGCCACTGTCAAGATGTGCTACAGTCTCTGCTGGCTGGGGAATGGAGCGGCATGGCAACGATTGCCTGTTGATGTAATGGTGATGAATTACCTGATAAGTCCTTGCATTCAGCTGAGCAAAAGGAAAGAATTTTTTTCCTTTAAAACCACCTGTATAACTTTGATGGTAAGCTTAGCCTCTTACAGGGAAATGCTGGCTGAAAGAAGAATTGCCTGCTGTGCACAGATCTATCTGGGTCCACGAGCTGTTGACACTCGAAGGCAGGCTTGACGAACGGAACTTTTCATTTTGAAAGTAATGCTTGTTGTCTTTTGGCCCATCACTGTAGCATCTGAGTACCTTTATGGGCTGAACATGTCCAAGAGCACTCACTTTTTCTCTCTGGTTCTGGCTAGCACCAGAAAGTCCAGGAGTGAGTGAATAATGAAAAGTTAAATGGTAGTGAGGGGTTACACAAACTAAACTTGTAACAGTCTTGAAATTCAGGAAGCAGTGGCTATGATCTTTGTGTCTGGCCCTCAAGAAACGTAATGGCTTAACGCAACATCATGTGAATATTCTGAATGTTGAGGGTGTTTGCATTAGATCTAAATGTTTGTGGCTTGAGCTGAACCCTAGAAAAGGTTTTGTTTTTTTTTTCAAATAAACTGTTTTGAACTTCAAAAAGTTTGATTCAGGGGCTACACAAACCTGAAACTCCATACTAGCCATCAGCCTCTGGGCAGCACTAAATCATGCTGGGCTTATGTTAGGTATGCTCCCATATAGGCACAAGCCAATGGACAACAAGCCAGAATCATCTTGTGAAATTCTGTGGCCTGTATTATACAACAGGGCAGACTGGATGATCACAGTGGACTCTTTTGGCTCTTGCAGCATTAGTTTATTCATTCCATTATCTGAATATCCCTATTGTCTCACTGCCTTGTGTAACCCAACAGGTTCTGAGTTTGAAATGGAAAGATTCATTTTATGAGTGAACCCAGGCTTTTTATAATAAACTGCACTGCAATAGAGTGCATCCACTGATGATTTTTAACAAATTCTCCATGTAATGTTCTGTTCTACTGACTTGCGTCTCCATGTAACGTTCTGTTCTGTTCTGCTGACTTGCATCTTCCATAATTCTTTTTGGAGGGCTCTGCAGGCACAGTTCAGCTGACACTCTACCAGCTCACTGCGTCTGTCCCCTGGGTTAGAATACCCAGTTAAGGTGGCGCTATCCCTGGAGTGTCAAGAAGATGTACTGGAGATGCAGGAAAATATCATACGTGTTCTCTGTGCATTTTGATGTTTGTGTTTTCAGCACTGCTTCGCTTTTTAGATTCCTTGGAGTAATAATGTTGCCGCTGAATTGTTAGAATCTTCCTAAGATGCTGAGTTCAGGTTGCTGCCACTGGCCTCATTACGTTAACACGACGTATTTTGAGAAATACAAATAATCTGGAATTTACATTTTCAGCAAGTGAATGGACTTACCAAGCAGTTTTTATCTGATGAGACTCTTTTAATCTTCCACTTAGAAAAAAATGACCGTGCATATCCCTCCAACTGCTGCCTGTCTAGAAGCAAAGTTGTTGTTATGTGTTCCATTGCTTCCTGCCATGTTCTGGTCTCTGCCATGTGCACCAGCAGATAGCCTGAATCCCTGATGTGCTCACAAACTAAGCCTCCTACTGAAATGCACAAGCTGAACAAATGAGGGGTGGCCAAAGTGAGCCTCTGCCTGAACTATTAGCTTCAGGTGCTAGCTTCTTCAATACATATAGAAAGGATGGATATTCTGTCTGGCATACAATGTGCCATCTTGAATCTGAATGGCCTCTGGATTCTCTTCTTTGCATTGAGAGATCTATTACCTTAGCAGAGACTTCACACCTGTGAATCAAAGAGGAGGATGCTTTCAATCAGCTACATGGCCTGTAAATCCAGCGCCTGAGAAGTTGCTAGTGTGGCTCTTACTGAAGGATATATGGACTGCCAGTGGTCATCCAACATAACATCTTCATGTTACTACACAAACAGAGTTCAGTTTACCTCTCAAATCCCATCCTGTTGGCAGAAATCAGCAGTGAAATTGAGAACAAATAGCAGGCTTTGCATATTGTCACTATGTGCATTTCACAATCAACAGTATGAAAGATTTAGGTAAGATTAATCACTCTAAATTTGATAAGTCAAAGTCACAGCAGAATAGAAGATTTATGAACAGCTCCAAAATTGTTCCATTTACACTGGAAGGTACTACCTCTAGTTAGCTCCCTAGCTGCAAGATTGCTAAGCCATTTTATCCTAATTTCTGACATATCAGCAAACCCTCCTCTACAAACCTGAAAATGTTTTTAAAAAAGTACAATTAAGGCTTAGATTTTCAAACTTGTCTGATGGAGCTAGATGGTTAATTGCTATTAAAATGTGTGTGAAATAGTTATCTAAATCTTCTAGACAGCTTTGAAAACTTAAGCCTTAATGGTTAGGGAGGGATATCAGAGGGATAGCTGTGTTAGTCTGTATCTCCAAAAACAACAAAAAGTCTAGTGGCACCTTATAGACTAACAGATATTTTGGAGCATAAAGCTTTTGTGGGCAAAGACCCACTTCATCAGATGCAAATGAAAATCTGATGAAGTGGGTCTTTGCCCATGAAAGCTTATGCTCCAAAATATCTGTTAGTCTATAAGGTACCACAGGACTTCTTGTTGTTTTAAGCCTTAATGTGGTATTTTCTAAGCAGTGACAGTGCAATGAGACCTTTATTTGATACTGATCCACTCTGAGTTAGGGTTAAAAAAAAAACAGTGAATTTCTTAACTGAACCACTTTTAGAACCTGGTGCTGCAGCCTGTTTTCATGCAATTTCAATAGCTTTGCCTGCATAAAGGCAGAAAATGTGGGCATGGTAGAACTTAATAAGGCAATGACAAGCTTTCACATGGTGCAGGCTTTATTGCACAGCACTCTTATGTGACTTCCCATCACATAAGCTGTTTATCTCCTGGGTGAGGATTAGCTAAATACTATAACACAAAGTCTGGTATAGGTGAGTAAGTGGTTTAGTTTAATCCTCCTGAGAGTGATTGCTGTCCCAACCTGACAGGGTTGCTAGGAAGTCTATCTGCACACACCAGTTTTTGGATGACTTTCAAGTAGGTTTTTTAATTATTGTTTCTATTTTATTTTGAGTTGCATGGTTGTCCAGGGAGACAAATATTTACCAAGGTACCTGGGTATTTATTGGTTCAGTGCAGATCTTCCTGGAACTCCAGAGAATTTGGAAATAAATTGTTTAATCCTGAGGTCTTCACTGAAAAAAAAAAGCCACATAGGTCCAAACAGCACCCTATTGGACCTGAGTCAATGGAAGTTTGTCTTGGCCCTTTGAATCAAGCCATGTTGATGTACAACACCAATAAGATTCTGTTTTGACACTTGTGGGTGTTTTACACATGTTGACAAATGGGTGTTGCCTCTCCTCAGCCTTTTGTTTTAAAGATAGGGTTGATTTAAAATGCAAGGCATCTGATCGGGGTGGACCTGGTAACTGTGATAGGTGCGAGGAATGATTTGATGCAGCAGTAAGTCACCAGATAAAAAGAAATGTTGTCTATTGGTTGGAGCAGAAGACAACAGGGTCTCCGTGTCAGAACGCCTTTAGTTTACAGTGACTGGGAAAATCATTCATCCTTCTTGTGTCTTGCCTTACCCATCTGTGAAATGAAGTTAACAGTCTTGGAAGATTTAATTGTAAAGATCCTCAGATTAAAAGCCCTACATCACTCTAGCCCAATCACAAGACGTGAGCCTGATACAAGAATTACTATGTGGCATGGAAAAAACTCAACGAACAAGATCCTGTGGGAGGGAAGGTGGGGTTATGGCCACACTTTTGATTTCAGCTTCATTCAGGTTTCTGCAAATCCCAAATACCCAATAACATCTACTGCAGATTGGAATGTGCAGCAAGGCCTGTCCCAGGACACATGTCTAAATTAGCCTTGGATATCTGGCATTAGTGTTCCTTGTAAACTGTGCGCTTGGGCAGCCACTCAGGACAGATTCAGATGCCACCCAGCTGATTAGCAGGGCATCCATCGCTAGGTTTTTGTTTCTGTTGACATTTGCACATGCCTCAGTGCACATAAAATTTTTATTCTGCACATGGATGGAAAAATCCACACCTGGATAGAAGACCTAAGAGGGAATATAGCCTTACATGCTTGGGATTTGCATCTGACTTAATTGTGATACATGTGTAGTCAGTGGGGCCAACAGCCACAGAACCCAGGGCAGGTATGTGTGGGGGCCCAGCTACATGCCCCTGGAAGTTGGGGGGCGGAACTTGGGTGGAAGGGGTGGGGTGGGGAAAGCCAGGCTTTAGCACCACCTGGACCACAGCCCTCCCCCACACCCTCAAAGTCAATCAGCAGCCAAGAGCCACGGGCTCCTTTGAACTGCTGGGCTCCAGGGCAGTTGGCCTCCCCCTGCCCATCAGTGGACCTGTGCATAGTACGATCTGCTGAGATGCAGCCATGATGTAATAATAAAGGTAGAAGTGGCAGGTGCTTCACACTTTTGGCTCCCTGGCTTGGGCAGACTACAGTGAAACAATCAGGATATACATGTCCTATCTCAAAGCTGGAAGGGACCTTGCGAGGTCATTGAGTCTAGTCCCCTACCTTCATAGAAGGACCTGTCACCATCTCTGACAATTTTTTTTTAAGTCTATTTGTCCCAGATCCCTAAGTGGCCTCCTCAAGGATTGAGCTCACAGTCCTAGTTCAGTAGGCCAATGCTCAAACCACTGAGCTATCCCTCCCCATAACCTGTCTCAGCCCCTTAGAAGACTTCCTCAAGGGTTGAACTTACAACCCTGGTTTGGAGGGTTTTTTGGAAGATACACTTTAGTCAAGTCTGTGAATCATGTGAGTCTGTATCCACAAAAAGAACAAGGAGTCTTGTGGCACCTTAAAAACAGATTTATTTGGGCATAAGCTTTTGTGAGCAAAAACCCACTTCATCAAATGCAGCTTTAGTTAAGGGCAGCTTATTGTTGCAATAGGGGGATAACTGAATGAAATTCGGTGGCCTGAATTGTTCAGTAAGTCAGACAGGGTGATCTAGTTGTCCCTTCTTGCCATGAAATTCTATAGTCTCCTGGACTTGGTTGTGAGCTGAGATATGAACTTCACTGCTAGTAGCCATCAAGGACTGAGACAAAGGTCTGATTTATTTCTCCATTACCTCAAGTGTTAGGAAAATGAGGAGCTGAATTTCATAGTTGGTCCTTATTTATATAATGGGCCATACACAAAACATACATCGTTGGAACTTTAAGAATGTTTGGCTTTACATCTCTAGACCATCTCTCATGTTGACTTATTTTAGGTTTTCCTAATTCACATTCCTAACAGCAGATCTTTAGCCCCTCAATATAAGGTGCTCCATCATCATAGTACACAGGAGCCTAGTTCTTTAGCATATGCATCATCACAGTCTCCTGGGAGGTGGGTCCCATGATCACCATGGAACAAGTGGGGGAATTGAGGCACAAAGTTGAAGTGACTTGCCCAAAGTCACATAGAAGGCTGGCAGAGCAGAGATAGAACCTATGTTTCCGACCCAGGATCATTCTGCCAAAAATCAGTCTGAGAATATGTATTGGGAAGGGAGATCTAGGTACAGATTCTTGGCTTCTTTGTTCTGCTGTTCTGTATACATTTCTAGGAGTGCAGGGAGATCACTTCATGGTTAGTTTGCCAAATGTCTCTCTTGTAGACAAAAACTGAGAAGCAGGATCTGACTTGTGGACTGGAAAGGAAGGTTATCCCTAGTGTGATCGTTTGAGTATGATTTTTTTTCCTTCTAGATGGCCTTATTAATTACATAATAAGGTCAAGCCAAATGGCTCTGCTTTATATAATAGTAAATAAGCTCACCGCCTTCTCAAGTAATCTTTCAGCAAAGGAGGAGCACAATGTGCCCTATTTAGTTCTAATTTTAAGGTGAAACTAACAACCTACTCATTAGCCTGTCATTGGAACAGACTTACATTAGTCTGTGTTCCCAGGCTCCCAAACAAATGCAGCCTGTCCAGTAGGAATTCCTGACCTCCAGAGTACCAAGATGACATAAGTGTGTAAAATCTGTCCTTCATATGCTCCCCAAGCCTCTGGAGGAGAATGTTGCTGACTGGGAATTGTAACCAAAGCTTTCCTGAGTAGTGGCACACTTACAACTCAGAAATGTAACTGGCACACAGTGGTGCAGGAGAGAGATGTTTGAATCAGAACAGGCAATGACTGTGATCAATAAAAGTCCCTTTATGACTGGTTCAATGCATTTTAACCCCATTTGTTCTTCACAGTTTTTTGCCATCTCTTCTTCGGAGCTCTCGTGAACTGGCTGCCAAATTTCTGAGTACATTATAGCAATCAGGGCAATGGTTGGGGATTTATAGAGAAGGAAGAAAGGATTCCAAGAGAAGGAAGTTTATGTGTGTGTTTGGGCGATGGGGTGGGAGTAAAGCGAAAATCACTGTGTCCACGTGGCTCCATTACTGGTAGGTGCTGTTATGGCAAGAGTCTAAAATGTGTTTGCCAAAGATGTTGTAATCTCGTCAAAAGACATCTTCATTTTCTAGCTCATGAATTTTTCAGAATTTCCCTTCGGTGCCATTTTTATGCATCAGTGGTTTAAAAACCTTTAGGAAGATGCAGTTTTTTCATTATTTTGGCTGTTACTGAGGATGATCTGTGCAAGAGCAGAATGAATTCCAGGGCTCCTAAGTCTATTTAAGGTCAGGTTTACACTAGGCAGGTGAAGTCGATCATAGATGCACATTTCTAGCTACAGCAGTTGTGTAGCTAGAACTGACATATCTGAAATCAACTTACCTGGCCATCTTCACAGAGGGAGGTCAATAGGGGAAAATCTCCCATCGACATCTTTTACTTCTCACGATATTGAGGAATACAGAGGTTGACTGTTGACCCTAGATAGTTCGATATGGTGTGTCTCCACAAGGCATGCAAAATCAAACTCTGGAAGATCAACCCTGACTGTGTTGAGCTTCTACATAGTCTAGACATACCCTAAGGGAATCTTGCTGGGAACAAATAATTATTTGCCAAGCTAGACTGACAGCTTAATATTCTGCATTGACATGAGGGTGACAGATAGGGTCTCTGGCAAGGGTCTCTTTTTGAAAGCCCCTGTGGAGAGTATGAAAGGGAAGGAAGCACCAGCCTGGGAGCCAGGAGAATTACATTCTATTTTGGCTTTGCCACTGGCTTTCTGGGTGAACTCGGGCAAGTCACTTCACTTTCTTGTGCTTCAGTTGGATTTTGACATCTACTGATGAAAAATGCTGTGTAAAAATTGGGTAGAATTCTTGTCTTTTACCATCATACCTTGGAAACAAATTGGTGATGGACTCATTGGTTGCTGTTCCTTATCTTGTTTCCCCATTTGTATTACATTGACAGATGCAAGCACCTGTTTTCATATAATGCAACACGAAGGTATTGTTTTCTGCATCAAACCATATCCCCCAAAATTCCAGTGTTAAATTAGACTATTTGCACAGATAAATAAAATCATGTATGACACGTCTTTTGTGACCACGAAAAGAAAACATGCACAATTTAAGCCACCAACATCTGTATAATATATGAGAATACCAACCAGAGGTTATTAAGAACTCTCTTTTTCAGCACAATGCTAAGAGAGCAAAATTTGCCACTGAGTTGATTATTGTGAGGTTTTGATAAAATACTGAAAGCATTCTTTTGAGGTGGTAATAAAGATTCTTTTTTATACAGCCTCCTGTCAGTCAGATACTGGAAAAATTCTACAGTCTAAAAAATAGTGAGATAGCTCTTCCAATGACCCAGATTTACGCAGGGGAAAAACAAAGTTCCTTCACCATATCTACCTTGAAGGACAGAATAGTTTTCATGGTTTGGGATCTTAACTACGTAAATGAAGATTTGATGATTCATTCAAAGGCAGTTCAGAAACATGGGCTGTCTTCAAAGCAGAAAACCAAAACGCAAACTTAGCATAGTGAATCATAGTCAGGTTTTCTTACTGGGGAATATCTGTCTGTGTTTGAGTAGTTGATTATGATGATGAAAAGTTATGGATGATAAATGAGTAATAGAAAAACCCAACCTGCCTAGAATGAAGTGGTGGGCCTCACAGTGTGCAAATTTGGACCACACAAGTTATTCTTCCACTTCTTGAGGGCAAATATGGGGCAATCTGTAAGTGGAAAGAGTAAAGAACTTTAGATCAAAATTTAAGAAAAGCTCTACTTCTTTACACTCACCTCTGTATCTAAAAATGAAGTAGGGATAGAATTTGGGAGAATTAAGTATGCTCAAAAATTATTTTGATCTCCAAGGTTGAAATTTGTCCCCTAAAGCAAACTTCAGAGCATCATCAATCTTATTTTAGAATTAAAAATTCTTAGGATTGGAGCAGCTCTGTTCTGATCGTATGATTGGGTGAAACAGAGCACAGCTGAGTGTCACTATGAAGCCAATATGAAAAGGAGACTCAGCAAGTCCTTAGTTGAAATTTAGCAGGGATGGCTCAGCAGTGAAAGGAAGTGGGGCTGTTCCAGATGGCAGGAGGAGCAGAGTGGAAAGCTCTTGCACTAAATGCAGCACAACTATGTGAAGGCTGGTAGTAAACAAGAAATGAGGGGAGCAGAAGAAACACAAGGCCTGTGGATTTCGGCTTTTTCCTGCATTTAGTCGTTTGTACGAACCGGAGGTAGAAAAAGTACCCAAAACATTTACTTGAAGTAAAAGTGTGGTGTGGGGGACTTAAGTATAAGTTACTGGTGTCCCTCTGGAAAACTACTTGAGAAAAGTGCAAGCGCATGTGTGCACGCACACACGTCACATGTAGATTATACTCAAGTATCCAGAAGTGAAAGCAGCTGCGCTTTTACTCAAGTAACTTTTGGGGTACTTTTTCCACCTCTGATAAGAACTAGCGCATAAGCCCCAGGTTTTCAGAGGGAGTGAACGAGGGTGGGGATCTGTGTATAGGTAAAAGTAGAACTGGGTGAAATCTTTCAGTGAACTATTTTTTCATGACACATTGCATTTTGGGGGCAAAATTTTGTCAAAATCAGGAGGAATTTGATTAATAGTTTTAGTTGCAGGAAAAAAAATAAATGTCTAGATGTTTTGGCTTGGCCATTTGTAAACATTTCAGTTTGACTTTATGTTCAAACAGCCATTTCAGTTTTAAATTTGGCCAGTTTCTTTTTGGTGAGAAATATCAGAAGTGAGCAAATCAAATGAAAATCTTGAGCAGGAGGTAGAGGAGGGGAAAAGATTTTATCATGAGTTGACTGAAATATTTTGCTTGCTTAAACTTTTAAAAAAAAACAAGATTTTCAGTTTGGAAAAAATAAAAAAAAATTGTGTAGACTGGACTTGAACCTAATTTATTTTATTTTATTTTTGGTTTTGCCCATGAAAATCTGTTATTTGCTGAGTTCTAACTAAAAGTTAATAGGGAAAGATGGTGCATACTGGGAGGTAGTGGAATTAGGTGGTCACTTTTGATGCACCCTAGACTGCAGTTTTTTATCCCTCCAAAGCTAGGTGGTTCCATCAGGGTGCTGACTTGATGATTAGCTACTTTGCTAAGCTATTTTCAGTGGAAACTGTAGACAGACTCTGCTGATACTCAGGGCTTGTCTGCATTACAAGGCTACAGTGGTACTGCAGTTACACCACTACAACTCTGCAACATAAACTCATCCCACAACATCAGCAGGGTTTTTTCCATCACTGTAGGAATTCCACCTCCTTGAGCAGCAAGCACTATGCAGGTCAATAGAAGGAGTCTTCCATGAACACATGTCTACACCTGGTGTCAGGCCAGTGTTGCTATGGTGCACAGCAGATGATTTTATTTCATAGCATTCTAAGTTTTTAGTGGAGCCCAGACTACAGAAGATAAGAATGAGATAATACTCTAAAATGAGATCAGACAGGCAGCTGTCAGTGAAAGCAGCTGAGGCTGACAGACTGTTGCTAAGCACATTCCCTGAATGCTAAGTGCTTCACATTGTAGATGACGTGGCATCTCAGATGCAGCAGATCGCTTTGCTGAAGGGAGTAGAGGATGAATCCATATTATGCTCTCACAGAGAAGACTATCAAGTAATCCCAGGAGCATATAACACAATGACAGCACTGCAGAGGAATATTACATGCTGACTCCAGCACCGTAACAAAATCCCTAAGGATTGTCAGTTAATGATGTACAGTTGCTGAATTAAGTCTGTAATTAGTTATTCAATCAGAGTGACCGAATTCAATAGCTGGGATTCCTGCTTTAATTAATATTTTAAGCTTTTCATTGTGTTCAGTTTCCAGCAAGACTGAAATGGAACTTAGTCTAGAGGAAATTGTATCCTCCTATTAGCTATATGTGGCTATCTTGCCGTGGTTTTCTCACCTGGTCACCACTGGTAGGTCACTTTAATAGCTGAACCGATCAGAAACTGTAATGTTCATTCCCTTGGACATTCCAGTATTTTGAAATTTCCTTTTGGTCTAAATTGTACCAAGAAACCCAAATTTTGACATTTCCAGCAGAACAGAAGTTCCAAACAATTTTGATTTGGATTTATTTAATCATGTTCCTATAATGTTGAAATAATAGAATAAAGAGTAAAATAGGAAAGACATGTCACAATAGACAATGGTAACAATCAAGATAGTAATATAGAAGTTTAAACAAAATCAAGAGAAGAAAATCAAAGTGAACTTTTTCCTGTACTTTAATAAGATGAGAAAATCAAAATTCATTATTTTTTTCCAAATGTCATCAAAATCAGGGGCAATTAGTTGGTCCCCTCCCTGCAATCCCTGCACTGGTCACCTCTGAATGTAACCCGAGTTTTTAATTTCCTTCCGTTTTACCAGATGGCTTAAACAAATGGGCACAGGGATCATGGGATTTTATGTTGGCAGAGGGAGATCTTATTTATGAATGCATGTATTACAGAAAGGAGGCAGCTTTTAAGCTCTTCAGATCTGAGGTTTTCCACAGGAAATAAGCTACAACAGGACACTTGTTCTCCTCTTGACTGTGATCTGGTTATTGAGAACTCATGTGTTCAATTATAAACACGAGACACATCCAGCTCAGCTGCCCTGTGTTCAGCATGAGCGGATGGAGGGAGGGGACAAAACAGCCAAAGGGCAAGAGCTGGCTGATTTACAAGTAAGCTGATGCCCCAAAAAAGAGGGCACATGTGTGCTCTGTCCCTGTCTCTGCTCATGCATGAGCCTCTTTCCTTCTGTAGCAGCCCTGCACAGCTATGATTTGAGCCAGACTCACCCAGCCAAAAAAAAGAAAAATCCTACCCTTGGTTGCTCAGGATGCTTTCAATTCTACAGACAAAACAGAAGCTGAGCAGTTTGTGCTGCAAATCAGGCAGAGACAAAATGCAGTGAATGAGACAGGGTTTGCTTGTTGGGTATGGGGATTGCTAAGTGGGGTCAGTGTTCCAGGATTGGGATTCACCTTTGTTAGCGCTGGGCAGAACCCGTGGAGCACAATCAGATCAGACTACTGCATGGCTACCTCCTCACTTTTGTATTTAAGTAGAGACAACAGGAGAGAGGGCATAGCCAGTCCTGCTTGCCAGGTGTTTCCTGCTTAATCTTTGACACCCAGCCCCAGCCCCTGCCACTAACATTAACCTTCATGATACTTTGATCAGCCCCATCTATATCCTCACTCCTGTTGCCTTCTCTCTGTCAGTACCCCTCTTTTCCCATACTGGTGCCTGTCCTCCCAGTGCCCCAGCCATAGCTTCCTCCTCCTCTTGCAGCTTTTTGTCTGGTTTGTGGTTACGTTTGTGTACACCTGCAGCTTCAGACAAATGCCCTTGTATGCACTCTTCGTGCTGTTAGCGTGAAATAGGATGCATAAAAGAGCTGTTGTCAGACACAACAGAGGTGGACATGCAGACATTCACTGTCTGCTGCGCTTTCAGTGGGTGACTGTTTGTCTCTAAGTACATGTCAACATATATATCACTCTTGATAGGTTACAGTAACCTTTTTCATTTAAGAACTTGGTCACCCTCTGATCTGAGCTTTGCAACTCTAACAGGTATAGCATCTGGTTTTAAATAGCAATCATTTTTGCACACAGAGGAGGATTTTAAAAATAGTTGCTTATTAATTTCCTTAGTGGTGCAGTAAATTTACAAGCAAGAGGGGCTAGTCAAACCTGCAGATCTGGTACTTATAGAAGTCCTGTTCTTCTGTATCTGTCAGAGTCACTTTCATTCTGCCCTCAAAGCCAGGCAGAGGCTGAAATAGAGGGACCCAGAAAAGTTAATCCTTGTTTGGTGGGAGGGAGGGGCAAACAAGGCCTAATCACAAAAACACGGGAAGGAAAAAAAAAGAATTCCTCTGCCTGAGAAAAGCCTGCTCAGCTGACCTAACTTGTGCCTTTGTTCTTTTGTTTGTTTAACATGTGACTTAATGTGTGGTACAATATTCACTAAGCATGGACCTTGCTACGGCAACAGCAATAGCAAATTACATGTGGGTTACCTTTTGAAATGCATAGTCTTGTCTCACAGATATCCATACATGTCCTGGCTGATGGGAAATGCATCCATTTGCCCATTAACTTTAAAATAATGCGACCAGAACTCAACAGCAGGACACGCTTTGCTTTGTTTTTATTGAGGGCATGGCAGGGGTATTTTTTATTTTTAGCCTACCTTAAGAATTGCTTAATTTTCCATTGAAAGAAGAAAGGGAGATGGAATATTCTAGGGATGGGAGAGTTCAGGCTGCTGGCCTTAATGTCCAGGCTTGGGGAGGTGGAGAGAGAGATGGCAGCTGACTAGATGCAGGAAAACTCTCTTGAAATTTCAGGTGGTAGTCCTAACATTGACTGTTGTCCTGGATTACATGTTATCGTTGGTGGCAGTTTTCTGTAGCGCCATTTTGAGCTATAGACCGTGCTGAGCAGTTACACCTCCATTAAATAAAAAGAGAAGGGGAGGGCCTCTTTTCATTTTAGTTCTGATTAAGTGGTTTTAAAACCTGGACTAGGCCTCCAGCCTCAGTGGAAACAAAACACAATTGCCTACAACTGGACTAAGTCTTGATCTGACACTAGGTTGCATTAAGCATCGTTCTTCTATTACTGTCACTGAGGATGTTGAGCAGCTCACAAGGATGAAATAGATGGTGATTTGATAGGTCTCCTCCAGTACAGAAAATTAGTTCTAAAAAAACCCAGCATCATCTAATCCATCTTCCCCTTGGCTAGCTGACAATTGTTTCTGACAGCATATTCTTCATTGCTTTTGTGTACCTGGTGTGAAATGTTGCAAGTAAAAAGACTTGTATCAGTTCTCTTGGGCAATTGTTCCACAGTCTAATGGACCTCAGATCTAAGAAAGAAGTCAGCACTTCCTCATCACAAAGCCCTCATAGTCCAACTTCTCAGCTCTCCATATCTCTAAGGGGTCAGATACCACCCTGGGAGCTTGATATGAGAATCTGAATGGAATATAATTAAAGGATCTTCCCTAACACATGCACAACTTTCTTCCTGAAAACACACTGGGTGCATCTATGCTTTCATTCCTCTTTTGAAAGATGTATGCAAATGAGGTAAATAGAAAATGCAAATGTTATAAATTTGCATATCTAGCACATCATTTGTATATTCTAATTTAGAAAGAGCTTCTTTTGAAAGAAGAAAGCCAGTGTTGATGCTGCTGTTTCGAAAGTAAACCCAGGTGGGTTTACTTTTGAAAGAGCAGCATGAACACTGGCTTTCTTCTTTTGAAAGAAGCGCTTTTGAAATTAGAATATGCAAATGAGATATTAAATATGCAATTGTATAATGCATTTGCATTTTCGATTTACCTCTTTACATACCTCTTTCGAAAGAGGAATGCAAGTGTAGGTGCACTCACTGTGATCATCCATCGAAGTTTGGATGGCAGAATTTGTCTAACAGCTCTTCTGCACTCTGAGAATAAGATTCAAGTTACCCACGCTCATTTTCATTCAGCACTGTCCCTGGAGCTCTCTTGCGCATTGGTGAGCATTGTGTCATTGGAGCTGTGATTCATCTCTTGGATGTTCTTTGAGAGAGCTGATTGAACTATAGCTTGGGCCTTTCTATGAGATCTGAGCCTGAACAGTGTAGTTTAGCTTCTAGTCTTGTCCTTAAGGGGCAAATCAAGCAGTGTTTGCTCAACACGTCTCTCTTCATACATTAGAGTACCCTTGGAGTCATCTGAACACATGGAATCTAGGGTTTATTAGTCTTGCACGTCATGTTCAGAGTAGCAGGAGTACCTCCTGGGTAGGGCTTTAAGTCAGTTGGTAGCTTTCCAAGCAGAACTTGAGGATAAGTCCAAAAAAGCAGTGGCTTATTATCTGCAAAATCACCTCTTACTTCTAGAAGTTCCATTATCAAATCTGTTCCTGGAAACCAAGCTAGCAAGAACATTCCAAATTGAAATCAAGTTTGTCTCAACTATTTTCTTATGGTTTTGGAGTTTATTTGCATTCTCTTAATAGCAGGAAGAATGTCATATGATAGGATGTAATAAAAATTATCTGTTGTTCTCTGGTGGTTCTACGTCAGGTCCTATGTTCTGACCATCACTGTCCAGTCTGGACATTGTTTTGCTTCCTGAAATGAAAACTCCATCAACTGCCAGTCTGCATTTCTCGCTCACTCCCAGTAATGCCAGAACAATCTCCATGCCCTCCTTACAGCTTCCTTTAAACACTTGTGACTGCTTTTCAAAAGTTTTAATAAAAGTCTTTTTTCATGATGGAGGAGAGAGACTTCCACTCAAACGAAAGAAAGATGAAATGGTATCATTTTGGCAATTTCCTATAAGACTTTTGGGAGTTTCCAAGGGAATGGTGGGTATTTCCACTGGATATTGTGGGAATTTGACTTTTTTTTTTCAGATGTGCTTTTGAAATTTCCCTCAATCCTCTTCTTCAGGGATCTGTGGAATAAATACCTCGAGGACAACGTGATTGCAGTGGTGTAATCCTACGCATCTGTGGATGTAGAACACAATTAGAAGTGAAACCATATGGCTAGGGGCATCCTGGTAATGGGATTACTGGTTCAGTGATCAATGCATCAGTTTTCCAGCATAGGTATGAGCTATTTGTGCTTTGGAGAGAATTTGTACCAAAGTTTGCAAAGTGCTTTGGAATCCTTCAGACTGAAACCTCTATTAGAAATGTAAAATGTTATTTTCAGTCTGTTGCCCTTCCTGAAGGAGCTCACCAGAGAATGGACCCTAAAACATTATCCAATCTTCACTATATCACGCTGTGGTGTGCACTATAATGTTCACTTTAGTTGGATTTTGCTTTGCTGGAGAATGAAATCACTTCCTTTGCTTCGGAGAAACAAGAATGCTGTTTTGTGACTATCTCAGTGTAAATTTCTGATGTCTGGACAGCTGCTCATCTGCTCCAAACACTCAAAGCTGTTACTTACAGGAACGATGGCTTAATCTATGATATTCCATTTCTGAAGCAGAGATAGGCTAGAGACCAGTGTTCACTATAAACTGAGTACTTGGTTGACCACCCAGGAGAGATTCGGGTGCCACCCAGATGATTAGCAGAAAGCCCACAACACTCACACCAGCAGTATATGTTTTTCTGCAGGTGGTGTACATCTGCTCATGCCTCAGTGTACATAACAAAATTTATTCTACATATGGATGGAAAAAAGTTGGAGGAAACCTTGCTGGAGACCAATTCTTCAAAATTGTTTCTGAATTGCTATTGCCGGAATTAAGTTTGGCAAGAAGTCAGCATTGCAAATCGGAAGTCTTTAAAAGACTAGTATAGCAACATGGCTTTTAGCCAAGGACAAGCTTTTTCCCCTAGAACAGGGACTGTCCATGTTTAGATTTTAAATAAGTATGATGTTCACATGTTCATGTCTCTGCCATAAGGATTGTTGTGCTACTGACAAGCTGCATATGGCCTGTGGGCTGCAAGTTGCCCACCACTAGCATAATTGATGGGTCAGTGAGTGCTACATGTACCCTGATCTATCTCATAAAGCTGGAAGGGACCTTGAGAAGTCAATGAGTCCATTCCCTGCCCTCTTGGCATGACCAAGCACCCTCCCCGACAGATTTTTTTTTTAATCTATTTGCCCCAAATCACTAAATGGCTGGGTTTAGTAGGCCAGTGCTCAAACCACTGAGCTCTATGGCATGCAAAGGCATTACTGCCACCAGATACAGAGCTTGGCTCTTTAGCTCAGTCTGAAACGATTTGTACTTTCACTTCTCAGTCGCCAGAGTTGGCCAAGACATCAGACATCACAATCACACAGGTTTTCAATCAAGCATAGGAAATCATCAATCAAGCAAGCAAGCATTTTCTCCCAGCCTCTCTGGCTGTGCTCTGATTCGTGACCCAGAGAATGCTTTGCTGACTTTTGAAAAGTGAGCTGACATTAATGGATGATTATCCCCATCTGAGTTAGTGTGAGCACGCAGGGGTGTTCAGTTGGGGGAAGACATGAGATATGACCTATTCTAAGTTATCCTGGATTTTTTTTCCCCAGGAGAAAGTCAAGGTAGCAGGATAGCAATGTGAGAGAACCTGAGTAATGAATAAGACCTCATGTCTCACTTTTTGGAGCTGGTTTCAGTGTCCCTGCTGGTTTGTCTCTGTGTAACTTCTTGTACTGCCCACGCAATAGACAGCAGACTGGAGGAGTGGAAGCACGCTGCAACATGTGTACCATGTTTTCTGCTCACACCCGCATAATTAGGTACCCCAGAAAGCTATAAATCTCCAGGCCAACCTGTCCTTCTGGATCGGTTAACACAATGCTCCCAACTTACAAATCTGCTGCAACCGTGTTTCCAGCCCTGCTGTGGAAGGGAAAGAGGTGGTGAAGCCTTTTCACCCTCTTTCCTATGGGTCAAGTCCCTCCTCATTCATCTTCCTTGTCTCCCATCATCCTGCAGATTTTGTCCTGGATTTGTCCTTGAAAACTAAATCCCCTGACCACCCCTTTTGAGTTTGTCTGCCTCCCTCGGTGCCTTGGAAGAGACTTAGAGCAGGAAGATTTAGGACTCTGGACATTTCAATTCTTGGTCAAAGGTAACCAGTGAGAATGGTTTAAAGGGGAAAAAAAGGTGACTTAAACCCACGGTGAAAGTAACAAGTTTCTCACAGGTACTGTCATGTCGCACCCCTGGACAGGGCTCAGGGCAGTGGAATATGAGGGTGATATGACAATCGTATTGCACCCCGGACAGGGCTCAGGGCAGCAGGATTGGGATGTGTGATATGACAGTATCTGTAAGAAATTTCACTGTTGGGTGGAGTGTGGAGGGCTCAGGGAAGGGGATGGAGATGCGGCGGGTGCAGGAGTCAGGGCAGGAGCTTGGGAGTGGGAGTTTGGGGGGAACTGGAAGTGTGTGGGGAGCAGGAGTCAGGGCTGGGTGCACGAGGAGGCACTAAGGGTAGAAGATTGGAGTTGTGGGTCTTGCAGAAGTCAGGCTTGGAGAGTTCGGAGGGTGCAGGAGTCAGGGCGGGTGACTGAAAACGGGGAGCTCTGGGCAAGGGGCTGAAGAGGGTGTAGGAGTGAGTGCGGGGTGGCAACGACACCATTTTGGAAGGGCCGGGAGGCTGTAGTCACACATAGTAGGACACTGCTGCACTTCTTCCCCCTGCCCCTGAGGATCAGGGAGTGAGAGGAAAGTGCGGAGCTTGCACGAAGTACTCCTCAGCCCCTCCCTGTGGCAGCTGGGTATAAGAGGAACGCACACAATTTGTGCACTTTTCCTTTGCTCCCTGAGTCCCATTACACACTGCAGCAGTCCCCCCACCAGCTCCCAAAATGGCCCTGGATGGTGGGGGGCAGGAGGGCTCAGAGCTGGGACAGCCCCTTTCACCTGTTTGGCTGCCTGCTGCTTAGCCTGGCAGCCTGCAGGAAGCCTTGGGAGTCCAGCTAGGAGTGGCCATGCCTCCTCTTGCAACCATACCCCAGTCCGCCAGCTCCTTCTTGCTACAGCAGCGCACTGGTTTACTTTCGCCTCTGCTTAAACCTCTGTGCCTATGAGAATAAAATAATTGACCATGTGCCTGCCAGTGCTTTGAAATCTGATTGGAGAGGCTCCCGCTTCACTGTGGAAGCAGGAATTTATTCTTGGTTTGCACTCTGTTTGCTGGGGAAAGTTGCTGCCTTTGCCACTGGAGACTGCAGCCCTCTGTTCATCTCCATGGTACAGAACTGCGTGGCCTGTGCTGGGATCCCAAGGGAGTCATTCTTGCTCTGTGTTGAGTGAGTGCTGGATTAGTGCTGGACTTGTGATGGAGCTTTTCAGTATTTGCGTTACACTAGCACCCTGAGGCCCAATCTGACATGGTAGGTGTTGTGCTAGGCACTGTACATAGACACAGCGAACAATGAGAAAAGATGGTGGCCATGCCTCAGAACAGGCAGAGTGGAAGGAAGAATGAGGATCAGTTTGGCTCAGCCCTTTTCCCTACCCTGCTAATACTGGGAGTGGGCATATTTCAAAGCAACCTTAAGTCACTTTAATGAAATCCTCTTCCGGCTTCACTAAGCCTAGAGTGCTTTGACGTATTTAACTTATTAAGGGAAGAAATAGGCTTGTTCCTGTCTCCGGCTGAACTTGTCCTAGTGTAAGAAGCTCTATCAAGGACTCCAAAAATTTTCAAAACACAGTTGGATCCCAACTCTAAGTCTTGGGAGTACTTAGCCACATACCTTTCCTTTCCACTCGTTCCCTCTCTGCTCCAAACAGAAGGTGAATTTATGGGCCATTGAAAACAGCATTTGAGACTTCTTTTTCTGAAATGTGTTGTCTAACAAGTTTTATGCACCTGTGTTGTAGATAGCTCCTGGGAATACATCTGACTGGCATATGTCACGATGTCCGGAGCTAAACAGGCAATGCTAAACTAGACGTAATTAAAACACTGCACCTTGTGTCAGATTGTTATTTTTTCACAAGGGTGGAATCAGTTAGCCTCTTCTTGGGAGTATGTTAATAATTGCCTATGTCCCTTCTTTTGCAGTAAGGAACAAGCCTTTGCTACAACAAATGTCTGTGACACTGACAAGTGGGAGAATTTGAATCTTCAGCTCTTAATACTGTCTTTATTCAAGTAGTTGCATGAGGATTAGGCACTAGTTACATTGATCAAACAGCTCTTTCTCTGTCCAGGTCTTTGCTCTGGGGACTAGAGTGACATTACTATGGCGCTGTAATTAAGCCATCATAACCCTGTAGTGTAGACACAGCCAATCTAGTTATGTCAATCTATATACTACAAATATAACCATGTTAAACACAGCTAATTGATATGGTTGTGGTCAGGCTATACCCAAATAAACAGGGACAAAAATGTTGCTGTTCTATTAGAGAATCTTCAGTAAAATCCTGACCTGAGTGATGTCAATAGCAGAACTCCCTTTGACTTCTGTGCAGTTAAGCCTCACTAAAAACCGAGTTCTCTAGAGTGATTTTTACTGCCTGCACAGGTAAGAATAAACCATATTCCAACATAGCCATGTTTAAACATGGCTTCTTTTGTAGCTTCTAGAGTCAGACTACTCCAGTTTCCTACACCTGCCAGCACTAGAGCAGCCCCACTGACACAAGGTGCAGTGGAAACCCTAATGTAAACAACGTATTGGCAGCTGCTGACATATCCCTTTTTTATCTTGAGCAGTGGGTGGAAAACATGTCCCCTCTTCCATGCTGCAAACACTTAAGCCCATTATTAATCCAGAATAGTAGCAGAGAGGAAGCCGTGCTAGTCTATACACTATCAAAACAAAAAGCAGTCAAATAGCACTTTAAAGACTAGCAAAATAGTTTATTAGGTGAGCTTTTGTGGGACAGACCCACTTCTTCAGACCCTGTTCTGGTCTGGCTTTGGTCTGAAGAAGTGGGTCTGTCCCACGAAAGCTCACCTAATAAACTATTTTGCTAGTCTTCAAAGTGCTACTTGACTGCTTTTTGTTTTATTAATCCAGAGAAATTCAATGAGAACTGCACATATGCTTAAAATTAAGTGCACCCTTTTATTAATGAGGGGCATGGTACTCTGCCCTGTCCCCATTGCTATGGCTATGAGAGTGTGTGAACAGTAGCAATGGTAAGAAATCTGAGGGAGGAGGAGGAAAAGGTTAGTGTAGACCTAGCCATAGACAGGGCCCTGCAGTTAAAACCATGCTACTAGAGCAACCCCAATCTTAAAAGACAGCTGTTGCAAAGAGACTGCTAGTATGGTTCCTGTGGCCTGGCAGTGTTCGTTCATAATGGTCTAACACTTAATATGTTGGAATTGGTAGTACAAGAGTAACAAGGAGTACCAGTCGTTAGACTTGGACAAACCACAGGGCAAAAAGATGGTCCCTGCCTCATGAACTTCACAGCCCAAATTATAGGGCCTTTTCACCAAATAATTGTGCAAGTGTAACGTAAAGCGATTTCAATAGGGGCTTTGCTAAACCCTCTGATTTCTAGACTAGGCTAGGCCTCACTACATGGGCAAATTAACTGTGTTGAGTGTCACACAAGAACACAACAGCCCACCCACCCCCACCATGTTAGAATCAACTTGGTCTGGATGTGTTAGCCATGTGATTGATTCCGGATGATAGAATCATAGAATACTAGAACCAGAAGGAACCTCAGGAAGTCATCAGATCCTGCACTCATGGCTGGTCCAAGCACCATAGAGACTGGGATGATGCGTAAGAGAGGACTGGAAGGACGTGACTGCCCCCCCCCTCCACATGCATGGGAGGGAGGGGCAATGGGACAGAGCCTCTGAGCTACACAGTGGACTAGTGAGAGGCCTGATGCGCACAGCAGGGGGTCAGGCCTCCTGTACTCATTGACAGTGGTTGGGGCAGAGAAAGTGGAGTAATGCGGCTCTGCTCTAACCTCCACCACCCCTTGTCAGTGCATGTGGGGGATGGATGATGCCTACCATCAGCATCAGACTCCCGCTGCTCCCTTGAGTAGCACTGCTTGAAGGAGGTTGGGGGAAGAGGCAGAGAAAGGGTGGAGAAGTGGAGCAGAATTGAGGATGGGATAGGGAGAGGAGGGACCTGGGTCAGAATGGGGATGTTGTCTAGGCCCGCTCCCAGATGGTGCAGGGAGGAGTCATGTGGAAGGATCAAGTGACCAGTGCCCTCATGCCCCCCCCAGTGTCTTTCTTCACCATCACCTCTGATCTAGACCATCCCTGACAGGTGTTTGTCTAACCTGCTCTTAAAAACTTCCCATGATAGGGATTCCACAACCTCATTAGTCACAAGTCATAGCGGTCCAACGGCTCTCCAGACAGCACCAATCTGTCCTCATCAGCCAGGACAACCTAGGACAATGTTGGGGTGGATGCTCATGTGGCCAAAGCACAGGATCAGGATGCAGGTGAGTTGGCATTTATACCCGTCTCTGCCACTGGCCTCTCACGTCTCCTCTCTGTGACTTGGTTTTGTTATCTACATTTTTAAGGCAGTAACACCTATTACAACTGGCGATTGGGAAGCTTGTTTTATGAATGACCGCAAAAGATTCTGGCATCCTCAGGTGGAAGGTTGTAGATATGAGCTCACCGTCCTGTTTATTAGGTAGCCATTATGTGACTGGTGCTAATCCAGTCATTTTCTCCTTCGAAGTATTTCTGTCTGGTTCAGATTATCACTGCTGTGTGCTGGCTAACCCTGCCTGTCTGCAAGCAGGTACAGTGTGAGTAGCAACGGCAACTGTACAATCTTTTCCTGCTGTGCCCCACTATTAGATGCTGACCTGGAGAGAGCGCTGCTTGAGCTCAGAGAGTATCTCGCTCTTCCTGGCCCATTTGAGCGCTGGCCTATCTGCTGAAGCTGTCAGCCAAAGGGCCAATTACACCTGCCCTTTTCCTGTCTTTTAAAAATAATGTTGAAAAGAATGAACTTCTGAAATCTAGATGAGTGCAGTAATTATATGTGGGAGTCCAGACCTTGCACCTGCATTATAATACCTGACAGGGGCAAGTTAACGCCTTCCTCTGACTATTCGACAGCACATGCAAATACATTACCCAGGATGATCCCATAACTATTTTCTGGTTGAGACGCTGCATTTGCAAAGCCTTTATTTCTCTAATTCTTGTTACTACCAGTCTTCGCTCTTCTCCTTGGAATCCTTCCTGTTATTTTTCCACCTTCCTGTGGCTGGATGCAACATTCATCACAATAAACAAATGCTGAGTGGAAGACTACACTTTACAGTTGTTTTAAACATTCACAGTTTAATTGTGGTTATCTGAGTTGCAGCCCTGATTCACACATTCCTGCTCCTCCTGACCCCACCAGATACTACAGGTTGAACTTCTCTAGTCAGGCACCCATGGGACCTGACCAGTGCTGGACAAGAGAATGTCGGATTACAGGAACTTGATGTTGTCTATCAGTGTTACCAACACTTCTGCTGCTTACTGGGCTCTTAGAAGACATTTATGGATAAATAATAGCACAGAGCATTGGAAGCAAGGATTCGTGGCTGTAAACAAACTTTACAGGACTGTGGGAAACGTGGCCACACCCATGATAAGTGATTGTCCAGCTAACTAAAATCATGCCAAGTTATGGATGTTACCACATGAGAGTTCCAGATTAGAGAGGTTCAACCTGTACAGAGTAATAATGTGGCTAAGAAACAGGGCAGTTCTGTGCACACACTAGTAATTGGCTGCTAGAATTTTTCTACGAGATCCATTGATGTGCAGAAGACAGTGCATGCAGTTTTTAATCTGTCCCAACTGTCTCCATCCTGTATTCAAACCTTAACGTAATTATCTGTTTGAATGAAGGGATACAAACTAGTCTTACATGACAAGCTGCTGTCTGCTAAGAATAGTCTACGCAATCTGCATTCAGTCTCCCACTGCAACCTTCTCTTAGACACTGTTAAATACCCTCTTGCGTCTGCAACTCATATTAATAGAAATGGGACTCCAGTGCAAAATCTCTTTGTGACAGGAAAATTAACTAGATCATATTCTTATCTTTGTTACCAACTGATATAGAGAGAAGCTGCATTATAAGCTCAAGAAAAAGAGATCAGCAATAGGTAAGAATGCCATTTTTCTCTCTCTCTAGTCCCTTCCATCTGAGGAGCTCAGTACACTTGGCAAATACAGATCAAACCTCTCTTGTTCGGCATCCTTGGGACCTGACCAGTGCCAAGTGAGAGAATTTGCTGGACCATAGGAGGTCAAAATTGTCTAGCACATTGTTAGGGTGACCATCCATCCCATATTGGGCAGGATGGTCCCGTATTGGGGACTCTAAAAAGGTATCCCAACTTATTTTTAAAAAGGGACTCGTTGTCCCGTATTCTGTCTGTCCCCTCACTGACCTTTTCTGCCAGCAGCTGCGTAGGCACAGCTCTTGGCAAGAGTCACTTCCCTGAGCCTCGGGGAAGCAGGGGGAACATGGGCAGCTGCTGCATCCCTGACGCTTCCCCAGAGCCTTAGGGGAAGACTGGCGTCTGCTGCTTTCCCATGGCTCCCAGGGCACTCTGGGGGCTACTGCTTCCCCAGGGCTCCCAGGGAGTGCCGGCAGCTGCCACCTCCTTCCCAGCTCCCCAGCGCTTGGTGGAGCTGGGAGGAGCCACCCCTCCCACCCATATCTACCTGTCACGTATTTGGGACAGGGAGATATGGCCACCCTACACATTACCAATGCTTGCGCTGCTTACTGGGCTCTTAGAAGATATTTAGGGTAAATTCCAGCTAAATAACAACACAGAACACTGTAAGCCACTGGTGGTTGTGAACAAATGTTATGGGACCTCTAGAAAGTTGGCCACACCCATAATAAGTGGTTATCCAGCTAACTAAAATCATGCCAAATTATTGATGTTGTTGGGCAAGAGAGTTCCAGATTAGAGAGGTTCAACGTGCAGTAATGAAATAGTCTTCATGGTATACCTGTGAAATATAGATATGTAATTCTCCAGTGGGGTTAATATTAAAGCACAAAGGAGGAGTAATATGACTTGCTGAAGATCAAACAAAAATTCAGCAGAAGAGCCAAGACTAGAACCTAGATTTCCAACTTGCTATTTCTCTGCTTCAACCATAAAACCTTTTACCCAAGAAACACATTGGGTAGGTTTTCAAAAGCACCCAAATGACTTAGGAACCAAAGTCAATTGATGTTGAATTAGAATTATGTGCCTAAATGCCCAAGATTAATTTAAAGATGGAACATTGATTACAGAGACACTATGGGCTTTTGAAATTTCTTAAAATTTTGACCAAGCTTTTCCAGTGATGAGTTACGTAATTTCTATACCTCGGTTTCCCCATCTATAAAAGGCACTGTAAAATGTTTGGTGTCTAGTCAACCTTGAAAATATCCCTAGGGATCTATCTGCATCTGTTGGTGCTTAAGTAATTTTAAAAATCTGGCCCTACGTGTTGTTAGAAAGTGCTAAATATTATCCAAAGAGATTTTTCTTGTTATTTTTCAGGGTGGAAATGCAAAATTTGTGACTCTGTTTGGAGAGGGCTTTTTTTTTTAAACTTCCTGTTGCTCTTATATTGTCAGCATGAAAATATTAAATTATGTGACCAATGTAGCCAGTAAGACTAGCCACAGCTATTATACACTGTCTGGTTGGAGTAAACATCCCTAAGATTCTCTCTTTGATTGCAGTGTGACTATATCCTGTGTATAATATGTGGGCTACTAGGCAGGGTAATGTCATGACTCAGGATGAGCCAATATCATAAATTTACATTAATGAAGGGTGGAATTTGCAAAGGTGTTTGGCGTTCACCTGATTCAGCTTCTGTTGTGGAGTTAAGCCATTACAGGGAGCATTCTGAAAATACCATCCTAAATATTTAACTGACTTTATTGGTCCCCTGCAGTGTGGGGGTATGGAAGTCACTGTTAGCCTACTATTCACATGCAGGCATTGAGTTAATTTTAAGGGCTTATCCTGCAAATCCTTATTCACATGAGTGGACCTTACTCAGGTAAGTACAGTAAACCCCCAACTTATGCATAGGTTGTGTGGCTGAGCAACCACGCATAAGTCAAAATTTGTGTTGTTTGGGACGGGTTCCCTGTTCTGGCTGCACCTGGCTTCCTGCTCCCATGAGCACCAGGGATCCCAGAGCCAGGCGCAGCAGCGCTGGTCAGTTTTCTGGCACCTGTAAGCAGAGGGGAGCCAGGAGCCAGGCTGCCATCTGGTTCTTGGCTCCCTGCTACTTGCTGGAGCCAGGAAACTGACTAGCGCAGCAGTGCCGTCAGTTTCCCGGCTCCTGTGAGTGGTAGTAGAGCGGAATGGGGGGTGGACCAGCGAGGCAGCATGGCTGCCCCCCAGCTTCTCCCATCTGGGGAGCCGGGGGCTGGAGCTAGCAGGCGGAGCACTGCACCACCTGGCTGACTCCACTTGCTGATTTCAACTCGCGTTAATCCAAGTAACACGTAAGTCAAAATCATGTAAATCGGGGTTTTACTGTAGTCCCACTGACATCACTGGGGCTGTTCAACCCAACAGGGATCTGTGGGATTGGACCTATCTTAGGCCATGTCTAAACTAGCGCTTATGTTGGGAAAGGTTGTTAGTTGGGAGTATGAAAAAAGCCACCAAAAAACCCAAAAGAAGCCTGGATGGCATAAGTGCTTGTGTGCACAGTGCTGTGTCAGTGGGAGTTGTTCTCTTGCCAGCATAGCTCCCGCTGCTCGTTGAGCTGACTTTGTTACTTCCATAGGAGAGCTCCCTCCTGTCGGCATAATGCAGCTGCACAAGTGCTCTAACAGGCAGGGCCATCCTGCTGGGGGAGTGGGAGGGGCTGGAGCTAATCCCCTCCTCAATGCCCCAGGCACAGGGTATGGGGCAGCCCTCCCCCCACCATGCCACAGGCCCTGCTCCCTTACCCTCTACCCGAGCAACAAGGCCTAGGGGATTACCTGGGGCTGAGGGCAGGCACAGTGGCAGCACCAGCAGGGGTTGCCTCCCCTTCCTCCTGCCACTCACCTCATGGCAGCCTGCTCTGCCCTGCTGTGTAATGCCTTCCTCCCAGCCTGCTGCCCCTCACTTCTCTGCAGGCAACCACTTCTGCAGAGAAGCAAGGTGCAGCAGGACAGAGCAGGCTGCTGCTCCCTCTGCCTATGTGGTGAGTGGCAGGAAGGCAGGGAGACAACCCCTGCTGGCACTTCTGCCATGCCCAATCCTTAGCCCCAGCTAATCCTCCAGTCCCCCCCGTCATAGGATGGTTGGAGTGGCTGCCCCAGCATGTCCTGTGGATGGGACAGCTCTGCTTACAGTGGCACAGCTGTCTTGGCACACAGCTGTGGTGCTGTAAGCTTGTAAGTGTAGATGTGGCCTTAGTGCAGCATGTTGCAGACTAGCTTTATCCTAAGAGACTTTACAGAAGTAAATAGGAGGCTGTATCTTCTGTGAATGAGGAAGGAGGAAGGATTCTTTTGCATCCCCAGCCTCCTCAATGCTATAAACACCTTGCTACTACCCAAACAGGTCAAGACAGCTGATTCCAGGCTCCCCACCTCTGAAGCCTGCCTGTTTTACATTTGCTCCAGGGTGTCTGTTACAAACCAGTAACCTCCATCTCATATGCTTCCCTTTTTAATAAATGACCCACGATCCCTGACCTTCAGTAAAAGGTTCTAGCTCAGATACGTGCTTTCAATTCTGCCTCAGGCACCTCCTTATGTTTATGATGGGGGCAGCAGGATCCCCACCCTGACCCCTGTGCTCCAGTTGATCTCAGTGGGGTGGTTCTACACAGCCTTTGTTAAAATACATATTCAAGCAAGAGTTACATCCCCCCAGTAAAGGAAACAGTGTTACATGCTGTTGTAATAAGACGATTCTAAGTTATTATGAAACTCCATAATTCTGATTTTGATAATTTGCTTATCTATCTAGTCCTGTGTATATGCCTTTTTCATGATAGTGCTTATCACATAAATCAAACAACTTTTTAACAGGTAGAATTAAAATGCTGCATGAAATGTCAAAGGGGGGTGGGCTGATTTATTTGCTTCAAGCTTAACATTTTCTTTACAAGGTTGGATGGGAGAAAGGAAACTTACAAACCCAAATTTGGTGTTTTGTTTAGATAACCACATGATGGGGTCTAGAAGACCCAACCAAGATTGCAGGTCCCCTGTTAGTCCTGAGTGCTGGTGATACTTTTTAAAGTTACTAATAGTCCTCCTTACAACAGCTTCATTAATAAATAAGTTAAGATGAAGAACTTTACCGTTTAGCTGGTGGTGGGTAGCAGTAGCTGGTCTTTTGTTAATGCATGGCTTTGAGCAAGCATGGCTTTGAGCAAGTTCCCAGCTGCATGAGGGAGGAGGAACAGGGCTGAGCTCCCGCTTTCTGTGCCACTGAAAACTGGCTTGCGTTCCACTCTTGGCACCTGTGCCAGGGGTTGCTGACCCCTGTGATAGAACATGCAAAAATTATTACTGTAGTGTGTCCCCTGAAGCTTTTTTGTTAAGATCCAGTGAAATTGTTTATTTATTTATTTTTGCATGCTGCTGCACTGCTGGAAGCAGCCAGTGCCATGGCACTCCATTTGGGCATGAGAAGGGGCAAGTGGGCAAATGAAACTGACCAGTCTTGTGCCCCTTTCCCAGCTGAGTGACACGCCCAAAAAGTGAACAAACTGCATGGAAGGTGGAAAAGCAAATCAGATTTTAAAAAAGTCGGAGGAGATTTTTCAAAGGTCCTTAGGGGATTTAGAAGCACAGTGCCCATAGGCATCCCTAAACCCCTTTGACAGTTTTGAACATCTCCCTCCTTACGTCATAGCTACAGTACATGTGCTACAGCAGGCGTGTGCAAAATTTTACAAAGGGGGCACAGCATAACTGGCTTCCCCACAATGCCTCCCGCAGTCTCTGTCAGCTCAGCTGCCTGCCTGCCTGCCTGCCTCCATCTGCTGTCACCAGAGGGCCAGCTTCATTTCCGGTGTCTTTCCCCCCGCCCCGCCGTGAGGGCCTCTGCAGTCTCCCTGGGCTAGGCTGACCAGCCCTGTTGCCCCCTAGGGAGTTCTGGAATCATTTCGGTGTTTCAGTTTATATATATAAAACACTCCCTGTTTCATTAAAAGCATGGAAATAGGTTATTGTTATTATGTCTGTGTATTCACATGTATATACTGATTAACAAAGTGTTTACATTCTACATACATATTTTCTTATATGCTGAAAGGTTATTTTTCTTTTTCATATGAATATGAGTGAAATTTCCATCAGTTCGGATTACATTAGACAGGTTGGGGGCCGGGGCGGGGCTAATTGCAGGGCTGAAAAGGAGGCCTGAGGTAAAGTTTGCTCGCCCCGTGCGGCACTAATCTATATTACAGCAGCTGTGCTATTTGTAGCAGTATTGTGGAGGTACTTCCTACAGCAATCCAAGGGGTTTCTCCAAAGCTGTAGCTAATCCCCCTGCCCCAAAGTGATAACTAGCTCAGCAGAAGAATTCTTCCCTTGTCCTAGCCCCGTTTACTCTGGGGGTTCAGTTGACTTAACTTAGGGTGCTCAGGAATGTGAATTTTTCACTCCTATGACAGCTGCTGTTATGCCAATTTAATTTTCAAGAGAAGGCCAGGCCATAAATTTCAACAATTTTGGATGTGACTAAGAGACAAGGAATCTTTCAGAAACGAGTTATGCTGCCTCTACTATTTCTTTCCTTGTAGTTTACAGTTATACAATGGCAAGTAACAACTCCGGGTGGGATTATGGCTGACGTAAAAGCTTTTAGAGTCTATCTTACTGCTGCATGTGTTTATTTTTAGTAGCAGTCACGTAGCAGCCTAGGCCACTTACACAGAGGCTAAAAGACTGGAGGCCTGAAGGTTATCGTTAGTTACAGAACGATCTTGTGCTCTACTAGCACAGTTGAGACTATGTCAGAGGCCTGAAATGAGTAGTTCAAATATTTGTATCTGGGTGGTCATAGACCTCTATCTGTCGCTGCTCGTCGAGGCAGAACACCTTTCTCCACTCAGCCACTGAGATGCCTGCCTGCATCAGCAGCCCTTTTCAGTTAAACATGGTGGCTCACCCAACTCTGCTTAACCTTCCTTAATACAAATGGGGAAACTGAGGCACACAGTAGTGAGGTGACTTCCCAAGGTCACCCAGGTGGTTAGTGACCGAGCCAGGATTAAAACTCAGGATTCCATGGCTCCCAGTTTCATGCTCCGTTCAGACCATGCTGCGTGGCTTCTAACGTTCTGTTGTCCTAAACAGCAGGAGACTACCCAACTGGTGGGTTTTGCACACACCATTTTGAGTCAGGGACAATATAATCTTTAATTGCTGCTGTAAACTAGCTCTGACTTGGCACTGGTGTTGTCCTCCTTTAGTTCCACTGCTGACAAGCTGTCTGGTCAACCAGAAGGGTAGCAAAGGTCTTGTGTGGGAGATACCAGACTGGGGACGGGAGAGCACTTTTTTTAAAGGCCCACACATACAGATTGACTTCCTCTGAGCAAGGCCTTGATGTGGATGTTGTGGGGGAGTCTTGTGGATCTGGTGTTTTGTGTGGTGAGTGATCAGTCTGCAGACCTGCTGCTGTTCTTCATTTACTGCAGCAAGAGTGGGTGGGAGAGGAAACCTGCTCTTGGTTCTCAGCTTACATTCTGCCTATGTTACCCAGCCCTCCTCCTCTTCACCGCTGTTCCCAGCCTCAGCAGAGCAGCTTCCAGTGGGAAACTGCTGGAGCTCCTCCTCCTCGGCAAGCCAAGATGTAGTATAAACAGCGAGTCAGCGGTATATGCGTTTTATGAAGCTGAGACGATTGCACAGAGTAGTACACCCTGGGGTATTAACGAGTAACAAAAGCTTTATCTCTGAGTGAGCCCCGTCAGGGAATTCTTTCAAAAAAAGAGGCACAAATTCCCAATGTAGCGTAGGAGGGTGGGTGTAATTCAAGCATTAACACTTAGTTATGACCTTCCCACTTGCCATTGCTGTAAGTGTTCCCTCTGAGCTGAGCGCTTGAGCGGCCACCCAGGGGAGACTCAAATACTGCATAGCTGATTAGCAGAGCACCCTCAGCACCCACAGACAGCAGTGTGTATTTTACTGGTGGTGCACATCTGCACATGTCCTGGTGCATATAACAAAATTTATTCCACACATGGAAGAGGAAATAGAGGGAACATTGGCAGTCATCCCCTTTTAGAGTGTATCTACCACAAACAATGGCTGTAACTATAAGAACCTAGAAGAATAGACATGGGACATTGGCTACAAGGCATAATCTTTTTTTGTCCTAGGGTTTTGTGCCTCCATGGGACACTGTTCTTGGCAGAGCAGAATGAGGGCATCCACTTGTATAATATATTGCACCTGTGGTTGTATCACTGCATGCTGGAATTCCCAAAGTGCTGTTCCGAAGTGCCTGCTGATGGCATTGGGGCTACGTGGAGCAGCTTCCACCCACAAGGCATCCCTTTGCAGAATGCAGTTAGGAGGGCCCAGCCAAAGCAGTGCAGCTGTAGGGCTTGTTGCTTTGTATTTACAGTATGTGCAATAGAAACGAAAGTTACTTAAGGACTAGGGCATAGCTGTGGAGACCACAGGTTGTTCTCTACCTTGGCCAGTGGGGCACTAGCCTGGAGGTGGTGATTTGTTATGTAATGTAGGGGGTAACATAATTTCAGTATTGCCAATTGAGTTTAAACATAACAAATTTAAAAATAAATAAAGGTTGGGGTTCTTTTTTTTTTTTAATGTATAGTGCCTTTATGGGTGTAGAGGAGGTCACATATTCAAGCTTCCCTGCACAACCGTGAGGGTCTGTAGGTAAAAACTGATATTGCCACATAATCACATGACTCCAGGAAGAAAGAAAACCTAAAGGAAAACCAAATATTGGAAGACTTGCAATAAACTCACAAGGGCTGGCAACACTGAAAAGGCTTATGTGCAAGAGCTCCAAACCTTACTGAGAAGAACACAACAGTGGGGGCAAATGGGAAGACTTGCAATGACCACTAAGGTGGGACTGTATATATGCATACCAGCTTTTGTACAGGAGCTGCACAACAGTTGGCTGGAATATTTTACCCTACATGTTGAATCTCTCTCATACGGAACTCTCTTATCTGGCAACATCCATAATCTGGCATGATTTTAGTTAGCTGGACTATCACTTTTTGTGGGTGAGCCAAGTTTCCCATAAAGTCTGTTTACAGCCGCCAGTCCTGGCTCTCAGTGTTCTGTGCTGTTATTTAGCTGTACTTTACCCATAAATGTCTTCTAAGAGCCCAATAAGCAGTGGAAATGTTGGTAATGTGCTAGACAATATTGAGCTCCTGCAGTCTGGCAAAGTCTCTCATCCAGCACTGGTCAGGTCCCAAGGTTGCCAAACAAGACAGATTCAACATGTAGTAACTTTTTTTTTCCCCTTATTGCACACGTGAGACCTGAGAAGCTATGTGTCATGAAGAGCTGGGCTTCAAATTAACACAATCATAATTTTTTTCTCATTACCTATAGGTCATTAAGCAAAATGTCCAAGGCAGGCATGAAGGGATAATGACCGAGATCAAAGTTGTGTGAAGAGGAGCAAAATTAAATTACATTTTTCAGGGTGAATACTTCAAGTGTTCTGGCGATGAGTTAGAAATGGTTTAAACATCATCTTGGTCAGTAATATCACAAAATCACGGAAATGTAGGGCTGGAAGGGACTCCTGATGTCACCTTCCCTCTCTGCCGATGCTGACGCAGAGTTAAATATGCCTAGACTGGCACAGACAGATGTTTGTTCCAAATGATCTGCAAACTTCTGTGATGAATGTGAGAGCTGTGAGGACAGCGTACTAGTTAGACAGTCTTCACAGACAACATCTCCACTGTTTAAAGCGAATACACCGTGCATGACACGGGCTTCAAAGGAAATGTAAAAGCTAAAATTTACTTTTAAAAGGTAAAACTTACTTTTTGTGTAACGCTCTACAGCCCCGCAAGAGAAGAATCATCCATAAGTAAATCTGTGCTTACTTATAGAAAGATGCTAAAGAGTTCCTTACTTTCAAGTACCTAAAAGGTTGTTATGAGGAGGCAGGAAAAAAATATTTTCTGTATCTTCTGATTATAGGACAAGAGGCAATGGGCTTAAATTGCAGCAAGGGAGATTTTGGTTGGATTTTCGGAAAAATTTCCTAACTGTCAGGGTGGTTAAACACTGGTATAAATTGCCAAGGGCAAGGGTCTGCAACCTGTTGATCTGGAGCTGCATGCATTTTTTAAGGATGTCTTTGTGGCTCCCAACTCTATAATTGCAAAGTTTAAAAAAAAACCAAAAACAAAAAAACCCTCCTCTTGATTATTTTCGATAAACAGTGAATGTCCAAAAGCCCAAAAATGAAAAATTCATATCAAATAGCAAACGATATGGGATCTCGAAACCTGGGATAACTCCCCCTGCCATCCTTCAGAGAGAGAAAAGGTTTGGGAATGAAAGTCAAGAAAACAGTGGTACAAACACACACATAAAATGTGAGGAAATGGAATACGTAAAAAGTTTGTAAATTTCCTGCTGTAAACGTGTATCGCATTACAAATTGTTGTGCATGGCTGTTCTTAAAATAGGGGTCACAAAAAGTATGGTTGGATGTTATTTATTAGGGACCATCTCGTGTTGGTGTGCATCATGGCTCTTGAATTATTGTGTTTTTTTACTGAATTGGTAAAAATACTTCCTGCTATTTTTCATTTTTTTGCTGCGTCCTGGCCTCACGAGCTTGTGGTATACCCATCACTGGAGATTAAGAGCTCATAAGCAAACATCTGTCAGGGATGATGTAGATCAGTGGTGGGCAAACTATGGTCCACTAGGATTCTATCTGCTCTACTCCAACTCCTGTCTGGCCTCCCACCACATTCCTTGCACACTGAGGCACCAGAGCCTGCACTTCCTAAGTCTCCCCCTCCATCCCAGCTCTTTCCGAGCACACAAATCACTTAATTCACACTTGTCCACACTCCTCCCCTTCGGTCCCAGATCTGGAAGAGCTGCAAATTAGTGCTGAAGAGGGAGGGAAGGAGGGAGGGGGAGGAGCAGGGATGGAGCATGAATCTGGGGATTTGCGTGCTCCAAAAGTGCTGGGAAGGAGGGGGAAGAGCAGGTAAATGGGGGATTCAGGTGAACAAGAGGTGTGTCGGAGAGGGCACGCTGGGGGTCCCAGGGCTGCAGGTGGAACTCCAGTGGGCTGCAGAATTCTGTGGCCCCCTGAGGTGAGGAGGGCCACTCATGTGCTCCATGCATTATTCGTGTTTGCCCCTCCCTGATCTAGATGGTGCTTGGTCCTGCCACAAGTGCAGGGTACTGGACTTTATGACCTCTTGAAGTTTCTTCTAGTTCTAGGATTCTATGTTTTTCAGTGCTGTGGATTCTTCATTTTTGCACTCTCTTGTTCTGAAAGAATGGATGAAATTCCATTTTCATTTGCACTTGTAAGATCTGGAATGTGTCCACTGCGGGAAATCCCGGCCTCCCCTTTAGCAAAAGTACACTGTTGTGCTAAGGTTTTCCTCGCTATAAGTAATTTATCTGCATTAACAGCCTAAACTCCAGCTTAATGATGTGTTTTGCCTGCAAACTGCAATTTAATCAGAGTTTTGTATCTGAAACTCAGCAGAATGCTGGTGTATTTAGAAAGGATCATGAACTCCTTGTAAGAGGATGCATTCATTGGCACATGGTCTTTCGTGTTCAGTTCAGTTAAGACTCTATGCTCTGTTACTGCCTCAGTTCTTGGGTAGAAAGTCCTTTTACTTCCTGTACCATATTATTATTGAACTCTTTGTACCAGACACTGATAGTTACCATTTTAAGTATCCAGCCTTCTGCCCCTTTATATTCTCTTTCCACTTTTAATGCCAGATAAAATATTTTTAAACAAAACAAGGTACCAGCACTTTGCACAGATTGGTTAGGTGCTATGAATTAGTTGGCAGGCTTTAGTTCAGGAAAGCCTAGTTAACGCTGTCCTTGTGCAATAAGCTGATTATGATAAATAGGCATGTTGCGTCTTAGCAAACAGCTGAAATCAGATCAGCCAACTGCTGTTAGGCTGGCCATGCGACATAGCAGGAGGCTGTTCTGTTTTTAAGCCGTGGAAGTGGTGACGCTCCTGAAAGCTCATGCTATGATTTGGTAATGGTAATTGGCTGCTGGCCACCATCTGAGCTGGACAGAGATTAGAGGAGCTTCTGGCAGAATGCTTTGGGCTCATGCGGCCGCTTGGCAGATGCTCTCTCTTTGAAGGAAGATATGCATCCCCTCCCGTGGAGGAGACCTGTCTGATCACAGAAGATGGGTGAGAAGCATGAAACCCACTTAGGAAGCAGCTGGGAGTGAGGGGAAGGAATAGCAGAGAGACTGCCTGGCTGGCTCTTATGTCTGTAGGACCTGGCGTAGGACCTTTAGGGAGTGCAGATTAAGAGGCATTTGCCCCTGTCATATAATGAGCTAAACCAAAACAGTGGGTCCTCAGGTGCTGGTAGTTATAACAGAAGCACAGAACTGTAGCATCTCAAGAGGTCTGTGCTTTAGGCAGGGCTAAACATTATTATTCTATATTCTCTATAGCCTTACATGTCAAAACAGTTTTCTATTTGCTAGATGGTTAATCAGAAGCTCTCAGAACTGTGTGACAGAGGGCTGTGACCTCGGCAGAGACTTAGTCATGATAAACACCTGTTCGTATCAGTTTATTATCTCTGTGTTTTCACTCTATGGGTAGGTCCACACCGCAATTGAAGGCGTGATTGTAGAGCGTAGGGAGACGTACACCCATGCTCGTAGCTTTAATAATAACAAACAATAGCAGAGTAGACATGGCAGCATGGTCTAGCAACCGGAATCTCCAGGGCTCTTTGGTGTGTACTCTGGTTGCTACCTTATGCTGAAGGTCATGCCCCCACCTCTTCAGTGCTATTGTTACCCATGGTAGGAAGATTTACAGCTAACACTGTGCCTAACTGTGCTACAATCAGTCCTTTGCTTGTTGTGGAGATATAGAGTTGCCAGGTTTCTAATCACACACCCAAATACTTTTGCCCTGCTCTTTCCCTGAGGCCCCATTCCCACTGGCTCCATCTTCCCTACTTCCATCACTCACTGTCCTCTGTCCTCACTCACTTTCACTGGGATGGGGCAGAGAGCTGAGGTGTGGGAAGAGATGGGGGCTTTCTGAGCACAGGCCAAACAGTTTGGAGTGTGGGAGCAGGCTCTGGGCTGAGCCTGGGAGCAGGGGCTCAGGTGCAGGAGAGGGTACCAAGTGTGTGGTTTAGGGGGCTCAGAGGTGGGACAGGGATTTCAGGTGCTGGGGAATATGGGCTCTAGGAGGGGGCTCAGGGCTGAGGTTGGGATTCAGGAGGGGTTCAGGCTCTGGGAAGGAATTTGGGTCCAGGAGGGGGCTCAGGGCTGGGGCAGGGTGCTGGGGATGTGGGAGAAGGTTAAGGTGCAGGTTCCGGCCAGGTGCTGCTTACCTGGGGTGGTTTCAACTGCTGGATTCCCTGCCTGCCCTGGCCCCGAACCTCTCCCGGATGTGGCCAGCATACTACTTGTGGCCCCGAGGGAGAGGTGGCACTACACGCGACTCCTGCCTGCAGGCACTGACTCCACAGCTCCCATTGGCAACAGTTCCTGTGGAGTCATCACTTGGGGTGGAGACCTCCCCTGCCCTGCCCAGGGGCCCCAGGGAGGGATGTGCTAGCTACTTGTGGGATGGCGTGGGGCCAGGGCAAGCACAGCACTTGTCTTAGCCCTGCCACGCCTCTGGATTTTTAGCAGATGCCCTCCAGTTTGGCTTCAGGAACCTCTGAGCAATCAAGCCTGATTCTGGGAGACTCCCAGTGACCCTGGGAGAGCTGGCAACCCCACATACACGTACTGAAATACAGACTGTACAGCATGGTGCAGAATAACGCCCCCCTTCTGAATATTGCTGATTAAGACACTTTAAGGATTTTTTAAAACACTTATTTCACAGGAGCTAGTCGGTCTCTATTCATTGTCAGTGATCGCCACAGGGCAGCATTCAGCCCTGGTGTGAGTGCTTGCAGTTTGTTGATGTCAGTGGAGTTTTGCCCAGTTACACCACGTAGACAGACTACAAGCAGAACCCAGGCTTCCTGAATGTCCGTTTCTGGCTGTGCCACTTGGTAGCGTTGGGCACATCACTTCTCATGGTGTGAATGAGCGGAGAGATGGGAGAAGGAGAGTTAAGTACCATTCGTGTTAATGCAACAAGCACTGTCCAGAATTAGGAGGTGTTTTGTACCTTCGGACATTGTAACCGTTCCAAGTTCTCTCTATCCAGCTCACGCTCCCAGTTTGGTAGCTTATAATACTCAATGAAGCACGTGGCAGGCATGGCTTATTTGGGGCCTTACCCCTTAAATTTTGAGCTGAAGTCTTAGGGCTTCCATTTCAATGCTATAAATCCCTCCCCCTCACATTCATAGCACAGACTCTGGCTGGGCCCGCACAGAAGGGTCACAGACCTTTCAAAGCCTGAATGAAAGAAACCTTCAGATACTGATTTGGAAAGGCCGCATAGTTCTCACCCCTTGACTGTTTTCTCATCCACAATTCTGATAAAATACCGAAAACCAGGAAACTGCCAGGCGGAAGTGAGAGCAAGAGAATCAGAAAAAAATGGTTGGGTCATTTTTCTCAAGGTTAGGGTCTGTGGCTAATAGCAGCACAATTAAGATGCCAAAAGAAGGGAAACTGGGCCCTGAAGTATCTTATCCTTTGGTCAGAGGGAGTTTGACAGTGATGTGCTGCAAGTTGTGGGAAACTGGGCTGACCATGGGCTGTGGGGAGCCCCAAAAGAGCAAAGCCTCCAGGAGAATCTGTGTTTAAAGTCTGGTTTTGGTGTAATGCTTTGTAGCAGGGACGGGAAACCTTTTCTGGGTTGGGGGCCACTGACCCACAGAAAAATCAGTCAGGGCCACACAAGTGAGAAGCTAAAAAAAAAAAAATCCAGACTTTTACTAATAAAAGTGGCAGAGGCAGAGTTGTTGCCTTTTTCAAGTGGGGGGGAAGCGGTAGCAATGCACAGACCCCAGAGCTGCTTCATGTCCCCCACCAGGTAGAGCCCACGGGCTGGATCCAGCCATGACTTGCCTGACTCAGCCCGTGTTCACAGTGGTGGCAAGGACATGGGCAAAGTTTGTTGGTGAACTTTCACTCCCATGCAGGGCCTTGGAGACACACTTTCTTAGCTTAGATGTCCTTGGAACCGGTTGTGTTGGGAAGGAGCAGCCATATCTGTATAAACAGATCCCTTACTGTGGAAGGATGCTCAGTGTGGGGCGTCACCAGCAGGTTCTCATTTGTCAAACTGAAACCAGCAAGTGTTAATTCCCTTCCAGTTGCTGCAAAGCAAACTGTAGGGTTCAACTCTCAAAGCTTTCACTAACTAAACCCTGCAGAGTTTGAATTGCACTGACCTAAATTAACATCAAGCTTTCCTGGAGTGTCTCTCAGTACTCCATCAGTTTGTATACTCAACTGCCTAGAAACCAGGTATCCACAGTAGCCGGCTGGCTTTGTTTGGTTGTTAACTTTTGATGCAGAGTTTGAAAGGCAGCCAAAGATTTTTCCATTGCATCCCAAGGACTTAGATTCTGGGGTAGGAGCAGTCAACAGTGCTCCTTGCTCTTCCAAAGCAAATATTGCAGAGAGCAATGCAAGGGCCTGAGATTGCTCCCTCTCACCCCTTTTTGCCTAGGAATGAGGGCTTGAGCTGAAGACCCAGCTCTGGTTCCTTGGCATTCTGCTTTGTTGGTAAGGGCCTGGGCCAGACCTTAGTTACACCACCTAATGAACTGAATACTTGTTCTTAATTCCGTATGAAGTTGTAATAACAGAGACGTAGCTGTGTTAGTCTGTATTCTAACAAAACAAACCAACAGTCATGTAGCACTTTAAAGACCAACAAAATAATTTATTAGGTGATGAGCTTTCGTGGAACAAACCCACTTCTTCAAAGATCTGAAGAAGCGGGTCTGTCCGACACAAGCTCATCACCTAATAAATCATTTTGTTAGTCTATAAAGTGCTACCTGACTGCTGGTTTGTTCTTTATGAAGGTGAGTAGCCTTAAAACTTGTATGTGGAGAGAGCCAGTCCAGTGGAAGATAACTGTAGGCTGTCAGTTCTGGGTCTGTAGATACCAGATCTGTTCTGGAGATATGTCACCTAGATGAGAGGGGGCCAGAAACCCACCAGCCCTCTATATAACTTTGGGAAGGAGAACAACATCTGGAACACTCTGCCACCCCCTTTTCTGATCCATGCCATCTCCACCTTGTTCCATCCTTAATAAGGTGACAATAGGGATACCCAGCCAGTAGTTTCTGGGAGTTCCTCCTGTGACCTTAAGACCCAGCTTGGAGCCTGTATTACACTGGAGCCCCATAGCATTGCTTTAAATTCCCTGGGTTGATAGACTGTTGGTCAGTTAAGGGAAGCACCAGCCCCCTCACATACCAGGGAAAACAATAAACAAATATGCTGTGTTTCCCCCAGAATCATTTCTTCAAACCCAAATGCCATCTGCAGTCTTCCCAGGCAGCCTACCTGACTCAGGCCCTCATAAGAAGACCCAGCCTGCCGTGGAATTTTAGACTCCAGGGGCAGCGATGATCTTCCTCCAGTTGGCCCCAGCACAGACCATCCTTGGATTACAGAGCTGAGAAAGGCTAGGATGAGACTGCAAAGACTTGCCACATAACAGCCTTAAAAACAACCTGTCACTTCTTATAATTGTCTATCTAAATTTATCCAAGATCAGTGGGAGCTGGGGCTGGGGGAGGGGGCGGAGAATTGACATTAATGGGAACGCAGATAAGGAAAAAAGGCCAAAGTGATGGATTCTCCATGATGACAAGTATCAGAGAGGTAGCCTTGTTAGTCTGTAGCTTTGAGAACAACAAGAAGTCTTGTGGCACCTTATAGACTAACAGATACTTTGGAGCATAAGCTTACGTGGGCAAAGACCCGCTTCATCAGATGCATGAGCAGGGGGGGAGCGTGGTTTCAGAAGGGTATTTAAAGAGTGGGGTCCCACTAAGTGGGAGGGCCAGAGCTGACAAGATCTATTCAGCAAGGTGGAAATTGGCCCAGTATCAACAGTACTTATCAAAAGAAGAAAAAACAAGTCAGATCAGACAGTGGGGCATTGCTGGCAATGCACATCTACTAATATAATATATGCCATCGTGTGCCAGCAATGCCCCACTGGAATTTACATTGGCCAAACTGTACAGTCTCTCCATAAAAGAATAAATGGACATAAATCAGACATCAGGAACGGTAATGTGCAGAAGCCTGTGGGGGAACACTTCAATCTCCTTGGACACTCAGTGGCAGATTTAAGGGTGACAGTTCCGCAACAAAAAAATTTTAAAAATCAAATGGAGAGAGAAGTCTCTGAGCTGCAATTTATTTGCAAATTTAACTCCATTAACCATGGATTAAACAGAGACTGGGAGTGGCTCACAGTTTACAAAGGCAGTTTCTCTGCTCTGAGTGCTAACAGCTCCCCAATAGACTCTGACAAAGACTCACACCCCTGTCTGATCTGACTTGTTTTTTCTTCTTTTGATAAGTACTGTTGATACTGGGCCAATTTCCACCTTGCTGAATAGATCTTGTCAGCTCTGGCCCTCCCACTTAGTGGGACCCCACTCTTTAAATACCCTTCTGAAACCACGCTCCCCCCCCCGCTCATGCATCTGATGAAGCGGGTCTTTGCCCACGTAAGCTTATGCTCCAAAGTATCTGTTAGTCTATAAGGTGCCACAAGACTTCTTGTTGTTCTCGGATTCTCTATGACTTTCCCTAGTAACACCTGAACCTCCCTGCAGAAATGATGGCTGAAAAGGAAAATGAGATTTCTTTGTATGTTGTATGTAGAATTAACTAGGGCAGCAAATGGTGTGGCTTTTATCAGATCCAGGAGACTGCAGGGTGACTGGATAGAAATTGAGGGCTGGATTAACATATAAAGAGAGGCAGATGAGACAAAGTTTCCTGTTGACTGTAGGGAAATCCAATCAAGTTATTTTCTTCCTTCACCTCTTTGATGTTGAGAGGCAAATGTTTAAAACACTGGTTTGTTCTCGAGCAGCTCAGAATTTTACCAAGAACCAAGTAGGTAAACAATATGCCGAGCTTCCGCCTACACCTTCACGATGTCACCTAGACTGATCATGGGAGAATGTCTTGTCTTATTTAGTCACTGACTAAGCCTGACTTTGTTACCTTAGCTCTCATCACCAGCAACCGGAGCGAAATCCATGCTCTGAAAGCAGGTCCACAGTTCCTGCTGAAAAATAAAAATGAAAGGGGAGGGGCAGTTAAAGGTCTACTCTGTGGTAACTAACCTAGTGATGTACGTTGCTGTCTGTGCAGGGATGTGTGCAGTACAAGTGTACACAGACAACAAGCAAAATGCTGTCTGACAAACTCACACAACCAGTCCCATTGATTTCAGTATGACTACACATGTGATTAAGAGAGCAAGATTTGTTTCTTTTTCTGTCCCTCTGTGTCTTCTATCAGTGCTTTTGTGTATATACAATACCACTATCATTAATCACCTAATTTAAAGGAGCTATTTGTAACAAAAATAAGAATCTTGGTGTGAAAAAGTGACCTAATGGCTTTAGCGCTGCCTGCATATAGAGCTGTATGATAAGAGTGGGTATAGAGATATAGTTTTAAGGTGCTAATCACTCTCCTTTCCAGCTGAAATCAGCTCTGCTACAGGCGCTCAGAACCTCTGTGAATCAGGGCCAAGATAGCTATGTGGTGTACACATAGGCGTATGTATATAATAAAATCACTGCACCCTCAGCTTCACATGTGGGTGCATCCTGCAATTAAAAATGAAAAAAGTGCTGCCAATGGCTGGCACTGAGCCCAAGTCATCCTACGTGCTGACTAATTTCCCTTTCCCACACCCCAGCTGCCTCCCAAGGAATGGGACTACTGCATTTATTTCACTGGTGAACCTTGCAGCTTGGTTTGAATGTCACCAGCCCTGGTTCCTGCAGGATGGCAAAAAGTCCATAACCACCCTTCATGAAGAATGTGCTGGCAGAGTTTTAGCTCTGTGTGGGACTAATAGCAAAGTGCAGACTCTGCGGTGATACAAGCAAAATCTTTTGGGGAGGGAGAGTAACTCTCATTTGCCTCTATTATGCATTTCTTCCCAAGTCCGTGGCCATGAAATATTGACAGCATATCATGAGCCTGCTCTACCATTCTTGACTGCCCAAAAATTCCACTGAAGGCAATGGGAATTTTTAGTGGACAAGTAATGCAGGATCAGGCCCATTATTGTGCTACATTTTTCTTATTTTATTGGGGCATTGGTCTCTTGCCTTTTGAAATGTTCTATGATTCTCTGGTGCATGGTGGGATCAATCCATGGAGAGTTGACTGGGGATGACTTTGTTTGTTTTCCACCAGTTAAAGAGAGCACTTTTCTAATACTATTTTTTTCAGTGCTAAGTAGTTGCCTTCACTGTCACAGGGATGGGATGGGATTGCAAATGAGTTGGAAGCTGGCCTGTGCCAATGGGAACAAGGGGTGGGAGGTTCATGAGTCTCTCTTAGTATCAAGGAGTGGCCGACCACCATGCCTGCAATCCCATTGTTCATATTATTCTTGCATTTGCCTAAGTGAATTCAAAGCTTTCGGCATAATTTTGATAAATCAGGAAATCTGAGCAATGCGTGGATAGAGATGTGATTTTATAATCTTCAGCAACAAGCAAATGACTAAGGTCCAAGAAGGCAGTGCCTCCCCTTGCTTCTCATAGCCACCACCCATGACCGTGAGCTATTGCTGCTTGTGCTGTACAGTTCCATATAGAAAGGATTTCACTCTAGGGCTGTCAACCGAGTGCTTTTGGCAAGAATTATGTCCCATAAAATATTTGGAATAGAGGAAAAAAATTAAGCCAGGTGCAAAACCGTTTTTCCATTCCATGGAAACTGACAAAATTTCACCCATTCTTCATCAGACACTTTCTAAATTTTTTTGATGGAAAACAAAACACTGCAGAATAATCAAGGCTCTCGGATTTCTGTGCTGCATGACTTTGTTCTTGAAGTGAGTGCCTGCACCGTATGACTGTTCTGAGGCTCACGTAGTCTTTGACTGGAAATTCCACCCTGGACATGAAAAAGCATCTCCCAGCGCATTCCTGTGAAAAGCTTCGGTTTCAATGGATTGACATTTTTCATGAAAAACAGTTTTAATTCAAAGATCCCTGGCCATCTGTACAGAACAAAACAGTAAAGCTCCTCCTTGCTACAGTGGCTTCTCTCACTGTCTACAAAGCCTTTGCATCAGATGCAAGGGAAGTAAGGCGAGCTTTTAAGAAACTGCAGTCAAGGCATTTGGAAAGCCGGAAGAATGGAGATGTTTTCAGCATTCTCCAGTCTCGAGAATGTTAAATCTCTAGGTGCTAAATTGTACTTTGAGGTGTTGTTTTGAAGCCTAGCCAGCTGTTAAATGACTACAGCTAGGCATGACGTAAGCAAGTGTCTTGTATGCTTCCCCACGCAGCTCTCTACTGCTCCTGCGTCCTCTTTACCATGCAGCACCCTTGGTGTTCTAGTACAAAGATTCTAAGGACCTGTTTATGTACAAATCCAATTGAATGAAGGGAACAGTTATAGTCTCTCTGGGGCCTGGCAGTTAAGCAGTGATTCTGCCTTAGACTACAGCAGACGTGTTTAAGATGAAAACAGGCTTTAAATCTGTCTGGGAACAACTGTGTTGTGGCCAAGTCCTTGGCATGGTTGCATTTATAGCATGAATGAGGCCTAAGTGTGCAGTGTTTTGAGCTAGAATCATCACATATGTCCTACAGAAAAGAGCTGATACATTAAACAGCAACACAGGGTTAGGTTAAGGATTAGGTCACTGTCCTGAGAGCCAGGAGATTGGGGTAGAAGGGTGCCTCTTCCCAACTCAGCCATTGGCATTCTAGGCAACCTTGGGTCAGATACTTCCATTTTCTGAGGCTGTTTTCCCATCTCAAAAAGAGAGCTCTGTGATCCCCCACTTTCTTTGTAAAGGACTCTGAGATCTATAGCTGCAATGTAAAAACCAGTTACTGGAAACACTCCTTATTTCATGTCTCTCATATGTTCAATCATTTGAATACTTAAAATATAGAGTCTCTTGTGATTTAAACTCTCAGGTGTCAGTAGCCCTTGTCCATGGTTAAACAGAGCTGTTGAGAAGAACTGCTTTCCCCAGAGAACACCTCTCAGCTCACAGGCACAAGGATATATGCTGCTTAGGGTTTGTCTGCCCAGTGCTTTAGTGAACAACGGAAATGTGAAATTCCTGTGCACAAGCATGTTGGACCCAACTAGCAAGCATAAAAGTTCTCTGCAGCTCATTCACGTAGTCCAATTTCAAGCAGTGCAAGATTAACTCATAGAAGGGAACTTTTAGTGCACGCCAGCAGGATCCATTGGGTTAATTCATATGCAACATGCTAGTGCACACCAGAGGGCTGACAGACATGCCAAGTCCCTGGGCAAGGTGTGTGTGGGGGTGCAGTTCTGTGCTCTGAGAAAGGACATGGCTGGGGACAGCCAGCCCTCAGTGTCACCCAGAGCATGCTGTGCTGAAGTTCCCTCAGACTGACGGCTCTCAGAGCCACCTGGCACCCAGTGGTGATTTAAAGGGCCCGCGGGTCCAGCTGGTACTGCTTTTGTGGTAGCAGCAGTTGCCAGAGCCCAGGAGTCTTGAATAGCTGAGACCCAGGACAAACTGCCCACTTTCCCTCCCTCTATAGGCACCCTATCAGCCGGCCTGCCGCACACTGTGTATATGTACATTGCTCTGGTGGAGACAAGCCCTTTGTTGTTCTTGTCTCATTGTTTTAAAGATCCATAGTCTACGTAGACTGAAGGATGCTGGTAGTAGACATGTAGGGTGTACTTTTGTCCTGTTATTCCTGCATTAAGCCCAATGCCTTTTAAATGACAGATGCCTTGTTACATACAGTTCAGGTAAAACAGTAAACCATGGAGTGAGAACATTACTGAACTGGAAACTAGGTCTGGTTCAGCATCCTTCTATTCTGTGACCTCCCCTACATCCTGCATGGAAGAGAAGGAACCAGGATGAGGGCACATATATGCTATGGGGGCTGCTGCAGCAGTGTCCTTGTCCTTGTCGTGCCATAGTACAGATACTTCCCTAGTGCAATGGAAGGAGCTTTTCCATTGGTGTAGATAATCCAGCTCCCCAGCCACAGAAGCTAGGTACCTAGATGCATCTGCAGCAGGGTTTGGGATTGTTTTAACTATGACACTCAGAGATGTCATCTTTTCACGCCCTAAGCCCTGTAGCCAAGGTGACGCCTAACCTCAGAAACAAGAAATCTCCAATATTTAGACGCTGCTGTTGCTGCTGCTTTGCATGCTGCTGTAGTGGTTCCATTCAACAGTCAGCAAATATCCACACAATCTATGTTTGATAATGGGCTTTGTTTCCCATTGAACTGTGCTTATGTACAGAAGTAACAGGATAGAATTATGTGTCACTGCAATAAAATGCATCTGATAATCTTATGTGGCTGGTTCAAATATCATAACCACTTTCATCGTACCCAAATAAATGCTGAATGAATGCACATTCAGCCCATCCATCAGTGACTGGATTCTTTGCAGTAAGGTACTTGCCTTTAGTAAACTAGTGTCCACTAGAAAAAGGATGATTTTTTCTGGATGTTTGTCTTCATCTTTCTGCATTGAGCTCACCACGTCAGACTGCATCCCGCCTCACTTGGTAGGTCGCCACGTGGCATTCAGCATGACAGAGGCCCACTGTATTGTAGCACAGCTTCTTAATGTGTGTCCAAAGTGATTTGATGCCTACTGACAGCTAAAGTACAAGACAATGAACATATATTCTAAATATGATATCAGTAAGTCACTGGACTGCATAACTGTGTTCTAGTCTGGCAGTGAATTTTCAGCCCAGGACTCGGACAAAAAACGGAAGCTGAATAAATGGATAAAGTTGCCTGTTGTGGAAAAATTACGACAGATGCATTTCGGTCTAATTTAAGCTGTTCTTGAAGTCTTTGTGCTCACGCCTTGATATAGTGCATTGTAGTATGGTTGCTAATGCCTGGATCAGCCTGCTAGGATGAGGCAGTTTTCTAGCCAGTCATAGTTGGAGGAAGGTATTTTTCACAGCTATAGCTATTTTGAGACTCTGTCTAAGCTGCACTGTCTCCATCACAATAATATCCTAGTGCCTCACAAACATTAATGGAAGAGATGATGCAAACCATTTTTCCCCTTCCCACTAACCTCACTTCTACTTTTGCTCTGATTTAGCTCCAATCAGGTGCTGATGTTTGGAGGTAGAAGAACAAATTGCCCGTCTGCACTTTCTAGTGCCATCCATCCATTGGCACCAGTACAGAGCTTTTCATTAACCCACTAACATATCTGAGGGACGATAGCACCACGTTCTGATCAGTACTGTCATATGCCACAGACAGATCCCTATATACAGTCCTCCTCTGCCTCTGTACAGTGCTTCTTTGCGTAGGTGTTTGGAAGTGCCTCTTAGCCACTTTCTTCGTCACTCTGCTCTGGAATTGGGAGACTAGGCCATGCAGTCTGTTGGGCCTGTAGCTTTCTTGAGAATAGGCTTGAGAGCAGATATTAGTAGGTTTCCAGATCAGCATGGAAAGTAGGAAGCCTCAGATAGCTTTTAAAGCTGTCTGATTGCACCTTCATTGTTGTTTACTATGGTCCATTAGCAAAGATAATGGCTTTAATTTCCATGTCAAATGAATATAAAAGTTAATCTAACTCACTTTCTTCATTTGGCCAGAAGCCTGACAGCACTGACTAAAGGGAAGAAAGTGGGCCAGAGGAGAGGTCTGTAGACCTCCCATTTCACCATGGCCCAATACGCTTTCATCCTGATGGAGCCAGAAAGACACACTGAGCTACATTTGCAGCTCATATATTCCTTAACAACAGCCTGATTGCACCAAACTTCATAAGGCACCAGGATGGGGGAGTAAGGACTAATTACCTCAGCCCTCCTCTTGACTTTTCAGCCCTTTTCGCATGGTAAAGTTGGTTCATTTGTCTGACCCTGCATCACCAGGCTGGGAAGTACCATGCTCTATTGTTTAGAATCAGTTCTGCCAGGTGCCTGCTGAGTGTTTTTATAGTATAAGAGTTGGGCCCTACCTAGATTAGGATGAACGTGTATTCTTAAAACACAAGAGCTAACATGTTATAACTGCCATGGTTGGACACTTCAGTGCTCCCTATGAGGAGCTTAGGCTACCATATAACCAGCTAATATAATATGTTTTGATCTATCTAGGCACATTTAAATGCACCTATCGTCCTCCATGAACCAAGCCCTGGGTTATAGCAACGTCAGGCAAGCCAGTGCAAATGGGCTGTTAGCCATTTTAAGCACTGAGTGTCTGCAGAACTCATCAACTAGCCCTTGCCTGGGAACCCCAACTGTTTGGGTAAAGACTCATTTGCCCTAGGAGCTAATTGTTTGCTGATTTGTCCCAGTGGCACCTAAGTTAAGTGAGTCTGCATTATCATGAGACAGATATGGCATTTTCTCTGTCTCTTCTCTTTGCAAATCAATTAGGGTAAACTGGTGTCAATCAGAGTGAAATCCTGGACTGGAGTTTCTTCCCTTCCCTTCCCAAAGATATTGTAGCTATGCCCTGAGCAATGTCTATTTATGGGTAGGGCTTAAATTCTCATAGAGTATTTCCTGCCCCCACCTCCATGTTCCCATTCGGGGCATGTTGAAGCTCCATGCTGGGCAGCTCTGTTTGAATTTAGTATAGTTAGGAAGAAAGATGTAGCTCACCTGTCTCCAGCTGTAGCGATTACAGAACCATGTTTACCAGATCTGTTTTCAATCACTTCAGCTTTAGTCTGTCTAAATGCAGTTTGCCCAATCAGTACGGAATTAAGCAAATACTGAACCCAAATTCTGAAACTGCTCTGGGCCAATGTGACTTTCTTGTGATCCTAAAATCTACAGGTGTTTCCGATGCCGTATCCCTGAAAGTTGTGTGCTGTTTTTCAATCCTCTTCGAATACAGTATCAGTAAAAAAGAAATGCAAATAGAAAAGCTGGGTGCCTCACTTGTGAAAAGGAGCAGTTAAAAATTCAAGCAACATTTATGATTATTCTTCATGTCCTGCCATAATTCTGTGGGTCATCGTCCATTCTGTCAGTGGGGTTTTGTGCTGGATCTTTTCATTCCCTTTGCCCACAAAAAGGAGGAAAAGGAATGAGGGAAATGAGAGAGAACTCAATTAACTGTACACTTCTCTCACTCTTCAAACAAAACTTGTTTGCAGATGGGTTACGCCAAGTAAAGCTGTTTTTATGATGAGAAACCTTTGATCTACTGGTAATGCTAGGTGGTTCCCACTGCACCACTCCAGCCATTATAATTATGTATTTGCATTATGACAGCAGCTAGAAGACCCAGCAAGTGAGAGCAATATAGTGTAGGTGCTGTAAAACATAGAGGAGACAATCTCTGGTCCAAAACCTTCTCACTCATTCATTAGGGTTATTCTTCGGGGAGGAGGGGTGTGTTCAATAATTCTATCAATGTACTCTTGTGTCACTTGTGTTCTCATAGGAAGCTCTATTTCTCCCTTCTGCAGGTTTCTTCCCAATGGAGCTATCCTGCAAGGCCTAGATTCCCCAGGGCCCCCAGGTTCCCCTAGGCTCCTACTGCCCTAGAATCAGATGCTTGTGTGTGCATGCACACACTAACAGAGCACGTCTGAGAGGACCAGGTTAATCAGCACTCCCAGACTGACCTCTTATATGTCCCTATAGGCTGGGCTGAGCAGCACTTCCAAGCTGTCACCTTCATATGCCCCTAGGTGCCCCACTTTCACATTACTATTGTTATGGTGGCCATGCACATAAAGAGCAAACTCCACAGGATTTTAGAGCACTGCAGGGATCTTTAGTTTAGGTACAAAAAGTGTTGCTGCAAAGTGAGTATAGAAGCCAAAAATAGCAGAGAGAAAGGGAGAGTAGCTTAACCATGGAAGTTAGTTATTCTACGTAGTAACTATACAATGGGAGCCTAACCAGGAAAACAGTTACAATATTGTAATTGAACTTAACTTAAATTTGATTAAAAAATGTGAAGGCTAACAAACTGTAACAGATCACATAAGGCCGGGTCAGGGGGCTATACCAAGAGAGGGGGAGAGAGAGAGCTCACCACTCGGTGAAGCTTCAATCAGTTGGGATTCCCAGGTGTTGATGGTAGCTGCGAGTCCAGAGTCTTGGGAGACAGGCAGAGCAGAGCTGCCAGCATGATCAGTCAGGAGAAGGTGAAGTGCCATTTTGTTAGTCTTTAAAGTGCTACATTTCTGCTGTTTTGTTTTGTCCCAATGAAACCGATGGAGATGTTAGATCCAGGCATTAGAATACTTTACTTGAGTGTTGGTTGGGGTTTTTGTAGGGAAGCAACAATGGTTCAAGGAGGAATATTAGATTTGTTTATGGGTAAGCAGGTGGCTCAAGGTAATATTCCAAAGTTGTTTTGTTTAGGCTAGATAATAGGAACTGATCATTCCTGTCTATGGGCTCTGTTCCTTCCAGGGAGCTCGTGATACAATCAGGGAGTCTCAGTATTCTGGGTATCAGTAAAGGATTTATTACTAGAATTGGTCTGCTAACCACTGATGTGTGTGTGCAGGCATGGGCTCATTAACATCTGGAGCAGAGTTTTCCCATCATGCAGTGCTTCCCTGCTTCTCTGGTCCTAGAGTTCAATGTAGTTCTTGCCTTGGAATTTCTATTTTCCATCCTGTATACTAATGGAAATGCCTCCCTGTCCTGTCTTTGATGCAAATTAGGCTAGGTGTTTCCTTAAGCCTGTCACCCTTAACCAAAGGGATTAGGTGTGCCTTCCCCTGCCTTTTCATTGTTTTTTGTAAATCTTTCTTCTGGTTGGCTTTGCTTCAAGCAGAGGCTGGCTGGGGTTGGGGAGGACAGGGACTTTGAGAGTCACACCGGAGAGGAGACTGGGCTAAAGCAATAGTACAAATATATTTTTGGTAGGTAGGCCTTGTGCAGTTTGTAGATAGGTGGTTTGGTTTTGTTAATATATAAAATAAAGGTGAACATCAGCCACGACAACCACTGTGGTTTGTAGATACAGACTGTGTCACAGGTATGATAGGGTTGTGCAATGCCAAGGTTCTCTCATACAGAACATGTTAAGTGGATGTTCTCCAAAGCCAAATTCACTTTTTGACAGCTACAGTTTCTGAGGCTGGTGTACCTAGATCAGCCAGGAGGACTTCTTCTTTTCTTGACAGGGGATCTATTGAAAGGATTGCAGAAACTTGAGGGATTTGCATGGCAGAATATCGGTTGGTTGTTTACTAATTCACATGCAACATTGCTGAAGACCCAAGCAATGTTTTGGTGAAGAAGAAGGAAACAAAGAGTTTGTGAGATCTTCCTTGATGGAAGGTAAAATTTACAGCATTTCTGAAAGGAGAGCATGGCTATTAAGGTTTATACTGCCCCTTCAAAATATTCCTGGTAGTTGCCTCTCTCTTAGGGCTGTGGTTCTTAGGTGGCTTCTGTGAGAATCTAGAGAATCCTGTGGGCTGCAGGAAAGGAAATAGGCCCATTTGTGACACACACTTCTGAATGAGTAGAGCCTTGGGAATGGCAGACTATAGAGAATCTCTTCACCCCCACATCCCAGACTGTGTTTCTTGCACCCACCCAGCATCCGGCTCGAAGGCAGGGTCAGATAGAGCATATCATTTGGACATGCCTGTGGTCAAAGAGCATAGAAAAGCCCTTGTATGAAGTGCAAACTGAAAGCTTGTAAATCACAGCTGATTTCAGCTAATGTTGCATGTTAGCTGTAATAGAAATTTACTGTGCTTAAAGGACGATACATTCAAGTGAGGTAGGGACTTACCAGTTACATTCCCAGTGTCATTGTGGTTCCCTTTGCCTTGCGAATAGATTTTAGGTCATAACAATGTTGGAAGAATGGCCATTCATTGCATGAATATTATTTGTATTATATAGCAGTTGGAAGTCCCAGGCATGTGCCAGGATTCTGTTGCGTTGGATGCTGTACAAACACAGAACAAAAAGGCAGTCCCCACCCCGGAGAGAGTACAATCAAAGTATAAGACAAGAGACAGCAGATGGAGAGAACAGTGTGGGAGTGGAGGTGATAAAGGAAACAATGAGACAATTTTTCAGAGAGATAGCTGTGTTAGTCTGCTTCAGCAAAAGCAACAAGGAGCTACAGTGTAACCCACACACCTCCTGGGTATGGTTTGTTGACCACTTAGAGAAAGACTGAGTGTCTTCTGCAGCCTTAGTAGAGCAGCACCTGGCTTTTAGCTCAAGTGATAGAGGTTCATGTCCTAAGTTCCAGGGAGGTCCTGTGTTCTGTTCTGCCTTGATGGTATTACAGCAGCTCATGAAAGCTTATGGCCTAATAAATTTGTTAGTCTTTCAGGTGCCAATGAGATAATATTTTTCAGCATGACAAGTAGTGGTCTCAACATCCCAGCAGCCTAGCACCTATGTTTCAGGCAACTGAAGGGACATTGATTGATTGACACCAGCACTAGCTGTTTGTGTCAGAAGTTTTCCTCCCAGAACGCACTTAAAACCTCCACAGAGTGACAGGTAACTTCTACCTTTTCCCCCTCTTCCCTCCCTGCTCTGTAAACCTTGGATTCTAAGGCCATGTCTACACTAAAGAGTTTTGTTGACAAAACCCCCAGAGCATCCACATTCCCAAGGCATTCCGTCAACAGTAAATTGACAGAATGTGTTACTTCTGTTGACGGCATTCTGTCTCTTGGCCATGGGTCAGAACACCTTTGTTGGCAGGAAGCCAGTCTGGATGTTCGGGGGCAGGGTCAGGGGGCTCAGTCAACAGACAGGGATTCCAGGACACAGGGCAGCCATGTCTGCTGTGCTTCCAGTTGGCTGTTCTGTTGAGAGAGCATCCGGGCAGCCTGGCTGCCATTTGTCACCAGAAGTTTTATTGGAAGAGTATCATCTGATAGAAACTTCTGTTGACAGACCATGCTAGTGTAGATATAGCCTAAGTGTCTACTCCAGTCACCTGAGGAAGTGAAGGTCTTACCCATGAAAGCTCATGATCAAATACATTTGACAGTTTTTAAGGTGCTACAGGACTTCTTGTTATTTATAAACCTTCAGACATCCAATGAGAGAGCTGAAACAATACCATGTGATTTCCCTCCCCACTCACAGACAATGAACAATAATGACTAGATGTCTCTCATCTGCAAACAATTCCTAGGCTGAAATTTTTATGTAAAATATTTTTCTGGTTCCACAGTATCTCGAAGCCTGTAATAAAAGCAGTTTAGAATGAGGAAAAGGGGCAGTATAGTTGCCTCCTTTAGATACAAGATAACACCCCTACATAAGATGACAGATTTCTAGAAATATCATGTATTTGCAGACAACCTGGAAACAGAGAGCTAAAGCTAAATTAATTGGGAAAACTGTTAATTGTGAATACTTTGCCCAGTGTTAAAAAGTACTTCGCTATAGAACCTGTGGTAATTCTGAAACATTCTTACAAATGCAGGGGTATTTTCCAGATGGAATTAAACTCAAGAGGGTTTTTTGTTTTATGACCTCAAATTTCTTAGTACATCTGAAGAACATTGTCAAGTCTGGGACAACTTTCTTCCTTTCCCCTCCCGAGCCCCCAGGTGAATAGTTACAGGCAGGGAAGTTGCCTATGATGTATTTGATGTTAGCGAAACACAGAAGTGGGTTTTCAACGGCTTGTCCACAATAAAAGATGTATACCAATACATATCGCACAGCGAACTTAAACCAGGATATGTTTACCAGTAAGAGTCCCCTCCTGGAGACTTATTCTGGTATAAAGATGTCTTTTTTTTTAAATCAACTTATGCTGATTGGGAACGGAGTGTAACTTAAACTGAAAAGATCCTGTTTTATATTGGAGTAAGAGTGTTCACATGGGGTGGGGTGGGGCATTATACTGCTACAACCAGTTTTTTTTTGTAGGGACATCTCGGCAGCCCCAGCTGTGTGATTGGCTGGGAGGAGGGGGCAGGGAGCCATCTGAGTACTGGCTCCTCCTTTTTTTTTTTATACAAAAAAAGCATTGGGTATAACTATACTATTTAACTACACCTGTATAACTGGTCAAACATTTCTGTATAGAGAAGCCCTTAGTCGTGGCGTCTGTTGCCACAGCATGTACATGAACCAAACATGCCCTTCAGATTTAAACCACCCTTCATCTACTTTTAAAATATAAGTTACTTTTATTATCCTTGCTCATTCAGTCTAAAGGCTCTCGAAATACTTTACATAAATTATGATTACTTCTTCCATCAATGAGAGATAGTCACTTCTGGAGAGGAACATATAACTTCTTAACACCACACAGCTGTTTGAGCATGAAGTAAAAAATATAACTAGCTGAAACTGCAAGTCACAAGACTGGACTTTTATTTTGTAAAGATGTTCTAACAGGCTATATTATCAAAAAGATACAAAGTACAAGCCTCATCCTGCCCACTGGCTAATCCATAAAAGAGCTTTCAGTGTTTTCCCTTGGAGCAAAGGCTTTAAATTTTAATAAGCTGTAGTGTACTTTCACCGGATGTCATAAGCTGATACAAAGTTTACCTGGGGTTAAGTAGGTGGGAGCCTTGGAAAAATGTAGAAAGCTAAGGAATGTAAATTATTTTCTAGTCTTTTATAATTTTCTTTCCTTTCATGAGAAACATGTGAGACTATTTGGACGAAATGCTTTTTAAAGTCAAATGATTTGGCTTCCCCTTTTTAGATGATTCAAAATGTCACTGAAAGGACAAAAAAAACCCCCAAAACCCTTAGAATACTAATAGAGCACTTGGAGCGATGGTGTTATAGTCAGTGTAAGTTACATTGTAGAAATTGGCAGGTTCTATTAGTTGAGTTTTTTATAGTTTTTTACATTACAAAGGTAATCTATCAAGAAAAGGTAAAATGTTCAGCAGAAGATCATAAATACCTGGTTATAGAATATAGAAAAAGTCCTAGATCTTTTTGCAGACCCAAGGGGGAAAATGTCTTTCCAAAAAGAACACTGTATGGTAAAAAGTTCAACTCACGATGGTCTAGAGAAACAGCAAGTCTCAAACTGTGGCCTATGGGGCCCTTAAGCTAGTTATAAGCTGTCTTGACTGTACAAAGTCTGAGAATCTGTAAAATGGTAAAGAACAAGGAGAGGGAGGCAACCTAACTGCCTCTGCTAATGGCTGCTGCTAATATAAGAGGAGGATACAATATTTTGACTCCTGTATTAATTGTTTGCTTATATGTTGGCCATGTCTGAGAACTGAACAGGGGACATAGAGAACTAAAACCATTAGTTTCTCTGCCTGGAGCTGAAGAACTGGCTTCTTTAGGGTGGAATTGTAATGGACACTTTCTCTGTGGATCATCAGGCGCAGAGATGGATGTAGCAGAATGCAATCTGTATAGTGGGTACAGTAGCTTTTGCTTGCATGATATCCTCTAGACAACATGTTGGCACTGGGGAAGCAACTGAGGCTGAAAGACCAAGGCAGAGAGAACCAGCTTTACTGGTGGTAATTTCTGCTTTAAAAAATCCCCCCTATACATTACACCATAGTATCATTTCTCCAAGATCTAATTGCCTCTGCAGTCAGTTAAACAGAACATGTAAAATTATAATGTCATCTGCCACTTCCTTACGCCATGCTATAGGGAGGAAACGAAGACTACCCACAGCCACCTGCAGCAGACAAATGTTCAGGAAGGCTGAAAAACCACAGCTAAGCTGTATGTCCAGGGAAATATGAGTAAACCAGATCAGATCAGATAAGTGGGTAAGGGAGAAGGGTAGCATGTGCTACAGGAAAGGAGGCCTAAGCTACTGGGAAAGGAAGAGATGGGTACCAATGTGTGCTGTGAGGGAAGGACAGAGACAGAAAAAGCATAGACTGTGTTTGAAGAGTCAATGTTAAAAAACAATACTACATTGAAGACAGTTAAATATACAAGTACTTCTTTATGTATGCAATTGCTGTAGTTGCACCAAGCACGTTGTGGGATCAGAAGTAGTAAGATAGGTGTAATACTTACTCATGATTGGCAAGAGAGGTGTTCAGAAGGTAGCCTATTAACATGAAGGCTGAGGGTCCCTACTCTGTGAAGTATGAAAGCCCCTGGTCCAGGAGTTAGTCTGACCGTAAAATATATTCGGAATGACTGACTATAATTTTTTTTCTCAATTGAAATGCACAGGTAGAAGTAATTCCCAGCAGGAGTAATAGGGGAAAAAAAAGAAAACCAAGTAGCTTTTAAATTGACACAAGTCAATCAGACATAGGCCTGATTCTTCCTTCCTACTGCTGAAAATCAGGATTTACACCACAGCTATCAATGGAGTTATGTGAATGTAAATGAAACGAGAATCAGGCCTATGGTTCATAAAATCACTCATTTATGACCTGATTTTTCATGAGTTTCGAGCACTCACAGTTCCCACTGGAGTCAATGGAAGCTGCAGGTGCTCACCCACTCTGAAAATCAAGCCCTATATGTGGTATTAGAATGGTTTTCAATCCTCCGATCTCAAAAGACTGTGAAAAGTGGGGCTTTTTTTCCCTATAAATGGGTGAGGGAATGGAGGAATGGAATGGTTGACACTTGCTCAGGTAAGTTAGTGACAAGGCTGGGAATAGATTCCAAATCTGTTACACTCATTCCACAATGAACCTTCAATTCCATCACCTAGCTGTGCCTAATTTTGCAATTTGTGGCCTCCACTTTTGCATAATTCCGTGTCAATAGTCATTTACAGTAGTAGATTTATGGTGTCCCTACCTCTGTTGAGCTGGGAATGGGCAAAAGGGGATGGCCCAATTGATGACTGTGTTCTATTCATTCCCTCTGGGGCACCTGGCATTGGCCACTGTTGGTGAGATGGACCTTTGGTCTGACCCAGTATGACTGTTCTTATGTTCTTGTATTTGCTGGAATATTGCACTCAAAGAACAATTCACTCAGTTTATCACAAAAGCATGTGCAATTACTAATCCTCAAATTAGCAACACCTTTTTGAAAAAAGGCTCAGATTCAACAATGAATCACATGGGCAGATTGCCATTAAGTGAGATGAGAGATTGTGATGGAATGCACAGCATTTGTCTTTGATTGCTTATGGCAATACAGAAAATCAGGCCTTGATGAGGAGTTACTATATTCAGAACAAGATAAATTATAATGTGGGGATTATTAATTCATTCTTTGATCTATTTTATTAGGATTATGAACAGTCCTATCTGTGAGTTCTTAACTCCAATCTTGTTTTTGGTGTCTTCCATCCACTGTTCAATCCCAGGTACGTATCTACGTTTATTTCTAGAGCTCAAATTATCAGCATCACTGTCTGCTATCTCACTGCTTGCTGCTTTGTCTTTGACATCAGTAATTTTGAATTTAAAAAAGGAGATTATGGAAAACTTTCTGTGAATTGTGTCCAGTTCTGGATGCCACATTTCAGAAAAGATCCAAACAAAAAGCAGTCAAGTAGCACTTTAAAGACTAGCAAAATTTATTTTGCTAGTCTTTAAAGTGCTACTTGACTGCTTTTTGTTTTGATAGTGTATAGACTAGCACGGCTTCCTCTTTGTTACTATTCAGCAAAGATGTGTGCAAATTGGAGAGGATCCAGAGAAGATTAACAAAAATGATTAAAGCTCAAGAAAACATGACTTATGAGGGAATATTGAAAAAATTGGGTCAGTTTAGTCTGCTTTCAGTTACCTAAAAGACTGTTAAAAGCAGGGGGGGTTGGGGCAGGACTTCTTCTCATTAACATTTGAAGATAAGAAAAGAAGCAATGGGTTTAAAATGCAGCAAGGAACATGTAGGTGGGCCATCAGGAAAAACTTCCCAATTGTCAGAGTGTTTAAGCACTGGAACTAATTGCCTAGGGAAGAATTTTAAGAGCAGGTTAGACAAACACCAGTCAGGAATGGTCTAGATTAAAGATCTCAAACTGCCATCCTGCAGGCCAGCCCCAGCTGGAGCAGTTGCACAATCCAGCCTTGGAGTACTGGCAGGCCAGGGGGAGCCTGTCTGTTACCATCCACCAAACCCCACCCCTTTCTGTCATCACCCCATCCCTTCCCCCCTATTGCCCCCATGGATGTGGCCTCAAGGATTACCTGGGGGAGCCAAGCATTGGGTGGCAGTAGCAGTCGCGCCCCACCCCACTCCTTATGGTGGTGGGAATACAGGGAGGCTAAGCAAGTGCACCTGCCAAATGTGCTCAATTTTCCTGCCACCACGGGAAGTGCGAGGGAGGGGGGAACTACTGCTACTGCCCCATGCCAGGCCCCCTGGTAATCCAAGACTACGCCCTTAGAGGATGGGGTGCCAAGAGGGGGAAGGGGCAAGGCATTGGCAGGAAGGGGCAGGGCTTGTCAGATGGTAATGGACTGCTTGGCTTGCTGCTACTTCAAGGCCAGATTGCGCAACTGCTCTGGCTGGGGATGGCCCGCAAGCCAGGAGTTTGAGACCTCTGATCTAGTTGGTGCTTGGTCCTGCCAGGATTTCAGACTTGATGACCTGTCTGGGTTCCTTCCAGTTCTACAACTTAAAGAAATGTAAAACTGTCTGCTCTGAGATTTTTGTCCCTCTTTTTGTGTCTCTCTCGCTTTTGAAACGTAGCTTCATGAATTGGAGCCAGAGGGCAGCTTTAAGGACTTTTGCTTTGGGAAGGCTGATTTTGGGCTTAATGCTCTGGACTGAGACTTGAGATCTAGGTCTACCTCCCACTTCTCACAGATTTCATGTGTAACCACAGACAAGTCAATTAAACTCTCTGCCTCAGTTCCCCATCCCTCAAATGGGGCTAACAGCCTTTCCTTTCTTTGATCTGTTAGTCTTTTCTATTCAGACTGTAAGCTCTTCAAGGCAAACATTCTCTTACAATGGGCATGTACAGCACCTAGCACGATAGGAACTTGATCTCACCACACAGAGATGCCAGATTTTGGTTATATTAATACCACAGGAGGTGGTCATGGAAATTTGTCTGATCACGTATCTCTTCCTTTTAGGATATGCAGCGCTCCAAGGAACAGTGTTTGTTTATTTAACTAAGCCTGTTTAAAGCTAGTATTTTTAAATTATATTCTTAATAAAGGCACATTAGGTCTTTTAAGAGGCAGCATTTTATTGTTGAATAGTGTCCCCTGGATATTGCATATGTGAAAGCTTTTACCTGTATTTACAGTTAAGCTTTGTTCTGACACTTTTCTCTAGCAGGAGCCAAGTGTTAGTGCTTCTGAAATTCAAAATAAAAGTTTCTCATTGTTTCCCAAGAACAAGGAGACACAATGAGTCTGGGATTGAAACAGAATGAGTCTGTGGAGGAAAGAATGAAATAATCTAAAGAAAACAGTCTGAGACTGAAACAGAAGGAATGAAACCAGTTGCTCTGAGAGGACTGATAAAAAGGCCAGAACAATAGAAGAAATAGCCATAGAGGTAGATTAACAGGGGTTTGGAGGGGAGAGATGACACAGCAGTAGGAGGTAGTGATAGAAGGTAGCAGAGGGAAGCGGAACGGGGGAGGGGAGTTTCCTTTCTAAACCAGGGTGGTTTTTGGCTTGCGCAACCACTTCCCTTTACAAGAATCTAGCCCCGGTCTCTTCTCACTTTGAGCACCTGCTAATAGCAAAATAAAGGAACCACAGGATGTCTCACACCAAACTGTGAACAGTCTGGTTCCAGTCCTGCAGCCCTTACATGAGTAACTCTACGGCTACCTCTCTGTTATGATTAACTCCAGTAAGTTACAAGATCAGGTCCTGTATTGCCGACATATTCCTAAATGTGATTGGGATGTTACAGGTAAGAGACACAGTCATTGTGACCACAGACTGGTCAGATGGCTGGGGAGTGGGGCAGTCAAGCTCCCTCTTCTATCCCTTCACCTTCCATTTGTGCTTCCACCCTGAAAGCAAGAGATGTCCTGTGACTGGCCCCTCTCCCCCATCCCTTGGGCAGTAGAACTTTGGCACCTTCTTCCTTGCACGTTTCTTTTCCTCTTCCACTGTGCTTTGTGGACATGAACAAGGAAGGATTCATTTCAGGCAGTAAGTTAACTTGTTTGGTCTTCAAACTTCCCCCTTCACACCCACTGACTGTTTCAATCGAGGGGGAGTAAATGTTAAAAGGGTAAATCTTTCCATGGTCAGTTCCCTACAACTGAGGATCCCAGCGGGGGAGGAAGAGTGGTTCATGGCTAATGCTCAGGCATGGGAGACAGGAAACATGAGTTATCATCACACAGAGCCTGAGACTTCATTTTTCCGTTAGATTCCCCACCTGCAAAATGTGGTAACAGTTATTTACACCAGGGCTGGTGGTGAGGCAGTTCTTCAAGACAGTGGGGTAGAAGTTGATATGGGAATGCAAAGTATGCCTAAATCCAAGCTGCTACATGTAGCACAGACATATAGGCCCTGCCCACCTGACACTTTTAGTACCACCTGATTGTCTGCTTTTGGCTCAAAATGGACTGGCTTTTGGGGGAGATCTCAGTAGGAGGGTGGGGACGGGCCTGTCTGGAGAATGTGGAGAGATTACAAGAGTCAGAGGAAGGAGGTACTGTTAAAAAAAAAAAATTCATGACACCACCTTAAACTTTTTTTTTTTGCATGTTGTTTCTCTACTACGTAAAATCTATCTTATCTTATGTATCAAGTTCCGGTATGAGGAAGGTCAAAAAACCAATTTGATATTGGAGGCCAAATTGGAGCCTTCCCTCTGAAGGTTCATTTTCAATATATTCCTGATACCTGGAGGTTACCTGGTAACAAGGCAGTGTTGTTCCAATGTGCAGCTTTTGTCACTAAAATACATAATCCTACACAATGGAAACACTGATCACCTCCCACCACACGTGGGCCAGTGATGTGGCTGACCTCAGAACTATTTCACAGAAGGGGAATACCTGAAAATTTCATAGCAATTTCGACTGACTTTTCAGAGATGTATGTCTAATGCAGATGGCGGAGATAAATACATGCTTCTCATCCTGTCCCTTTGTCAGAACTGTCTTTGTTTACTTTGTGAGTTATGATGAATCTTATATTTCAGTATATTTATTGTATTTGAATAAATTAAGGTATATTATAATTTATCTATTTAAATTGTAAGAAATTTGGGATAGGGACAACATTTTCAGTAGGTTCTGTGAACTGTCTGTACACTTTTGAGGTATCAGCTAAACAATGATGCATACATAAAATGTTTTCAGTTAGTGCCACCATGATTGTTAGTAGCTGCTGGAGTTTGGTTCTGACTTTATGCATTCATGTGTTAGTTGTGCCTACCTTTCAGGTATTGTCAGTGTCCATATGGTCATCTTATAAAACATGTAAAATAATGAAACAAAATGTCACATGTGCACCAGATGCCCTTGTGTACTGAAGTAGTGTAGAGATCCCCCAGTCAGAGACTGGGGGCCCCACATTCTCCACACCCATACCGAAAAGATGGTTCATCTCAAAGCTTATGATCTAAGTACATAATAATGCTTATAGCGCTCGTGAGTGTACTAGGTTATTTGCAGAACAAACAGGTTCTCTTCCTCAAAACGTTTATAATCTAGAACTTAGACATAAGTGAAAGTAATAAGGGAAAAAGGGAAGAGGTTAGTCTGTTTCCACAGCTCATGTCGCCACCACATTCTTCTTCCTTAGAACTTATTACCATTACAAACCTCTCCTGACACTAATTCTCCTTGCACGTGTGATCCTGGGTTTTGCCACTTGTCAGAGTTGTAGCCTATGCATCTGATGAAGTGGGTCTTTGCCCACGAAAGCTTATGTTCTAAAATATCTGTTAGTCTGTAAGGTGCCACAAGACGTCCTTATCCTATGCCTTGTGTACAGTGGGGCTCTACCTTGCTTTTAGCCGCTGGCTGCAACTCCCCGGTGTACTTCATGGGGCAGTGCACCCCTACTAGAAATTGTGGGAAAATGCAAGTTTGAGCAGTTTTGCCCCTGCTTTGGGGCACTGCACCAATGTCTGTAACCAGGGGGCCCATCTGCACTGGAGCCCTGGCCTTGCTTGTGTTTCCGGGAGTGCTGCCTGTCAGTGTAGATCCCTGTATGCATCTCTGATCAGAACAGTCGCTAAGGTTTTTAAACCAACCCCACGAGGTGCCTGCAACACTTTGAAGCCTCCACCTTCTCTCCAGGCCCGGATTCTAAGAGGCGAGCAACCGCTGCCCTTCCTCCCTTCTCCCTTCCTCCTCCCCCATCACGCTTCCTTCCTTTCATTACTAAGTCAAGGGGGCCCGCAGTGATGAGTGAGTGAGTCGATGAGTGGAGAATTTTTGAAGCCTTCTTCAACTTCCTCTGCTCAGGTCTGACTAACTCTACCGAGCAGCGCCTCTGCCTTCCCCTTCTTCCCTCCCCCAGGCGCCGCTCGCGGGAGGGGCTCTCTCCGCTCCGCCACCCCGCCTCGGCGGCCGTGTCCCCAGCGTGCAGGGGGCGGGGGTTGCCCATATTTAGAACGTTGGTGGCGTCACGCTCCATATATGGGCAGTGCCGTCAGGAGCCGGCGTTCCATTCAGATAAATTTCCTCTCAGGCGAGCGGAATCCCCTGCTGCTTCAGTGGAAATGCAACGGCGGAGGGGAGCGCGCCGCGACGGGACGCAGGGAGATTAGGGGATCCGCGGTAACCCCTCCAGTTTGCCCGTCGTTTAAGCTCCCGGCCGCTGTAGCAGAGAGGATTCTCCCCCCCCCCGCACCCCCAATTTAAGCCACGCAAAAGCGCGACCCGCTTGCAGCCTGATTCGCGGCTGGCCCCTCGTTGGCGCCGTTTGAGGAGAGCGCTGCTCAGCCCCCAGCCCCGCCGAAGGGTTGCGGCCGAAGACGGCGATGAAGGTGACGGCTCTGGAGTGCCGGCAGCTCCGGAAGCTCCTGCGGAAGGAGCCTTCCCGCTGCCTGGTGCTGGACTGCCGCCCCTACCTGTCCTACTCAGCCTCCCGGCTCCGGGGAGCGCTCAATGTCAACCTCAATTCGGTGGTGATCCGCCGGGCCCGCGGCGGCCCCGTGCCCCTGCGCTTCGTGGTGCCGGACGAGGCTGCCCGGACGCGGCTGCTCCTGCCGGGGGAAGGAGCGGTAGCGGCGCGGCTGGCGGCCGTGGTCGTCCTGGATGAAGGCACCGGGCACTGGCAGAAGCTGAAGAAAGAGAGCACTGCGCAGATCGTCCTCAACGCGCTGCTGTCCAGCCTGCCGGAGAGCGGGGCCAGGGTCTGCTTCCTGAAAGGTCAGGGCGGTGGGAAGGGGCGCCGGGAAAGCGCGGGAGGCGGACGGGTATCGGGGGGGGGGGGAGGAGAGAAAGGGGAGATCCGAGTGTACCATGGGGGAGGGGAAGCGACCCGGCTCAGTTGTGTCTCTGCTGATAAAACCAGACAAAACCAGCCAGCCAGGGCCCAGTCGCCACCCCCAGATACGCAGCGGGAAAGAGCCGTAGCCCTCCTCTGACCAGGTATAGGACCAACGTTGTACTCGGGTTCTTCCCGTACCTTGCAAGTCAAGCCCCGATAAACCCGTCAGGCCTGGCCGGTCGCACTAGACGTGAGCCGAGGAGGCTGATGAATAAGAGCAGAAGCTGAATACATTGGTGGGGGGGAGGGAAGTACAGGTGGCCTAAACAGGGATATGAATTGGAGCCATCTGGGGGGGTTAATGAGTCACACAGGTAAATGCTCTTTCCACTAAGAACAGCCTATGCACTATTTGTCACCGGTTCCTCTTCCTACCAAAAAGGGAATATTGGATTGTTCTACTTGGCAGTGTCACAGAGTGTCTGAAATCCCCTAAAATGGTGGAAATTTTCTTCCTCTCCACCAAAGGAATGGGTGTTTTTCATCTCAGTCATGCCATAAGGCCTGCTTGTAACTGAAAATCCAAGCAAACCCTTGCAGTGCTCAGCAGAGAAACACCTAAGTAATTTGGGAAGGGTGCTGTAAAGACCCCTTTGGGTTCTCTGGGGCCCACAGTGACCCCCCAGTAACCGACTCCAATGGCTGATGTCACTGATACAGTACGCCCCATGACTATTTACAGCATTTTCATTGCTGTTTTTGTTTTCTTTTTGTGTAATGTATAGGTCATAAAACAATAAAAATGAGCAATCAGCCCTTTCTTTTGTCCGCCCTGTTCACCCTTATCCTTCATCTCTGGTTGTTATTCTTTTACCCACCCAGCTCACCCTTAGCCTTCATTTCTCCTTGCAACTCTTTTGTCCTTTTTGCCCTGGCTTTTTCCTCTCCTTTTTTTCTAAAACCTGTCTGCCTGTGCTCTTCTCAAGGCTGTTGAGTGGGCAGGGAGAGCCCTCCAAGAAGAATCCATATAGAAACAAAAGCCCTGTCCCATACTTCTTTTTCAGTAATACTTGTGGCTTTTCCAGCTCTTTACACTGAAGTTTTCAACCACAACCAAAGACTTTTTATTTATCAAAAACATTAAGTGGAAGCGTAAAACAAAGAGTCCTCCATCCCTCCCAGTAAACAAATAAATGATTGCAACAGTTCTGGGAAACTGGGGCATTTGGAAAGGAGAGAAATTGTAAATCAGAGGTGGCTGTGTGAATTACACATTTGAGAAAATTGTATGACTTACAAATGTGAGAATATATATCCATTGAAGTGTAATCTTTTTAATGCACACAGAGTAATTTGATCAGTTCTTCTGTTCACGTAGTCTGACTGCAATTTGTGCATCATATAAGGAATAACACAACAGAGGGGAGTGGATCAACACAACAGAGGAGAGTAGTTATGGGAGATGCAGGTATATGATACCAGGGTACAAGGCTAAAGGAAGACCCTGCTACTTTCAGCACCTGAGATGGGAATAGTAGTAGTCTCTATATAATGTAGAGAATGGTGGAAATATGTAGTAATACCATCTTCTTCCTTTGGATAAGCTCAAAGCATATTCCAAAGGTTTAATTGAGCTTTTCAACACCTCAGTGAAGTAGAGGTTAAGTGACTTGCCCAAGATCACTCCAGAAGTTTGTGGCAACATTGGGAAAGCATAAATTCTTCTTATGCTCGGTCCTGTGTGTTAAGCATAAGGCCAGGATCGCTTGTTTGTGAAGGTACAGACTAACATGGCTGTGCCTGTGAGATCTTTTTTCCCTGTAATGCATTGATCCTCATGCTGCAGTTGTGTGGCAGGGGTTTTATTGCAATGTGTCTTCTATCAACTTGAAGTAGAAGTATTGATACTATAATGTTCCACCCCTAGCCCCCACCACCCCTGTTTTTACTTGCAGTAAACACTGTAAGCCTGAGACCCTGCAGGAACCTAAGATGCAATATGTGTCACAGCATTTAGGAAATGGTGTGATTTGAAACAAGCTATGGCGACTCAGTGGGGAAGCAGACCCTGGGAAGTCAGGGTGATTCTGGGAGATGCCGGGGGGGCTCGGGGAATAAGACTCATTTTTGAAAATCACTGATCCGAAAACAGGTGAATTTTGTGAGCTGGATCATCTGATTGTTGGAGTGGCAATTTCCTGGAAGCTGCTGCTGGTTTTAATAGGCAGACTGTCTTAAAGCCTCAATTTGTATTTCAAATTGTGTTAAAAATCATCTGACGGTACAGTGAGGACATAAACACACAAATCATAAGAGGGACAGCTCTTGAGGCTTTTCCCCCTTCATCACTGTTTACCATTTGGGGCTATGGTGTGAAGAAGGGGGCACTAGCTACAGGGAGAAAGCTTGGCTAATTGAGGCCTGACCCAGGGAATTATGATGTGAGAGAGGGACGAGTCAGAACTCGTGTCAGCTAATCACAGTCCCCTGTACAATTCTATAAGGAATTGCTTTTAGTGCCGAGTAACATCATGCATGTTTTGAGTGGTAGGTTTTTGTTTTGGTTAGGTTTTTTTTGGTTAGCTCCCTTTACTTGTTAGCTCTAGGAATGTGTCAGATCCTCCATGTGTGGAGGTACAAGTTTCTTTTTACTAGCCCTGAGGGAGAGGGGGGAGAGAGTGAGTGAGTGTGTAAGGGTCAAACAGTAAATCACTTACCACTGAGTAATAGTACAAGCTAATTATGGCAAGAATTGCGTTAGTTATTGATGAAAATAGAGAGCTGTGCTGGACTTCAATTGATGAGCAAGCTAGTATTTGCAGAAATGACCTCAAGGAAGTTAGGTTGGATGGAGAGGAGGGGGAGAGAAAGAACAGAGGCTGGAGGAGCAGATGAGAAGATGACTCATGTTAAGAATGGCCTGCAAATATCTTGATTCTCAAGGCTTGCAATTAACCATTTGCCTGCTTGCGCACACAATCTGCCCAACAGACCTGTGTGTTGAAAACAGACAGATTTTTCTTGGGTGGATTTCTATGCTTATTGAGGAGTGGAAACAGCAATAAGGGTCATAAATACAGTGGCTAAAATTCTACAAATAATTGTTCCTACTCAAGGCCAGGAGGAAGACTGGGAGACTAATCAATGTGCTGAGGGAGTTTGAAGCAAAGTACGGTAGTGAGCAAGTCTGAGGTCTTGAAAACTAGAAATAAAACTATTTGCTCTGGATGTTATTAGCCCCTTTGAAGATTAGCCCCTTTGAAGTCCTGTGTTTTATTTATTTATTTAATTGACCTAGTTACTTGAACTGCACTGCACGGTATAGTTCTGAATTATGAATGGATGGAATTTTTATTCTTCTAAGGCCTGATCTAAAGCCCATGGAAGTAAATAGAAAAAACACTACAACTCCAGCACTCTTGTTATTAAGAGCAGCATAAATTTTGGCATACCTATCTCTCAGACATTGCATGTTCTCAAATACTGCATGTGTGTATTATTAATAAACCTGAGACAGATTAAATGTCGGCATGACTATATCTTTATTTGAGTAATGAATTCATAAAGCTTTCTTATGCACTTATTCCAGATTTCAGCACTTCCATTGTTTTGAGGACTCCCATTAATATAGTACTCTGCATCCGTGGTGATGTAGTACAGTAGAATTAAACATAGTAGAGTATCACAAAAACCAAGCAGTCCTGTAGCACCGTGAAGACTAACAATTTTATTTATTAAATAATAATAATTAAAAATGTTAGTTTTTAAGGTGCTACAGGACTGCTTTTTTTGTGAAGCTACAGACTAATAGTTGGCAACCTATTTGATACTGTAGTACAGTACTATTAATCTGGTTCTAAGTCAGCTAAGCATATCTTGCATTTATTTGATCTAGAGGCCTTATTTACTTAAGGGCCATATCCCTAAGGATTTTTAAATTTACTGTTAATACGTCCTTTTTTCTTTAACTGGAAACTCACTAAAAGGTGCAATTAATAAAGTACAAAATGGCTTTTAAGTGGTTTCTGTTCATATGTGGTTCACATTCATGCTTGAAAGTGATGCACAGGATATTCATGGTGGTGAAAGAGATGTCAGTTTAGCTGATGACAAACTCTTGGTACAGTGTAATGATGGGACTAATTCCTTTTCATTAGCAATGCAGCAAATGTAACACTGTACTTAATGGTACAGAATAGCTCATATGGGGCTATCCAACTGTCAAAGCCTATCACAGGATTTCAGTGAGTTTTATGGATCTTATTTAATGGATCGATTTCATTCAAAACATCTTCATTAACTTGCAGTCCCTTGTGATTGTACAATTCATCATCCCACTGCAAACACCAACTTATGCGCTTTTATTTATATAAAAATGCAAATACACAGAATTTTTGTCCCAATGCATAGGGTGATAATTGAGGATGAAAAAGCGTAAATAGCATTCTTTTCTGTATCAAGAGCTAGAAATTATGATCATTTTCAAAATACATTAAATAAATGTTTAGTCCTCATGAAGTTAATATTTGCCAGATCCAACAGATTTATATTCACAAACAGTTTTAATTTGTACCCAGGGATAGTTCAGTGGTTTGAGCATTGGTCTGCTAAACCCAAGGTTATGAGTACAATCCTTGAGGGGGCCATTTAGGGATTGGGGGCAAATGGATTAAAAAAATAAAATAAGGGATGGTGCTTGGTCCTGCCAAGAGGGCAGGGGACTGGACTCAATGACCTCCCAAGGTCCCTTCTAGTTCTATGCGATGTGTATCCGCTTTTTAGCAAGTTAATAATTGTTAACTGTAGCACAGCTTTTCTTTGGAGCACAAAGCCTTTTTAAACAAACACTTTGAATGGAACTTTCTTTGTTAATCAGCACCCTTTGGGACTGGTCATTTACTAGGCAGTAGCCTTGATTTATTGGAAGCTCCGAAACTTAACAGCTGAGCCAGCTTAGTTAACTAAATGTTCAGAAACCTGAAAATTCATATTTCTTTATCTGCTTTTTGTCTAGGGGGATATGAAACCTTTTACTCTCAATATCCTGAGTGCTGTGTAGATGTAAAACCCATTTCTTCAGAGAGAAACGAAATTGAGAGAAACATCAACAGCCACTGTGAGAAGCAGAGCACCACCCACAAACCGGCTTATGATCAGGTATGTGCAGGCGAAGATGTGAATAATTCTTCCTCTGCCCTCCCCTACACAGATGTTTTCCAGGGCTTCCTGTTATAATTGACTGTTGACTCTGTTATTTTCATCTGGAGCTTCAATTAAGCTGTCAAAGAATGGGTCTGTGGTTTTTCCTGTTTTCACGGGGTCTTAAAGTGCTGAAGAGTTGACTAGGATTGGAGCCAGCAAACAACCACTTAACAGAGCAAACACATTCACAGCGATCTGGTAAATGCTCTAGGGGATGAGAAACAGGGATAAGGGGAACTTAGAAAGGTTGTGCTTCTGAGCTTCAGATTAGTTGTAGGTTATTTCTTTGGCACTTAAGCAATCCTGTGTCCTCTCTTTGCAAGTCTTACTTCCATCTCATGGGGTAAAAACTTCCCCAAAATTTACAATCTAACTACTTCTAAAATAAGCAATATATAAAATGTGTGCTACATAATATTTTCATAGACACCACCCCTGCTACCATTGATTTAAGTGGTACAGGACTGAGCCCACAGAGAGCTTTTACTTATCCCCAAAATAGGGGAAAAAGAAATACACTCTGTGGTATTTAAATTTCAGATGTGCAAGATGGTCTTTGTGGTATCTTGGGACAATATTTGTATGTGTCTTATTTACCCCAACCCTTACTGAAAAGCAATCAAGTCTTGATCTGAGAAACTGTGTCCATTCCTCTGGAAGTACTTCCAGCCTAAGGATCGTGATTCCTTTTGAATTCAAGTCCCTAAATAAATGATAGTTGCATCTGTTGTAGATCTGCCTTTTGAAATGTCTGCATACCACCTCTGTGCAAACAGACCCAAGTCCTAAGATAGGCTATAAAAAAGCTGTTGCAGTTTGCATCAGCAATGCACATGTCCAATAAAGAGCCCTTCCAAATACTGCTCGGTTGTGCCATGTACTAGTGTTTTGAAAACATGGGAAAAACCGTTAACCAACATAGCTAGCTCAAATATTGTATTTTGTTGACTTTCTCATTACACTAGCAGGTACATCACAATTAGCAAAAGGAGACTTTCCTTTTCAAAATCTTTGGGGACAGGAAAGAACGGCCACATGTATTATCAGCCATTAAAGCACTTAAGCATTGATCTACCTTTGATCACCAATGCTTCTCTGTCCCCTGTGTCAGTGGTTCTCAACCGAGGGTACATGTACCCCTCCCCCTGCAAATACACAGAACTCTTGCATGGGATACATCAACTCATCTAGATATTTGCCAATTTTATAACAGGCTACATAAAAAGCGGTAGCAGAGTCAATACAAACTAAAATTTCATAGAGGTAATGACTTTTTTTACTGCTCTCTATGGTATACACTGAAATGCAAGTTCAGTATTCATAGTCCTGTTGCTTTATTTTATAATTATATGGTACAAATTGGAAAATTTGCAAGTTTTCAGTGACAGAGTGCTGTGACACTTCTTGGTATTTTTGTGATTTTTGTAAGCAAGTAATTTTTAAGTGACGGAAAACTTGGGGCTGTGCAAGACAAATTGGACACCTGAAAAAGGTTAAACTATCATGAAAGAAGTTGAAAGCCACCGCCCTGTGTGACACACAAGGAACCACTACTGCTATCGACAACAGATATATGCTAATTTTAAGAGGGAACAGTGTGACTGCCATGCACTTCATTGGATCAGGCCCTTGAGCAGCCCGGTAGAAATTAGAATGGGAAAGTTTGGGTTCTGGGAAGAGTATATTTAGAAGATCAATGTCTCCCTGATGAGGACAAACAGAGTAGATACTTCCTTGTGGGATTTCACCTACAAATGCACCCAGGGAAACACTTCTGTCAGTCTAGGTGCAAGGTGGTTTTATTGAGTAGCATTCTGTTTCTTGAACCTGGTGGCTGGTTTTGTCCTGAGCAGGCTGAGAATGTTCATTCCTTTTTACGCCTGAACAGAACCTTAATAAAAGGTGTTTTCTTGGATGGCATCTCTAAGTGACTTGCAAAGGGAAAGCACTTAGATTCCAGCTGCTTTCCCAGCATGTGCTGAATAACATAGCATTACTAAGGAAGGTATTCAGCATAGTGCAAATGAAGGCTGTGGCAATTAGTCTGGGGAAGTTACCTGCTGAATCCACTCACTTTCAAATGCTTCTCTGTCAGCCTCTGCTTGGGGTTTTTTCCCTTCCTTCCTCCATTTAGTCTCCACTTGTTTCACTGGTAGAAGGAACAGAGATGACGTTCCTGGTGGCCAAGAGTTGTGGGTGCCCTAGAGCAGCAGGAGAGAGGAAGTGGTGGATATGAAGTGGCCAAATTCTGTGCCTCCATCTTACTGCTGTTGTTGGCATGCAGGAAATGGAGGCACCTAAGCAAAGCTTTGTCACTGGAGGTCGGGGAAGGCTCTGCAAACAGACACCAGCTGTCACTCTGCAAGTTTTTCTTAGGTGTGGGTGGAAAAGATGCTTTATGCTTAAATCGATTTGTTTTCAGGTTTGCTTTCAAAGCAGCCATACAATAATCACACAGATATCTAGGGATCAGGAAGGTATGGGTTGAATGGGAGGTTGTTGGGGTGTTTTGTTACAAATGGGCACTGTGAGGTTTCTTGTTAACATTTTTTGCGTGGGTTCCAAGCCCTGCAGGGAAAGCACTGACTGGCTTTCTGTGTTCACCTTTTGTGCACTTCTTTGAAATTGCACCCTTTTGTTTCCACAAAATCACCAGGGCAATTAGCTTCACATCTGAAAGCACTTTGGGCGGGTTCTAAGGGGAAGCAGGAAACATCATGCGTGTGAGTGGGCTGGAATTGATGTCGGACCTTACAGATGTGGACAAGAAAATGAAAACCTTTTTCTGTGTGGGCTCTGCCATTGCAATGATTCACTGGCCAGGATCGAAAACCATCAGACAGGGAGTCAGCACCCAGAATGGCTCTGTTGATGTTCTTCTGTTCAATGACCGCCAGAACTTAAGACAATTCATTTTGAGTGGGGAAGAAGAAAGGAAAGTAACATATTTTTTATCTCTTATCTTCCAGGGTGGTCCAGTTGAAATCCTGCCTTTCCTTTACCTTGGCAGTGCCTACCATGCTTCCAGATGTGAGTTCCTCGCCAACCTGCACATCACAGCCTTGCTCAACGTCTCCAGGAGAAGTTCAGAGTCCTTTAAAGAGCAGTATTGTTACAAGTGGATCCCAGTAGAAGACAATCACATGGCAGACATCAGTTCTCACTTCCAGGAAGCCATAGATTTCATTGGTAGGTAAAGCTTTGCTTCACTATCATTTTTTAGAAAATAAGTCACTGAATTTTTAAAAATCTGGAATATTCTGTACTACTTTTAGCATCTTTCAGCCAAGGAACTCAAACTGCTTTTCAATCACAAAAGCCCCATGATACGGTTAAGTATTGTACTGATTTCACATGTGGGCAAATTGAAGTATGGAGGTGCTAAAGTTTAAGGTTTCATGGTAAATTGATGATAAAGTTAGGAATAAACCCCAGCAATTGATTGTCTTTTCTTTTCCAAATGACTAACTTATGTACCTAAAAACTAGATCTATGTCTAGATCTATGCCTGAATATGAAAATCACTCATTAAGTACTAAATCTAGTTCTGTTTTGAAATCCATATGGAATTAGCATACAAATTAACTTGTGAAAGGAAAAGTTCATTTAACTGTTATTTCCTATAAATGAGATTTCAGTTTGAAAGTGGCTCTTTCAGCTAAATGTGGCAACTCATTTACGTACATTCCCAGAAACGCAAATTATTTTCATGCATTCCCAGATGTCATTGCAAATACCCAAGTTTAATTGTAATCCTGTATAAAATTAAACAGGTATGTTTACTCACCATAAGAGCAATTTAAGGCAGGCAAATAAGGAAAATGTGGACCGAGAGCTCAGTTTCTTCCTGAATCTCTTTTTTCCAGATTTGTGGTGAGAGCAGAATTTAAATCTTTGATATGTGAAAACATTTGGTCAGTTTAATAATCTAAGTTGTGGGAGGAGGGGGGAGGTGTTAGAAATTCACACTCCTGAGAAGTGTCATTAAGCCTACCTAAGTCCCAGTACAGACAGTGCTAGGCTGACAGGTCAATGAAAGAATTCTTTCATGTGCTGCCTTTCAGGGAGGTAGATTACCTATGCTAGCATCTACACACTAATGTGCTGCAGCTGTATGGGCATACCTGTGCTGCTGTAGCATGTTATATGCAGACAAGTGCTTAGTAACTTAGGGCATGCCTATGCTGGGCTAAAAGAACTGTGGCCCAACCTCATTTGATGTAGGTCAGCTGATCAGAGCTGTCTGTGTTTGGACTGCAAAGGTAAAACTTGCTGTGCTGACTTTTGGACTCAGGCCGGGGCCTGAGTTCTGGGATTCTGTGAAGAGGGTGCGTGTCTACACAGCATTTTTCTGCGTTGACTGTGAGCCCAAGTCAATTGACCGAGGCCAGCCAAGGATAGAGGTGGATGTATCCTGAACTTTTGCTTTTAAGTCACCTTATCTTGTGTAATATCGGGAGGCCTTCTGAAAGATCTAGACCTCACTTCTCACTCCCAGGACATTGGCTAGACCTAAGAATAGAGTTCATGGCATGGCAATGAATTGTGTGCAGCACTACAAAAAGAAGGCACAATGTACTTGTGCTGTTGATTATCATAAAAGGGTGGCTATCAGTTACATTGGAAAGGAGAACAGGAACCATGAAGTTAATTATGAGGAGTCCTGTGGCATCTTAAAGATTAACAGCTTCATTTGGGCATAAGCTTTAGTGAGTAAAACGCACTTTCTCAGATACATTCACTGAAAGTGCTACAGGACTGCTTTTTCGTTTTGTGAGGATACAGACTAACATGGCTACCTCTCTGTGACTATTCGTTGACTGTGTTAGGGTTATGAAGTGGGTTTTACCCATCATTGTTTTTGCGGCTAAACTAACACGGTTACCCTTCTGAGATTTGTCACAAAATTAATTATGGAGTCTCTCTCTCTGCTTGCCCATTGCTGGCTATTTAGTTCAGTCAGTCCAATTCAGCTGACTCTTAAAAACTCAAGCATAGCTTGCAGGTTGTAACATACATTTCTAGCCTCTAATTGCTTTCTGGTGATGATGACTTAACGGGGCTTTTTGTATTTCGAAGGGGAATTCCAGTACCCCACAATCAATAGGGAGGTTTTTTTTTTATTATTTTTCCCCTTCTGGTAGAAGTTTGAGTCACTCAGAACTCTCCAAGCACTTTGGGGGTGGTTTAACTGTTGGTTTTCCTTTTTATTTCTAACACTGTGGGCTCTGTAGATTTCAGTGGTGGTTCCAGTGCATGTACTTATTTTGTACAATGACTAAATTTAAATGACTGCTGCGGATTTGGTCCTTCACCAGATAACAAGGGGAAAGGAAAATGACAATGTGTTCAGCTTTTTATGTTGTTTCAGGGCCTTGTACAAAGCACACACTCGCGTTCCACTTCTCGTTAAAGTGGAACTCGGGAACATAATTCTCTAGCCAGCTTGACCAAGGATTTCTATTTTCAAACTAGATTTTTATGGAAGGAGCTTATTTTAAATATTTTCTTAAATCTAATAACAATAATTGTGTTGGGTGAGTAACCTCAGTGCCTCCTGATGTGGAAAATGGTAGTTTTCACAAGCTATTTATATCCTGACTTGAATCCAAGTATCCTTTAACTGGTCTATAATTAGAGACTTTATACTGTTTGTTGTGCACTCTGTGGTGGAAGCCTCAGGACTCAAGTGTTGCAGTCCTACACAACTGTGAGTGTGTGTGTGGTAGAGAGGAAAATGTACCAAAAAGGCCCAGAGCAGGCACAGAGGTGGCATTCTCATTGGCTAAGAGTTTGTCTCAGCGGCGGTGAGAAACCATGCTGTAACACAGCAGTGACGCGGCCCTGTTGTACAGGAGTTCTGCCCAGCCAGCAAAGAGTTGCATTCTGTTCTAAGTCTTCTACCACACCTCTCGTTGGGTGTTATAACAATCAATTTTGCTATGTGAATGAACGTTCAATTGTGTATCTTCTGCCCACTGTGCTCAGCAGCTCACTGTGAGACATTCAAAGGTGGTTAAGATACTTACACAATGCAAACCCATGATTTTGTCTTCCAATTTGGGAACCATTTTAAGAGGGTTTGTAGGTTGGTGCTTTGGGGTAGTTCTGCAGTAGGGTAAAATGAAGGCAAATAAGTACAATGTTGTCTCACAGAACCAATGTGGGGTTCAAGTTCATCCTGAAAAATACTAGTTGCCCAAGTGCACTTATCCAGGCAAACTCAATTCTGAAATCCTAGCCCAAGTGAAAGGTCTACTGAGCATGACTGCAGCTTTGTTTGAGTTTGGGTGGCAGAACTGGGCCCATGCATTGATGACTTTGAGCACTGACAATGAAAACATTAGGTGGAAGGGCAGCATCTCACAAATGCCTGATGAGTAGCAAACTCTGTGCCACAAAGCTGAACATTCTTCAACAAAGGGACAAATGTTATACAGACACCAATCTACATTTTACTCAGACCCATCTCCACTTCTTGCTTAATCTCTGCTGCTTGATCATGAATTATTTTTGTATCAAATAAGACGAGGACTCGCTCTCCTCATGGATGACTGGACATGTGGCTACTTCTAGATGATGCATTTTGTTTTCATGGTCACTTGAAATGGATATTTTAGCATTCTTCCTGTTCTTAATGAGAACTGACGTCTGTAATGAATTATTTCTTTCCAGACTGCGTGAGGCGAGCTGGAGGCAAAATCCTGGTGCACTGTGAAGCCGGAATTTCACGCTCCCCCACCATCTGCATGGCTTATCTCATGAAAACGAAAAAGTTCCGCCTGGAGGAGGCATTTGATTACATCAAACAACGTAGGAGTCTGATCTCACCAAACTTTGGTTTCATGGGCCAATTACTACAGTATGAGTCAGAGATCCTGTCTTCCACTCCTAGCCCCCCCGTTGCCTCATGCAAAAGGGAAGCTGTGTCTTTTTTTGCAGAAGAACTGACTTTAAGCAAAAACTTTGAAGGCTCGTGTTTCAAATTTCCTACCTCAGTCTTGAGTTCTGTGCCCATTCATTCTCCTGTTCATCAGCTAAAACTTAGTCCTATTACTGCATCTACATCATGCTAAATCCCACTGGACATTAGAGATCAATCGTTCCTTTGGTACCAACTGTGATTCCAATAAGAACATTTCATGAACGTGCAATACAGAAGGCCTCACTCATTTATTCCAAAATGGAATAGTCCTAGTGGGTGTAACTTGTGTATGTGGACCCTGATTACAGAGAAAAGTAAGATACAGAGGGCTGGCTTTCCAGACATTTAATGCCCTCTTTAAAACAAACAAACCCATATGCTTTTGTAAGTTTTTAAAAGAGTGCAACCACTACTGTACTTCCAGATCCCTGTGGAACAATGGAGCCCTTTCCAAGGTTTGTAACAGCCTTTTAAGCAATAACAACTATCCGGAAAGAGCAAGTCAAACGAAAAGCACAATGTTTGAAATCGCAGGGAGGGTGAGCACTCGAAATGTTTGTTTTGCTTTTTTCCTTGTTGGTTTTATGTGGCAGGGGATTAAGCTGATCTGAAGCTGGGGTTAGGAAGAAACTTCCCTTTGTGGTTTTATTGCTGCAGCATCCGGGGCATTAGAGGGGTTTTCACCTTTCTCGGAAGCACCAGGCATTGGCCACTCTCTGCAACTATATACTGGATTAGATGGACCATTGATCTATTTAGGTGTGTCATTTCCTGTGTGTCCGCATTTGCCTTGGTACTGCATGTGGGTTTACCTAACACAGAGAACCAGGGACTTTAAATGAAGTGATCCTGCTAAGTTACTGTCTCCTCTGTTATTTAAAAACTGCCCTGTAATACTTGAACATCCTTCATTAAGTTACTCTTTCATCCATTGAAACAGTAATTGATGGAATTTAGATGTCTGTGCCCCATCCTACCCCCTTCAGTGTGTTACTGGTTCATACTATGTGCAGAAAAATGGTCTTGTTCAGTGTTCCATGACTTGCTGTCATATATATGGTCACTTCCATCTAATGTTTCTTCTGGTAAAGTTGTTTCTCACAAGGGGATGGACTGTCTTTTCTGTGTTGAGTGTCTGTGTCTGCAGGGAGTTAAGTATGTGCTGCTGCTTTGTCTGTTGACCTTTTTCAATTGTTGTTGTTTTTTTTATATGGGAAATAGCAATAATTTCCTGAAGAGCTTGTGAATGTGAAAGAAAAACTGAAATGTTTTTATGGTGTGTCAAATAAAATTTCAAAAACCATTGAAAAGTTCTGCTTGCTTTACTCGCAACAAATCCATTAGGCTCATGAAAAAAGCTTGCACCACCAAGCGTAGTGAAAACAACCTTAAGCAGGGTCCTAGAAATCCCAAAAGGTATGCATTGAAAAGGGAGGGCAAAAGCAACTGGGCTACATGCAGAAGGCCCCCAAAATATTTTTTAAAAGACTGAACCACAAACAGGGTGGTTTATTTCTCAAGGGGGTTTGTGGAAATGCTCCTGACGGGGACTCCCAGAGTCAAATCATGAGTTTGAACTGAATGGTTTAGTCCTGCACTTGGGAGCCATAAGCATCCTAGGAATCGAGCACAAAGCAATTGGGAAAGGGACGTGCAGCACACTGCAAATGCTGGGTTTGTTACGTTTGGGACCCAGAAATTCATGGGAAATGTCAGTTTCATGTCATGCAAGTGGCAATCGCCATGAATCAGGAGTAGCCGCGCTAGTCTGTATCCGCAACGAGAAGTCCTGTGACACCTTATGGATTAAAGATACTTTTGGGCATAAGCTTTCGTGGGCAAAGATCCGCTTCATCAGATGCATAGCATGAAGCCGCCTTTGCGATGATTCTGGCTCAGCGCTAGACCCTTCTCTGACCAGTTGGAGAGAGAGATTTTTGGCTCCTATGCAAGACCTCCAACCCCTGTGTGGCTCACCCGCCTCTGAGAGGTTAAACTACATGGGAAGGGGGCTAGGAAGAGGGTACAACAAGGAAGAGGAGGGCAGGACAGACAGGTGTGAATGAAGCTGAGATGGGGAGGGTTGGTGCAAACTGCCACTCAGAGCAGAGAAGTCTAAACAAAGCTCAGATTGTCTCTAGAGAAGATCCCTGCCTTGGCTGTTCCTTCCAGCTGGAGTCTCTGGTGGCTCCACACAGGAGTGGGGAGCTGCCACCTGGTTCCTAGTGCTTGGAGAGGGAGGTCTGTGCCCAGTTCTGGATCTACTAGACAACAGGGAAAGATGAGCCCAGTAAGGGCCTATTAACTCTGCTCCCCTCTTTGGCTGCTTCTATCCTGGCTGGCTGGAGCCTCTGGGCCTGGCCTCAGGTTCTGTCTTCACTTGCACTTGATTGACAAAACTTTTGTTGTTCATGTGAGCTAACCCTCTCTGCCCACATGAGCAAAGTTTTGCCACGGTAAGTGAAAGCAAAAATACTGCTTTGTGGGTCTGCTGCAACAAAGCGACACCCCCTCATTGGGGTGGGGGTGGAACTGTTTTGTCAACAAAAAAGTGCTGACACTGTACACGCTGCCTTTTTATCATAGGAAAGTGTCAACACAGCCTTGTCACTAAAAGCTGTGTAGTGTAGACACACTCAGTGTAAGTACCGGTAATAACTCCTTTCATTAGGCAGCTTTTATCAGAGAATGCTTTGCCAGAGAGGGGCCAGAACTGTTCATTAGAGCTGGGAAAAGAGAGGCTCAGAGTGTTGGATGATTTGATGGAGGTGGCAGTGAGCATCAGAGACAAAGCTGGAAATAGAGCCCGTGTGTCCAGATACCTGTTCCTGTATGCTGTGCTGCCTTTCTCAGAAGCTGTGGTATTTTCAGTCATTTGTCTTTTTCCTACCTTATACAGGGGGATGCATTCTTTACATACCTGGCCACTTTCCGACAACTTGCCACAACTTTTTCTACAGCTTGCCCCCCTCTGCAGTGACTCACATAATGGGGAGGGGGATTTTGTTTCCTAAATGCAAATGAGATGTCCAAGCTGAGCTACTAATAGCAGATGCACCTACAAGCTGTCAGATAAAAGATAAGCCAAGAAACATCTGAACGCTATTGTTTTGCAGCAGAAACCTATTCACAATTGATCTCCTGGTTTTCATGTCATTCCAGGGACTCTAGCTTATGAACCCCATTCACCCACGCTCAGCTCCCTCAGGCCTGGGCTGATCCTCTTGGCTCAATAGTCAAAGGCTAATTTCACTCGTGCTGTCCCATCTGTCTAGAGCTCTTCACCCCTTCTGAGTCACAGCCTCTCTCCAAATGGCACTATCAAACTTCCTTTTCCTCTGCAGCACAACAGGGGTTCTCTGAGGCATTTTGTGTCCTGGTGTGAGAAGGATCCTTTATGGGGGTTGGGGGGGGAAATGGCTGTTATCTTCTAGCGTCATTAATCCTCACTTCCAGTGTGATGTGATACCAGTAATGAGCAGTAGCAGCTCAGTAGGTATAGTTGTTAATCCCTCTGAGCAGCCAGGATTTAACCCGTTTACAATGAGTCAAATCAAGTTCTGGCATAAGCCAGTGCACCTCCATGCTTATCCCACAGCCCAACTGAATGATCTTTGACCCTTGCAAGCAAAAGCTCTGTTGAAAAGCCTCTGGTGTTTGACTTGCCAACAAGGTTGTTAGTTTTTCTCTTTTTGTCGTGCATCATACTATAGAGACACCCTTAGCTTTCGCAGGCAGCCTGTGGAGAGAGGTTGGTGAAAGTTCATGCACTGCTTGCATTGATGTTTGTTAACTGGTTTTAGGGATGGTCTCTATTTGTTTTGTGGTGATGGCAGTAATAAATTCTTGTCCTGTTTATGTGATTAAGGGCCTTCTCACTGCTGAAGCTGTTTTCACTAAAGAGGGAATATTCTTCCAGTGAGTTAGCCAGCTCCCTGTAAAATCATAGAGGTGTAGTTTTTTACCTTGACTAGCTATACTGAGGTGAACTCCCTAGAGTTAAAGTGAACTAGCCACCTCCAGGTTAAAAATGGCCTACACTTGGTCTCCACTGTGATTTTTTACATCAAATTAGCGATCTTAAGTAAAAGTAGATGCTGTTTGCAATGAAACCATAGCCTGAGAGTGGTCTGCATTCAATTTTTTTTTTTTAAAAATATTCCTGGCTTTTCCTTTGAGACAGTTTTCAGGAGACAAAAACTGAACACCTAGGATTCTCTGTGAATATTGTAATTGTTACATTAAGAACATAACACTTAGGGCACTGAGAATTTAAAGGACTTTAGGCACAGCTCACTAAAAGGCAATGGAGCGCCAACCAAGAAGAATTTGATCCAATGCCTCCTTTTTTCACTGGGTTGTGCTAATTGGAAGGAGAAGACAATGTGGTCTCATTCTTTATGGGGAAAAACACAGTTATCATACCACATAAATGCGGAAATAAGATTTTTGGCGGGGGTGGTAACACCTTCCCTCACCACACATTACATTTGGCTGACATTTGCTTTATCACACTGCAGGCTTTCTCTGAGACATGAGTAAGTCCTCTAAATAAGGAATATGAAAAATAGCTCATGAGATTGGTTGAGTCATCAAAGTAAATCAAATGAAGTGGTGGTACTGGAGTCTCAGTTATAAAGCCCCACTTCATTTCATATGCATATTATAAATGATGGGGCCAATTCGCTCTGCATCCATCTCAACTGAAAAATCGTAAGTACTGAGCCATTTATGGGGCATTAAAGATTATGAGCTAAAGCCAGTTTTCCATTACCAGTTATGAATCAGTGCTCTTCCCTGGCTGCATATGGACATGTACAGAGTGTACAGGTACATGTAATGAATTTATATAAAGGCTACAAAATGAAACAGTCTCTATACTCATGTCCTAAATGTTCAGCTGTTGTTTCAACTTTGTTCTCATGAGGAAGAATGAGACATCCTGCAGCACCTCATAGACTGGCAGATTTTTTTGGAGCATGAGTCATGCATCTGACGAAGCAGGTCTTTGCCCATGAAAGCTTCTGCTCCAAAAAATCTGGTAGTCCATAAGGTGCCACAGGACTTCTTGTTGTTTTTGCAGCTACAGACTAACATGGCTACCCCTCTGATATTTTTAATGAGGGTTTGTGTCAACAAAACAGCCCGTGGGTGTTTCAGACGCACTCAGGTTTGGCTTAACAGCTCAGATTTTTTTTTTTTAAATTGGCATTAATTATTTGTATTGTGGTGCCACCCAAGAGCCTTAAGCGGGGGGGGGGCTAATGCTAATTTCCTCAAACAGAGAACAAAGAGGTTGTCCCTGCTCTCAGAGGGCTTTCAACCCAAGGATGAGCCAGGCAACAGTAGGTGGAGCAATGGGAGGAGCGGAAGGAGATAATCTTGACTGAGAAGCAGTGGCCTCAATATACAACGCATCATCAGTTCCACCTGGTCTCTAGGGAAACTAAGCTAGGCCTAGGTTAAGCAGGTAAAAAATCCCATCCTTGAATTATACCTTTCTTTCTTTGGGCCTCAGTTAACTGTTCAGCTAAGTACATTGCCTGGTCCACATCCCATCCTTGAGGTCGGTAGAGTTATTCACCAGGGTGAGCGTTTACAGTGCTGGGCCCCCAAAGCAAAGTGGGACAGTTTATGTCTGTCCTCAAGCGACATTCAGTCCCTCTGCAAGGTTGATGGGCCTGGATAACGAGTCAGCAATAGTCAACCCGCCCCCCCACCAAGGCCCCAGTGCTTTTTTTGGTGATAGTACATGCTGGTACTGAGTACCAGCACCTCGGCAGCACGGGATTGGCTGGAGGGAGTGGGCTTGGAGCCAGCACTTTACAAAAAAGACATTATAAGGCCCAGTCCAACCCCCACCCCCCCACCCCCAAGTAGGCAGTGGTCTCGGAGGGGCAGCTGTGTTGGTCTGCAGCTTCACAGAAAACAAGCAGTCTTGTAGCTTCCTGTTTTTTGTGTAGGCAGTGGGAATCTTTCCATTGATTTCACTGAGCTCTGGGAAAGGATGTGTGACAAACGGCTCTTCCCTCCTCCACAAATCACTTTACTTTAAAACTGGGTTACTGTAGCTGGAATTACAATAGCTACTGCTTTAGTCTTACAGGGCTCAGCCTAGAATGACCCACAAAGGTTTTTGCTGGGCTAGATTAGCACTAATAATCATGTTCATTAAGTCAAGCTAATTAGCAATCAATTCATGAGTGTTACAAAATAACCAAAAGTTGTAGCCCAGGCTAGCCTGTAGGAGAGCACCCAAAGGAGTGAGTTTACAGAAAGGTTGCTGACGCATGCCAGGGTTCCTAACGAGGCTGGATCAACATATGCTTGTTACTTTTAGGGGCCCTTTGAGGTCCCATAACAACAGTCACAATTGCCTCAAGCAACATATGCAGAGGGAGGATGTTGATGTGCAGGGTCACATGACCTGGGAATTGGTTCTGCCACTGTTTCTCTGAACAAGCTTGTGGCAGTCACGCAGATGAAAGTAATACCTAACTATTTCTGAGTGGGGCTTTGAAGCTTTACTCATAGATTATAAAGCCAAAAGGAAGCCCTGTGATAACTAATGTGACCTTCTGCATATCATGGGCCACAGGACTTCCCTGAATTAATTTTTATTTGAACAAGAGTGTATCTTTTAGAAGAACATCAATGTTTGCAAAGCACTTTGAGACAGAAGGTGCTAAAATACTATTATTTAGTAAGTTCTGGCCTCCCTGAACCCATATGCTCAATGAGAGATAAGCTGGTTAATGTTCAACTGATTTTGTATCCAGTACGTTTTCTTTCAAATGAAAAACCTCAGGTAGTGCTTTACATAGTTTTTTAAATACACTACATGGCATACCAGCCACTCTACCACTATACCAGTAGGTAGCCAATGAGACGCCCTGGGTGGGTGGTGAAACGTCTGTGGGCTAGAAAGGGCTAAAGCACGGACATGGCTCAGCTTGATAAATCCAGCTGTGAACAGCAGCTGGCTTTCCTGGCTGTCAGCATGACATATGCAGGCGGATACGCTTCAGAGAATTCATTGGGGGTGGGGGAGAGGGGCATTTGAAGGAGGGAATGAAAATGGGAGAGTGTATTAGTCTGCATGCGCCTGAGCTGGAAGTGGCTTCTCACGGTTCTGATTACTAAACCCAGCTGTGAAGAGTGGTTGCTTCCCTGGCATTTAGCATGAGGGCTGGTGGGGATGTGCTTCAAAAAATGTGCATGAGCAAGAAAGTGTGGAGTGGGAGTGGGGAATCAGAAAGGAAGAGAACAATTGAATGCTTTTGAATGACCTTGCTTTGCATTGCCTTGCCTGAATGTCTGACTTGCTGGGTTGGGAGAAGGGTCCCCAAGACAAGTGGGAGGTATCTGCAGATATTAGTAGAAAGGTGCCAAGTCTTCCACGTCAAGGTATTTTCCTCATTTTGGTCTCTTCCCATTTCCTTCTCCAGGAGCCCTCTCCTGCGCGGGGGGGGGGGGGGGGGCGGGAAGAGAGAGAGAGAGGGGAACCAAAATTATGTCTTGGGAAAACAGGCTGGGAATTGTGAGTGAGGGGGAGAGAAAGGGGGTTTCAGACGATGAGAGAACAACAAATTAATAAAGCAAATGGTATAAGAAGACAAAGCTAGTACTCCCAGACTCTCTGAAATGTTCTGGTGCAGCAGAGGGACAATTCTTATGCATGGCTTCAGTGGACAAAAAAACCACTTTTACTGCAATGCTGGAAAGCATCAATAGCTCCCATGGAGACTTCACAGGTGACAGGCCCCCATCAGAACCTGGTGGAAAGAAGGGCAAAATTTGGAGCAAACTCATTTTGAGGTCTGTGATTTACCACCAAACACTGCCTTGTACCAGAGACCCAGTTCATGCTAGAAGGCATTTTGAGGTGCAATTTCCATGGGAGTCTTCCCATAAAATACAACTGTTTTACCAATGAACCATAGAAAAATGTACAAACTCCTTGACTGTAGCAAGTCCCTTCCTTGCAGAGGTGAAAGAGTGACCAGACAGAGTAAAAGAAATACCTCTGGTGTGTGCTGAATGTAACTTGTCACTTTCAGCAGTATTAGTTAGACATGGACAATGTTTACGTGATAAGAGAGGGAGTTGCTCCTTCCATGGGAATGAATAGCGTGATAAGAATGCTAAGTCATGTGGCTATCAGGGCTCAGAGAAAGAACACCAGTTCAGTCCCCGGCCTAACACTATTGGGCCATTAGCTGCAAGTCATCTTTGTTTCATTTTGATCTTCAAAGGATGCAAATAAATTTCACTCATTCTGAGGACCACTCAGCTGCTCACCAAGTATACTGCTGTTAGTGGGAGCCAGTTAGTACCTATTATAAAGTGACACCTCTGCTTTGGTGTTAAAACTCCTAACAGAACATGATCTACCATTACAAAATGTCGATTTTGGTTTTATTCCTGGGTTCAGTTTGGGAAGCTTTTGATTTTTATGGAGCTGAATTTATTGATCAGTTGGTCAAAGGGGGAGTTAGATCCAGGTAGCATAAAGTGACGCCAGTTGCAATGCAGAGGCTAATCTGATGTTCTGGTGGATGTTAAGAGGATGACCCAAAATTAAGCCTGAAGTGGAAACTCAAACCACTCAAACTCAATGGTCCAGCTAGTGCAGTGTGCTGTCATCTGACAGTGGCCAGTGCCAGATGCTTCAGAGGGAATTAACAGAACAGAGCCATTATGGAGTGATAAATCCCATCATCCACTCCCCACTTCTAGCAGGCCAAAGTTTAGGGACACACAGAACATGGGATTGTATCCCTGGCCACCTTGGCTAATATCCATTGATGGAGCTACCTTCAATGAACTTATCTCATTCTTTTTTAAGCCCTGTTATACTTTTGGCCTTCACAACAGCCTCTGGCAAGGAGTTCCATGGGTTGACTGTACATTGTATGACAAAACACTTCCTTTTATTTGATTTAAATGTACTACCTGTTCATTTCATCCAGTGAACCCTGGTTCTTGTGTTACCAAATGGCACAAATAGCACTTTCTTATCTACTTTCTTCACGCTCATCTCACTATGTCGTCATCTCTCCCTTCTTAGTCATCTCTTCCAAGCTGAGCACTCCCAATCTTCTTAATGTCTCTTCAGAGAGAAGCTGTTCCATACCCCAATCATTTTTGTTGTCTTTTTCTGGGGTTATTTGCAGTATCATTCCTGCTATGGTGTGTCCAGAACAGCACACAGGATTCCAGGTGTGGGCATCCCATACATTTGCATAATGGCATTATTATATTTTCTTGTCTATCCCTTTCCTAATCCTGCCTGACACTCTGTTAACTTTCTTGACACAGCTGCACATGCAGTAGATGTTGTCAGCAAAATATCCATGATTATTGCAGGATCAGTTCCTTCAGTGGTAACAGCTAATTTAGACCTCATCATTTGGTATGTCTAGCTGGGGCTTTGTCTTCCAATGTGTCACACGTTGCATTTAGCAGGTTTGCATTTCATCTGCCATTTTGTTGCCCAGTCATCCAGTTTTGTGAGGTCCCTTTGTAATTTTTCACAGGCAGCTTTAGTAGCTTAACTAGCTTGAGTAATTTTGAACAGCCCACACACTTTGCCACCTCATCCTCTTCCCAAATCATTTATGAATGGGTCATCCCAGGGCAGATCCTTGGAAGACCCTGCTATTTCCTTCTCTCCACTAGTGTGAAAACTTACCCACTTAGTCCTACCCATTGATTACTATCTTTTAACTAGTTACCCATCCATGAAAGGATCTTTCCTCTTACCCATCACAGGTTCTTTGCTTAACAGCCTCTGGTGAGAAACCTCTGCTTTATCCTCAATAGAAAAATCTTCCTTTCAAGGGGCCAATAAGTGGGTGGTGGGGTGGGAAGGACTGTCCTGTGTTTATTAGCTTCCTCCCGCTGTCAAATGCCGAGTTCGCTGAATCAGTAAGAAGTGAGCTGGCATCTGAAGACAAGCAAACCATAAAAAAATCTGCCCACCAATTATACTGGTTCTGAGCTCATGCACATAAACCTTTCCTCCTCCTCATCCCACAGCTCAGCTTACCACACACTCCGAGGGATGTTCCCTCACTTTTCTGTGCACTTCCTTACAGGCTGAGGTGTCACCACAGCCCATTGTTAGTGCAGAGCCCTGCACAGTCAGGAACCAGAGAACTGAGGGTTTTAAAATATCTCACAGGTTTAAGCTGCCCACTCTCTGGTTGGTGACTTTGCAGATGACAACAGCCCAGAGGAGGCACCTACGACACCTGGAAATGTGCCTGTCCTTCCTCCAGTGGTTTCCACAGGCCTTCGCCCACTGTGCCACAAAGTCTAAAAGTGACTCTTTGCCCAGACGTGGTTTCAGTGCAGCTGTCAAGCCTTCATGTTTGCTAGTTCTTGCTGTTAGACCACGAGGGCTTGTAATGGCTGTTCAGCTTGGTGAGCACCATGGTTCAGGGAAAGCCTTCATAAGCAACTTAGGGTCCTGTTATCACCATTACTCTGACCAGGAAGAGATGAGTCCTTCCTACCCTGAGTTAATGGCAGATGTACAGCTCCAACCTCCAGAACCATAGGACCTGTCGGTAAGGTGGATATTTGCCTTGATGCAGCTACTCTTAGGATCATAGAAATCTACGGCTGGAAGGGACCTCAGGAGGTCATCTAGTCCAGCCGCATTGTTAAACCACTGCAGCCCCCCCCCCACCCCGTCAGCCCATTCCCTGTCAAGCAGATCAGGGCCCCAAAGGGCTTACCCCAGCGTACAGAATCCTTGACGTGGGGGCAGGAAGGGGAGCGTTATCCCAGGGGCTGGCAATTTTAAAGGGCACTGGGCTCCAGACCCTTTAAATCACCAGTGGAGCGGCACATGGCATGATCCAGGCAGCACTGAGGGCTGGCTGCCCCGAGCCCCACCCTGTATGCTTAAGGCCCTGCTCCTTGTGTGTGGGGGGGGGGGAGTTGAGCCCCCCCGCCCCGCCCAGGGCTCAGCAAAGCCTGTTGCCAGTGTAGCAGATGCTGGTTTGAAACCAGGATCGGGCCCTCGCTAGCCCAATTTACACCTGTGCGTGGCATCAGCATGGGGCTCTGCCTTGCTGGAACTACCCTAATAGCACAGGCCCAGCATGGGCAGGCCCTTATCTAGGTACCAGGAGGTACTTCTCCCTGTGTGGCAGGGAACCCCCCTGTCTCACCGGGGCTTGCGTCTCCTGCTGGGGCAGGGGTTAGGCTGCACCCACCTTTGCCTGGGTTGGTTGAGCTGTCTGCTCTCCTCTGGCAAGTCTGGGCTTTCAGTCTGGCCGGAGGGTGGGGGAATCCAGGCACTCCTCCTTGGAGCTACTTTCTCCCTGTCTTTTCCAAACTTGTCTGTCTGTCCCTCTGTCCAGCCATCTGTCTCCTCCTCTTCTGCAGCCTCACCCACTCCCCCTCCTTTCCTGAATGGGGTGGCTTTTGAAAAGCCCTGCCAGCACGCAGCCTGGCCTGAGATCAGCTGGCCCTCACAGATTACTTGCAGTCCCTCCCTTCTGCTTTCACCTGGTGCTTAATCAGCTGCGCCCTGTCTTCCCCAAGCCAGGGCTGCATTTTCAGCTGCCTTTCCCCCTTCCTGCCATGGTCTGCTGGCCTGACCTAGTTACACCTGGCTGAGGGAGTGGCAGGGAAGGCCTGGCACTGCCCTCGGCCATCACCCAAGCATAGGCACGTGAGAGACAGGGATTTTTATAGGCTCGGGGGGCCACAGTGTGCCTTGACAATGGGTATGCACAGAAGGTTCCATGTCGGGGTGGGAAGGGGGCTGCATAGGTTCCTTCCCACTCACTGGTAGATGCATAGGTACTTCAGTCTTCTGTGCATGTTGCTCTAGGCTTCTCCTGGTTACCTGTGCCTGGCTGGCCCCTGGGCACAGCTCAGTGCACTGCTCATGCCTCCTATCACTTGCCAGTCGATAGAGGCACAGAGAGGTGAAGGGACATGCCCCAGGGCTCACAGCAAAGCTGAGACTACAGCCTAGGTCTTCTGAGTTTTGGTTCTTGCCCTGGTCACCAGACTGCTCTGCCTCTCCCAGACGCAGCTCGGGGGGAGGATGGAATGCGTGGGGAGACACAGCTCGGAGAGGACAGAAGGCGCGGGGAGACACAGCTCTGAGGAGGACAGAAGGCGTGGGGAGACACAGCTCTGAGGAGGACAGAAGGCGTGGGGAGACACAGCTCGGGGAGGACAGAAGGTGTGGGGAGACGCAGCTCGGGAGGACAGAAGGCGTGGGGAGACACAGATCGGGGAGGACAGAAGGCGTGGGGAGACACAGCTCGGGGAGGACAGAAGACGTGGGGAGACACAGATCGGGAGGACAGAAGGCGTGGGGAGACACAGCTCTGAGGAGGACAGAAGGCGTGGGGAGACACAGCTCTGAGGAGGACAGAAGGTGTGGGGAGACACAGCTCGGGGAGGACAGAAGGCGTGGGGAGACACAGCTCTGAGGAGGACAGAAGGCGTGGGGAGACACAGATCGGGGAGGACAGAAGGTGTGGGGAGACACAGCTCTGAGGAGGACAGAAGGTGTGGGGAGACACAGCTCGGGGAGGACAGAAGGCGTGGGGAGACACAGCTCGGGGAGGACAGAAGGCGTGGGGAGACACAGCTCTGAGGAGGACAGAAGGCGCGGGGAGACACAGATCGGGGAGGACAGAAGGCGTGGGGAGACACAGCTCTGAGGAGGACAGAAGGCGTGGGGAGACACAGCTCTGAGGAGGACAGAAGGCGTGGGGAGACACAGCTCGGGGAGGACAGAAGGCGTGGGGAGACACAGCTCTGAGGAGGACAGAAGGCGTGGGGAGACACAGCTCGGGGAGGACAGAAGGTGTGGGGAGACACAGCTCTGAGGAGGACAGAAGGCGTGGGGAGACACAGCTCTGAGGAGGACAGAAGGTGTGGGGAGACACAGCTCGGGGAGGACAGAAGGCGTGGGGAGACACAGCTCTGAGGAGGACAGAAGGCGTGGGGAGACACAGCTCGGGGAGGACAGAAGGCGTGGGGAGACGCAGTTCGGGGAGGACAGAAGGTGTGGGGAGACACAGCTCGGGGAGGACAGAAGGCGTGGGGAGACACAGCTCGGGGAGGACAGAAGGTGTGGGGAGACACAGCTCTGAGGAGGACAGAAGGCGTGGGGAGACACAGCTCTGAGGAGGACAGAAGGTGTGGGGAGACACAGCTCGGGGAGGACAGAAGGCGTGGGGAGACACAGCTCTGAGGAGGACAGAAGGCGTGGGGAGACACAGCTCGGGGAGGACAGAAGGCGTGGGGAGACGCAGTTCGGGGAGGACAGAAGGTGTGGGGAGACACAGCTCGGGGAGGACAGAAGGCGTGGGGAGACACAGCTCGGGGAGGACAGAAGGTGTGGGGAGACACAGCTCTGAGGAGGACAGAAGGCGTGGGGAGACACAGCTCTGAGGAGGACAGAAGGTGTGGGGAGACACAGCTCTGAGGAGGACAGAAGGCGTGGGGAGACACAGCTCGGGGAGGACAGAAGGCGTGGGGAGACACAGCTCTGAGGAGGACAGAAGGCGTGGGGAGACACAGCTCGGGGAGGACAGAAGGTGTGGGGAGACACAGCTCTGAGGAGGACAGAAGGCGTGGGGAGACACAGCTCTGAGGAGGACAGAAGGTGTGGGGAGACACAGCTCGGGGAGGACAGAAGGCGTGGGGAGACACAGCTCTGAGGAGGACAGAAGGCGTGGGGAGACACAGCTCTGAGGAGGACAGAAGGCGTGGGGAGACACAGCTCTGAGGAGGACAGAAGGTGTGGGGAGACACAGCTCGGGGAGGACAGAAGGCGTGGGGAGACACAGCTCGGGGAGGACAGAAGGCGTGGGGAGACACAGCTCTGAGGACAGAAGGCGTGGGGAGACACAGCTCGGGGAGGACAGAAGGTGTGGGGAGACACAGCTCTGAGGAGGACAGAAGGCGTGGGGAGACACAGCTCTGAGGAGGACAGAAGGCGTGGGGAGACACAGCTCTGAGGAGGACAGAAGGCGTGGGGAGACACAGCTCTGAGGAGGACAGAAGGCGTGGGGAGACACAGCTCTGAGGAGGACAGAAGGTGTGGGGAGACACAGCTCTGAGGAGGACAGAAGGCGTGGGGAGACACAGCTCTGAGGAGGACAGAAGGTGTGGGGAGACACAGCTCGGGGAGGACAGAAGGCGTGGGGAGACACAGCTCTGAGGACAGAAGGCGTGGGGAGACACAGCTCTGAGGAGGACAGAAGGCGTGGGGAGACACAGCTCGGGGAGGACAGAAGGCGCGGGGAGACACAGCTCAGGGAGGACAGAAGGTGTGGGGAGACACAGCTCGGGGAGGACAGAAGGTGTGGGGAGACACAGCTCGGGGAGGACAGAAGGTGTGGGGAGACACAGCTCGGGGAGGACAGAAGGTGTGGGGAGACACAGCTCGGGGAGGACAGAAGGTGTGGGGAGACACAGCTCGGGGAGGACAGAAGGCGTGGGGAGACACAGCTCGGGGAGGACAGAAGGTGTGGGGAGACACAGCTCTGAGGAGGACAGAAGGCGTGGGGAGACACAGCTCTGAGGAGGACAGAAGGCGTGGGGAGACACAGCTCTGAGGAGGACAGAAGGCGTGGGGAGACACAGCTCTGAGGAGGACAGAAGGTGTGGGGAGACACAGCTCGGGGAGGACAGAAGGTGTGGGGAGACACAGCTCTGAGGAGGACAGAAGGCGTGGGGAGACACAGCTCTGAGGAGGACAGAAGGTGTGGGGAGACACAGCTCGGGGAGGACAGAAGGCGTGGGGAGACACAGCTCTGAGGAGGACAGAAGGCGTGGGGAGACACAGCTCGGGGAGGACAGAAGGCGCGGGGAGACACAGCTCGGGGAGGACAGAAGGTGTGGGGAGACACAGCTCGGGGAGGACAGAAGGTGTGGGGAGACACAGCTCGGGGAGGACAGAAGGTGTGGGGAGACACAGCTCTGAGGACAGAAGGTGTGGGGAGACACAGCTCGGGGAGGACAGAAGGTGTGGGGAGACACAGCTCTGAGGAGGACAGAAGGCGTGGGGAGACACAGCTCTGAGGAGGACAGAAGGCGTGGGGAGACACAGCTCTGAGGAGGACAGAAGGTGTGGGGAGACACAGCTCGGGGAGGACAGAAGGTGTGGGGAGACACAGCTCTGAGGAGGACAGAAGGCGTGGGGAGACACAGCTCTGAGGAGGACAGAAGGTGTGGGGAGACACAGCTCGGGGAGGACAGAAGGCGTGGGGAGACACAGCTCTGAGGACAGAAGGCGTGGGGAGACACAGCTCTGAGGAGGACAGAAGGCGTGGGGAGACACAGCTCGGGGAGGACAGAAGGCGCGGGGAGACACAGCTCGGGGAGGACAGAAGGTGTGGGGAGACACAGCTCGGGGAGGACAGAAGGTGTGGGGAGACACAGCTCGGGGAGGACAGAAGGTGTGGGGAGACACAGCTCGGGGAGGACAGAAGGCGTGGGGAGACACAGCTCTGAGGACAGAAGGCGTGGGGAGACACAGCTCGGGGAGGACAGAAGGTGTGGGGAGACACAGCTCTGAGGAGGACAGAAGGCGTGGGGAGACACAGCTCTGAGGAGGACAGAAGGCGTGGGGAGACACAGCTCTGAGGAGGACAGAAGGCGTGGGGAGACACAGCTCTGAGGAGGACAGAAGGCGTGGGGAGACACAGCTCGGGGAGGACAGAAGGCGCGGGGAGACACAGCTCGGGGAGGACAGAAGGTGTGGGGAGACACAGCTCGGGGAGGACAGAAGGTGTGGGGAGACACAGCTCGGGGAGGACAGAAGGCGTGGGGAGACACAGCTCTGAGGACAGAAGGCGTGGGGAGACACAGCTCGGGGAGGACAGAAGGTGTGGGGAGACACAGCTCTGAGGAGGACAGAAGGCGTGGGGAGACACAGCTCTGAGGAGGACAGAAGGCGTGGGGAGACACAGCTCTGAGGAGGACAGAAGGCGTGGGGAGACACAGCTCGGGGAGGACAGAAGGCGCGGGGAGACACAGCTCGGGGAGGACAGAAGGTGTGGGGAGACACAGCTCGGGGAGGACAGAAGGTGTGGGGAGACACAGCTCGGGGAGGACAGAAGGCGTGGGGAGACACAGCTCGGGGAGGACAGAAGGTGTGGGGAGACACAGCTCGGGGAGGACAGAAGGCGTGGGGAGACGCAGCTCGGGGAGGACAGAAGGTGTGGGGAGACGCAGCTCGGGGAGGACAGAAGGCGTGGGGAGACGCAGCTCTGAGGACAGAAGGCGTGGGGAGACACAGCTCGGGGAGGACAGAAGGTGTGGGGAGACACAGCTCTGAGGACAGAAGGTGTGGGGAGACGCAGCTCGGGGAGGACAGAAGGCGTGGGGAGACACAGCTCGGGGAGGACAGAAGGCGTGGGGAGACGCAGCTCGGGGAGGACAGAAGGTGTGGGGAGACACAGCTCGGGGAGGACAGAAGGCGTGGGGAGACACAGCTCGGGGAGGACAGAAGGTGTGGGGAGACGCAGCTCGGGGAGGACAGAAGGCGTGGGGAGACGCAGCTCTGAGGACAGAAGGCGTGGGGAGACACAGCTCGGGGAGGACAGAAGGTGTGGGGAGACACAGCTCTGAGGAGGACGGAAGGCGTGGGGAGACGCAGCTCGGGGAGGACAGAAGGTGTGGGGAGACACAGCTCGGGGAGGACAGAAGGCGCGGGGAGACGCAGCTCGGGGAGGACAGAAGGTGTGGGGAGACACAGCTCGGGGAGGACAGAAGGCGTGGGGAGACACAGCTCTGAGGAGGACAGAAGGCGTGGGGAGACACAGCTCGGGGAGGACAGAAGGTGTGGGGAGACACAGCTCGGGGAGGACAGAAGGCGTGGGGAGACACAGCTCGGGGAGGACAGAAGGCGTGGGGAGACGCAGCTCGGGGAGGACAGAAGGCGTGGGGAGACACAGCTCGGGGAGGACAGAAGGCGTGGGGAGACACAGCTCGGGGAGGACAGAAGGCGTGGGGAGACGCAGCTCTGAGGAGGACAGAAGGCGCGGGGAGACGCAGCTCGGGGAGGACAGAAGGCGTGGGGAGACACAGCTCGGGGAGGACAGAAGGCGCGGGGAGACACAGCTCTGAGGAGGACAGAAGGCGTGGGGAGACACAGCTCTGAGGACAGAAGGTGTGGGGAGACACAGCTCGGGGAGGACAGAAGGCGTGGGGAGACACAGCTCGGGGAGGACAGAAGGCGTGGGGAGACGCAGCTCTGAGGACAGAAGGCGTGGGGAGACGCAGCTCTGAGGACAGAAGGTGTGGGGAGACACAGCTCTGAGGAGGACAGAAGGCGTGGGGAGACACAGCTCTGAGGAGGACAGAAGGCGCGGGGAGACACAGCTCGGGGAGGACAGAAGGCGTGGGGAAACACAGCTCGGGGAGGACAGAAGGCGTGGGGAGACACAGCTCTGAGGACAGAAGGTGTGGGGAGACACAGCTCTGAGGACAGAAGGTGTGGGGAGACACAGCTCTGAGGAGGACAGAAGGCGTGGGGAGACACAGCTCGGGGAGGACAGAAGGCGTGGGGAGACACAGCTCGGGGAGGACAGAAGGTGTGGGGAGACACAGCTCGGGGAGGACAGAAGGCGTGGGGAGACACAGCTCTGAGGAGGACAGAAGGCGTGGGGAGACACAGCTCTGAGGAGGACAGAAGGCGTGGGGAGACACAGCTCGGGGAGGACAGAAGGTGTGGGGAGACACAGCTCGGGGAGGACAGAAGGTGTGGGGAGACACAGCTCTGAGGAGGACAGAAGGCGTGGGGAGACACAGCTCTGAGGAGGACAGAAGGTGTGGGGAGACACAGCTCGGGGAGGACAGAAGGTGTGGGGAGACACAGCTCGGGGAGGACAGAAGGTGTGGGGAGACACAGCTCGGGGAGGACAGAAGGTGTGGGGAGACACAGCTCTGAGGACAGAAGGCGTGGGGAGACACAGCTCGGGGGGAGGACAGAAGGCGTGGGGAGACGCAGCTCGGGGGGAGGACAGAAGGCGTGGGGAGACACAGCTCGGGGAGGACAGAAGGCGTGGGGAGACACAGCTCGGGGAGGACAGAAGGCAAGTTCAGAGGCAGTCCTAGGAAAAGGCCTTCACAGCAGCAGCATCTTGCCTTAGCTCACACAGCTGTGAAATAACATTTAAAGCTGATGTGTCCACACTGTGATGCTAAAACACATGGTCACAAGCGCTGGTTATCAGCTCTGCCCTAAGCTGCGCCACTTAATGGAGTCTTTCCCAAGTAACTGTGGGAGAGCTTGTCTCTCCTGGCTAGCACACAAGGGGAATTGTGGTAAGGCAGTGATGGGCAACCTCAGCTAGTGAGTGGGCATCATGAGTGGCCTCCCTTATCTCAGTAAGCTGCAAGATTTTTGGAACCACAACGGCCTCCGGAGGCAGGGTAGTTTTCCTAACTGCCCTTGCATACCTAGAATGTGCCAAACGAACCACAGGAGCGCTCTGGAGGCAGAAGGAGCACATGGCTTTCAGAGTCAATGGTGCATGCAATCAGCACGCACCTCATCACGTCCCCTTGTTCTAAGTGCTCGTCACTTTAGTGATACTGGCAGGGAAAAAAGCCCACACAGCCTGGAAACCAGAAGAATCTAATAATAGGAAAGAAAAGGTCTTGCAGGCCACACACAGAACATTGATGAGCTGCAGGCTGCCCACCACTGTAGTTAGGTGGTAGCACAGTGTATCTAGACTGAGTGGTCGTGCTAGTCACTCATGACTGGAACCCACTTAGGTTTTAGTCTAACCTTCTCAGGCCAGTCAATTTGAGTAACAAGCACCACTGCCCTTGAGCGAAGAGGTTTCAGGTGTGGGTGGGCCTCAAATTAGGGGCGGCATCTGAGTCATAACGCAAGGTAACTTTGCAGTGACGACAAGTCCTCAGTCTGGTCATTGGCTTTGAGAAGGATTAGAACTACTGCTGTGGGGTGTGGGGGGGCGAATGGTATGTGGGGCTGGTCCTGTGAGGTGCTGAAGAGCCTTGGGATACGCAATGCACTGTGATGTCAGGGAAAGTGCGTGGGGGGGGGGCAGGGGACGAGGTTAGCCAGCATTTAGCAGGATCAGGCCCTTCATGTGTGTGTGTGCGCACGTGCGCACGTGTTACCTGGATCTAAACGTCGAGCAATAGCTTCTCCTTCACAAAATTTAGCAAACGTTTTCTCCAAGTTTCATTTACAAATCTAAAACAGTTATAGCAACCCCATTGGTTTTTGCCTTCTAATTAGAATCATTAGAAAGCTCGGCCATCTAATGTCATTTAAACTTTAACCTTGTGTATGAAATATGCTGGGAGAGGTCACCTGCGCCACCTGCTGGTAGAAATCCTTTCCATGTGTTTAGAATTACTCACCAGCTCCGCACTGAATTTCTTACTTGTGTATCAAAACAAAAAAGCAATCAAGTAGCACTTTAAAGACTAACAAAATAATTCATTCAGGTGAGCTTTCGTGGGACAGACCCACTTCTTCAGACCATAGCCAGACCAGAACAGGCTCAATATTTAAGGCACAGAGAACCAAAACAGTAATCAAAGTTGACAAATCAGAAAAAAAAATGATCAAAGTGAGCAAATCAGAGAGCAGAGGGGCGGCGTGGGGGCGGGGGGAGAGTCAAGAATTACATTAAGCCAAGTATTCCAAAGAGCCCCTATAATGGCCCAGAAAGTTTGCATCCCAGTTCAAACCACGTGTTAATGTGTCAAATTTGAATATGAATATTGAAATGGAATATTCAAATTCGACACATTAACATGTGGTTTGAACTGGGATGAAAACTTTCTGGGACATTATAGGGGCTCTTTGGCATACTTGGCTTGATCTAATTCTTGACACCCCCCCCCCCGCTCTCTGATTTGCTCACCTTGATAATTTTTTTTTTCTGATTTGTCAACTTTGATTACTGTTTTGGTTCTCTATGCCTAAAATTTTGAGTCTGTTCTGGTATGGCTATGGTCTGAAGAAGTGGGTCTGTCCCAGGAAAGCTCACCTAATAAATTATTTTGTTAGTCTTTAAAGTGCTACTTGACTGCTTTTTTGTTTGATACTATATAGACTAACACGGCTCCTTCTCTGTTACTGGTGTATGCTTGGCTTCGTAAAATAATTGAAACCCGTATACATGAATTCACCCACAAGCCATATTTTATTTATAAAAAGGTTGTGTTGAAAGTCTATGAGCAGAAAAAATTGTTTTCCCCATCCAAACCATTTGAACATTGACAGGACAATGGATCATTTTTAAAGTAACTAGTTTTCTAAGATGCAATTATTACTATTTCAGCCCCTCCTGAAGGATACTACATACTCTAACTGATGTTGTTTAAAAAGCATGAGAGGAAACTATGGCTGTAAGCAGAACTGACACCCATGCAATCCCAAACCAGGAGGAATAATTGGGAAGATGTTGCTTGCACTTGCTGCAACTCTGAAAACTGGACACGTGGAAATTCAAATTAAGACCAATGCTGCCTGTTGTGTGACCCATTACCACCTGCTGGATAGCGCTTTTAAGTCTGCACTGCAATACTCTCCACTTTTTTTCAAAATACACTTGACTTCCTGATGTATTCTAGGGCACCTTAATGGCCAGCAGGGGAGAGAACAAAATAGTACAGTAGCTGTTATCACTAGTTTTCATGGGCACTTGAGTGTCTGTGCTGAAAGCACTAAACACATTACTTAGCTGCGTGTATAACCATTTTCGGAGGTTTTTCTAAGGGGGGCTGCCACAGGAAAGAAATGGACAGACTTATAACATTTTCTTTTCTTGGAAGTTCCTTGACAGCAAGAAGGATGTCTTTTGTGTCACCCTCCTAGCTGTGAGTCTGTCGATGGCTGACCAGCCCGACTCTGGAGCCCCAGGTCTTATCACAGGAGGGAAAGGTGTTGCTAGTTGATGGAGGGGTGCGGGGCAGCTTTTGCAGGTTTTTTTCTCTCCTTCTCTACCTCTCCTCATCTGTGCTGTGGTGAGGCCTCTCAATTTGTGCCTCCCCGCGTTAATTACTGCCCATCACCCTGACAGTAAAACAATTTGCAGAAGAAAAATGGTGTGATGGGTTGAGCTAAACGTTTCATTTTGGTCCAGTGTAAGAAACTGTTAAGCACCTTTATGAAACTGAATAGCTGAAACAAACAGGGGCCTGTATCCAAAACAAAGATATGTTCAAGGCAGATGTGGGTGAAGGGGGTGTTACTGGGTAGTGATTTAACAGTGGAATGTAGAAACACTGAGAAACACCACAGAGATAAAAAAGCAGAAAACCAAAGATACAACCTGAACAAGACCTGGGCACACGGCCTGAGAAAAGTAGGTGGGGGGGGGGAAAGGGGGCGAGGGCGGGGGAGAGCAAGAGAGAGAGAGCTTTTGGGGCTGAGTTCTGACTAGAAGAGGATTCAAAGTGTGAGCAAGGAAACTGTCTCTTGTCATTTGATTCCTCCTGTGTTAAGGGAAACCGGACTTTGAACATGGGGGTGGGGAGGGAATAGATAAACAGAATTGCATTGAAGACGTCTGTTTCCATCATCAAACCAAAGCTCCAAACCAAAACAACCCACAGTACCCCAAATTTTTTTTAAAAAATGCTCTCATCGCAATGGAATAACTGATACTGTATTCCACAAAAAAAAGCCAACAGAGAGTCTGATTCCCACTATGGATATGAAGATGGTTTTTAACATGATTGGGGAGAATGTCAGACTAGTACATAAGAGCAGCCTTGAGGGCAGTGTTTCTAAGCATGGGTCAGCAACGTGTGCTTCTGCGGTTTTGCTTTCCATTTAAGAAAAGCTCCTGCAGGAAACTTTGATCTTTTTTTTTTTTTTTACATTGTGCATGATAAATTATTAGAAATGTCACCCTATGACAGTTGAGCACTACTAGCCATACCCTGTGCTGTCAATCAAGCTGCTCTGCAGTCATCGATTCAGATAGCTACCACTCTTCAAAAGGGAGACTACTATTTGAGACGTTTGTCTGTTGTCCACCTGTGTACCCAAGAACTCCTCCTAAATGGTAAGAGCTGGACCCACCAAACTCAGTCTACAGCTTCTTCTTGTCACAACTTAAAGCAAGGGCAGGTTTGGTTGTGCCAGGAAAATGTGATGTGCCTAGAATGGGATTGTTTCTCAGAATACCATGTAGAGAAGAGACAATCACCAAATGAAGTAAAATCGTCAAAACTGACAGAACTGAGCAAATGTTGAAAGTGACTGAACCAAGATGAGCCAGAAAAATAGGCTGAACCTGGAATAGGATTTCTTCTCAATAAACCTCGCAGAAAAGAGCTAAAACAGAGAAATTTGAGGTACTGCTCTGTTTTGATCTAGCTAAATCAAAGGTTAAGGTTTCAAAACTCCTCCTCAATGGGAAGAGCCAGCATCACCACATTTGGTATACAGCTTCCTTTCATCATAAATTAAAGCAAGGTAAGTGTGGGTATACCAGGCGAATGGGATGTGTCTAGGGGACTGCTGTGCATTAAACCAAACAGGAAAGAGACACAACCACCAAGCTGATGAAAGGGGCTGAGCAGGGATGCACCACTCCCATTCGGTATTGCTCCAGCCCTGAGCCTCCCATCCCACAGGCACCCTTTAGGGAGGGAAGGCCAAAGCCCCCCACATCCATTCGTATGGGGACATTGCGGGCGGTTCCCGGACAATGCACAGTTTGCTGCATTCCTCATGCTGGCTGGGAGTGCAGGATGCAGGTGAGCTTTGGACCTGTCCCAGCTGGGGGACATGGACCCCCTCCCCTGTCTATGCCCACTGGAACTGCTGCGGCCATGGAGAGGCACGTCCCACCTGGCCCCAAGCTGCTATGGTGAGAGAGGGCTGGAGGGAGTCCTCTATCATCCACAGGAGAGCCTGAGTACCGAACCCCTCCTCCCCAGCCCTACCCCAGTGCAATGATTTAAATACAGCTTGTACATATTCATTTTATTTTCAAAAAATGAATCGCGTTAAGGACCTGAGCAACACCAGGGAAATCTTCTAATTTGCTGTAACTGTGGATTTGAGTATCTCTAGGTGATCGTTTTAATGAGACTAGTATTGTGCTCTTGCAAATTTTGATGTGTTTTGTTAAGTTTTCTCTGATTAATGTTGAACTGCAGATCTTTGCTGGCCAAAGTTGGTGGACTGCACAGTGAGAATCTTTACTCTTTCTGTAGCAAATGCCCGCATGGGCTGATGTATTTCTAAGACTAGTCTGTTAACATAGAAAGAAAAAGCAAAACTGGTTAAAGACTCCCTTCAGAATATGATCAGTTTAATTAAATTTGAATAATCCTGATTACCCCTTCATAGTGTTCAGTGAGATGATTGAATTCTGACTTCTAAAATCAATATTTTAAATTAACATTTTAGTATTTTAGGTAGGTTAAAATGTACAGGTTACACCTCCCTGGTCCAGCACCCTTGGGATCTCAACAGTCTTGAATGAGGGATTTCGCCAGACCAGGGGAGGCTAATGCTTCCCAGCTGCCCCTGTTGGCCCTCCAGCCACAGTTAGCTGGCTCTCCAGCCGAAGCTTACCACTGCAGCTGGCACCCCGGCCCTGGCACTCCAGCCCCATGTGGGGCTGTCAGGGAGCACCAGACCTCTGGCCCCAGTCTCTCTACCCTTGTGGGGGCTGCAAGGAGGCTGGCTCTGCTTGCTGTCCAGTGCCAGCTCTCTGATCCAGGAGCATCCCTGGTCCTGCTGGACGAGGGAAGCTGCCAGATCTGAGAGTTCCGGTTTTAGGAGTCACAACCTGTATTAATAAAAAATTTTAATTACTTTTTTTTCCTAAATAGACACACACACACACAGACAAAATCCACTATTTTAACAAAATATTTTCTGTGTCTCAAAAATTCAATAATAAAAACCAGACCTGGGAAGAAAATAACACGGGAAAAGAGAAATCCTATTTATGCTCCTTTGCACTGAACATGATCAGTCAAGGGGCTAACGGGCGTATGTTTTTTCACTTTGGGAATCTGAATGAAATTAAATTGCCATGTCTGCTTGTGGTCACCTTTCTAATGCTAATGTTTAGTTCTAGTGTATGTATGGAAAACCACCCCTTATAAAATAGGGCTCTGAAAAAAGATGTATGCACCACAGCACCTATTGAAAGAGCTGCATTGATGTGTGTGCCACATGGAGCAAGCACTGATTATATATTTGCAAGTACCTATTAAAGTGCTTTGTACCATGAGCTGCCATTTTGCTGTACTCCTACAGCAACAGCAGTGTGACAGAATAAATCAGGGACTCCTCACTCTTCAATGGGGTTGGGGGGGTGTATAATTCCAGCATGCTCTACAAACAAAAGGTGGTCACAAACCTCCAGTTAATCTGATTATTCCCCTCTGTTCGGCACTGGTGAGGCCACAGCTGGAATATTGTGTCCCGTTCTGCTCCCCCACCATATAGAAAGGATGTGGATGCACTGGAGATGGTCCAGCAGAGGGCAAATGATTAGGGGCTGGAACATATGGCCTAACAAGGAGAGTCTGAGGGATTTGGGCTTATTTAGTTTACAGCAGAGAAGACTGAGGGGCAATTTGATCGCAGCCTTCAACTTCCTGAAGGGGGGGGGTCCTACTGAAAACAGAGAGAGCCTGTTCTCAGTAGTGATGGATGGCAAAACAAGGAGCAATGGTCTCAAGTTACATTGGGAGAGGTCTAGATTGGATGTTAGGAAGAACTACTATTGCATCAGGAGGGTGGTGAAGCACTGGAATGCATTACCTGGAGAGATGGTGGAATCTCCCTCCCTAGAGGTTTTTAAGTCCCGTCTTAACAAAGGCCTGGCAGGGAGGATTTAGTTGGGATTGGATTCTGCTGTGGGCAGGGGGCTGGACTTGATGACCTCCTGAGGTCTCTCCCAGCCCTAGGATTCTATTTGTGGGGATATAACAGAAGAGAGCTGTGCTGGCCATAGGCTGGTACAGGACAGCTGCTCCCGGCCCCTTGTCTTGGGGGGCCCTGTGTTGGCGGCCTCAACTGTCCTGTGGATGGGTCCCAGGGTGGCCCGGGGGATTACCCGCGGAGAGGGGCCTGGTGCACTCACTGCGGCAGCAGTATCTCCACTAACCCAGCAGCCTGCTCTGCTCCACCGTTCTTGCCCATCCTGCTGTGCTCAGCGCCACTGCGGCAGTAAGAAGCAAAGCACCCCAGCCCCAGGGTTGCTTCACTTTCGCCCACCATGGTAAAGTAGAATGCAGCAGGCTGGGAGATGGTGGTGGGGCAGGCTGCCTGGCTCCCACCAGTGCGATAAGTGGGGAGGAGGGGCAACCCCTGCTGCTCAGCCACATCAGGTCCCCAGGTAATCCCAGATCTTGCATTGCTCAGGGGGGCAGGGACAGGGGAGACTGTGGTATGGGGCAGGGCCTGTAGAAGAGGTGGAGCAGGGGCAGAGTGGCATGGCCTGGGGTAGGGCCTTTGGCTGGGGGGTATGCTCTGGGCCCCACATCCCCTTAGGGATGGCCCTGACAACAGCATCATGTTATTTTCTGGCTCATTATCTATCTCTGCCTTAACAGCTCCTAACAAATTGTTATCTTGTCTGAGTGTGGTGCAGGTTGAGCAGATGCTTACCTACCCACTGGAATGCCAGGCATGGTAACAGCTCAGCCAGACCCCATCAGTGGGCCTGTGGAGTTGGGATTATGGTTTCCAATGTGGGTTACCTTTTGCACATAGTGACACTGAAGTTTAGCTGCCTTGGAGCTGACCAGTCATTCAGTTGCGTAAGAACCCCTTGTAACACTTTGCACTCAACTTTGGACTTAACTAGGCCCACCAATAGGCGGAAGCCGAAGCTGGGTAAGTGCCTCAGGGGCCTAGTGATGCCAAAGGGCCCAGCAGTCCCAGCCTGTCACTGCTACAGCAGCAGTGGCTGAAGCCCCAAGCCCTTTAAATCTCTGCCAAAGAGCCGCATGGCACAACCCAGGCAGCTCTGAGGGCGGGGCGGGGCGGTGGGGGAGGCTGCATTGCAGTCTGGATTGTGTTGAGGGCTGGCTGCCCTCCAGCTCTGCCCCTTATGGGGGCATGGAGAGGATCCCTCCATCTTGCCTAGAACCCAGCAAGACTGTCAGCTGTCCTGGATTTAACTATTTTGAGTAATTTGTATCATCTGGGCCAGAATAATCCCAAGTATTGTTACAGGCTGGGGTCCAACTGGCTCAGTAGTAGTTCTGCAGAAAGGACCTAGGAGTTGTAGTGGATGAGAAGCTGGACATGAGTCAACAGTGTGCCATTGTAGCCAAGAAAGCTAATGGCATATTAAGTTGCATCAAGAGGAACGTTGCCAGTAGATCCAAAGAAGTGATTATTCCTCTTTATTTGGCCTTGGTGAGGCTGCATCTGGAGTACTGTGTCCAGTTCTGGGCCCCCAATTATAGGAAGGATGTGGATACACTGGAGAGGGTCCAGCGGAGGGCGACCAAAATAATTAGGGGGCTGCAGCATATGACTTATGAAGAAAGGGTGAGGGAATTGGGACTGTTTAGTCTGCAGAAGAGAAGACTGAGGTGGGACTTGATAACGGCCTTCAACTTACTGAAGGGAGGCTGCAAAAAGGCTGGAGAGAGGCTGTTCACAGGGGTCACGGATGGCAGAACATGGAACGATGGTCGCAAGTTGCGGTTGGGAAGGTCCAGCTTGAGCATTAGGAAAAACTTTTTCACTAGGAGGGTGGTGAAGCATTGGAATGGTCTACCCAGGGAAGTAGTGGAGTCTCCATCCCTGGAGGCATTTAAGTCTCGCCGTGACAAAGCCCTGGCTGGGCTGATCTGATGGGTTTGGTCCTGCTTAGAGCAGGGGGATGGACTCGATGGCTTTTTTAGGTCTCTTCCAGCTCTATTGTTCTATGATTCTATGATCTGCAACCTCCCCTAATTTTTTTTTCCTCAACCAGATCTAGTGGATCTCTTGGGGTGATTTGGGGTTTGGGATCCAAGACTACTGCACTGACTTGGAGCAAAATCCCTTAACCTTTCTTTAGCTGAGTTCACCCTTCTGTAAAACAAGGATCAAAGTGATTGTATCAGGTATCTCAAAGTGGTGCTGTGAGGCTCTTTCAATTTACTAATGTATGTTAAGCCTTTGGAAATCCTAAAATGAAAGGTGCTTCCGCAAATGCAGCTTGTACAAAGTTAATTTTTGCTTCTTAATCCTATTTGTTTCAGTAGTCATTGGAGCATGGTAGTAGTATTAAAAGCAGTGCAGAGGTGCTGGGAATATCATTTTTAACACCTTTTTCTGGAATTGTTCATGACATGTTTTCTTTCTTTCTTTCTTGCATAATATGTTCTATTTTCTGCAGAAACTGCAATACACAATTAGGAACAGGTAAAATGCACCTCCAATGGCTATTCATTAACAAACATTTCATTAAGGGGAAGTCAATATGGCTAGGTGCACTGGGGATGTTGACATTAATCAGCGGAAGTAATTTACCAAACTATTATGCTAGGAGAGGCAGGAACCAGCCAATTATGTTCTGAACAAATTTTTATTAATGAGAAAGAGGCTAGTTCTACGGATAGAGCTACTTTAATTTGATAATAGTTACAATTTTTGAAGTGGCATTGTCAAGCTGAAAATGACATTTCCTCTAGAAAATTGTATGCCTACTATTTGCTACAAGTAACAGCTAAAATTACTATAACTGAAAGAGACTTGAAGAAAAAGTGTTTTTTTCTCTTCATTCAGTTTGTTTACTCTGTGCACTTGACAACATTTTGTGGTGTGGATGATTTGTTCCTGTGGAGATAAAGAAGTAGATAGGGACACAGGCCTGTTTCCCTACAGTATGTGTAACTACCCACAGGGAGGCTCAAACCAACAACCTCCAGAGCTTAGTGCATGAGCCTCTGTCTACAGTTGAAGCTAAGCACCAGCTCCTGCTCAACTAAGGCTGTAGAGAAGACTTGTTCTTTTCTCTGTCTAAGTGGGCTAGGTGTCACTTCATGAACCCGTGAACCACACATAGGTGTGTGGGTTACACATGCTCATCATTGTTGTTCTTGCCTTGAACAAAACTGATCAATAGCAAGTGTTGAAGCAAAGCCAAGCATTCTACTTGCAAGCAGAGCTTCAATTTCAGTAAAAACAAGTATGTTTGAACCCTTCAGTCAACCACTCTGGTTATCTAGACTACAGACGGTCAGTGCTTCCAGTTCTGGGCATCTTAACCCCAAGAACATTAAAAGTCCTTTTCTAAGAAGGGGCACTTGGACTGTCATTCAAAACAGGTAGGAGTCTCCAGCTCATATTCTCCATTGGCTCTCAGTGCATGTTGGAGGACCATATAGAGCTAGTATACCGTTATTGGAAGATCACCTCTATGGAGGGGATCCTCTGTAGACAGAGATGGTGTAGCAGCAGCAGCTCCTCCCATGAAAGCTATATTATAGTGTAATATATTATTATAGCTTAGGCTGTGTCTACACGTGCCCCAAACTTCGAAATGGCCATGCAAATGGCCATTTCGAAGTTTACTAATGAAGCGCTGAAATGCATATTCAGCACTTCATTAGCATGCGGGAGGCAGCGGCGCTTCGAAATTGACGAGCCTTGCCGCCGCGCGGCGCGTCCAGACGGGGCTCCTTTTCGAAAGGGCCCCGCCTATTTCGAAGTCCCCTTATTCCCATGAGCTCATGGGAATAAGGGGACTTCGAAGAAGGTGGCGTCCTTTCGAAAAGGAGCCCCGTCTGGACGCGCCGCGCGGCGGCAAGGCTCGTCAATTTCGAAGCACCGCTGCCGCCCGCATGCTAATGAAGTGCTGAATATGCATTTCAGCGCTTCATTAGTAAACTTCGAAATGGCCATTTGCATGGCCATTTCGAAGTTTGGGGCACGTGTAGACATAGCCTTAGTGTAATAATTATGTAGCTAGTCTTTAAAGTGATGCAGGACTGGGTTTTTTTGTTCTCATATGCACATTGCCTATAACTGGAAGGGACCTCTGGAGGTCATCTAGTCCAGTCCCCCACTCTCTTGACAGGGCCAAGCACCATCACTGGCATTTATTTGCCCCAATCCCTCTGTGGCCTTCTCAAGAATTGAGCTCACACCTATGGGTTTAATAGGACAATGCTCTAACCACTGAGCTATCCCTTCCCCCTTGCTCGAATGCTTGTGTGTGGCTGAAGGAAAGGGCACACAGCCAGGGCTTCCCTACCTCCAGCAATGCTTAGCTGCTGTTTCACTTGCTAGGGTTGTGTAGATTATACTGTTCTAACATACATCAAGAGAGATGATCCAACAGGCAGCTGCCCAGGACCAAGGGACTGCAAGGCTAGTTTTAGAATGTGTAACTCTGACAGGCTATCTGGATTGTGAGTGTTTTGGGGAGAAGGTTCCAGCCCTGTTAGTCTCCACGCCAATCATGCTGCTAGCAGGAAATCCCACTGATCCAAACAGCAGTGTTTTAATTTGGGGGGGTGGGGGGGGCTACATGGGAGGGTAACTCACAGCAGGGGGTTAAGGGCTTGTCTACACTTGGAGCTGTTTAGGAACAGCTCTTCCTGTGTAACTGCATAGGAATACCCTTGTTCTGGAATACAAGTGCCTTGTTCCTGCTTCACTTAACACATGCAGAGTGAGCAAAATGTGATACACTTATTCTGAGGTTAGACTGTCCACACCTGGAGTTATCCAGGAAAGGCTGTTCTGTGTTTCGGGGGGAGTACTTTCCGGAGCTCCATCAAGCAGGTACAGCTCTGACAAGCTGGATTCAATCATTTAAGGCAAAGGTGGAGGTAGATTTTTTTTGATGGAGGGATTTGGGGATTTGTTTGACTAATCTGTGGTGAGCTACCAATTGTCTAGTATGTTATCTAGTTTTATATTGCCCATTGGGACTATGCAGCCTGTTCAGATGCATGACGTGAACTTGGCTGCAATCAGACTTTAGCTTTGTTTGCATTTCTAAAATTAAAGTGCAGCTCTGGCAGCCCTTTAAAGTGTGGCCACAGCAAGAGCAATGGCAGAGAGAGCTAACCCTAACCCAGCTCTGTAGGTAAACCACCTCCAGCAGGGGAGTAGCTAACAGTGCTGGGAGCCTGATTGTACTAGTGCTGTGCAGGGGTGGGAGCTGTATGTGTGTTTTTCACACACCTGAGCCAGAAAGCTGCTGCTCAGTAAAGTGGCTGGGGGGACTTAGCCTTTGGTTTGTAGTTGGTTTAACAAGAATTGCTGTATACTGATATATATAGTAGGTTTCTGGGCACTGCTGAGAGAGTCAAATCAGGGCAAGTTGCCTAAAACCAGGCCACTTACAGTACAAAACTGTGGGTCTGTCTATACAAGGCACAACAAACCAGTTACAAAGAGCCTCTGGCTAGCCAGAAGTTACACAAGTCAAATCTTTAAGCACTCTAGCTTCCCTCGTGCCACAACTGTTATCCCTCCTAATACAGATGAGAGGTTATGAAAACCAATCTCACCCAAAATCCACACAGGTTTTCCCAGGCTCCAAAGGGAACAGCTACATTCTCAGGTCAATAGACACTTAGATCTCACCCAAAACAGTATGCTGTGCCAGTCCTTTAGAACCTAAAAACTAAAGGTTTGTTAAGGAAGAAAGAATGAAAGAAAAATTGCTTAAGTGGTTAAATTACATACATCAATCAAATCTTTTGATGAAGGCTGCAGCAGTTGGTAGAGGCTGCCATCTGAAAGGTCTCTGGAAATACAACCTTTGTGGAATGGGTCCCCATACCATTTGGGTTTAGTTCATGGCACAAATGTCTGGGGGAGATTTGGTCTACTTATGCTGGGCCTCCTCTGTACTTTCTCTTCAGCCTTTCAGATCCTAAATTTGTTGTAGTAAATATTTTTAAACATATTGCATTAAAAAGGGATTTCTGATTTAAAAACACCCAGGTAAGCCAAAAGGGATGTTTTAGAAGCAGGATAAGATCCTCACTGGCCGTGTCTACACTAGCCCCAAACTTCGAAATGGCCACGTAAATGGCTATTTCGAAGTTTACTAATGAAGCGCTGAAATACATATTCAGTGCCTCATTAGCATGCGGGCAGCCACGGCACTTCGAAACTGATGCGGCTCGTCCCGACGGGGCTCCTTTTCAAAAGGACCCCGCCTACTTCGAAGTCCCCTTATTCCCATCTGCTCATAGGAATGAGGGGACTTCGAAGTAGGTGGGGTCCTTTTGAAAAGGAGCCCTGTTGGGACGAGCCGCGCGGCGGCGAGTCGTGTCAATTTCGAAGCACCGCGACCGCCCGCATGCTAATGAAGTGCTGAATATTCATTTCAGCGCTTCATTAGTAAACTTCGAAATGGCCATTTGCGTGGCTATTTCAAAGTTTGGGGCTAGTGTAGACATGGCCACTGTCACCATGGCATCAGAATAAGTTGAATACCTCACTTCAGACTCAGGGAAAGTTATGTGTGTCGTAACCAGAGTATCAGAGAATCTCATTGAGGTCACTCAGTTACAGTAAACTGCAAAGAATGGGATAACCAATGATCAAAAGTGGTGATTATTCCGATATTTAGATTTACCAAGCCGTGCAAAATAGCCTCTCTGTTACATTAATGGTCACCCAGAAGCATCAGCATCCCTTAGAGCAATTCACTCAGACTTCCACCTGGACACCCCAGTCAAATAAACCAGTTCTACCAATCCCTAAGCATTGGACACATTACCTCCCAGGTCAATGAATATGTCAGATCTTATTCCAAACACCAATTTATAGTCAATTTCTATTAACTAAACTAGAATTTATTAAAGAATAAAAAAGAGTATTGGTTAAAAGATTTATCTACAGACATGGGAACAATTTTAAGAGTGGCTTCATAGTCGAGATGATGATCTTTGAAGTTGCAAAAAAGTTATTTTCAAATTTAGTCCATAGCTTATAGTCCACTGTCCAACATCATATTCAGAGTATAACAGCTTAGGAGTGCAACAAGAAGTCCTGTGGCACCTTATAGACTAACAGATATTTTGGAGTATAAGCTTTCGTGGGCAAATGCATCAGATGCATTTCGTCAGATGCATGAGCTTAGGAGTGGGATCTCATTCTCAATCCTGGTGTCTTAGGCATCCCCTGAATGAAACTCTAAGCAAACTTTTAAAGTCAGGCCCCACTTTTCATCCCTGTAATTAGCAGCCTGCCCTCCCCACCAACTTGTCTAATGTAACCCAAACTGATAGAAATTTCAGTTGTGTTCCTATGGAAAAAATACCTTTCAGCAGGTATAAGAAAATAAGTATGTTGAATGTAAAAACTTTATTAATCAGTATATAAATAAACAGTAACACATATCAACATTTTTAATTAGCTGAATAAGCTGAGTCCCAGCAGCAGATCATGCTGTGTTCCTCTTATGAAATTTCAGGCTTCCTCCCACAGGGGGCCTGCCCCCACTTTACAAAACCCTGCCTTAAGCAAATATGAGATTAGCACAATCAGGATTTAGGGGCCTATTATATTGTCCTGGAAAACAATAGGCTTTTGATGTAACCTCCTGTTTTCCAAACATCATAGTAATTAACATTGGGTACTTTTTCCCTGAAGCAGTTTATCACAAACTTTAAAGAGACACCTTGACAATGACATCTCACCCAAGATTCATCTAAATGTTAATATTCCCTTTTGATCTCTCAATCAACAATTATAGTGATAGCCAGGAACTGTCTGTGTACATGATTAGCATCTATAAGTTATATATAAGCACATATCTAGTATTACCTCTAATTTCTAACAATATAGGTTAGCACTGCAAAGTTAGCCTAACTAGCTTTCAATGGCCTTCATTACTATTTACATACTTTCCTCAGAACAACAAGAAGTCCTGTGGCACCTTATAGTCCTGCCTCTCTGATTCTTTCCTCAGGTTGACTCTGGGTCAGTTAGCCTACAGGATATTTAACCCTTTCTGACTATAAGTCATACTTGGCATAAGATTGATTACAATTATATAACAGTGGTAGCAACGAATGATTTTTATGGTCACATTATAATCAGATAATATCACAATGTGTAACTCCAGACTAGTTACAACAGAGATCAAATTAGCCCAGAATGTCTGATTTCTTGGAGTTAATTCTAGTATTCTCAAATCAGAAGTTGTAAAACTTCTAATATGCTAGTCTCTGAAAATGTACTATTACTTTATTCTCATTTTACAGGCAAACCTGCTTACAACTGGTCCATCTAGCCTAATATCCTGTCTTATGCAGTGACCACCTCCAGACTGAACAGAATACAGCAATCCCCCATTGTCCAGTCCTAGGTTCTTGCGGTCAGAGTTTCAGGGATACCTAGAGCATAGGGCTGCATCCCTGACTATTGTGGCTAATAGCCACTGATGGTCCTATCCTCCATGAGCTTATCTAATTCCTTTTTGAAACCAACAAGAAGACCTGTGGCACCTTATAGATTAACAGGTATTTTGGAGCATAAGCTTTTGTGGGCAAAGACCCACTGTCTGACTATCTGTTAGCCTATAAGATGCCACAGGACTTCTTGTTGTTTCTGAAGATACAGACTAACTCGGCTACCTCTCTGATATTTGTTGAAACCAGTTATATTTTCAGCTTTCACAATACTGCCTGGCAACAAGTTCCACAGATTGACTGTGCATTGTGTGAAGAACTACTTCCTTTCACTTGTTTTAAACCTGCTATTAATTTCATTCAGTGGCTCATGTGTTATGAGGAATAAATAATACTACCCTACTCATTTTCTCCAGACCTTTCATGATTTTAAGAACCTTTATTAAAGTCTCACTCAGTCACTTCCAATCCCTATCTTCTTAATCTCTCCACACAGGGGAGCTGCTCCAAATTTCTAATCAGTTATGTGGCAGTTCCCGCCACATTTTCTAGTTCTAATATTCTTTTATTTTTGACATGTGGTGATCAGAGGTGCACAGTAGTCCAGACCAGTGTTCCCTATATTTTTTATCCATGTGCGGCATAAATTTTGTTACATGCACCAAGGCATGTGCAGCTGTGCACCCCCAAAAGACAGACATGTTGCCCACTGTGTGCTAATCAGATGGGCAACACCTGAATCTCTCCTGGGTGACTGCCCAAGCACTCTGCTTACCGAGAACACAGGTCCAGGGGTGGTATACCATGGATTCATAAAGTGGTAATGATATTTTCTGTCTTGTTATCTATCACTTTCGTAATGGTTCATGTCTGTGAACTTTTTTGATTGCTGATGCACATTGAGTAGATGTTCTCAGAGAACTAACCAGGATGACCTTCTTGAATAGTGACAGCTCATTTGAACCCCAACATTGTCTGTGTATAATTGGCATTACAGTAGGGTCTCAACATTCGTGAGGGTTCTCTGTTCAGAACCCTCATGAATGTTGATTTGTGCGAATGTGCGGGGAGGTGTTCAGAGCTCCAGAAAGCAGTGGCTGCCTGTGCTCCCTGCCTGGAACCCCGGGGAACCCATGGAAGCTGCTGGTGCTCCCTGACTGGAGGCCCAGGGAACCCACAGCAGCCATCGGCACTCCCAGCCCCAGGCCCCAGGGAAGCCATGGCAGCCACCAGCGCTCCCTGCCTGGAGCCCTGGGGAAGCCGTGGCGGCCACTAGTTCTTGCTGCCCAGAGCCCTGGGAAACAAGGCCACTCACAAATGTTGAGACCCTACTGTACATTTTTTTATGTCATGTGCTTTACTTTGCACTTATCAACTCTGAATTTCATTTCATCCTTCCATAAAAGCTTGTATATAAATTCAAAATATTTCAGGCTACAGGTGTAAAATCATATGGTATTGCCCAGCTAGCTGCATAAAGACAGCATAGGATCAATGGATACTTACAGATCTACCACATTCTTCTGATTTGTGGGAGATGGGAAGGGACTCATATTTTCCTTTCAGTCTTACCTTGTATAAAATAAATTTTAATACTTTGTACAGGCTGCATAATTTCCTACACTAGTAAGGTGGTTTCAAATTCTATGCACTGCCTGTGCAATTGAAGTGATACAGCTGCCCTTATGTTGATTGAGTTTTGCTGGAACAGTTTATTTCTATATGGCAATATGCAGTAGTTCTATGAAGCACCTAGTAAAGGAATGAGAGGAAGGCCTAGCAGTGAAGGGGCTAAACAAGGACTTTTTAGCCACGTCTACACGAGCCGGCTACTTCGAAGTAGCCGTGCCAACTTTGAAATAGCGCCTGCCACGTCTACACGTGGCGAGCGCTATTTCGAAGTTGAAATCGACGTAAGGCGGCGAGACGTCGAAGTCGCTATCCCCAACAGGAGATGGGAATAGCACCCTACTTCGACGTTGAATGTCGAAGTAGGGCACGTGTAGATGATCCACGTCCCGCAACATCAAAATAGGGGGGTCCGCCATGGCGGCCATCAGCTGAGGGGTTGAGAAATGCTCTCTCCAGCCCCTGCGGGGCTCTATGGTCACCGTGTGCAGCAGCCCTTAGCCCAGGGCTTCTGGCTGCTGCTGCTGTTGCAGCTGGGGATCCATGCTGCATGCACAGGGTCTGCAACCAGTTGTCGGCTCTGTGGATCTTGTGCTGTTTAGTGCAAGTGTGTCTGGGAGGGGCCCTTTAAGGGAGCGGCTTGCTGTTGCCCCGCAAGTTCTAGTCCGCCCTGTGACCCCGTCTGCAGCTGTTCCTGGCACCCTTATTTCGATGTGGGCCGCTTTGGTGTGTAGACGCTCCCCTGCAGCACCTACTTCGATGTAGTGCTGCCCAACGTCAAAGTTTAACATTGACAGCACCAGCCCTGGAGGACGTGTAGACGCTATTCATCGAAATAGCTTATTTCGATTTTGCTACATCGAATAAGCTATTTCGATGTAGCATCCCCGTGTAGATGTAGCTTTTGTGTAATTAGCCCTGCCCTGGGTCACCTGCACCCAATGTCCAGGCCTGGAAGGAGAATAAAAGGAGGGAGCCTAACTCGGTTTATAGCTGACCAGTGAAGAGGCAGGAGCTGTTTCTGTTGTTTGCAAGACCTGAGCAAGAGCTGTCTGCTGGGTTGGCTACAGGGGGAACAAAAGCCTTCAAACCCTTCCTCAGGCACCAAAAGGAGCACCAGAAGGAAAACCCCACTGAGGAGGGGGAATGTGGACTCTTCGGGCAAAGCCCCAAACTGGAGGAAAAGACTTTGGTAAGCTGCTGAAAGTCCTACAACCTGGACTCTCAGTTAACACTGGGACCTGGGACCTAACCCCTAGACCACCCTGCAGCCTGGGAACCTGGCTACACACCTATATATTTACCCCTTGATTACTCAGTAAAAAACAAGCCTCTACCCAATGTAGTTCTACCAGTACAAAATTTTGTGTTTAGTATATAAAGCTGTAGCCCAGTACAAGTCTAAAGGCTACAGTGGCTATCAGGATCGCAAAGCTTCTGTTCAGTTAGCACTATGTGGGGGCACAAATAAAGTATGTAAGATTAGGCTTGGATCTTTGAGGCATACACCTTCAGTGAAACAATCTCCCCCTCCACCACTAACAGCAACGAAGGGTAAAGTGAGTCTGTGCTCACAAAAGCTCATGCTCAAAACTTTTCTGTTAGTCTATAAGGTGCCACAGGACCCTTCGTTGCTGTTACAGATCCAGACTAACATGGCTACCCCTCCGATACTTCCCCTCCGTCAATGTTATGCACTGTATTATAATGAATTATCAGTGCAGACAGCAGCTTCACCAGTAGGTGGTGCTGTTTCTTTCTTTTAGCAATACAATCGTGCTAGAGAGGGAAATTTTCCTGCAATATCTTTGAATAACTTTATTGAATTAAACAAAACCTCAGAAATGTAGTACTTTGAAGACTAACAAAATGACTTATTTGGTGATGAGCTTTCATGGGACATACCCAGTTTGTCAGATCAATCTAATTTCCAATACAAACTGGCATAAGTACAGAGGACCAAAAAAAAGGGTGGGAAGAGGCAATAAAAACAGACAAAACAAATACGAAGGAGTGGGATGAGGGGTGGGGGGATGTTAACTGTCCTGCCTGAGATAATTGCAAGTCTCAGAGGAAGGGAAGCAGTCCTTGTAGTCCAGCAGTCCAGATTAGAGTGATAAATTAGAGTTGGAATTCATATTCAAATTCAACATGTTAACATGTGGTATGAACGGAGACATCAATTACCTCACTCATTACAAGGACTGCTTCCCTTCCTTTGATGCTCGTAATTATCTCGGGCAGCATAATTAACATCCCTTCACCCCCGCTCCTATGTATTTGATTAGTCAGTTTTTATTACAACGTGTCTTTTTTTTTTTGGCCCTCTGTACTTATAAATGTCAGTCTACATTGGAAATTAGATTGATCTGATGAAGTGGGTCTGTCCCATGAAAGCTCATCACCAAATAAATCATTTTGTTATTATTTAACGTGCTACATTTTTTGCTGTTTTGTTTTGTTGGGGGTACAGACTAATACAGCTACCTCTGTTACTATTTATTGAATTAAGTTTAAATATCTTTGGGGTACATTGTATTAAATAAAAAAATTATGTATTATTGTGAGGCAGGACAGCACGAAACCTCTTTAAGGTGGTGTGGGGGGTGGGATATGTGATCTGAGGCTTGGAAGTTAAAAGGTCTATATTGAAAATGTGAGACACAGGGGTGAGGTAATATTTTTATTGGACCAACTTCTGCAGGGGGAGAGATGTTTTTGAGCCACATGGCTCTCTTTGAGGTCTGCAAACGTCTTCCCTGCCCTGCACCTCAGCTGGTCCCTACCTAACCTAGCTCAGACCTGCCCTGTCAGGCAGACAGGAACCCCTCCCTAGCTGTGCCTGCTGGAGCTGGCACAACCATGGAGAGCCCACTCTCATCTGGCCCTCAAATCCTGCAGGGAAAGCAGGCTGGGGGAATCCTCTTTCCCTGGGACTGTAGTCCAAACCCTTCATCCTCAGCCCACCCCAGAGCCCAAACCTCCAGTCAGAGCTCTCACCCTGCATCCCAATCCTCTGCCTCAACCTTGAGCCCCCTCCCACATGCCAACTTCTTGGCCCCACCCCTGTTACACACCACTGTCCATGTGCAGACTGACTTTTCTTATGTGTACCAATATGGAGGTGATAATTAGAAAAGTAATTCTGTATATGGGCATTAAACAGGTAAGGGAATACTGGCTGTGGGTTTTGAAGAACAACTCCAGAGCCTGAGGCTGGAGTTGGGGTGACCCCAGTAAGCTTTGTAACACACATGGAGGTTGGTTTGTTTTCCACTGTAATGCTTTCACCTTAAAATAAATTGCTTGCTTAGAAGGAGCTGTGTGTGACCAGTAACTAAGGGTAGTTTTGCTTGCCAAGAATATCACAGTGTATGCAGGGAAATACGTGCCCTTGAAAAGCAATGGTTGGGAGGGAGATTCTCACCAAGAGAGGTGATGGCTGGGAATTGTAGACTGTTCAGGAGAGTCCCTGTTGCACCTTGAAGTGGTCAGGTGGAGTTGCCCTCACCATAAGGACAGCTATATTCGGTCAGGCCAGCAATCCACTTAGCCTTATATCTTCTCTTACCATCAGTTGTTGGTGTCAGATGCTCCAGAGGGAACGAACAGAACAGGGCAATTATCAAGTGATCCATCCCCTAATCATCCAGTCCCAGCTTCTGGCAATTAGGGACACACAGAGCATGGAGCTGTGTCCATAATGTTCTTGGCTAATAGTTATTGAATGACCTAACATTCATTAACTTTTGTGAGCCCAGTTATACTTTTGGCCTTCACAGCATCCCAGGGCAACAAGTTCCACAGGCTGACTGCTTTGTGTTTTCCCTAGATTTATTTTATACATATTGCCCAATAATACCTATAAAACGGTGACAGTGATGTATTGCTTTGGGGGGGCTAGGAGGAATTTGTCAGGCCTGTATGTGTTCCATTATATTTTTTTATTTCTATATTGTATGGCAACATCTTCAAGACAGCAAAAATCCCTTTTGCCTGAGAACTTTAACTGGCCATACACACGAGACTGGAATCTGTAAGCATTCAACAGACTTTGAGCTGTGGTTCTCTGTCAGCAAGTGGGCTGAAGAGATGGCAACACAGCATGGAACAATATTTTTGAATAGTGATGGTAAAGCCTTTTACCAGATACACAACTGCTAGGAGGAGGGATCTGTCCTTTTGAAATACCAGAAAGAATGGCAATCAGGGAGATAGGCAGGGGTTTCCCTTCCTGCCAATTACTTATGTAATCTATTCAACAGGGCTTGTTTTTCATCACCCTAGCTGGGAGATGGTTTGAGTGAAATTACTACACTGAATCTGGAACTGGCAGTGCAAAAAAGGACCAGTGGCAAACCGTAAGAGAATTCTCCGAAAAGTCAGTTCACAAATGGTTTAACAGGGGAGTTTCATAACGTGCTAATGAAGAAAGTTAACAATAACATTTTGGGATACCTCAGGACTGGATAATACAGAATTAAAATTCTAAAGCAGGTATCAGCTGTTCATTTGTAGACCTGATGTGATCTTTTTCTACTAGTTGCATCTCTTCATTAAATGATTGGTAGTGAAATAATTAAAAAATTGCAAGCTGTGGGCAGATAACTGACTGGTAACCACTTGGGAAACAGTCTGACACTTGCAGGCAAGGTACAAGCAAAGACAATGGGGGACCAAATTGCCCAAGCCCAGGAAACCCACACCAGGAAAACGAGACACTGGGTACAGAAGGGCTCATGGGGAGGTGTCTTATGTCTGGAGACCTTTACAACTGGAAAACCACAATGGATCTGGAATAAGTCTGCTCCATGGACCAGGAGGCAAAGGAAGAAAAATTTGCACAGCTGGAATTTAAACTGGTGACTATTAATCACCAATCACTGCAGACAACAGGAGAAATCCAGCTCTCACTGAACTTGGAGTTGCTGTGTACTAAATGACCTTTTGTGATTTCTAATGCTTTTATATTAAGCATAGATTGTTATGAGACATGGCTTTCATTTGAGATCATCCTAAGAACATCTGAGTGGGGGATTAACAGAACAAACTCGTCCGTGGACTACATTCAGATACCCTTGCTGGATGTGGGTAGAAGGAAATGTGCACCATGAGGGGCAACTTTTGGAGCCCTACAGATGCTTCTACCATGACTACAGAATCCTAGAATCATAGAACACTAGGACTGGAAGGGACCTCGAGAGGCCATCGAGTCCAGCCCCCTGCCCCAATGGCAGGACCAAGTACTGTCTAAACCATTCCTGATAGCTGTCTATCTAACCTGTTCTTAAATATCTCCAGCGATGGAGATTCCACAACCTCCCTTGGCAGTTTATTCCACTGTTTCACCACCCTGACAGTGAGGAACTTTTTCCTAATGTCCAACCTAAACCTCCCTTGCTGCAGTTTAAGTCCATTGCCTCTTGTTCTGTCCTCAGAGGCCAAGAAGAAAAAGTTTTCTCCCTCTTCCTTATGACACCTTTTTAGATACCTGAAAACCGCAATCATGTCTCCCCTCAATCTTCTCTTTTCCAAACTAAAGAAGCCAAATTCTTTCATCCTTTCTTCATAGGTCACATTCTCTAGACCTTTAATCATTCTTGTCACTCTTTTCTGGACCCTCTCTAATTTCTCCACATCTTTCTTGAACTGCAGTGCCCAGAACTGGACACAATACTCCAGCTGAGGCCTAACCAGCGCAGAGTAGAGTGGAAGAATGACTTCTCGTGTCTTGTTCACAACACACCTGTTAATGCATCCCAGAATCACGTTTGCTGTTTTTGCAGCAGCATCACACTGTTGACTCATATTTAGCTTGTGGTCCACTACAACCTCTAGCTCCCTTTCTGCTGTAGTCATTCCTAGACATTCTCTCCCCATTCTGTATGTGTGAAACTGATTATTGCTTCCCAAGTGGAGCACTTTGCATTTGTCCTTATTAAACTTCATCCTGTTTACCTCAGACCATTTCTCCAATTTATCCAGAACATTAGAAACAGTTGTTCCTGGTGGTGGCACAGAATAAAGTTGTGGTGAAAACAGGTCATTGTACAATAATAGCCCTGAGGATAAAAGCTGCTGCAGCGAACCTGCAGGAGTCTGTGAAGCTACCACTTTCCAGTCAGTACTACTGGTTTGAACTGGACCAGAAGGGGAGTTCTGGGAAAGAGCAATTATGTAACTGACCAGCAACTGTAGCTAGTAAATTAAATATATGAAATCAGACCATGGGACTGAATCCAATGTAGCTCATGTCTCAGTCTCTCTCATGGCAGAGGTCAAAAACTGCTTATCATTTTCTACAGTTGCTTCTGTCAAATTACTATCTAGCTCTTTTAATCACTGGCATGCTTCACAATTACAACAGCTGTTCTTCTGGGATGCTTATGTATTCTCCAGGAATAATGAAGAATGTGGTAAAATATGTTCAGCTGCAATCCTGGACTGTACTTAAGACAGAAGGTATTCCTCTAAGGCCACCCCCTGTTGGAGTCACCTGCCATATCAGGTAGCATTAACAGAGAAGCTAAAATGCATACTGCAGGATTGCCTGACTGAACAACATAAATCACCTTAAGTATCCCCATTTCACTGTAACTGTGGAAAAAGCCCAGTGGAGATAGATATGCATTGAATAGCCTGTGAATGAAATAAGTCTCCTGAAGTCAAGATAAGTACCCACTTCCCAAGTCTATACATCCTGGATAAAATGTCCAGAGAACCAAAATATTTTTGTACCATTATCACATCTGGATAACATTAATTGAAAGTAGCAACTGCAGATCAACAGATCTTGTGACACCCAGTGGATTGTTTCAGTTCTCACATGTTTTTCAGATGCACAAATGCACCAGAGACATAAGAACATAAGAATGGCCATACTGGGTCAGACCAAAGGTCCATCCAGCCCAGCATCCCATCTGCCGACGGTGGCCAATGCCAGGTGCCTCAGAGAAGGAGAACAGAAGACAATGATCAAGTGATTTATCTCCTGCCATCCATCTCCTGCCCTTGTTCTGAAGGCTAGGGCACCATACTTTATCCCTGGCTAATAACCATTTATGGACCTAACCTGCAAAAATTTATCAAGCTCTTTTTTAAACCCTAATAGAGTCCTGGCCTTCACAGCCTCCTCGGGCAAGGAGTTCCACAGGTTGACTGTGCGCTCTGTGAAGAAAAATTTCCTTTTATTAGTTTTGAACCTACTACCCATCAATTTCATTTGGTGTCCCCTAGTTCTTGTATTATGGGAAAAGGTAAATAATTTTTCTATATTCACTTTCTCCACACCATTCATGATTTTATATACCTCTATCATATCGCCCCTCAATCGCCTCTTTTCCAAACTGAAAAGTCCCAGTCTCTCTAGCCTCTCCCCATATGGGACCCGTTCCAAGCCCCTAATCATCTTAGTCGCCCTTTTCTGAACCTTTTCTAATGCCAATATATCTTTTTTGAGGTGAGGAGACCACATCTGCACGCAGTACTCAAGATGTGGGCGTACCATAGTTTTATATAGGGGAAGTATGATATCTTTTGTCTTATTATCGATCCCTTTTTTAATAATTCCTAACATCCTATTTGCCTTACTAACTGCTGCTGCACACTGCGTGGATGTCTTCAGAGAACTATCCACTATAACTCCAAGATCCCTTTCCTGATCTGTCGTTGCTAAATTTGACCCCATCATATAGTATGTGTAATTTGGGTTATTTTTTCCAACATGCATTACCTTACACTTACCCACATTAAACTTCATTTGCCATTTTGCTGCCCAATCACTCAGTTTGCTGAGATCTTTTTGTAGTTCTTCACAATCTGTTTTGGTTTTGACTGTCCTGAACAACTTGGTGTCATCTGCAAACTTTGCCACCTCACTGCTTACCTCATTTTCTAGATCATTGATGAACAAGTTGAACAGGATCGGTCCCAGGACTGACCCCTGGGGAACACCACTAGTTACCCTCCTCCATTGTGAAAATGTACCATTTATTCCCACCCTTTGTTTTCTGTCTTTTAACCAATTCCCGATCCATGAAAGGATCTTTCCTCCTATCCCATGACCACCTAATTTACATAAAAGCCTTTGGTGTGGGACCGTGTCAAAGGCTTTCTGGAAATCTAGGTATATTATGTCCACTGGGTGCCCCTTGTCCGCATGTTTATTAACCCCTTCAAAGAATTCTAATAGATTAGTTAGACACGACTTCCCTCTGCAGAAACCATGCTGACTTTTGCCCAACAATTCGTGCTCCTCTACGTGCCTTGCAATTTTATTCTTTACTAGTGTTTCTACTAATTTGCCTGGTACTGATGTTAAACTTATCGGTCTATAATTGCCAGGGTCTCCTCTAGAGCCTTTTTTAAATATTGGCGTTATATTGGCCGTCTTCCAGTCATTTGGTATCAAAGTGGATTTAAAGGATAGGTTACAAACCACTGTTAATAACTCCGCAATTTCACATTTGAGTTCTTTCAGAACCCTTGGGTGAATACCGTCTGGTCCTGGAGACTTGTTACTATTCAGCTTATCAATTAACTCCAAAACCTCCTCTAATGTCACTTCAATCTGAGTGAGTTCCTCAGATTTGTCACCTAAAAAGGCTGGCTCAGATTTAGGAACCTCTGTAACATCCTCAGCCGTGAAGACTGACGCAAAGAAATCATTTAATCGCTCCGCAATGGCACTGTCTTCCTTGATCGCTCCTTTTATATCTTTATTGTCCAAGGGCCCCACTGCTTTTTTAGCGGGCTTCCTGCTTCTAATGTATTTAAAAAACATTTTACTATCGTTTTTTGAATTTTTGGCTAGCTGTTCCTCAAAATCTTTTTTGGCTTTTCTTATTACATTATGACACTTAATTTGGGAGTGTTTATGTTCCTTTCTATTTTCCTCACTAGGATTTGACTTCCACTTTTTAAAAGCTGCCCTTTTCTCTCTCACTGCCTTTTTAACATGGCTGTTTAGAGACGTTTCAGAGGGTACTAACTAACTCACAAACTTCAGAGAAATGAAGACATCATGTATTTAGACGACATCGTGTCTTCCCATAAAATGCAGGAGGAACATGAAGTAGGAGTTGAAAGGAATCTAAAGCCTTGTAGAGTCAGTGTTTAAATTTGCTGGAATCAAACATTAGTTTGAGAGGTGTGGCATCATCTTTCAGAGAGGCTATGTTGGTGCCCAGGCCCCAGAAAATGGTATAGAGGAGTGAAAAGGTCTTAATATACCTGGTGTTAGAGGTAAAGTTGTTTGATATTCCACTGAACAGATTTCACCACATTCTTTGTATCTTGCATCCTTTACCATAGCCAAGTTATAGACATTTTACGATGTATACTTGCAGCCTTCTGTGCAACTCAACTGCATCTGGAACTTATTCTTCCACTGTATCAAACGTGAGTTGCATCTGTCCTCCTACAGCCACAGGTGCACATCTTTACCACCTGGACTCACTATATAGCCACTTATGAAACAAGTGTAGTTTTCAATAGTAGGTACTCATTAATTCTTTTTTAGACATTTACTGCAGCTGCATGCAAAACTTTATAGCAAAGGAGAAGTGGCAGACACTCCTTGAAATTCACTATGGACTTGGCTATTGCTATTGAATCTACACAGATGGTTCTTAAATGCCTGACAGGGGCAGTAGTACACGAGTCCTTTATGCTGAAACTTTTTTTCCCCTGAAACATAAAGAAGTTCACGTATCTGTGGAGCAACATGGTGTATGAGCTAGATTGTAAGAAAGAAATAGTGACTAAAATAGTGAAAGCAAGAGCGAGTTTGAAGGCAATGGATAAGATCTGGAAAAGCAAAGTGATTAGCTTAGGAACAAAGCTGCGTGTCTTGAAAATGTGTATGCAGCAGCATGTTGTATGGATATGAGACAGGTGATAAAATGTTCAAAGAGAAGGACAGTGGTGTTCAAGAGGGGTTGTTATAGCAAGATCCTTAGAATAGGATGGATGCAGGTCACCTCTGAAGAATTGTATATGAAGTTAGTCTGTAAGGTGCCACAGGACTGCTTGTTGTTTATATAGGAAGGATACAGCTGAAACAAACTATTGCAGAAGGTTTTACAATGGAAGCTACAGCTATTCAGGCACATCTGCAGAATGAACGACGAGCAAAAAGTCAAAACTCTGGTATTCAGCATAATGGACGGCTCTAATAGGAAAAGCAGACCCACAGAGAATGTGTAGATTGGTGTGGAGGTAGTCTACAGAAACTAAACCCCTCCGCATTGAGCAGGGAAAGATGGAAAGAAATAGCAAGGGAAACATTGGACACCAATGGTCACTGAACGTACGGTGGTGACTGATGACGAATGACGTTTCACTGACATGACAAACTATTACCCACCCATGCCATTTGTTTATAGAAAGTTAATAGATGTTAACATTCTAGCCCTGTCCTTCAGTTCACTCCTGCTGTGTTCCAATAGTAAGTGAGGCAGTTTAGATGTCTTAATGTTAGGCTTGCCAACCCTTCCAGTTTTCCTCAGACTCCCCCAGAATTGGGCTAAATTTTCAGGAGGCTTCTGAAGCCAAACTGGGAAATTAGCTGCTCTGTCTGATGGCACAACAGGGATAATGCAAGATCCCTGCCTGCCCTGGCCTCATGCTGCTCCCTGAAGCAGTCTGCATGTCCCTCCTTAGGCTCAGACACACAGGGAGTCTCTGCATGCTACTCCTACCCCACAGCTCCTTTGAACGGGAACAGTAGCCAATAGGAGCAGAGTGGGCGTGGTGTCCACAAGCAGGGCCAACATATAGAACCTCTCTGGCAGCACTTCCTAGGAACCATAGAAGAGGACAGGGGGTTTGCTTCCAGGAGCAGCAGCAGATCAGAGCTGGCAGTGTGACCCCTTAGCTCTGTTGAGCAGGACTTAGAACTTGAGGTACATGCTGCCTGGCCAGAGGCCAAACTGCTGTCACAGCCTTGGGATCCCCCTCCCTTCCAGGGCTTTTACCCCACACCCAAAACCCTGTCTCCATCCCAGCACTAAGCCCTGTCCTGCACCCAAACTCCCAGAACCCACACCCTGCATTAGCTGAGGGCGAGGGATGGTTGGGTGCTTAGCGCATTGGCCTAGTAAAACCAGGGTTATGAGCTCAGTCCTTGAGGGGGCTTCTCAGGTGTCGAGGGCAGGTTAGATTAACCAAAACAAAACAAAAAAGTCAGTCAGAGATAGTGATAGGTCCTGCTCTGAGTGCAGGGGACTAGACTGGATGACTCCTCAAGGTCCCTTCCAGTTCTATGAAATGTGTGTGTATATATAGCCCTGAACTCTCTCTTGCACCCAAATTCAATCTCACAGCCTGCACGGCTCCTGCACTCTAACCACCTCCCAGAGTCCATTTCCACACATCAGCCTAGCCCAGAGCTACGCCCCTTCCCCTATCCTGACGTGAGAGGGGGGAGGGAATGAGGATGGAGTATGGAGGGACAGGGTCTCAGGAAGGTTTCGGCAATCATACTTCATGTTTGTCAGACCTTCAGTTTAATCCTTACCGGATACAACAACCAGGAGTGCCTCTGTCTGCTTATTATTGACCCCATCCCCTTCCAGCATTTCCAGTGGGCCCTCACCAAGATAGCCGTTGCCTTGCCACTCCCTAGTGCCCCCTGGGAAAGGTCATATACAACCATAGCACTCGCTGGGGGACCCCTCCTACAGCCACCTATCCCCGCTCCACCTGATAGCATCCAATGGGGAAATGTGCATATCCAGCCACCCCACAGCATCCGCTGGGGCTCCCTCCCCAGAGCGCCCCGTGGGGAGACCCACACGCACAGCCACTCCCCTGCCACCCCTCCCCGGTGGGACCCACAGGCACAGCCTTTCCTCCATGACCCAACCCTGCAGCGCCCCCTGGGGGAACCCTCCCATACAGCCATTCCTCCGTGCCCCCCCAGGACCCCCAGGGGAACCCACATGCACAGCCATGCCTCCGCGCCCCCTCCCCCACAGCGCCACCTGGGGGAACCCGCCCACACTGCCCCGTTATCCGTCCCACTCCTCTCGGCTCCCCCCTACCGTGCTGCTTCCCCCGCTCCAGCCGCACTTGCCTTTGGCGCTCAATCCGCCCCCTAGTGGGCGAAACCACGTGTCGCAGCCGCGCGGGGGTGTGTGTGTGAGGAGCGGTACTAACTGTGTCCACTCGCTCGGTTCCCAGCGCCGGCCGGGGACGCAACACAGCCCGAGAGGTCTTAGTGAGCGGCCTCCCCTCCCCCGACGTTCGCTGCGCTGCCCCGGCAGCCTGGCCCTGTCTTCCCCGCCCCCCTCGCTGCAGGTCCCCAGTGGTCCGCGCCGAGGGAGGGGGGCGGTCCCGCCGCCATTTTGTTTGTGTGTGGGCCGAGGAGCGGGTCCGGCTGCTGCGGGGTGTGAGGCGGGCCCGGCGGGGGGGTAGCAGCCGCCCCCATCCCCCGGAGACATGTACATTAAACAGGTACGGCGCGGGCCGGGCCGGGGACAGGAGACTCCGCTGGGGCCCAGCGCGGCCCCGGCCTGGGGAGCCGCGTGCGGCGGGGCGCAGGCCTCATTCGGGTGAGCGGCTCTGAGGCCCCGTTCGGGGTTGGCGGCCGAGGAGGCTGGTGGCGCCTCCGGGTCCATTCCTTTGCCGGGTGCCAGAGCGCGCACGGTTCCTCTGGGGGGCGCCGCAGTGGTCACGTCCCCAGCCCTAGGCCCTGGGGTTGGCGGGAAGGGGGGGGCCGACAGCTGTACCCAGATCTTAGTTCTCTTCCCGTGAGCCCCCCCCCCCATGCCACCCCTGGGTAAGTAGCGATGGGGCGGGTGGTCGGTGGGGTCAGCTGTGGGAGACAGCGGGGGCGCCGGGCTGACAGGCTGGGGTAGGGGTGTCATTTACGGAGCTCACTTGCGTGTGTTGAGGGCGAAGGTTTCGTTGAGCGCTTCCCCGGGTCGGGTCGGGGCCGTTCCCCGAGTGGGTCTGGGGCCGATATTGACATCAGATGCTAGTGGGAGCTCAGTCGTTCTGGACTGTGAAGGCATACGGGTGACAAGCTCCGCGCTGAGCATGGCAACGAGGGGAGTCTTACCCACTGCCCCAGAGCGAAAGGCTCTGTGTGTGTCCCCTCCATTGCCCCGTGAAATCTTGATCCTGGAATTATTCCAGCTGCAGATTACTTGGTTGGTCCCTTTGACTGCAGCCAGTGTTCCTCAGGATTGAAGTTTTCACATTAATTTAAAAATAGCATAACTGAATGCCCTTATTAGAATACATTTTTCAAAACATGTTAGGCTAAGGTAAAAAGTCAGTTTTTACAGTACGTGCTACAGGTTGAACCTTTTCCCTCCCACATCTTTGGGACCTGACTTGTGTGGAATGAGGGGAAATTGCCCCACCCTGGGAGGTCAGTATTGTCTAGCACATTACCAACACTTCTACAGCTAACTGGGCTTTTGGAAGACATATGGGGGTAAATTATAGCTAAATAACAGCACAAAACACAGAGGCAGGACTGGTGGCTTTAAACAGATTTATGGGACCATGGGGAAACTTCGCCGCACCCATGATAAGTGATTGTCCAGCTAATTGAAATCATGCTGGATTATGGGTGTTGCAGATGAGGGAGTTCTGGATTAGGGAGGTCCAACGTGTAGCTACTAATTTTACTCATCTTTTTAAAAAAAGCAAAAAAACTCCTATGTATGCTTGTCATACCTAAAGTATTGTTATGAATTAAAAAAAGGCATTGTGTATTTGAGTGTAAGAGCACTGCTCTTATAAACCCAGGATTGTGAATTCAGTCCCGAAGGAGGCCTTTCAAGGTTCTGAGGCAGGTTAGATTTAAAACAAAAAAAAACCTGTCAGGGTGGTGTAGGTCCTGCTGTGAGTGCAGGGGACTGGATCTGATGACCTCTTGAGGTATTTTCCAGTTCTATGACATATTATCTCATTGGGAGTCTGGTGGTGTGCAGATTTGTTGGCCAAGAATTCCACTTGAGGGCTGTTAAGAGGTGCTGGAGCAATTGCTGATGTCAAATGTACCATTCAGGAGTGCAAGATAAACCCACTTCTTTCTGAAGAGTGTGTAGAGGTCTTTTCTGATTAAAATTGTCGGTTCTGATGAAAATTCTTCAGTCATTGCCACATCTCAAATCATCTTTTTTTGTGGGGGCAGGTGGAGCGGTGGAAAGGAGATGATTATCAGGCAAAATCAGCAAAGTCTGGAGTCCTAAGTGTCTAAAACCAAACTAATAGTTAATAAACTGATTGATTCTAACACAAGACTGCAGTTATTTAAATTGACGTTTTACCTGGCAACGAATGAAGATTGTAGGTCATAGACTTACGAAAAGTTTGGCTGGAAGGGACCTTGAGATGTTATCAAGTACAGCTCCCTGTGCTGAGACAGGACCAAGTAACCTAGATAATCCTTGACAAGTGTTTGTCCAGCTGTTTGTAATCTCCAGTACTCTCTTGGCAGTTTATTTCAGAGCTTAACTGTCTTTTTATGGTTTCTTCTTATTATCTAACCTAAATCTCTGTGTCTGCAAATAAAACCTATTACTGTTACTACTACTTTTACTTTTATTGGACATGGAGGACAGTTGATCCTTCCACTCTTCTTTGTAACATATTTGAAAACTTTTAACTCTGGTGTGTTTAGTTTTAAAACCTTTCCTCATAGGTCAGATTTTTCTAAATTATTATTTTTTTAAAAAAATTTTGTTGCTCTCTTCTCTGATTTGTTCACATCTTTCCTAAAGTGTGGTACTAAGAACTGGGCACAGTCCTCTAGCTGAGGCCTCATCTGGGCCAAGTAGAGCAGGACAGCTGCCCCAGGTCTTTTAAACACTTTTTTTTTTAAATATGAAACAGAATATTAGCCTTTTTTGCAACTGTATCACATAACTCATGTTCTGTTTGTACTTTCCTATAATCCCAGATCCTTTTCAGTGCACACTTGTAATGTTTTGCACTTCTTACAAAATTTTATCTTGTTGTTTTCACATCAGTTCTTGAATATGTCAAGATTGTTTTCAGAGGGGTAGCAGAGTTAGTCTGTATCTTCAAAAACAACAAGTCCTGTGGCACCTTATAGACTAATCTGATAGTCTATAAGGTGCCACAGGACGTCTTGTTTTTCAAGATTGTTTTGAATTCTGATCCTGTCTTGGAAAGGATCCTTCTATTTTATTGTCATTTGCAAATTTTGTAACCATACTCTCCACTCCATTTTATTCAAGTATCTACTACTTCTACTAGATTGACACACACACCCTGTGTCTGGGACCCTCCTATAGATACCTTCCCAGGTTGACAGCAGATCTTTAAAAGACCTTACTCAAAGAGTAGTTATCAACCAGTTGTGTAGCCTCTTATAATACTTTCATCTAAACCCCATTTCTCTTGTTTGCTCTTGAAAATAACATGTAGGGCAGGGTCAGAAGACTAACTGAAATCAAGATCTATCACACCTATTTCTTTTCTTCTGTCCACTAGGCCAGTACTCCTGTAAAAGAATATTTTATTTATCAGTCACCTTTAGAGCTGTTGACCATGAGGACCATTGATTAACTTGTTACCCTAGCAAAGGTAAATATGATATTCTCTTCTTTTTGAGAGGGCCCAAAAGATAGATAGTTCTAAGTGATTTCCTATCTGTTGTGTGAAGGTTCCATTTTGTTACCTCTTCTCATTTTGTGTGGGGCTGTTAATAAGGAAGTATTGGCTATGGTGTCTTAGTGCATGGGTGAAGCTGAGCTTGGTATTTCAACTTGGTTGATTGTGTCAGACGAGAGAGTGCCTTTGTGCCTAATAAAGAAGGAAGCCTCAATAAGGCTGGCTCTACACTAGAAAGTTTTGTCGACAGAAGGGCGACATAACTCAGGGAGCATCTACACACTTAAAGCATTCTATTGACAGTCGCAACAGAACTCCACATTTTCCTCAAGAACAACAAGAAGTCTTGTGGCACCTTATAAGCTAACAGATATTTTGGAGTATAAGCTTTTGTGGTCAAAGACCCACTTCATCGGATGCATTTTCATCTGATGAAGTGGGTCTTTGCCCATGAAAGCTTATGCTCCAAAATATGTTAGTCTGTAATGTGCCATAAGACTTCTTGTTGTTTTTGAAGCTACAGACTAACATGGCTACCTCTCTGATACTTGTCACATTTTCCTTGACAGTATTATCCCTCAAAAATTTGAGGCATAACAATCGCTTGACAACTGTCAACAAAAGTGCAGTGCAACTGCTTCTGTCAACAGAGAGGGCTTCTGGTTCCCCACAGCCCTTTTTGCAGAGCTGCCATTCCGCTTTCTGGCACCAGAGGGCAGTGCAGTCTGGCAGTTCTCTGTCGACGGAGCAAGTTGTGTGTAGATGCAATCTGTTGACAGAGGTTCTTTCGAGATTTCCCTGTCGACAGATGCTTCTAGTGTAGACATAGCCTGCGTGTATATTAACCCATAAAAAACTATATACTGGGCAATGGAATTAGAGGAAATGGTCAATATTGCATCATTTTTCTTGAATGAAGGGTATTCATTCTGTTTCCTGGCTTTGCAGTGTAGTGGTCTGATATCACTAATTTTTTCTGGATATCCTGATGATGAGATGTAGTTCCTAATAGTGATGTGTGATGTTTGTGCTCTGCAGATGAAGAATAAATTGCATCTGTGGGAGAGCTACGTATATGACTTCTGGTGAAGTTTTGGGTTTAACTGATAAGACCCTATATGTGTTGGGTCCAGTGTTCTCTCTAATTTTTTCTATTTGTGAGTAGAATAAATTTTATGTGCACCAAGGCATGTGCACATGTGCATCAGCAATAGAAACACATGCTGAAAGCTGTGGTTGACTGTGGGTGGTCTGCTGACCAGCTGGGTGGCACCTGAATCTCTCTTAGGCACCCACCAAGGTGCTCAACTTACAGGGAACCCTGTGCTGCATCCTGTCTGCCGTAGACGGTTGCGTCAGTTTGTGTGATATCAGTAGAGTTCTAATAAGCTGAAGTAACAAGCTGACAACATGCGAGTTAAAAATGAATTGTTTTCCACAAAGGGTCATTGTTTCATGAATTCAGCTCTACCTTCAGCTCTGCTGTGACAGAGCCTTTTTTTTTTTTAATAAAACTTTTAGGCCATTTCTACATGTGCCACTTTCTCCAAAAGTAGTATGCTAATAAATGGCCCAAAATATGCTAATGAGGCATGGGTGCAGATTTCCCGCACCTCATTAGCATACGGTCACATGATTTGGAGTCAGAAGACCCCTGGGGGCCGTGCTTCTCAACAGCATTTTGGAGTCCAGAAGAATGTCTTTTGGCCTCCAAATCATGTGACCTTATGCTAATGAGGTGTGGGAAATTTGCATATGTGCCTCATTAGCATATTTTGGTCCATTTATTAGCATGCCACTTTCGAAAGTGGCATGTGTAGAAACGGTCTTAAACACTGAATCAAGACATTCTTTCACTTTCCTGTCTTTTCAGTCCTTTGTTTTTGTTCATCTAGACTAAAGCTTTTGGGAGTTTAGGAGCATGTTCTTATATATGTTTGTACTGGTTGTGGCACAGTGGAGACTTCTAGGTGCTACTGGAATACATGAACTTTGCAACATTTATTATTTGTATTTTATCATGATTTTTCAGGGGCAGGAATTGAATGGAGCTTTTGTAGTAGAGGGAAATACTGTTTCGGTGTGTTGAGAGGAGATTTTTAGTGGTCTTAACCTAGAGAGGTTTTGTATGTTTTTAATGATTGTGCGTGTGGTGTCTTAAGTCTCAGAATAGATACTGTTTGTCATTTCTGAATAAACAGGTGGATGCTGGCGTCAGAATACTGGAAAGGAGGAAGCATACAAAATTCAACTGTTCAGAAATAGTTTTACTAGTGTAATCTTTCTTCCTTCAGCAATAAAAATATTAGCAGGAAAACAGTATTGATATTTAATAGTTCATCTGTTCTTCCTACCCATAGTTATGAGCAATTTGAGATATCATTACACTTTTTACAGTAACATGGCTTTCATTTGGGTGAAACAGAGGGAGGAAGAGGAAGACAGCATCACTACTGCATGTATTACAGGTATTCTCACTAAAAATCAGGCTGGAGAACTGTAAAAAAAAATTAAGTGGTTTCTGTAGTTTTCCTTTGTTTATCTCGCTTCATCTCAGTCTTCTATTAAGGAGACGTGTCCTTCTTCCAGGGGAGAGTTGAAGGGGTCTTAAGGTGGTGTCCCTAGCATCTGTTTTCCAGAATCTAAGGATGAGTGTCAGAGGATGGATCACTTGATTACTGGTTCTGTTCATTTTCTCTGAAGCGCCTAACATTGGCCACCATTGGAAGATAGGAGTCTGAGCTATATGGATCTTTGGTCTGGCCCACTATGGCCTTTCTTATGTTCATTTGCGATAGACATAGTCTCAAAAAATTAGCTGAGCTTTTCTGGGAGGCAGAGCTAGTTCTGAGATACAAACCTCTTGTGCACTGTTATACTTTATCTGATAAGATTAAAGTCTCTCCTACACGCCAGGATAAAACTGTGGAACTGATAGTATATTTGAGATTTGCAGTGCTGTTGTAGCTGTGCTTGTCTTAGAGTATTCAAGAGACAAAGTGGGCGATGTAATTCCTTTCACTTGGAGAAGTTGGTCCAGTAAACAGTAAGCAGTTTAATTACACAGAGCTCTCTTTTTAGATGTAGGCAAAGTACTCATAGGGCTGGTCTATACTGCTGCTTTAGTTGATGTAAGTTAACTTATGCCTCTGAGCTGTGGAAAAAATGGCATACCCCCCGAGCAGGTTGCTTACTTCAGCCTAATGCATGTCTACACCATCTATCCTGGTAGGGGAAGCTCTCCTGCTAACTTAGCTTCTCCCTCTTATGGATGTGGAGTATTGAAGTCGATGGGAGGATGCTCTCCCATCATCTTTTCATATTTTCACCAGACCCACTAAATGGATGTGTCTACATCAATTGCAGCCTTGATAATTTAATGGATCTGTGCAGACAAGCTCAGAGTGTTGCAGCTAAATCTAAGGTGGAACAGATTTTTTTTGGCATAAGCAGTTAACACATTTTGAGAGACTATTCATGATGAATGTAACAGCAATGAAGGGTGCTGTGGCACCTTATAGACTAACAGAAAAGTTTTGAGCATGAGCTTTCGTGAGCACAGACTCACTTCATCAGATGCTTCCCCCCCCCCCCAGATGCTGGTCTTGGAAATCTGCAGGGCCAGTTATAAATAAGCCAGAGCAAGGGTGGGGATAACAAGGTTAGCTCAGTCAGCAAGGGTCAGGCTTACTACCAGCAGTTGATCTGGAGGTGTGAACACCAATGGAGGGGAAGCTATGCCTCCAGCTTCCATCCCAGACACACCACACGATCCATTGTTTACAGCCAAGCACTAAGATATAACCGCATTTGCTCCAACCCCTCTGACAGAGACAAACACCTACAGGATCTCTACCAAGCATTCTTGAAACTGCAGTACCCACCTGAGGAAGTGAAAAAACAGATCAGCAAAGCCAGACGTGTGCCATGAAGCCTCTTACTACAGGACAAGCCCAAGAGAGAAACCAACAGAACACCACTAGCCATCACCTACAGTCCTCAGCTAAAACCTCTACAGCGCATCATCAGGGATTTACAACCCATCCTGGACAATGATCCCCCACTTTCACACGCCTTGGGAGGCAGACCAGTCCTTGCCCACAGACAACCTGAAGCAAATCCTAACCAGCAACTATACACCGCACCACAGTCACTCTAACTCAGGGACCCATCCATGCAACAAACCTCGTTGCCAGCTCTGCCCACATATCTACACCAGCAACACCATTACAGGACCTAACCAGATCAGCCACAGCATCGTGGGTTCATTCAGCTGCATATCTACCAATATAATTTATGCCATCGTGTGCCAGCAATGCCCCTCTGCTATATACATTGGACAAACTGGACAGTCTCTACGTAAAAGAATAAACGCACACAAATCAGACACCAGAAATGGCAGTATACAAAAACCCGTAGGAGAGCACTTCAATCTCCCAGGCCACACAGTAGCAGACTTAAAAGTAGCTATCCTACAGCAAAGAAATTTCAGGACCAGACTCCAAAGAGAAATTTCTGAGCTACAATTCATCTGCAAATTCGACGCCCTCAGCTCAGGCTTAAACAGAGACTGCGAATGGCTGGCTAAATACAAAAGCAGCTTCCCCTCCCTTGGTGTTCACACCTCCAGATTAACTGCTCATAGTAAGCCTCACCCTTGCTGACTGAACTAACCTTGTTATCCCTACCCTTGCTCTGGCTTATTTGTACCTGGCCCTGCAGATTTCCAAGACCAGCATCTGATGAAGTGAGTCTGTGCTCACAAAACCTCGTGCTCAAAACTTTTCTGTTAGTCTATAAGGTGCCACAGGACCCTTCATTGCTGTTACAGATCCAGACTAACACGGCTACCCCTCCAATACTACTCATGATGAATGTCAGTCATCTACAGCCCGGCCCTGAGAGAGCACAGCATAAGCTCAAAGGAGAGAGTCTGCAGTGCACATTGTAACACACTTAAAAAAACAAGGACATTCCACCAGAAAAGTAGATTGCATCATGGAATAGACCACTCAAATTCCCAAAGTGAACTTGCTTTAGTACAAGAGAAGACAGTCCTTGGACAGAATACTCCTAGTTGTCTCTGTCACCCTATGCTAGAATCCATACTGGTTATCATTAAGCTATTACAACTCAAATTTGATGAGGTGTGTGTGCATCCTGTAAAAAATCTTTCTCGAAACCTCTTGGGCTTTAAGGTCCATGAGAACTATACATTTATCACAAGATGCCTATCGCATATAGTCGGTGCACTTAATGCCCCAATAGAAAAAGAACACAAAAGCTCCATATCACCCATGAGCAAAAGTTTTTTCACAAAATGATCACTCCACATCTGATCTCTCCTGTACATAATCTTCAGAAGATGAGCCTGGACGGTTAAATTCATAACTCTCTGGTAGACTCTTGCATGATAAATAGTAACAGAGGTAGCCGTGTTAGTATGTATCTTAACAAAACAAAAAAGCAGTCATGTAGCACTTTAAAGACTAACAGTCAGATCTGAAGAAGTGGGTCTGCCCCACAAAAGTTCATCACCTAATAAATTATTTTGTTAGTCTTTAAAGTGCTACATGACTGCTTCTTTTTGTCTTGGTAGACACCAAAAAATCACGGTCTTATTACTATAATCAGTCAATTTACCACCTATGATTTCCAGGTGTTAAAAGGCCACTTCACCCTGAACAATCTTTTAGAGTATATGTTAATTACATGTGCTAAACAATCTGAGTAAATTCCCCAGACCTAATGAACTGTTCTGGGCAGCTCTAAAGCTTTTTTCTTTCACCCAGAGGAGTTGGTCCAATAAAAGAGATTATATTTTCCAAGTGGAAGCAGTAATATTCAGTGATTAAACTGTAGGTATTAGTCTTATTGTTAATCCTCTCTCATTCACCCACCTCCTTCCCAGTGATAATCAAATCGTAAAAGTTGTTGCTGGAAACCTTGGCCTGTGCATGGGTCTTAGACAGGTTCTTCTGCAGTAGAAATGGCTCTTGGGGGCCCTAGCAAGTGGTGACTGGTAATCAAGAAGGTGTGGTCCTCACAAGAGGTCACTGGGAGCCCATCTTCCTCTTAAATGGGCAAGGTCAGTGTTAACCGTGTAGCCTAGTTGGTCTTTGCACCAGCAGTGAGGAAGATTCTGTACTCCCATTAGGCTGTCCCACCACACTGACCTGAGGGCAAATATTTCCCATCAGTGATGATCCCAGTGGATGGGTACTGCTTGCTAGGCCAAGAAATACCTGGCAGAACAGGAAAGCAGGAGAAACAAAGTGTTGGTATGAGGGCTTCACAGGGGGTGGGCAGACAGGTGGGGGTAACGTATTTAGGCTAGGAGCTGTGCAGGAGCAGCAGACTCAGTCAGTTGGTAAAGAAGCCGCTATGCTTCTTGTGCCAGTTGTAGGTAGTCCATCGTATCCAACGATGATGTCTTGAGCTTGCACAGGCTCATCAGTTGTGGATTTGCATGTGGCTGAGGAGTCCAAGCTTTGCATGGCATGGGCATTCACAGTGGGGGGCCAGGGAGTTGGCCTGGCTCTGTTGGTGCGGCTGCTGCTGTTGCATTCTTCCTCTCTCAAACATCAATGAGGTGTATGTGTTGCTGCTCTTCAAATTTGTCATACGTGTGTTCAACGAGAGCACACCAGCCTGTTCGGTCTTATGCATGCTGCTCTAGCTGATTTGGTTTTAAACCAGCATGAGCAATGTTGGCCATCACATAGTCTTTATACTACTTGCGAAGCCTACCTTGATTCTTTTTGCTTTGGGAGAGTTCACCCTAGAGTAGTTGCTTAGGGATTCCTGACTCCTCCATTTGTATGAGGTGCCCTGTCCAGCGAAGCTGGGCTTTCAGAATCATGGCTTGGATGTGCGTTGTTCCTGCTGTGTCCAGGACTTCCAGGTTCAAAACTCTGTCCTGCCATCGAATGTGCAGTATTGACCTCAGGTTGTGTGTGTGGAAGCGCTCCAGCAGTTTTATATGTTTTCTGTACCAGATCCAGGTTCCACAGCCATACAGGAGACTGGTCAGGACTACAGCCTTGTACGCTTTCAGTTTAGTGGACTGTCAGATATTGTGCTGATTCAACACTTGCGCTCTCAGATGTCCTAGTGCCCGGCTGGCCTGGCAGATTCTGGCATTGATTTCTTTGTCAAAGGAGCCGTTATTGGCTGTCACACTGCCAAGGTACTTGAACTCCTCTACTGTTTTTAACTCTGTTCCTTCAATAAAGACTGAAGCGGGGAGAGCAGCAGATCCTGGAGAAGGTTGAAACAGTACCTCAGTCTTTTCTAGGCTGATGGTCAAACCAAAGAGGCAAGTGGCATCAGCAAACTTGTTGACAATGAGCTAGAGATCAGATTCCTTGTGTGCCATAAGTGTACGGTCATCAGCAAAAAGGGCTTCAAGGATGAGCCTCTCGAGTGTCTTGGTTTTAGCATTCAGACAACCAAGGTCAAAAAGTGACCCATCAAGTCTGTAGTTTATGTAGACTCCAGGGTCTCTAACTGTGTGGCTGAGGATGCATGTGAAAAAGAGGTTGAATAACACTGGAACCAGCATGCACCCTTGCTTCACAACATTGGATATCTCAAATGGATCTGAGGACTCACCATTTGGAAGAACAGAGCCAGTCATATCGTGGAACAGGTGTATGAAGTTAATGAATCTTCTTGGGCAGCCAAGTTTTGACAGGATAATCCACAGGGCTTCTCTGTTGATGGTGTCAAAACTCCTTGGTCAGGTATACAAAGATAGCGTACAGATCCAAGTTCTGCTCTATGCGCTTTTCCTGGACCTGACGAACAGCAAAGATCATGTCGGTGCTGTGGCCTGGGCGAAAACCACACTGTGCCTCTGGTAGGTTCTCCTCTGAGATGCTGGTGATCAGATGGTTGAGGATGACTTGAGCCAAGATCTTCCCAGCAGTACAGAGAAGGGAGATGCCCTGGTAATTTCCACAGTCAGCTTTGTTGCCCTTGTTCTTGAAGAGTGAGATGATTGTGGCATCCTTAAAGTCTTTGGGCATGTCGTCTTCTTCCCAGATGCTGATCAAAGTGTTGTAGAAGGCTTCAAGTGACACTGGTCTTGCCACTTTGAAAATTTCAGCAGGGATACCGTCCATCCCAGGGGCTTTGCCAGAGCTGGTCTGGCTGATTGCCTTTTTGACCTCATCCATTACAGGGGGAAAGTCAAGACTGTCTATTGTGGGTTTCTGAGGGATCTGGTCTAGGGCCAGAAGGTCGACAATGGAGGGCCTGTTGAGAAGGTTGCTGAAGTGCTCTCTCCACCTATTGTTGATGCTGTTTTTCTCCCTGAGAAGGGTCATGCCATCTGCAGACAGGAGAGGTATAGTACTTGTCTTTGAAGGTCCATATGTAGCTTTGATAGCGCTGAAGAACATCTTGGAGTGAGTGGAGAGAGTTTAATTGCAGGGATGACTTGCACATAGGTCAGTGCTACATCAGGACAAAGATCTTTTCCGTGCCTGGAAAATAGGTGAACTACTCTTAGCACTATGTAAATAATGAGCAGTAGTTTAACCTTTCTGTGAAAATCTATAATGTGAATTAGGGATGAGGAACTGGCAGGCTGGATATGGCCCAAGAGGCTTGGGGCTCCCCACCCCTTCTACAGTGGACAAGCTGACATTGGTATTCTAGCCAAGCATGGGGGTGAGCGAAACCTCGGATTCCTCCCTCCCCACCACACTTGTGGCTGGAGTGCCAACGTCAACCTGCCGTGCTGTGGGAGGGTGGGGAGCACTGAGCCTTGCAGGCCAGATCTAGGCAACCACCAGGGTGTATTCAGCCCATGGGCTCTGCCTTGCAGTGGGGAAGAAGCAGCTTTGGGCATAGTTGTGCAGGGAAGCTCTGTCCCTGTGCTTGCTTGCAAGGTCCACTCCATCACTCCCAGTGGCTGGGAAATGTGGCCAATGGGAGTGGAGGGGGGCAGTGCCTGCAAGTGCAGGGCCACATGAAGCCATTTGTACTCCCATCCTCCTGGGAGCTGCACCTGGTCAGTACCCCAGTCCTCTGGCACTGCCTCCCCATCCCAGAGTTTGCTCTGGCTCTCTTCCGTACTGCCCACCTTCTTAGACCCTGTACTCCCACCCTTCCCACTTCTACACCTTATTGCCTCCCCAGATCTTTACCAGATCTTTATATTCTTTCTCTTTATTTAATTTATGTTGCTTTATCCTGTGACAACAAGGCTAAATTTATTTGAATAGGTTTTTATTTGTTACGCTTTTACCTAGATGTGGACAAATATAACTTCTCTGATAGCAAAAAAGGTACTCATAACTGCTGTTTGGGGTGAGAAAAAAATTAAATCTTAACCCTTAATTTGTTAAAAAGAAGTTGGAGCTGAACTGTAGGACTAGAGAGGAAAAATGTATTATGATTTAAAAGAAATAGAAACTTATTCATTTGAGCTCACATTTGAGTTACAAATGTGAAATCTTGTACCTATTTTAAAACTACTAGCTTAATTTCATTGATTTTTTTTTTTTAAAAAAAAGTTTCTTTAACCTGTTTACCTATCAGGTCATCATCCAGGGATTTCGAAGCTACAGAGATCAGACTATTGTCGATCCTTTCAGTTCAAAACACAACGTCATTGGTAAGTTCTTGTATACATGTTACAGAGTAGATAAACATTGCCTTGTTATTTTGACAGATGTATTTAAATGATCTTAAATATTGATAACCCTTCAGATTTCAGAGGTAATTTTGTCTATATTGACTAAATTTGAACCTGCTCTCCAGTAACGTCAGTGATCCTTTGTCCTTGCAACAAATAGAATTACGGTTTGCAGATAACTTAATTTTAACTTGTGCCATAATGACCATTTGTTAATTGCTAAACTTGCAATGAGGTGTAGATGGACCCTAATTAGTGAAGTTCCACGCAGACTTAGGATTTCACCTGCACAGTTTGTTATAGGACTGGGGCTGCAGAGTCATTGAATGGTATCTCATGAATTATGTTCTAGATGCCAAATAACACCTCCTAATAGCCAGATTAAACTATTTTGAATGCTGCTACATATTCTGTCATTTAAAGTTAACAAATTTGAAAGCAAAAGTAAAAATATTGAGTAGTAATGTTGTCAAATGGCATTTGATGGTTCAAGTTAGTATATTTTTAATATGCAAAATCTAGCAGAAATGAGCAGGTGGCAGTTTAATTGAACATGTAAAGGGTGAATACATATGTACACCATGTAAAAATATCCTTAAGAACTGCATATATTGTATCTAATTATAAAAGAGGGGTCATTATAATACCATTTGCTCTTAGCAAACATTTATGGTACCATCTGTCCTCAAAAATTAGGAAAATAAACTTATTTTGATTGTTTCCAGCTTGTGACTAAAATATAATTCCTTGCAACAGATTATTGAACAATGCTAGTTTAAAATTCCCAATCAAACTGCATTCTTAAGTGTTTACATTTAGTTATATAAATTGTGACCTGATTGTCAAGTATTATAGTTTAGTTTTATTATGTAACCAGTCACTTCTACTGAATGATTGATCATTTATATTAGTTTAACCCCTCAGTTATTTCAAAGTAAAACTTCCAAAGCTTATTTGTCCCTTTTGCATTTGGAATGTTTTGACTTGGTTAGGTTGTAAAATATGAGGCTGTCTCCCTGCTTGAACTTGATCAGAAAATTTTTGTTGTTCATGGGTGCTTTTAAAAAAAAAAATGGTTCAGGTTTTGTAACAGCAAGTGGAAGTGTAAATGCTGCTTTGTCAATGGGAGCACTCTGCTGTTAACAAAGCAATACCCTCTTGCAAGGGTTTGGAAGTATTTTGTTGACAAAAGTGACAACAGATAGCATTCACACGTGCTGATTTTTAGTGACTGGGCAGTGTTGTCATAGCTTTGTCACTAAAAGCTGCATAGTATAGACAAACTGTGTTGGCTTACATTTCCTTTTGTTGCTACTTAAATGGGAATGTGTGGTCCTCCCAGAGTTATATCATAGAATACTAGGACTGGAAGGAACCTTGAGAGGCCATCGAGTCCAGCCCCCTGCCCTAATGGCTGGACCAAGTACTGTCTAAACCATCCCTGATAGAAATCTATCTAACCTGTTCTTAAATATCTCTAGCAATGGAGATTCCACAACCTCCCTTGGCAATTTATTCCACTGTTTGACCACCCTGACAGTTAGGAACTTTTTCCTAATGTCCAACCTAAACCTCCCTTGCTGCAGTTTAAGCCTGTTGCCTCTTGCTCTAGCCTCAGAGGCCAAAAAGAAGTTTTCTCCCTCCTCCTTATGACACCCTTTTAGACACCTGAAAACCGCTATCATGTCGCCCCTCAATCTTCTCTTTTCCAAGCTAAACAAGCCCAATTCTTTCAGCCTTTCTTCATAGGTCACATTCTCTAGACCTTCAGTCATGCTTGTCGCTCTTTTCTGGACCCTCTCTAATTTCTCCACATCTTTCTTGAACTGCGGTGCCCAGAACTGGACACAATACTCCAGCTGAGGCCTAACCAGCACAGAGTAGAGCAGAAGAATGACTTCTCGTGTCTTGTTCACAACACACCTGTTAATGCATCCCAGAATCACGTTTGCTTTTTTTGCAACAGCATCACACTGTTGACTCATACTTAGCTTGTGGTCCACTATAACCCCTAGCTCCCTTTCTGCTGTAGTCATTCCTAGACATTCTCTCCCCATTCTGTATGTGTGAAACTGATTGTTCCTTCCCAAGTGGAGCACTTTGCATTTGTCCTTATTAAACTTCATCCTGTTTACTTCAGTCCATTTCTCCAATTTATCCAGATCATTTTGAATTATGACCCTATCCACCAAAGCAGTTGCAGCCCCTCCCAGCTTGGTATCATCTGCAAACATAATAAGCGTACTTTCTATGCCAATATCTAAATAGTTGATGAAGATATTAAACAGAACTGGTCCTAAAACAGACCCCTGCGGAATCCCGCTTGTTATACTTTTCCAGCAGGATTGAGAGCCATGAAGAACTACTCTTTGAGTACAGTTAGCCAGCCAGTTATGCACCCACCTTATAGTAGCCTCATCTAAATTGTATTTGCCTAGTTTTTTTTAATAAGACTACATCGTGCGAGACCATATCAATAAGAACATAACATAAGAATGGCCATACTGGGTCAGACCAAAGGTCCATCCAGCCCAGCATCCCATCTGCCGACGGTGGCCAATGCCAGGTGCCCCAGAGAAGGTGAACAGAAGACAATGATCAAGTGATTTATCTCCTGCCATCCATCTCCTGCCCTTGTTCTGAAGGCTAGGGCACCATACTTTATCCCTGGCTAATAGCCATTTATGGACCTAACCTGCAAAAATTTATCAAGCTCTTTTTTAAACCCTAATAGAGTCCTGGCCTTCACAGCCTCCTCGGGCAAGGAGTTCCACAGGTTGACTGTGCGCTCTGTGAAGAAAAATTTCCTTTTATTAGTTTTGAACCTACTACCCATCAATTTCATTTGGTGTCCCCTAGTTCTTGTGTTATGGGAAAAGGTAAATAATTTTTCTATATTCACTTTCTCCACACCATTCATGATTTTATATACCTCTATCATATCGCCCCTCAATCGCCTCTTTTCCAAACTGAAAAGTCCCAGTCTCTCTAGCCTCTCCCCATATGGGACCCGTTCCAAGCCCCTAATCATCTTAGTCGCCCTTTTCTGAACCTTTTCTAATGCCAATATATCTTTTTTGAGGTGAGGAGACCATATCTGCACGCAGTACTCAAGATGTGGGCGTACCATAGTTTTATATAGGGGAAGTATGATATCTTTTGTCTTATTATCGATCCCTTTTTTAATAATTCCTAACATCCTATTTGCCTTACTAACTGCCGCTGCACACTGCGTGGATGTCTTCAGAGAACTATCCACTATAACTCCAAGATCCCTTTCCTGATCTGTCGTAGCTAAATTTGACCCCATCATGTAGTACGTGTAATTTGGGTTATTTTTTCCAACATGCATTACCTTACACTTACCCACATTAAATTTCATTTGCCATTTTGCTGCCAAATCACTCAGTTTGCTGAGATCTTTTTGTAGTTCTTCACAATCTGTTTTGGTTTTGATTGTCCTGAACAACTTGGTGTCATCTGCAAACTTTGCCACCTCACTGCTTACCTCATTTTCTAGATCATTGATGAACAAGTTGAACAGGATCGGTCCCAGGACTGACCCCTGGGGAACACCACTAGTTACCCTCCTCCATTGTGAAAATTTACCATTTATTCCCACCCTTTGTTTTCTGTCTTTTAACCAATTCCCGATCCATGAAAGGATCTTTCCTCCTATCCCATGACCACCTAATTTACATAAAAGCCTTTGGTGTGGGACCGTGTCAAAGGCTTTCTGGAAATCTAGGTATATTATGTCCACTGGGTGCCCCTTGTCCGCATGTTTATTAACCCCTTCAAAGAATTCTAATAGATTAGTTAGACACGACTTCCCTCTGCAAAAACCATGCTGACTTTTGCCCAACAATTCGTGCTCCTCTACGTGCCTTGCAATTTTATTCTTTACTAGTGTTTCTACTAATTTGCCTGGTACTGATGTTAAACTTATCGGTCTATAATTGCCAGGGTCTCCTCTAGAGCCTTTTTTAAATATTGGCGTTATATTGGCCGTCTTCCAGTCATTTGGTACCAAAGTGGATTTAAAGGATAGGTTACAAACCACTGTTAATAACTCCGCAATTTCACATTTGAGTTCTTTCAGAACCCTTGGGTGAATACCGTCTGGTCCTGGGGACTTGTTACTATTCAGCTTATCAATTAACTCCAAAACCTCCTCTAATGTCACTTCAATCTGAGTGAGTTCCTCAGATTTGTCACCTAAAAAAATGCTTTACTAAAGTCTAGGTATACCGCATCTACCACTTCTCCCCTACCCACAAGGCTCATTATCCTATCAAAGAAAGCTATCAGATTGGTTTGACATGATTTGTTCTTTACAAATCCATGCTGGCTCTTCCTTATTACCTTACCACCTTCCAAGTGCTTGCAGATGATTAATTACCTGCTGCATTATCTTTCCTGGCACAGAAGTTAAGCTGACTGGCCTGTAGTTTCCTGGGTTGTTGTTATTCCTCTTTTTATAGATGGGCACTGTATTTGCCCTTTTCCAGTTTTCTGGAATCTTTCCTGTCTCCCATGATTCTCCAAAGATGATATGTAAAGGCTCAGATACCTCCTCTATCAGCTCCTTGAGTATTATAGGGTGCATTTCATCAGGCCCTGGTGACTTGCAGACATCTAATTTTTCTAAGTGATTTTTAACTTGTTCTTTTTTTATTTCAACTTCTAACCCTACCACTTTCCCACTAGCATTCACTATGTTAGGCATTTCTTCATCAGACTTCTCAGTGAAGACCAAAACAAAGAAGTCATTAAGCGTTTCTGCCATTTTGAAGTTCCCTGTTACAGTTTCTCTCTCCTCACTGAGCAATGGCCCTACCCTGTCCCTGGTCTTCCTCTTGTTTCTGATATATTTATAAAAAAGCCTTCTTGTTTCCCTTTATGCCTGTAGCTAGTTTGGGCTCATTTTGTGCCTTAGCCTTTCTAATCTTGTTCCTGCATTCTTGTGTTGTTTGCCTATATTCATCCTTTGTAATTTGTCCTTGTTTCCGTTTTTTATGAGATTACTTTTTTATTTTGAGATCGTGCATGATCTCCTGGTTAAGCCAAGTCAGTCTTTTGCCATATTTTCTATCTTTCCTACACAGCGAGAGAGCTTACTTTTGGGCCTTTGAAAAACTGGCAACTCTCCTCAGCTGTTTTTCCCCTCAGTTTTGCTTCCCATGGGACCTTGCCTACCAGATCTCCGTTTACCAAAATCTGCCCTCCTGAAATCCATTACCTCTATTTTGCTGTTTTCCTTTCTACCCTTCCTTAGAATTGTGAACTGTATGTTTTCACGAAAAAATAAAGGAGAGTCCATCTGCAAAAGGACTGGCTGCCCCGGGCAGCCAGTCTTGGTGGCTAGGACCACAGAGTCGGGTTCATCATGCTATAGTGCTAAAAATGTAGTTTTTTTTCCATCAGTCTGGTCTAGATCTCTATAACTCATCTTGTTTAATTATTGAGAGATTCTAGGTTTTTGGGGTTTTTTTTTGTTTTGTTTTTTAATTTCAGTAGGTTCTCTGGTTTGTTTGTTCTTTGTTTGTCGTCAAATTTTAGGGTTATGTAACAAAAGCACCACATTAATTGAAATGTCATCAGGAAAGGTCCTGTAACCAAACTGTAACTGTGGGTGAGAATGGAAGTATACTAGCATAGTTGTGTGGAATGTAACAGCACCTGATCCTGTCTTGTACATCTTGAGCCTTACTTCACTGAGGCCCTTGCTACAATATCCCTCCCTTTCGGAAGGGGCATGTAAATTATAGCCATTTGAAAATGCAAATGAGGCACTGATATGAATATTCAGGGACTCGCATAATAGCAGCCACTCGGCCCATTGAACGTGCTGATTTCAAACTAAAAATAGCTGTGTAGCTGGGGTTCCTTAGAAAAGGTGCCCTGATTTTGAAAGCACCCTTCTTCCCAAATTCTTTAATGTGCCTCTTCCAAAAGGGAGGGGAATGTGTGGACACAGCTTCAGTGTATAGACATAAATCTATTCTTGTAAATTGAGGGATTGAAACTTAGGGATCGAAGACCTATATCCAGAGGCACAACTGATGTAACCTGGCTAAAAGTTAGTAAAAACACAGAGAGTGACTATAATAAACCAGATTGATATGAGCTACAAAAAACTATTAAAGCATTTTAGACCCAAAACAGTTATGATATCAAACCAATGTCTCTTTTGGGTGGGTGGGAAAGAGTTGGTGCTAGGGATCATTTTGTTTTGTTCAAGTGATGACTCCCTGACCCATGCTAAAAGGTTGATTTGATTCTTGGAAGGCTGTATTTTGTCCAGATACACTAACGTTGGATTCTTAATTTCATTTCGAAAGTTGCATATATTACTATACCACTTAAATTCATGAAAATTTCTGAATTTTCTCTTTTCCATTTAGTGGGAAGAAATGGATCTGGGAAAAGTAACTTTTTCTATGGTATGTATTGTTGCTATGTGTAACAACTAAATGACTGTGAAAGAGAAACAGAAAACTGTTAATTTTTTCATTTTTATTTTGTGCACTTAATATTCAGTTTCACTTGTGCATATCTTTTACATTGCAAAATGAGGGCAGGGGAAGGGAAGTCACAAAAAAAAATCTGGTAACTGTAGTACCAAAGGCTTAACTGAGTCAATCTTACATGGTCTCTGTCAGTTAAGCAAACAAAATCCAGAGTATTTTAGATGGATTATGGCAGCTCTTCTGACAGTCTTTAGCAGTTGGGATGCTTTCTCATTATGCTCAATTGTTGACTCTGACTTTGTGGGACTGGAAATATAATACAGCTTGACATATATGTTATTTGTTAAGTAATATTACATATTATAGTTTATGCAGTCTTGAGGCTACATCTGCACTGGGCTTGTTTGGAAATATTGATCACTTTTTCTAACATCAGTGTTGCTTAACTGATAATGGCAATGGCAATAGTATTAGTACATACAGAGCTCCAAGTGCCCACTGGATTTTTAAGCACTATGTATTCTAAACCTACACTGAGCAGGTCTATGTGACGTGGTAAAAATCCTGGTGGGTGACAGATTCTTGTTTCTGTTACTATTATTTCACCAGTTTATTGCACTGGTCCTGAAAACAATGGAAAATTTTTCAGAGTAATAGTTAGCATAGATAAGACCAAATGGCCAGGATCCAAAAACATAGTTTTAAAAGAATGAGGCCTGTGATTTAATGCTTCCATGTTATTGCTTATATATAAGCTAAAGATGCATACAGTTTGGGTCAAAAAGCATAGTGAGTACAGGTTGACCCTCTGTAGTCCGGCGTCCTCCGTAACTGACTGGCACTGAATGAGAGAATTTGCTGGACAATGGAAGATCAGTATTGTCTAGCAGCATTACCAACACTTCAGCTGTTTCCTGGGCTCTTAGATGACATTTAGGAGTAAATTAAAGTAACCAGTAGCACAGAATACTGAGAGTTAGGACTGTAAACAAAGTTTATGGAGCTGCTGGAAGCTTGGCCATACCTATAAGTAGTTGTCAAGCTAACTAAAATCAGGCCAGATTAAAGATGTTGCCAGATAAGAGGTTGTTGGACTAGAGATGTTCAATCTATACTGTTCTTAAAAAAGAACAGACCTTTTGTACTATTTCTTTTTGTTTTTAATTACAGCAATTCAGTTTGTCCTCAGTGATGAGTTTAGTCACCTTCGTCCAGAGCAGAGACTGGCTTTGTTGCATGTAAGTGAATGTTTGTTCAGAAAAAAGTGTGTTAAGGTATTTTGTTTGTAAAGTAGGCAGCTCATTGAAATGAATATATTTAAAAACAGCTCTTGTTGAAAGTATGTATAGCAACTTTCCCCGTGCCTTCTGGCAAAAGTTATTTTGGTATACATTAATATAATTATGCTACCTTTTAGTAACTTGGCAAGGGAGCCACTGATTTTCTAAAAAAGTTGTACAAAAGTCTCCTGAATTGGAGTTTAATAGGAAATGCTCTTTTTTCTTCTCTTACACCTGACTAGACACTAATATGGTTAATTGTGAAAGTTTCAGTGCAGTAGAACCTCAAAATTATGAGCATCAGAGTTACAAATTGACCGGTCAGTCTCTCACCTCATGTTGGAAAAGGAAATAAACTTTCTGGCAGACCTGTAACCCTCAGACAGTCCAGTACTATGTTAAATGTAAAATAAAAAGGGAAAGTAGCAGTTTTCTTCTGCATAGTAAATCTTCAGAATTCTGTCATGTCGTTGTTCAGCTTGTAAATTTTTTGAAAGAACCGCCATGTTTTGTTCAGAGTTATGAATGTTTCACACTTGCAATCAACCTCTGTTCCTGAGGTGTTTATAACTGAGGTTCTACTGCACTTAGAATACCAATGTAGTAATTATTCAATTTTATCATACTTCAGTTTCATATCCCGGCCTCAGATATCTACAACAGTGCAGCAGAAAACAGTAATATAATACTCTTTTGAAACATAAATATTGTACATCTTTTTTACTTCCTGCATTATAGCCAGAGGGCCAATGTGTACATATGACCTTTTGAGCCGTGCATTTTTCAAGTTTATTTTCAGAAATGTAAGTTTGAAAATTGTTGAGTAAGTGACATATCTACAAACTTTTGAAGCCTTCAGAAATCAAGAAAAATTGTATTTTAAAAATCATTTTAAAGAGGGAGTAATGTAACCAAACTAAATATATTTCTTTTCCTTAGGAAGGCACAGGTCCTCGTGTTATTTCAGCATTTGTGGAAATTATTTTTGATAATTCAGACAACAGGCTACCAGTAAGTTTAAAAACATTTCTACAAAATATATCTTCTCATTAGACTAAATTCTTAGTTATTTAAATCTTCATTAAAGTGATTCTTTTTTTAATCAGTTTTTTTACTGAAAAATACTATGATTGTTACAAGCAGTTAAATTTATACATTTTCTTTTCCGAAGATTGATAAAGAGGAAGTTTCGCTTCGCAGAGTCATTGGAGCCAAAAAGGACCAATATTTCCTAGACAAGAAAATGGTGACGTAGGTGGTTCTTTCCTTACCCTAAATTGAACTGTCAGTTGCCTAGTCAATGATATTAAACCTGGAAGGAACTTCACTACTTCTGGTAGCGCTTACATGTTGAGGCCTTAGGACGGGAAGAGAATAACATTAGTATTACAGGAAGCAACATTTTCAATTTCTAAGCTGGAATCTGTCAAACCACGCCAGATGGGCAGGCCACTTATTCTTCTTTGTCACCCTGAAGTTATGGTGGCCAGCAGAGATTGGTAGTGTTGTTGAGTACCTTGTCTGAGGTTTCAGACAGCGCTCTCAAACTTGTGTACACACTCTGTCCATGCCTACGCTGGCCCCACTTTCGGAAGGGCATGGTAAGGAGTGCAGTGAAGATGCAAATGAGGAGCAAATCAAAATATCTTGTAACTAATTTGCATATTGTGATATCTTATTTCCGGGAGATCCCCTTCTGGAAGCAAAAGCTGATGTGTAGACAGGGTTCCTTTAGAAGGCAACAAGGGTCCTTCTGAAAGAATCCCCCTGCCCCTCTCCAGAAGACCCCTTATTCTGCAAACATTTTATATTTTAATCCGCCCCTCATTTGCATCTTCCACTGCGCTCATTACCATGCTCCTTCCAGAAGTGGGGGCAGGTGTAGCCGTGGCCTCTGTGTATGAAGAAATTAGGTGGGGTAGGGAGTGGAGAGAGACCTTTATACAGTAATGAATGTTTCAAAACAGATTCCAACTTGCATTCAAAAAGTAGTTCCCCTTTTAAAATATTTTTTTCTTCCTTCTGTTAAAGCTACTAGAGAGATTTTTATGGGAGTGCATGTGTGTATTCTCACATTTGTTCTTGAAACTTTGTTTACTCGTTGAAGGTTAAATGAATCGCTTCCCCTTTCCTTTATCTCAATTCAGCTTCCCTACTATTGTGAAAGGGATTGAAGGCTATCAAGTTCACAGCCATTCTTGCCACCTATAAACTTAGTTTTTCCAAATTTTTTTTTCCATTTTCAGATGAGTTGAGTGCTTGTGAAAGTGAAGATTGATATTACTAACTTGAGCCAGGTGTAGAATGGGCACTGTGTATTCTTTCTATATTTATTTTACCAACATTCCTCAGTTCTCACTGCCTATCCAGGCTTTTCCTTCTCTTGAGTGGACACTTTTAATCTTGCCATATTAATAGGGCAAGGGATTATGTGAATAAATAGGTGGAAGCAGTCTTCTCTAAATCCTATGAGTTTGCCAACATTTAAATGCTAACCTGCATAGTTGGAAGATTAGTGAATTAAACCATAGAAATATGTTAGTGGTAAACACTATCTCTTTTAAATTTGGCTTATAGAAAAGAAAATCTAGTATCTCTGTTTCTCTTGTTCAAATTCTGTCATTTGTACTAGCCAGCTGTAGTATGAGGGAGTGCCTTTCTTAGTTGTAATCTTTTCCAGCCCCTTGTGTCTTGCTTAATTTCTTCCTGTTTTTATTTGTTCATTTATTGTTTGTCACTTTAGGTTGTAATACATGCTAGATATGTACAAAAACTTCTTTGAAGAGAGTCTAATTTAGAGTGTGCACCACATGCAGTATTTATATCTGCTGTGTAGGTTTAGTATTTTGCTGAATCTGTTAAGTCTCTTTGTTTGGTGTATGTACTTTTTAAAAAGTATAATTACTATCTGAGAAATACTATTTACAGGAAAAATGATGTGATGAATCTTCTTGAAAGTGCTGGGTTTTCTCGCAGTAATCCCTACTATATTGTCAAACAAGGAAAGGTAAGATTGGTTGTTGCAAAGCAATGTCAAATAACTCATTTATAAAGAAATGTCAGACTTCTTGGAGGACTACTATGTAACTTAATTATTACAAATGAATAATAGGGCTTTCTCTTTACTAAAAGACTAGCTTTTCCTGTGTACTGTTTTGTAAATGATTCTTCAGTGTACATCTCCTTTTATTCATAAAGAGGTTGCAACTCAAAAAAAGGCATTCTCTTGTTTGGCAACATTCATTGTCTGGAATGCCCACGGATGTTCCTGGACCCCCACAGCAAGTGGGCAAGGAGGTGGGATCGGGGGAGCTGAAGCAGGTGCTTGGGGCCATGGCAGGAAACCGCCTTTGGTCCAGCAAAGAACTGTGCTGGACCAGGGAGGTGCAACGTGTAGAAATAAAGTAGCTGTAATTGTTCTGATCGGAAGCATCCGTATTATAAGTGTTCTTATATATAATGTTGCTATAATCCACCAGCTCTTAGTACAGAGAAAAATCAGTAGTAATCTGCATATCAGTGTAGCTATTCAAATTCTTAGCTTCCAAGAAGAGCCATGCAAATAATTAGAATCACCACTTTATGCATTTTTGTTTATTTCAAAACTTTGTTTCTTTCAAAATAAATAAATAAATAAATAAAAGTTTCCAAAACTTCTGGAACTGTAAGTGTCAGTATTTAACATGTTTTCCTGTGGGGCAAAATATGTTTCTTCTGCTGTCTAATAGCTGAAGCTGCAATTATCTGTAGTCATGATTTTGACTTCATAATCCTAAAAATAGCCTTTTTTATCCGGTTACTGGAAGGTTCATTACTCTTTTTATGTGAAAGTATTTGCCAAGCAAAACTGGAAAAAAAGAGTGCTATCAGAATTTAGCAGCCTAAGATGTTTTTAACTATACAACAATTTGCCACATTGAGGAACAAATAAAAGAAATTTGAGTTATAAAGTAATTCTGTGCTACTACAGTTGTCAGCCCGCACATATCCTATGGTAGGTTAAAAGCCAAAGTAGGTATACTAGTCTTTATATGCTATGTAAATTGAAAACCTTTGTTTACAAGCATACCGTAAAGGTGAAGCAGTTAAATTCTGATGAAGAATTGTGAAGGTTTTATGGAAGAATAGTGAACCTGACATACTTTTAGAAATTTTAGAGCACCAGGTCTGGTGATATAAGTTCTCCCTTTGAAGTCCAAGAAACACTGACACAATACTGTGTTTCAGTAAAGTCTGTTAGAATTTGAAAATTAATAAAAAAAATATATAAGCAGAATCATAAGTATACAGTTTCCTGTCTTCTTTTTAAATGATTTCCTCAAAAGGAGGAACATTTTGGATACACTAGAATAATTTTCCTGGACGGGGAAAGCATGTGCTGAAGAATTGTGTCTGTAAACAAGTCTATATTGGAAATTGGCAGCTGGGCGGAGGGGACGGGGGCGTGGTGTATGCTCAGCTGAATGTATCATATATGCTTAAATTTAAACTAGTGACAACTGACTGGAAAGAGTTACTGTGTGTGCTGGTAAACTGTGTGAGAATTAAAAAAGTTCTGCTGTAATTAAGCAACTTTGAGATAGGTTCCTTATGTGCTTTAAGTCATGTCTGTTACTGTATGATGAACATGGACTATGCATGCACTTACAAAAAACTTCAAAATGGCCATGCTAGTGGCCAAATCAGAGAATACTAATGAGGCACTGAAATGAATATTCAACACCTCATTAGCATGCTGCTGGCCGCTCACCTGTGGCTTGTCTACACAGAGGCCCTTTTTCAAAGGACCCTGCCAACATCGAAATCCCCTTATTCCTATCAGATGAGGGTTTCAAAGTCTGCAGGGTCCTTTCAAAAAGTCCCCTTGTAGATGAGCCGCGGGCAAATGAACTGTGGCACTTTTGAAGTGCCACGGCTGGCAGCATGCTAATGAGGTGCTGAATATTCATTTCAGAGTCTCATTAGTATTCTTCAATTTGGCTATTAGCATGGCCATTTTGAAGTTTTGTTTATAAGCGTAGACACGGCCAAGATGTTCAAAATGTAATCTTGTAATTTTTCTTTTCCTGAATTCTAGATCAATCAGATGGCCACAGCTCCTGACTCTCAGAGACTGAAGCTGTTAAGAGAAGTAGCTGGTACTAGAGTGTATGATGAGCGGAAAGAAGAAAGTATTTCCTTAATGAAAGAAACAGGTAGAAAGAGCTGTCTTTGTGCCCCTATGTTACTTTTATGTCGAATGTACTGGCTTGTATCACAATAGTTCATTAATTTCAAGGATTTACAACTTGCTTGTTAAAATTATTTCTATGATTTTTTTTTTATTGGTAAAAGTTCAATAAACTTGATTTAAATCACTTTACATTTTTTCACTCTGAAGATCTCAAAGGGATTCATAAACTCTCTATAAAACACCTACTGCTATGTTGTAGGTGTCAGTTAACTAATACATAGAGTTATGAGTTAAAGGTCATGAGGAAGGAAATTTTTTATCCACTGTCTCTGTTAAAATACATAACACCTTGAAGAAAGGGAAAAAAAAAAAGCTTGGTTATGATACTTACAAACTTAAAGCTAGCAGATTCAAAATTAGGGCCAGAGCATCGTATATTCTGCCACCATGAAATTTCCTACCAGTGTGTACTCCAGAGTCACTTTTTACTTCAGAAGATAAGTTATTTTTGGACATGCATTTGTTCTGGCATTTAATGTCTTCCTGAGGGTATGTCTGGATTATGAATTTAGGTCGAATTTATTAAGGTTAACTTTTAGCATCCAGATTTACCAAGTCAAAGGTGCGACATCTCCAGTAGTGTGGTTCTTTGACTTTAACAGTGATGCATTGTGGATAGCCGTCCCACAGTACCTGCTATCCATTTGTATTTTGGGTTAGGCTCTTAGTGCCTGAAGAGACAAAAACATTGGAGGTGGGTGGTTCTGAGTACGTCATCAGTTTTTCCCATAACGTACGTCTGAGTCTAGCTGCCTGAACCATATCAGAGTATTCAAGATGTGAGAAGTGATAAGTGGTGTGCAAAAAAAATCCTGAAATGATAAAATGCTTTTACAGCAATGGAGGACTTCAGCAAATGAGCCATAGTAGTGTGCATTTGCGATGAGGAATAGTGAGACAGAAGATGAGTGTTGCAGTTGCATTTAGATGTGGTTGTCAGATAATTTGGTCTTGTTATGCCAGGGAGTATATAGTCCTGGTTAAGGCAACAATTTATACTTCCACGTGATGTTGTAACACCTTTCTCTGCTTGACCCTCCCACCTTCCAATCTTGTTCTTTTTTTTAAATAAAACAAAGAAATAAAATCCCGAACAATCAAGGGTTCAGAGATGTATCTCCAAATTGTCTGGCCTTTGTTTTTCATGATGATCGTTTTGATTAAATATATATTTTTACACATTCGTTTGCTGTCTTATCTGGTTTTCGGACACATCCAAAATCAGCATGCGTTGCATGTGACCTATGGTATCAATTTGTATTAGAAATGAACACCAAAATCAATTTTAACACTTCCTACTTGTCATCCAAAACAGTTCCTCCCCAACATTGCTTTATGTACGTTCTGACTTTGTGGATAAGAAGGCTTTTGGGAAAACACCAATCTGTGCAATCAGTCAGAGGCAAAAATACTGATCTAGTTCACTGAACATTCCTAAATTTTTTGAAAGGTTTTAAAAGTTTGTTGGCTTTAGTTGTATTTGTACTATGTTTCCTATGCTTCAAAACTGTTATTAAATAGCAGACTCTTCAGTGCAGCTTAGTGTTCATTCAAGAAAGCTATAAAACATTGTATGAATCATCATACCAATATGTTGTTAAAGTCTTATCTACTGCTCAAGAGAAGTGCTGGGGGAATGATGGTTATATAAAGGCAGGCATAATCCATTTCCCATGAAAATTTTATTTGTATAATTTGCATTTTCTGCTGCCTTTCTTTCTAGTAATGTAGACTAGTTTGTAGAAACCATTTGTATCTTCTGTATTATCTGCCTTCTGTATCTCAAAACACTTATCATAGTTAATTTTATCCATGTTCTAGCTTCTGTAGAAGTGGAAAAAAAAAATTTTCCCCTCCCCCTTTCCCCCTTTGGTGCTGGTGTTTAATGGCTTGAGCACCAAGTTGCACACCAGCTGCCCTTTTGTAGACATAGATGTTGCGTGTTCTTTGGTCTGCTTTAACTTAATTAGAATGAATCTTGTACCATCTTGACTTCAGTGTGGTGTTAGTATTCTGGCTTTCATTTTTGTTTTTCTGTTAGAGATCTATTTAAATGAGTTGTATTTGTTTGCTCTTCGCAATGGAAAGTTAACAAGGCTTAATCTTTTGACCCTTGGGAATCTGCTGTGTGTTACCTAGAAGACTTGCTTTGATACATTTCTCCACCTCATCATGATGGTTCTGCCAGCATTTGTGAGAAGGGCCCCAAAAGACAGCCTCTGACTGTTCCACAGTTTCTACACTGGTTACACACCACTCCATCTATAAAAGGCTCCTGCTGTGATTTGTATAGTCTTGACTAAACTTTCATTTACAATTTAATTATCCTCATTAAATTTCTGGATTGTTAGTTTATAGAACACACATGTCAAATTGACTTAAATTACTCTGTTTTTGAGACACGGAATTTAGATTAGATTCTGTTAGAAATGTGGTCTTGAGTGAAGTAACTCTATGAACAGAACTTTCAATTTTTGATACTTGATTCTGGAAGCTACCCAGCTATGATTTTTTTGGGCAAAGTCCAGGGATGATTTCTTTCTGTTACACGGATGTTCAGAACAGTTGTCTGCTTCTGTTTTTTTCAGTAAGAGACAGTTAATAGAGTTGGAATAGCAGGAACATTGGGAAACTGGAATTTTTGGAAAGGGGATGTATCTTAAAGTTAACTGTAAATCTAGATCTTAATCTTTTTTTTTTTTTAATCAGATGCTTTACTTGAGTCAAAGATAAGAGGATGATGTAAAAAAAATTCTGAATATAATATACTGTCTTTGTCTTGCTTCTCATTTTCTAAAGAGGGTAAACGAGAGAAAATCAATGAATTGTTGAAGTACATTGAAGAGCGATTACATACCTTGGAAGAAGAGAAAGAAGAGCTAGCTCAGTATCAGAAGTGGGATAAAATGAGGAGAGCATTAGAATATACCATTTATAACCAGGAACTCAATGAAACACGTGCTAAACTTGATGAGGTAAAGCCTCTTGTTACCCTTCATTATATATTTCCTTTTTTGAGGACACTTTATATACATGCACATAGTTTTGTGTAGACATTTGCTGAACCTAAATAGAGTAGTCAGATTATGAAAATGTTAATGTACTCAATATTTTTTCTGAATCAATGCTTTATTAAAAGGACCTTGTTAATTAAGCAGTATTATTTCTGTACAGCTTTCTGCCAAACGAGAGACAAGTGGGGAAAAATCAAGGCAGCTGAGAGATGCACAACAAGATGCTAGAGATAAAATGGAGGTAAAAAAATCTTGAAACAGCGTACTAACTTGAGAAACTTCAGGTTTTCATTGTGACTATATGGAGTCTAATTACCATGAAAAGTCTTGCGGTCACATTTGTTTGAGTATTTTAGTCTGATGTTTCAAATCTGAGTGCATTTAAAGAAAAGACTTTGGAGCTATTTAATGCCAGTCAGTGGAAAATAGATCCTGTCAAACAACTGGATATATTTTATGAGATCAAAGGTTTAACCAAAGGTGGTAGTGTATGATGTAATACTTGACTTGGTACCCCATATAGTTGTAATTAAAGAAAACCCTAGAATAACAGAAAATTAGAATGGCACATAGTAAATGGAAAGAAAACAGGCTGAGGGGTCTCAGAATGTAATTGTGAATTGGGGAATCATTGAGCAGCTGTGTTTCTAGCAGGGATCAGAGTTGGATTATTGACCGTGTTGTTTTAACTTTATCAATAGCTAAGAGAATGTGGAAGTCATGGATTCTGTGATGCACAGAGACCTCCATAACTTTAGCTCCAGGCAGAGTTTCCGGGTCCTGCCACCTTAGGGAAACCTTGCAGCTGTCAGTGTGGGGACCACTGGGAGCTCTGGTGGGCATTATGGAGGCAGCTCCCCCTTTTGTTAATGATACTTCTCCTAAAAGTCACAGAAGTGTTTATGGGTGTCCATGAATTTTCCTTTGTCTGTGAGTTGTCTGTGCCTGTGAGTTGTCCGTGACTTTCACTAAAAATATGACAAAATCTTAGCTTTACTTATAACATTTGCAGACCACACAATAAATAATGAAAGGGACAGTTCAGTGATACAGGCTGATCTGCAGTCCTAGATAAAGTAAGCACAAGCAAACAATATGCTTTATAATATGTTTAAATGCAAATATATACATGTGATAGTAAAGAATGGAGGCCATACTTAGAGAATGAGGGAGTCTGTCTTGGGAATCAGGATCCCAGAAAAGATTTGCCCTTCATGATTGCTTAGCAGCAGAAGGGGATCCCTCAGTCCAATGCTGGAGTCAAAAGAGCTAATGTAATCCTTTTAATGCATAAACAGCGGACTCTCCAGTTAGAGCAGAAAGGTTGTATTTTGTTGTGGAAATATGTCCACTTCTGACATCCTGCAATTTGAGAATAGGAAGAAATTGTAGCAGGTTCAGAGAAGAGCCATGAGAATAATTAAAGGATTTGAAAGTATGCACTATAGTGATAGACTCAAAGTTCAGCCTACTGAGCTTAATGTGGAAAAGAGTAAGGAATACATTAGTTAACCTTATAGGTATTGGCATAGGGAATAAATATTTTAACTGTCTCTTCAGCCTCAGAGAGAAGAGTATAAGACAATTTAACACATGAAAGTTGAAGCTAAACAAATTGACAGGAAATGAAATGTACATTTTTATCATAGAGTGATTACCCATTGGAAAAATTTACCTAAGGGAGTGGTGTATACTCAACTACTGAATTCGTAAATCAAGGCTGGATAGTTAGAAATGTGTACTCTTAATTCAAAAGGTAAGGCTAAATCATCACAACAGACTCCTCTGGCCTAGGAATTTGTTATGCTGTGGGTGGTCTTAAATTTTAAAGCAAATTAAGCAATCATCTTATTGAGGTTAAGTTTGAAAATTTTTTTGGACTTTGTATTGTGACCTTTTTTTATTTCACGTTGTATCTTCGCAGTCTGTTTAATCTCAGTGGTTAAGTAATGAAGCTGTCTTGTACTCATTCCCTTAATGAATACTGAAATGTGGATTAAATCAAACTGATATCCACAGATCTTCTGTTTAGTAACATAACTTACTTCTGTTTGAGTGTAGGATATAGAACGTCAGGTTCGAGAACTGAAAACAAAGATTTCAGCAATGAAAGAGGAGAAGGAGCAACTCAGTGCTGAAAGACAGGAGCAGATTAAACAGAGGACCAAATTGGAACTTAAAGCTAAGGACTTGCAAGATGAACTTGCCGGCAACAGTGAACAAAGAGTAAGGAGCAGCTGGAAGAAAAACATTTATGCAAATTCAGTGATTTTTTGCATGGATCACATTTTAGGTTGTAACTTTGCACGTGTTGTCAGTACTTAGGTACTGTGACTTGAACTATTAGAGGCAAGATTGATTTGCACTTTAAGAACTTAATAATATAGGAGTTCTGTGCCCTGAAGGTGTACGGCACGCTTAGTGTTGTAAAATCTATTTTTCTTCGCCTGTGTGTTGTAAACATAATCTTACGTACGTTTTAATCATACGTTAAATACTAAAGGGGAGGATGTTGTGAATCATCTAAAGATGATCAGTCAGTGTAGCAGGGCTGAGTTGCACTCAACTTTAACTAAACGGGTCTTTGCCCACGAAAACTTATGCTCCAAAATATCCGTTAGTCTATACGGTGCCACAGGACGACTTGTTGTTCTCGAAGATACAGACTAACATGGCTACCTCTCTGATACTCAGTTCCTAGTGTAGACACACCCTTAGAGTAGCTGCACCTTTTCAGAAAGAGCATATACCACATCTTCTTTCCTTACTGATCCAAGGTTGCCCCTGAGTCTACCTCTCCAATGTGAGACAAGTAGAGGATTCTATTTAGTATTTTTTTTTTTTTTTACAGCTCTCAAAATATGTCATAGAAATGCTCTATTAGGTTACTGTGTTCACTGATTTAATGATTGTACATAGTTAATCTATGTTACTGGTACTCAATATTACTATATTCACTTTTAGAAAAGACTGTTAAAGGAGAGACAGAAGCTTCTTGAGAAAATTGAAGAGAAGCAAAAAGAACTAGCAGAAACGGAACCCAAATTCAACAGTGTAAAAGAAAAAGAAGAACGAGGAATTGCTAGGTCTGTGGCTCTCCATTCAGAAAATTAAACAAGGAATAATGCGAAAGCAGTATATAATGAAGATTGTACATAATCTACAGTTCTTAAAAATAAGAATTCATTTGAGTCTAATTTTTTAACAAAGAAATGCGCCTTTTTGCCAACAGATTTAAAAAAAAATAAAATGAAAAGCAGCGACATTGAATACTTAATGTGGTCCATGTGTTTTCGCTCATTGATGCAGGGTACTGAGTTTGAAGATAATAGTTGTTTCTCAAGGACATTTTTAACAGATTTGTTGACTCAGTGATAGACTAGTAAACAAAGAGGCATTAGAGCCATGTTGTCCTGTTCTTGAAGAAAGCAAAAAATCTTCACCTCTTTTGTTATTAGAAAAAGGTAAACTTGATAAATGAGACGGGAACTTGTTTTCAAGCTTTGAGAAAACAATCCTGGAGAGTAAATGAAAATTCAAAACGAAAGAAAACTGTTGCCTCTTACTTGCTTTGCTCATTTTAAAGCTTTCTCTGAGACGATTGTGTGGCTTGCAAAAATAATTAGTCTTTTGACCACTGTTTAAACATTCACAATTAATTTGATAGCACTTGGATTTGGAGATCTTCTGAATAAAATCCTAAAATAAAATATATTTGATGCATTTTAAAGATACTTTTTTCTCTTATCTAGACTAGCTCAAGCTACCCAGGAAAGAACAGATCTCTATGCAAAACAAGGCCGAGGAAGCCAGTTTACCTCCAAAGAAGAAAGGGATAAATGGATTAAAAAGGAACTCAAATCTCTAGATCAAGCAATCAATGACAAAAAACGTCAGATTGCAGCAATACACAAGGATTTAGAAGATACAGAGGCTAATAAAGAGAAAAATCTGGAGCAATACAGTGTAAGAAGTTCTGAATTAGTACTTTGGTGATGTTTTGAGAGAAAATGCTAAATTTTCTGTCCGTAATTGGAATTGTTTCAGTTAGTTTTATTTCTGTTTTAAATCTAGAGGATATGTGGTCTTGCATGCAAACATTTGTAATAATTTATTATAATGTACAATGCAGCTAAAACTAATTTTTAGAGTTGTGTTCTCAAATATTTCTTCACTACAGTAAATTTTTCCTCTTTTGTTTGAGGAAGACACAAATTAGCTAGACAGCGTTCAGCAACATTCTCTAAGACAGCAAACCACTCCATTACTGTATATAGTACGCTAATGCAATGTGACTTGGTAGATATTGATACAGATACACTCCCTCTCCCGAGTGCCAGTTTTTTGAAAGCTCAGATATTGTAACCCCTCCCTTTTGCTTCCCTCATACCTTTTTAAATACCTGTTATGGGAGCAAAATACCATTGTTTCCCTTTTTCACTGTTCGTATCCCACAGGACTTTAACCTCTCTCAGAGGGCATCCAGAGGAGCCATTACTTTGTCTTCCTCTGTGGCAATTGCAGGAGCTGGCCAGCCATACCGCAGCGTATACCATTGACTTTCTTGTAGGGTTGAACTGTGGTGGTTTTCCCTTTTTGTATATGGTAGCTCTCGGAGACACTGGGAATAATACCTTCCAGATTCTCCAGCTGGGGCACTTCTTATGTGTACTCATACCAATGGTCCATCTAACCCAATATCCTGTCTTCTGACAGTGGCCAGTGCCAGATGCTTCAGATTAAATAAGTAGAATAGAGCCATTATAGAGTAACATTACAGTTCAGTGGACATGTCATCCGTTGCCGGCTTCTGGCAGTTAGCGGTTTAGTGTCACCCAGAGCATGGGGTTGCATCCCTGAGCACCTTGATTAATGACCCTGGATGCAGCTATCCTCTATGAACTTATCTAATTCTTTTCTGGACCTGATCAAACTTTTGGCCTTCACAAAGTCCCCAGGCAGTGAGTTCCACAGGTTGACTATGCATTGTGTGAAATATTTATTTATATTTTGATTTTAAAGCCCATGTTTATTAATTTCATTAATAATTTCATTAATAAAAATTTCATTAATAAACATGATTCCTTGGTTTTTGAGTTGTGATAAGTAACACTTTTTCTGTACCATTCATGATTTACGTCTATCATATATCTTACTGTTATCCATCTTCTCAATTGAATAGTACCACTTTTTAAATTTCTTCTCGGATGATGGTGGTTCTGTTTCCGTAATTAAGACAACTTTTTGAGATGGGTAACCACTTAGCATACAGTATTCATGAATTGGGCATAATGTACGCTTATATAGAGACATTATTTTTGGTCTTATGATCAGAGATCAAATACTTCCATTTGTAATGTGTATTTTCCAAGTTCAGCCAGGCTATTAAATATCAATGAAGGGATCAGGAATGTTCCTGATTCTGAATGGGAAACTCGATGTTAGCTTTGGTGCTATGCTGTTGGTTTTAGCTAGTGTAACGGTATTGATTTTTCCAGACGTTGCTTACCACCACCAGTATGTTACGAGAAGCCATAGAGTGTCTCTAATGGCTTCTAACAGTTGTGTGGCTATGCAGGGAGTGTGTCCACTGCTGATGATGTGATGTTGACAAATGCAGCTCTTACAATCTCTGTTGTATAGTAGATCTACTGAACGTGGTGATGAAATTTATGAACATAGTCAAAGAGCAGAAGAAGATGTTCTGACAGTTTAAACCATATTTTGGAAGCGGATCCATGCTCTCTTTAGTTGGTTGAGCGAGGGAGACAGCATACTACTCTGGCTGTTTGTTTGTAGTGGCAGAGTTCCTACAGTGAAAAACTCTTAAGCATCCGTTTTTCAACAAACAAACAATATTTAGGCAGCCTGGTTCATCAGCCTTAGCTCCGTTTTGAAGTGCATGTATGTAAAAAAAAAAAAAATTCAGGCTTTTAACAAAGATGAAAGAATTGTCTGCCTATTTTTGTAAAATGGAGGTATTTCAGAGAAATTGGTCTGGAGACTGGAAAAGTGAACTATAAAAATAAAAGAATTTAAGTCTGAGGAGACTAGTGGTCCTGAACAGTGAGGTGGAGGGACATTCACTGACAAGTTGTCAAAACATGATGCATTCACAGAATATCTGCAGCTAAGCGGTATCAGCACTTGACTTTATTGGAGAACACGTTAGAATCTTGATTATAGCTGCGGTGGCATGTGAAACTAATATGCAATATATTTTTGTACAACTAGTTAGCTACATAGAAGCATATTATTTTTGTGTTACGAAGAACTGAATGTCCAAGCTGATGGCAATGGAGTGTCTGTTTAATTTCACTTTGTCCTTCTTGCCTGGTTGTTAGCACCTGCTCTCTTCATAGTCTTGCTGCTGACCTCTGAACATCTGTTTTCTCTTATGACTTTAGTAATTTTAGTGCAAATAATTGAAAAAGCTACATATGTTATTTCTGAATTGTAAGGTGGATAATATGGGATCTAAAGCTAGAGTCTTACAGTTCAGAGGGTTTTTTTTTATATTCATTAGAAATTGGACCAAGATCTTAATGAGGTGAAAGCTCGTGTTGAAGAACTGGACAGAAAATATTATGAAGTGAAAAACAAAAAAGATGAACTGCAGAGTGAAAGAAAGTTAGTACATTTATTTTTATTATGTATGAAATATAAAGGATGACAACTGTGTAGTCACTAACTTGGTATAGCAAAGTATTTTTTAATAGTCCATGTGTTTGGAGGATTAAACCTCTAGTTTCAATTTTTAAAAATCTTCTACTCTGAAATTACCCCAGTTGTACTCCCTACAGATTTTTGGCACTCGCAGTGCTTGATGTTAACCTGACTACTGTCTCATTTTATAGTTATCTGTGGAGAGAGGAGAATGCAGAACAGCAAGCTCTTGCTGCAAAACGAGAGGATTTAGAGAAGAAACAGCAACTTCTTAGAGCAGCAACAGGAAAGGTGAGGGATACTGTGAATTCCTGAATGTTGTTGATTACCTGATGTGAGGAAAGGCTTCATATCTTGTAAAGGTATCTAAGGGAATAAAGAGTCTACTATCAAAGGATTTTTTTCACAAATCTTCTTTTCCAAATACCTACAGCTCTCTTAAAATTCTTCTGGAATGAAATATCTCCTGTTCATTTTCATCCTAACACCAGTTTTTATAGTAGGAAATGTTTTGCTGAAATTCAGCTTGCTTATTGAAGTATTGAAAACTGGTCACTCAGACTCTCAAGTTATGATGCCTGTTGGTTTCTCTATCCAAAACAGGAGCTTGTTGCCAGTGGCTTGGAGGGAACTTGTGGTGGCCTTGGAGTAGTCATTGACAACTTTGTTTGCTACCCATTTGGATAGACACAAGTTGTCTGCAGCCCTAAAAAAAACTGATCTAGGACTGTGGCCTTACTAAGGCCCAGAGGTTAATATTGAGGAGCTGAGAGGGAGATTGTGAATGACCCTTGATCTCAGTTAGAAATTGCCAATAAACTAAATTCAAGCAAGAAGCTTATAAACTTACAAAATGTTTGTATTTTAAACTGGTAAAGCACAAGACCAGACAACTACAGGCAGTCCTCAACTAACGAACACATCGATTTACGACCATTTGTACTTAATGACCAACCTCCCATTAACCCCATATTACTGTACTGTATAATATTTTGAAGTTGAGAACCAAATACGTTTTAGTTTTTTGAACAGCACGGGCAGCATGATATGAGAACTACATCTGAGTCATGGCGGCAGATGACATGTCCTCCCCCCACTCCCTTGTTTCGTTTTGGTTCTCAGTAGCACATTTTGGGTGTGGGTGTGGTTGGGCAGTGTGTTTTTGTTTCATTCCCTTATATATTTTGCTCCTTATAGAATTTTCTTTTGTTTGCTTGTGGCCATCATGGCAAGTAACAGGAAAAGTGGCAAGAAAAGAAAGAGGGAAAAACTCTTGATTTAGAACAGAAAGTATCGTTAGTGAGGCAATACGAAGGGGGGGTCAAACAGTGTTGTTCATAGCGTGTAATTTAGGCCTATTGAAATCCACCGTATGCACCATTATAAAGGATAGTGATCGCATTCATAAAGGAGTGAAAGGGTCTGTGCCTATGTGGTGGGGTTCAGGGTCCCCAAGCTCTGCACCCCATCCACAGGCAGGAGTGACTCTCGCTCAGCAGGAGGACAGCAGGTTTATTACCCAACAGGGCACAGCATCGTACATAGGAGTCAGTACAGCAGGCAGAGACCGCCAGTCCAATCCATGCTGGGAAGAGGAGGCCCCAAGGGGACCCCAGAGCCAGGGCCTTGCCCCCTCCTTTGTCTGTCTGTCTGTCTGTCTCTCTCTCTCAGCCCAGACTGCTTTCCAACTCCTAGTTCCAGTTCAAACCCCTTAAGTCCACCTCCTCCTCCTCCTTTGTCTGCAGTCCAGAAGTGTCACCTGGTTGCCTCAGTTACTCTCAGCAGGAGCTCCACACCCTCTGTGAGACGCACGTATCCCCCCACTACATCACAGCCAATGAAATCAGCAGTTATAACAAAGAACAGGTCCCTGCTGGACATGGAAAAATTCTTAGTGCTTTGGATGGAAGACCAAATTCAAAAATGCATGCCGTTAAGCCTCAGGACAATACAGGCTAAGGCTCATAGTCTTTTTGAAAACTTAAAGAAAAAGGAAGGATATGACTACGACCGAACTTTTAGTGCCAGTCACGTTTAGTTTAACCAGTTGAAGAATCATGCAGACTTTCACAATGTGAAAGTAAATGGAGAAGCAGCCAGTGCTGATTCGAAAGCAGCAGAAACTTTCATAGAAGAATTGGATAAGCTGATAAGGGGAAGATTATTTGCTAGAACAGATCTTTAATGTTGATGAGACAAGTCTCTTTTGGAAGAAAATGCCCGACCATACCTACATACATAGGGAGGCAAAAACTGTGCCTGGTTTTAAGGCTTTCAAAGACCGTCCAACGGTCATGTTAGGAGGGAATGTTTTTGGATATAAATTGAAAACCTTCTTCATTTATCACTCCGAAAACCCTAGAGCCTTCAAGAATATCAGCAAGGCTACTTTACCAGTCCATTATTGCGCTAGTAAGAAAGCATGGATGATGTTTACACTTTGAATATTGGTTCATGAACTGTTTCATCCCTGAAGCCAAGGCATATTTTCTAGAGAAAGGAATTCCTTTCAAAACGTTGCTTATTTTGGATAATGCTCCACATCACCCTCAACACTTAAATGACTTACATCCCAATGTTAGAGATGTTTCTGCCTCCCAACACCACATCTATTCTCCAACGCATGGCCCAAGGGGCCATAGTTGCTTTCAAAGCATATTATCTTCACAACACATTTGCAAAGGCAATAGTTGCCACAGAATGCAAAATTGCCAAAACATTACGTGAATTTTGGAAGGCCTACGACATTCTTCAGGGCACAAAGAACATTGCTGCTGGGTAGGCGGAAGTCACTCAGCAATGTATGAATGGCATATGGAAGAAAATCCTAAAATATATGTCAACGGTTTCAAAGGCTTTAAAAAAGAAAAGGCACTAGAAGAAATGTCCAATAAAATTGTACTGCTGGCAACAGAAGTGGAGCTGGAAGTGGATAATGAAGACATACAGCAACTGGTTGAGGCGGTTGGGAAGGTGCTGAGCAATGAAGATTTAATGGAGCTGGAGGTGGAGAGGGTAGGAGAGGAAGAGAGAGACAAAGCCCAAGAAGAAGAAGAAGAAGAAACCTCAAAAATTTGTGATGAAAGAAATGGCTGCAGCCTTCAGCAAAATAAATGAAGGAATGCCCATGTTTGAAAAAATGGACCCTTAATGTTGTAAAATTCTCATAAGTGGATAGTTTAATTCAGGACACCCTGGTTTGCTATAAAGAAATTTTATAATAAAAAGAAAAACTGTCCAGTCCAAAATGATAGTTTTTGAAGAAAGCTCCCAGCACTGCTGCCCCCCCCACTGAACCACTGTCTTCTACAAGCAAAGGCACTGCTGAAGCAGAAGATGAATCTGCTGTTGATGATGTTGTTCCTGTAGTATTGTCACCTACCTTCTCCAATTCCTCATCCAATAAATTCAATTAATTCACCTTTGTAATTATCAATCCAAGTGTGCACAACAATACCAGGAATAAAGGTGAAGTTCATGTACATATTAACGTTATTTCCTTTATTTTATTTACAATATTTACATTACATTTACATTGCTGTATTGCATTGTGTCTTGTATTTCATGTTCATCAATTTCAGTTGGCTGTCACTGCAGTTGTGGGGTTTTTTTGTTTGTTGCTGCCCTCGCTGTTTGTTTTTTTCGTTGTTGATTGTTGTTTTGTTGGTGCTTTATGTTTGGAGTGCTAGTGAATTAATATTACTGGTAGTGAGCAGTTAATAGCTACCTGTATAAGGCTGTTTCCGACTTATAACCAAATTGAGTTATGACCAGGTGTTTGAATTGTAACCCATTTGTAAGTTGGTGACTGTCTGTAATTAGCATTGTTTCTAGGTCACATCATTGTTGATGTCTAATATGGTATTCATTATATATTTTTTTCACAATAGGCCATCCTAAATGGTATAGACAGTATAAACAAAGTCTTGGAGCACTTTCGCCGAAAAGGCATAAACCAACATGTTCTAAATGGTTACCATGGCATTGTGATGAATAACTTTGAGTGTGAGCCTGCTTTCTACACTTGTGTTGAAGTTACTGCAGGGAACAGGTAAATTATTGAATTTTTCTTGAGTTTGAAAGGGTGAGAGAGAGATGTTTGACTTCATGAATGTTGAATGCCAGTTGTCAGAACAAGGCTGTCATGAAGGAATTTATCCTTTTGATTTATGCATTGGGCCTGTTGCCATCCTTGGTTGCATGTACATACAATTAATCAAATTGATAAGTACCAGAAAAATCACTGAAAAGAACTTTGCTGAATAAAACTTGCTGCCAGAATTACTCCTCTCATTTTCTCTACCTGGCCCATTAGGAAAATCATTGTTGTGTGCCTAAAATATCAGTAGGCTTGGGGTTTATGGAGCAAGGGGTCAGGGTGTGTGTGGGAGTGGGCAGCCTGAATGGGAGGGGGTGCAGGAGCTGTTTCAAGCCAGGAAGCAGCATTTCATCTGCCTCCAAACACTAATGGGCTCCTGCAGGGTTGTCATTTCCTTTCGCAGCTGCTTTGCAAAGAGCTGTGGTGAGAGGAAATGGATGAAATTGCACAGCAGATCAGTTTGCCATGGCACACTGGTTGAAACCACTGCCCTAAACCCACCTTCACATTCTGCAAACCATAGCCAATTAATCCTGCATCTCAAATCCTGCTTCATAGAGAGCAACTGCTGAGACTGATTTAGATACCTCAGTAGTTCCTGGCTGCCTGCCCCACCAGTTGACCCCCACTGGGCACTCCCCCTCCTCATGTAGCTCCACCTCTTCACTAAACACTTCATATTCCAGACTAGCTCCTTTTTCCACCACCTCTGTGCCCTCCAGAGTCTCCATGGGGCTCTTCGTGGAAGTGAGCTCGCCATGGAGAATAGTGTCCAGCTCCCCCTATCAAAATGACACCTTAGCTACAGTTTCCTCTCCTTACGGTACACCTGCCTCACCTCCTCTATCTTCAATCTGCATTGCAGCATTTTTGCTGGGTTTTGCACAGGCCTCAAGAAATAAATGTGCCCATTGGTATCCCAATTCTACTCGTCAAGCATAGCTAGGACGGCACAGGCTCCGCTCCCTATATACTGGTCAGATCCAACAGCTCTGCACTGTTCCAAGTGGAAGAGCATTTGCTGCAGTAGCCATTTATGATCACCTGGAAAGACGTAATGAGACCTCTCCACACCAAGCCAGCAGCAGAAAATGGAATTTAAAATTCTTGGGGCTTGCAAGGGGGAAGGGCTGATTATTTACCTGGCTGTAGGGCAGCAACATTCTAATCATGGGACATCTCCTGGAAGCAAAGCAAGATGATTAAAGCAGGCGTGGTGTCTACACTGGCTCTTCTGTCAACAAAAGAAAAGGAAAAGAAACAAGTCCTTCAGGGTGGAACTATTCTTGTTTCCTCAACCAGGCATTTTTCCTGACAGGTTGCAATGCAGTGTGTGCACAATGCACTGTTTTGTCTCCAGAAGGCAGTTTTTCATGACAAAACTTGTCTGTGTACTGTAGACAAAGCTTTAATCTCAGGAAGTGGTTGAGATTACCCTGGTTGACTCCTTTTGATGATGATGATAGCACCCAGTGTCACTTAGAAAATGCTTTTTAGCCCCTTTTCACCACCTGGCTGAAAGCTAATTATATGGAACAGAGCATCTTAATTTTGCCTACTCCAGATCCTGTCTTTAGACAAAACAAAAAAGCAGTAAAGTAGGACTTTAAAGACTAACAAGATTAATTTATTAGGTGAGCTTTCGTGAGACAGACCCACTTCTTCAGACTATAGCCATACCAGAACAGACTCAATATTTAAGGCATAGAGAACCAAAAATAGTAAAAAAAGGTTGACAAATCAGAAAAAAAAATTATCAAGGTGAGCAAATCAGAGAGTAGAGGGACGGGGGAGGGGGTTGTCAAGAAGTAGATTAAAATTTGCATCCTGGTTCAAACTACATGTTAATGTGTCGAATTTGAATATAAAAGAGTTCAGCAGCCTCTCTCTTTCCAAAGTAGTGTGAAAATTCCTCTTCAGTAAGACGCAAACTCTTAAGTCATGAGCAGAATGGCCCACTCCACTAAAATGTTGGCTGACTGGTTTGTGGATCAGGAGTGTTTTTATGTCTGTCTTGTGCCCATTAACTCTTTTTCTGAGAGAGTTTGAAGTCTGTCCAATATACAAAGCATCTGGGCATTGTTGGCACATGATGGCATATATGATGTTAGTTGACGAACATGAAAATGTGCTCGTGATTCTGTGACTAACCTGGTTAGGTCCAGTGGTGGTATCCCAGAATAGGTATGTGGACAAAGCTGGCAGCGGACTTTGTTGCAAGGAAGAGTCCCAGGACTGGTATTCCTGGGGTATAGACTGTGGCTGTTAGTGAGGATCCTCAGGAGGTTGGGAGGTTGTCTGTAGGAGAGAACAGACGTGTCACCCTGGGCCTTCTGGAGTGTGGCATCGTGATTAAGGATAGGTTGTAGGTCTTTAATAATGCGTTGCAGTGGTTTGAGTTAGGGGCTGTAGGTAATGACCCAGTGGTCTGTTTTTGGCTTTTTTGGGCCTATCTTGGAGTAGTTGGTCTCTGGGTATTCATCTGGCCTTGTCAATTTTTTTTTTAATTATCCGCATACAGGGGGGAAAAAAAGAGACTGAATAACCTTGCTGTTGCAGGGGTATGTGGTAAAAATGCACATCTAATGAGAAAAAAGACCTGAGTTCAAATGTTCATTGGGCTTTCACTGTTGCCAATCAAAAAGGCAAAACAACCCTGTCATAGCTACTTAAATGTTGCTTCATAGGATTTTAGTACTATCAGAATTACCCTCCTATTCTAAAAATTTCAGTGGCCATTATTTTTTTTTTTCACTCATTTGTTAAGGTATGGTAATAACAAAAACTGTAGAGAAAATAAAACAAGGTTTTGGTTTTGGTAGTGGTTCCTGGAAACTTGAACTTTTGATTGAATATATCAGTGATTTTAGCGTAATAAAATCTTGGTTTTTCTTTGGTCTGTTAAATTTTTAGGTTATTTTATCACATTGTGGATTCTGATGAGGTCAGTACAAAGATCTTAATGGAGTTTAATAAGATGAACCTTCCTGGAGAAGTAACTTTCCTGCCTCTCAACAAGCTGGATGTTAGAGATACTGCTTACCCTGAAACTAATGTGAGTCACTGATAATGACTTCATTTTCTTCCAGTAGATTACTTTCAAGTGATGTATTTGTCATACAGATGCTACACATTTGTGCTGGTCCTACTTTATAATGCTGTTGTCTTCAGGCTGGCCATGCCTGATAAAATATTTTTTATTCAGTAAAGCATTTTTTCAGGTATCTCTAACACCTGGTAAATTCCATAAAGTAGTGGTAAACTTCATGATTTTAAAAGGACACAAAGATCACAGTGAAATTTTGCTTCCTTTTGTTTTAATCTGGATAGAAATGGCAATTGTTATAACAGCTGGCAAATATACTTTCTTCAAGTTGGAAGGGTGCCTGTTTACATGTCCTGGACAAAAGGGTAATATGATAGCATAGAACAACCACATTTATTATTTGGAACAAGTTCTCTGTCACCACTATTGAAATTCTAAGGCCATTATATTTTCACTAGTAAATATATAATACTAGCAGATTTACCCAGCATTGCTTGGGACCTTAACTCAGCTGAGTGTTTCCTTTTTGAAAAGAAAAGGAAACATTCTTTATTTAAATGGTTGTATTTTTTTTAAGTGTTTTGTTATCTTCTGGTTTTTCAAACCTTAAGCATTGATTTTTAGCGATGCCAAAGCAGAGCACTACTACAAATTTCTCTGTTTTGTTTTCTCCTCTTTTCTGTAAGGTTTATTGAGAAGCCATCTTATTCCAGGTTCATCTTATTTTTCTTGTTCAGCTTGGTTAAGTCTCTTTCAGTATTCACTGAGTTATGTCAGTTTTGAGGGGTTTTTTTTGTGCGTCTGTGGAATTGTAATAAGCCTCCCCTCTAATTGATTATGCAGCTATTTAGTGAACAAATGGCCATATATAGAGACATTAATTTGTGTTTACACTCATAGGCATTTATATTATTTATAATGGCATACAGTTCTTCAAATATATGGTTCTGTACAGGTTTGCTTTATTAATTTTTCAGTAAATTTGAATTACTTGTTCCTAATATTTAACTTTTTAAATTAAAAACTACCAAAGCTGCTGTAAATTTGACGGTCCATTTATTTGGGTTCTCGTGGGTTGTTTTTAAATTACTTTTACATTTACAAATATACAGTGCCACCAGTGGATGCTTCAGGCTCTGTGTGTCATATTGGTGCAGCTTATTGTTGGTATGCATTGCTTTTATTGATGTGATTACTTTGTTTCCAGGATGCTATTCCTATGATCAGCAAATTGAGATACAACCCCAGATTTGACAAAGCCTTCAAACATGTTTTTGGAAAGACTCTTATTTGTCGTAGCATGGAGGTGTCTACCCAGTTGGCAAGAGCTTTCACTATGGATTGTATTACTTTGGAAGGTATGAATCACAGTTACATAATTTGGTGGTGGTGGGAACGGGCCTTTTGGGAGACTAAGGTTAATTGAAACTAGTCTACCTTTTTAGGGTTTTCTTGTAAAATCTGATACTATGGTAGTTTATCTGGTAAGCTAGAAGAAACAAATTGAATGTTAATGTTGTTGTCATAGTCCAAAATGTGTTAAGTCCTCTTTTCTTTCCTTTTTTTTTTTTTTTTTTTTTTTTCGGGGAGGGGAACGGGGTTGTAACTTGAGATGATATCACTAGGAATTTCATTTCATCCTAGAGAGTTATTAAATGTCATGTCATGCTTACGTACTGCCTTAATTACCAAGAAGTGCAGGTTTGCTGTTTTGGTGTACCTAGCCGCATGTTTGACTAGTTCTCTCTGGTTTTTGGAGCCTTCTGTTTGTGACTCTCTCTAGGCTATACTATTATCTCTTTTTAGAAGTTTCTCACATCACAAATTTTGAGAGAGAATGATTGTTTAATAGTAACTAAATGGTCCAGTCTGCCACTTTCTTATTTTTAATGAGCCCTTACATGTGTAAGGAAAAACTAAGGGCAGTTGAGGTCACAGTCTATTTTTTATCCTTGATTCCAAATGTTAGCATCCATACACATTACTTGCACGATTCTGGATCCACTTCCTTATGAGCCCATTGGTGACAAATAATAATTCTTGTGCAAAACAGTTAACAGTAAGATTTCAGGCCTAAGGTAGGCCCAGGCTTTGTTCAGTTAGGACAACAATTACAGATGGAGGTCAGGCGGAAGACTTGGTAAAAAGGATGTAATATAACATAAGTTAAGAGAAGATTGTCTGTCTCTCCTTTTTGGGCTAAGTGTTTTGATTAAACACATGGCAGTGGTTGAAGGTTAGCCCATTTTGCCTAGATTGTCTGCCCATTTTGGCCACTTCTCAAGAAACCACTGTAGCATGATGCATTTTGAAAAACTGGTGGAGATATGGTGTTTGGATGCCCCCATTATTCATGTAAATTGACTTGTATGAAATTACTTCCATATGGATTACATGACGTGACTTCTGAAGTTTAATGAAAGAAATTGAACTGGTCAATGCTCAGAGAAGGAACCTGCTGGTCTTGAGTCATTAAATAAACATTTAAAAAGCTTTACAAAAATAAATCATTTTTTAACCTTGTTAACCTTTGAAAGTGACATTTTGTAAGTTGATTTCAAACATTACCTGCTTGCATGACTCCTCAGAATTCTATAGAATGTCTAGAAATTGACGATACTTTAACATATATATTAGCCAAGTAATCATTACCTTCTGAGGTACTACTTTGAACAACATGCCCTGTGGGTGTATAGTACAAAGGTACCATATTAATTGTATTCACAGGTGATCAAGTCAGCCATCGTGGTGCTCTGACTGGAGGTTATTATGACACGAGAAAGTCTCGGCTTGAACTGCAAAAAGATGTTAGAAAGGCAGAAGAAGAACTTAGTGAACTTGAAGCAAAACTCAATGAAAACTTGCGCAGAAACATTGAAAATATCCTTTTTGACGTATTTGTGTATTGTGTTGGAAAAGTTGCATGGTAATTAAGGACTACTGAGCTTGATTTTTTTCTCCTACCTTCATTTCAAAATGAATAATTGTTTTAATGCTTATTTTGTGTATTGACTATTGTATTTTTTTCACTTCGCAGTCTTCTATATAGAGGTTCAAATTGGAGTAGAATCAATATTTTTTTGCTTTAAAAGAAAACTACAGTATTAAGAGAGCTCTCATCAATTAATCCATTAAGAATTGTGAACCAAAGTTATATTAGCATTGTTGACAAATTTAATTTCTAGTGTAACACACGTGTTATTCTTGATTGATCATCTGTAAATAGTGCTTGACATTAGTCAATGATGGCCTCCATTTGAGATGGCTTCCATGTCACTTAATTGTTTGTTAAAGGTCAGTAGATTGCTTATAACACCTTTACTGATACTGTTGTAACCACTTTTAACACATACTGCTCATGTCTGTGACATGCTTTTATCTTGATTAGTGTATTTAATATATTTCATATATACCTGTATTCTTAGTATAAAGAGGCCAGTACCTTTTTAGGTCTTAAACCATGATTTTTATACAAAAAAAATTTTCAGTGTTTTTTTTTTTTTTAAACTTATATTTGCTGACTACATCCTACAGTAGTTTCAGTAGAGCCCTACAAATTGGGTGGATATCAGCAAATTACTTTTTGCAGATGTGGCTGCAGATACAAATTGTGTGTCCAGGCAGTGCTCTAACTTTGAGAAAATATTACTAAGTCTCTAGCATCTTGAGATTTAAAAGGAAAAAAAAGTAAATTGTTTGAATTTAGTGGAGATGTTTAGAAAAGATCTTGAAACCGTAAGCGGTGTCCATTATGATATAGTTCTAATAAAATATTTTAGTCGTTTTTGAGAATCTTCAGTGTTTGTAATGCTTGAAATTTAGTTTTCATAACTCTGCTTCTTAGGACAGCATTTATGTAGTAAAAGATGATATAGCAAAACACTGTAAAATGAAAGCAGTCCTATGTAGAATAAATACAAGTTGAACCTCTCTAGTCAAGTGCCCTCGGGACCTGAACGGTGCTGAACCAGAGAATTTGCAGAACCCACAGGAGGTCAGTATTGTCCAACAGCATTACCAACACTTCCACAGCTTACTGGCCTCGTAGAAGGCATTTATGGGTAAATTACAGCTAAATAACAGCACAGACCATTGAGAGTCAGGACTGGTGGCTATAAACAAACTTTATGGAACAGTGGAAAACTTGGCCAGACCCATAAGTGGATATCCAGGTACCTACAATCATGCCAGACCATGAATGTTGCCCTGTTAGAGTGCTGGATTAGAGAGGTTCAACCCTGTAAGTGTTTAAAAAAAAATAGATATTAGAGGTGGGATGGACCTGTTAATGCCAGTGATGTATGTCACTACAACTTGTTCCATAATGTGTTATTTTTAGTGTTTTGTGTGGTCTAATTGTAAATGCCCTAAATGAAGGGATTTTTCCATATCCCTCTTTCTATCTGCTGGATGTCATGGTCTGACAGTCTAACTTGTCTTCTCTAAACCTCATCCACTTTCTTTAGTTTCTATCTTATTGTGCTGCCCCTATTTCTCTCCTTTTGACCATTGCATCCTTTTAAATAGCTTTTGGAAACTTTGCTCTCTCTTCTGATTTCAGTAATCATTTCTGTTCACCCATAAGATAAATATTGAATTAGGTCAGTTAACATGGTATATGCCGTATATGTCTAAAAAAATACAAAGGAAACCAATATGAAGTAGTTACTTGTATTAAACTATGGAAGACTGTGATATGGAAAAGGAGAGATCTTGAAGTCAGTTTTCTAAATTAATTTCTGTACTCTACTGCTTTTTGTAAATTTCTTTAGTCATGACAAATTAGCTGTTTTTGTAAGCAGATAAATTATAGCTTAAATTATTAACTTATAGATTGAGACAGTGTGACAACTGTGTCAAATTCTGATGCAGATTACATGACTAACATGGATATTATTTTAGCTATTGAAGGAGGAATTAGTGAAACTTCTAATGCCAGACTTAATTTCTTCATGTTGAAATATTTTTATATGTCAGTAACATCTCTGGCAACATTTAATAGAAGTTTTAAATAACTTTTAATATGATGGGAAAATACAAAAGCAGCTTCCCCTCTCTTGGAGTTCACACCTCCAGATCTACTGATGACAATACAACTCAGCCTTCCTGACTGAGCTAACCTCGTTATCCCCAGCCTTGCTCTGGCCTATTTATACCTGGCCTTGCAAATTTCCAGGACCAGCATCTGAAGAAGTGAGTTAACTCACGAAAGCTCATGCTCTAAACTTTTCTGTTAGTCTATAAGGTGCCACAGGACCCTTCGTTGCTGCTACAGGGAATTAATAGTGGCCCTTTTCAGGAGTGCTGTAATTCTCTTGTAGTTCACCTGTCTGCTCTGTCTTTCTAATTCCTGACCAGAGGGTAAACTGCTGTTGGTTAAATTCTAAATTCTTTTGGTGTTGGGCCTCTCTGACAAATGGTCACACTTGTAACATGAACACGTGGGGTGAAATCTTTGGTCTTGTTAAAAACGACAGCGATCCCCTTCACTTCAGGAGGGTCCAGATGTCATCCTTGTGAGGCGTAAGAATTGCCATGCTGGATCAGCCTGTTAATATAGTCCATTATCCTATCTCTAACCTGTGGCAGGCACCAGCTGCTTCAGATACAGAGATAGCTTAAGCCTGAGCAGGCTCGCAACATTCAGTAAGTATCCAGGCCTCAAGGAAATTTGGACATATGGCTATATAAGTAGAAAGGAAATGTTTACTCAGATGTGATCAGGTTATTTTTATTTTGGGTTTGGTGTTGGACTTCGCCAGCTGGCTTAATGTACCCCGCCACACACTGTAACTTTTAAAAGTTAATTTCAGGGAAGTAATTCTCTGTGCTTCAATCTACTTTTTTTTTTTAGTGGCTCTGTAACAGATTACTGAAATCAGTCTTCAGAATATATGAAGAAATGGGTATTACGCACAAAAGTTCATTACCTAATAAATAAATGTATTGATCTTTAAGGTGCTACAGGACTGCTATTTTTGGTGAAGCTGCTTCAGAGGATGTCAAAAGAAACATTACAAAAAGCAGATGTGGAATGATACGCTCACTATCAATGTTTCATCATAACCCTAACAGCACTTCATAAATAAGGAACACTAAGTTTTCTTTTGCATTTGTGTCTAGAACCCATTGGTCACCATGCTAGAAAATGGTAACTGGTGTATGCCTGTTTTGGGAGTGTTGCTTGGGTGATATATCTGACATCTGAGAGGAAATAGGATAAAGCACCACAATAGTCTCTTGACTAACCTGTTTTAATCTCTTCTGGTTAAATAAAGGCTTTATGTTGACCTCCAAGAGCAGTCAAATGTTGCTGGTACCGTGGTACAGAATCTGTGATACGATGGGGATTGGGAAGGGAAAAACAAAACAAAACAAAAAAAAAAAGTAACCGGGGAGATGGGGGGTATTGAACACCTCTTATTTAAAACTTGGAATTTTCCTTAGCCCACTGTATGGATTAATAATGAAATTGACCAACTGATGAATCAAATGCAGCAGATTGAGACCCAACAGAGAAAATTCAAAGCTTCCCGAGACAGTATCTTGTCAGAGATGAAAATGCTGAAAGAGAAGAGGCAGCAGTCTGAGAAAACTTTTATGCCAAAGGTATGTAGCATGTGTGTGACAGGCCCCTCAAGAGTGCCACATGCAACTGTAGTACATCTGAGCACTCTCTCTCTCACCAGTCTTGGTTCCTTTCTGAATTGTGGTGGTGTGTCAAGGTGTAGAGGCTTCCAGGCTTGCACTTATGCCAGTATCCCACAAGCAGGGACCAGAGCCAGCAGTGTACATGAATGCTCTGCCTAGCCACTGCTTTAACCAACAAGAAAGAGGCTCCAGCCAAAATACCCCCAGCTCATCTCTTTGGAAAGGTTGCTGACCCCTGTCCTAGGCTGGAGTGCTAAAATTTGACCTTTTGACCTCCATGTACAGTTTGAGTGCCAGTGGTACTTTTTTAAAGTCATTAATACTCCTGTTTACAACAGTTTAATTAATAAAGATACAAAGCTTTACCATTTAGGTGGTGGTTGGTAGCATTAGCTGGTCTTTTGTTAATCCACAGGCGGCATGGCTTTGAGAAACTCCCAGGTACATGGCGGGGGGCGGGGGAAGGTGTGGGGCTCAACTCCTGCCTCACATGTAGATAATTGGCTCGTGTACCAATCTTGGCACCTATGCTGGGGGTTGCAGACCCCTGAGCTAGGATATCAGAGTTGTACCATCCTACGCTGGCCAAAAGCTTGAGCGGTATGAATGTATTACATTTACTCAGTTTGCTCTTCCTTTGATGTGAAGAGGACTGTGCACAAGCCTTTGTTAACTGAGCTGAGGTCCTCTTCTCCCCCCACCATAACGTCAAGCAAACCATATTGTTTAAGGGATAAAAATACAGATTTTTAATTAGTTATTCACTACAAAAAGATTAAGTGCTAGCAGACAGATCAAAGATGCTTAACTAAGAAGAAAAAAATCCTAGTTTAAAACTTATTCACGAGAGAGGATTTGAATCAAGCAATGTTTCACATTGTGAGATAGTACAGCAGTTTACCTGTGTATGTAACACCTACAGAGTTTCCTTATTCATGCCTGGGACCAACACTTCACCAGTTCAAAGTCTTGCTCTTCCAGAGGTATTTCCAGGTGTTGAGTTGTGGGGAAATTGAGACTGTTGGTAATGTCACTTCCCTTTTGTAGTTTCTCCCATATGGTGGGAACCTCTTTGTTCCAAGTGAAGTTCCCAGCCCAGTTTAAGGAAAAGTGCAGGTACCAAAATGGAATTCAGGGTCATGTGATCTAGTCACGTGCCCTCATGTGCTTGCCCCAATGATAGCAGCTGTTTACTCATAGACTGAATGAAGTGTACCCAGGAATGCTCACCACAGAGGGGATGAGCTTCTACTAAGGCTTATTGTTTTCCTTAATAGCCCATTATTTTGGAATAGACCCTTCACAATCAGCAGTGTAGATTGGAAGCGTCTTGTTAGTATCATCCAGGTGCAACCACATTTGAAATACAGTTATGTGGTTAGCATTCATAACTCCAGATTCAAAAATGATACATGCATACAAATTGGATAATCATATTCAGCAGATCAACTTCTGTAATGACAACTTTTGTACAATGTGCACCATAACTATGTTGTAATCATATAATAATCATACAGTTGTGATGAATATGGGATGCCCAGTATCACAAGATGTAAGAATCTGTTAGTGACTTAGTTTATGGGTATCCTATTATTGAGCAGACATAATTCCTGTATTGTGGAACTTTAGCCAGATGGTAAAGAAATAGTAGAGGATTGATGCACCAGATGACCATATGCTGAAACATATCATGCAGGGCTCAGAAGGGGCAATCAAACGAGCTGATTTTTCACATAAAATGGCTTTCCCCTTTCTCGTAAGCTCTTTAGGGGGAAAAAAATCAAAATCGTTTCCCATTGGAGATTGTAATGTAGATGCTGATAGCAGTGTCCTATGAAAAAGAATTGGTAGTTTGGCATTTCTGACAGGTTGGAAGTTGGATTGGTGTGCTTGCATTGTTCATGTTGCCTGTAAAACTACTACAATGGATTTACTTCATACAAGTAGAAGAAGACAGGTTTAGAGAAACCTGCAGTTTCATTTGAATGATCCAATTTAATGCAATACTCTGTTCTGTAGCAACGCAGCTTGCAAAGCTTGGAGGCAAGTTTACATGCTATGGAATCAACTCGAGAATCCTTAAAAGCAGAATTGGGAACGGACTTGCTGTCTCAGCTCAGCTTAGATGATCAGAAACGAGTGGATGCACTTAATGATGAGATTCGACAGTTGCAACAAGTAAGGAGAACTGACATGATAGATATCGCAGCACTAAATGTTGAGAATTTCTTACTGAGAAGACAAACATTTAGTTAATTGCCACGTTTTCTTGCATAGGAAAAGTTAGACATAATCATATACAATGTAGTTCTGTGAGCTTTGCATGTTAGAAGGAGATTCTGGTTTGTGTATTTAATTGTTGTCTGCTCTCTATATATTTATTTGGTCTTTGAAAAGTGTTGGAGAAAGCTAAAATTTCAAATACTTTCAATTTTTAATAGTGTAAAAGTTGGATTGTTTGCACCCAGTCTACACATATGTAAAAATATTAAGGCAAGGTATGTAAGGCATTATGTAATACTTTTAGGTTTTTGTGTTCTACAAACTTCTGTCATAAAATCAGACCTTTCACTGGGAGCCTTTCTTTGATGCAGTTAATGTTATCGCCTACTTTCTTTTAGGAAAATAGACAGCTTTTGAACGAGCGGATTAAGTTGGAAGGCATCATCACAAGAGTTGAGACATATCTCAATGAGAATCTCAGAAAACGTTTAGACCAAGTGGAACAAGTAAGATTATTTTCTTAGATCCATTTTGCCCAATATTCTTAGTTTGTGCCTTAAGAGATCTGACAGACTTCTGCTCTTAAATATGCATTGGATAGTCTGATGATTATTACAGTAACTACTATTGTATCTCATATGTAAAGCAGAAAAGCAATTGTAATCTGAACTATGGGGCTTTTTGGGATTGAAGCAGAATTATTTAAGAATGTATTTGTGGATTGTCTGATAGTGTATCCAAGATGGGAAAAGTACATGTGTATAATTAAACTTTGTTCACATCATGATAGAACTACAACAGTGCATGTGATTTTAGAGGTTTAGGTATAATTTAAAACAAAATGCCTGCCTCTGCGACAGGTATTTTAATGGCCTTTGTCATACTCATACGATCAGGGTAAGGGAAGACTTTTCATGTCATCTGCATTTTGGGTTCATGCTTTGATTTCCTGTGATGATTATTTTTACTGCTAATGTTTTGTTCCACAGGAGTTGAATGAGCTACGAGAAACAGAAGGTGGCACTGTTCTTACTGCCACAACATCAGAACTCGAGGCCATCAATAAACGAGTGAAGGATACCCTGGCACGATCAGATGGTTGGTAATACTGTCTTGGAATGAAGATGCCCTGCAATATGGCATTCTTTTGGGGTTAAAAGGCATAACATGAGATCCAGAGGCAACTAATAAAGTTAAAACACATTTCAAACTGATAAAAGAACATTTACACAACATATAATTAACCCGGGGAACTCACTTAACAAAATATTATTGAAGTAAATAACGTTGTAGTAATCATTGTTACTGATTAGGATAAAAATGTGTAAGAGATACTGGCCCTCTGGCTTAAAGATAGGTAAACCATTAATTCCAGGAGGTTAGGAAGGTACCTTCCTTCTGGGCATATTCTTCCATAATTCTTTACGGAATTTTGACAGCTTCAGAACTGTGTAATATTAGTCAGTGTTAGATTGTACATAAATGATTTAGGGGTCTGATCTAGGTCCTGATTTAGACTATTTGTCTCTCTTAGTTTTGTGATCTTGGCTTCAGTTTCAGGTGAACCTAGTCTCTATTAAAGTTTTGCCTGAACTCATTTGACAGTTACAGATGTCAGTGGTTTTCATGCATAATTAATTCATTGTTTTAATATGCCTTTCACTTCAAGATTTTGGGTTTGTTAAACCAGAAGAATTATTTTCCATAAATCCTTGTGGAGCCGAACAGCCAACCACAGCACAGCCTCATGCTAAAGATAAAGCAGTATAAGTGATCTCAATCCCATAGTGTGCTCATTTTAATTTAGAATTCTGCATTTTCTCGATGAGATTGTTAAATACTCTTGAAACTTTTTTCAGCTTTTAACTTCATTGTTATACTACTTTTAAAAAAAAAATCTTTAATCCGCAATCTTTTTAATTTTTAAAATAGGTCACTGGCAGATTAGCTGCTGATTTTACACAGTCATGTAAATGTACACCTCTGCTTTTTCTCACCTCAGATCTGGATAACTCAATTGACAAAACAGAAGCAGGGATTAAAGATCTCCAAAAAAGTATGGAACGCTGGAAGAACATGGAGAAAGAACACATGGATGCCATTAACCACGACACAAAGGAACTTGAAAAGATGACCAACAGGCAAGGCATGCTTCTCAAGAAGAAGGAAGAATGCATGAAGAAAATCAGGGAATTGGGCTCACTTCCACAGGAGGCCTTTGAAAAATATCAGACATTAAGTTTAAAACAGGTAACAAGTATGCTTGGTTTTGTCACAAAAGTGTACGACGATCTATGGGTTTAGCACCACATATATTGAACATCAAATTGGAAAAGAACCCAAAGTCATCTTGATGTGTTGTTGTTTTTCCTCAGTTATTCCGTAAACTGGAGCAGTGTAACACGGAGCTGAAAAAATACAGTCATGTCAATAAAAAAGCTTTAGACCAGTTTGTTAACTTCTCGGAGCAGAAGGAGAAGCTGATAAAAAGACAGGAGGAACTGGACAGGGGCTACAAATCTATTATGGAGTTGATGAATGTCCTTGAACTCAGAAAATATGAAGCTATCCAGCTGACTTTCAAACAGGTAATGTGGGAAATACTTAGATGACTATGAAATCAGAAGAAAATTTTTAATTTTGCTGTGTGGTAACTGTAGGATGGAATAGATCAGTGCTGGTGTATTAAAAGTCAACAATACTCTTGCAGTGCTTTAAGTACCTCTCAAGACCCATCTACAGAGAATCCTGTATATTAAATCCTCTTACTTTCCGAATTCACCTCAGAATTGGGTATGATTCTCTGGACCTCATCAGAGCTGCTAATATTGACCAAAGATGAGAGGCACATTTTTGCACAGTGCAAGGTGTATGCTCTTTCCTGCAGGGGTCAGCAATCTTTTCTAAGTGGAGTTCCAAAATTTTATCTTTTAATCTCTATGGTCCAAGTGCCGGTGATACTTTTTGAAGTCACTATATTAGTTCTACTTGCTACAGCTTCATTAATAAATTTTAGATGCAGAGCTTTGCAATTTGGGTGGTGGTTGGTTACATTAGCTGGTCTCTTGTTAGTTAACAGGTGACATGGCTTTGAGCAAGCTCCTGGCTGCATGGGAGATGATGGGCAAGGCTGAGCTCCTGCCTCACTTGCGGATGAAAATAGGCTCACCTGCCATTGTTGGCATCCATGCCAGGGACTGCTGATCCCTGCTTTAGAGCATTGCCAGTCCTTGCTTAAATTGGCCCTATTCTAAAGCCCATTAATGAGCATGGGTCTTTCCATTGGCATCGCTGATCCCTGTGGAAGCACCAAGTTTATCTGTGATGTTTACTGTTTTATTATGAGTCTTCTACCTTTCTGTAGATCTTTCAAAAGGATGTAGCATAATTCATTTTTTTGTTAGTTGCTGGATTTCTGCAATAAATGTTAATAATTATTTTTAAGAACAGATTTTTGCATATTAGGAGAAATTAAAAAAGTATAATCTGTTAGAAGCTATTTACATATTATGCTGTAACCTGCTTTTCAGATTTTGCACAGTGTCTGTTTTTCCATTTAGATACAGAATTGACATTGACTTTTTGTTTTCCAAGGTGTCAAAAAACTTCAGTGAGGTGTTCCAGAAATTAGTCCCTGGTGGCAAAGCTACACTAGTGATGAAGAAAGGAGATGTGGAGGGCAGTCAGTCCCAGGATGAGGGTGAAGGCAGCGCGGAGAGCGAGAGGGGATCTGGATCTCAGAGCAGTGTGCCATCTGTAGACCAGTTCACTGGAGTTGGGATTAGGGTAAAAAAATATTTTAGTTTAAATATTGTTGCTACTCTTAGTGGCCAGTAACTGTGTTTCTGAAAATGAGCTCTACAAACTGAAGTTATAATGAATGATTAAACTGAAACATCATATAACAGCATTTAATCTAATGTTCTAGTATAGGAGAGTTAACATCCTTTTGTGGTGTTTTCTTAGGTGTCATTTACAGGAAAACAGGGTGAAATGAGGGAAATGCAGCAACTTTCAGGGGGACAGAAGTCATTGGTGGCTCTTGCCCTGATTTTTGCTATCCAGAAATGTGATCCAGCTCCTTTTTACCTGTTTGATGAAATTGATCAAGCTCTGGATGCTCAGCACAGAAAAGCTGTTTCAGGTAAAGGTTTTGTTTTTCTTTCTTTAAAATAAAGAATAATCTAGCTGAAAATGTTCCATATTGAAATTAATTTTTTTCCATGGTACAGAAAATGTATTTCTTTGTCTGTTATCTTTGTATCTTTCGAAAAGTCATTACAAAATTTATTATACAGGCCGTGTCTACGCTAGCCCAAAACTTCGAAATGGCCATGCAAATGGCCATTTTGAAGTTTACTGATGAGGCGCTGAAATACATATTCAGTGCCTCATTAGAATGCAGGTGGCCGCAGCACTTCGAAATTGCCACGGCTCACCACCGCACGTCTCGTCCAGAGGGGGCTTCTTTTCAAAAGGACCCCGGCAACTTCAAAATCCCCTTATTCCTATCAGCACATTAGTCGCTGGTGGTAAAGCTACACTAGTGATGAAGAAAGGAGATGTGGAGGGCAGTGATAGGAATAAGGGGATTTCAAAGTTGCCAGGGTCCTTTCAAAAAGGAGCCCCGTCTGGATGAGCCACGGCAATTTCGAACTGCTGCGGCCGCCCACATTCTAATGAGGTGCTGAATATGTATTTCATCGCTTCATTAGTAGACTTTGAAATGGCCATGCAAATGGCCATTTTGAAGTTTTGGGCTAGTGTAGATGTAGCCACATAGACATTTTCTATTGCATACAGTTTCCAGAAGATCTGCTTAAAAGACTACAGTTGGCGAGGAAGAATGTTAGTCTGTTTTTGAAATAGTCATATTTGTAGAAACTGCATTTTTCTGAATCCAGCTTTGTGTAGCATGCACATCTCATGATCGAAATGGGGTTAGTGCTTACTAAATTAAACAGTGACTGATAATGGAGGGTCAGTTCATTGGTACACTACATAGTATTATTTATAATAACGCGTAATTGGTACCACTATGTGAAATATAACAAAAATTAAGAGCTTTTTGTTTAAGAAAAAAGCAGCTGTTGTGTGCCTCTTCATAAGAATTGTGGCCTGTATATTGAAAAGATAGCTGGCTTAAGGATGCTTTTCTTTTTCAGATATGATTATGGAACTAGCTGAACATGCCCAGTTTATTACAACAACTTTTAGGCCTGAACTGCTTGAGTCTGCTGATAAATTCTATGGTGTAAAATTCAGAAATAAGGTAAATATTTTTAAATATGTCTAAATAGATATAACAGTTATGTTGCTGGTATTGGAAAAACAGGTGAGACTGTAAGTTAACCCAGGGGGCTGGAAAACTAAATTTTGCCATTTTGTTTAGTCATAAGTAATGGTGACCATAGTCTACTTCCTATCTAGTAGATCAGTATACATGTCATGAAGCCACTGCTTAATTTGGGACTGTGCAGCCTGGTTGGAAGTCTCCAGTTCTCTCATGAGAGAACCATGAGTTAAAATTGCAAAGATGTGTGTGTTTGTATGTTAGTAACACATTGAGAATGGAGATGCATTTGAGCTGTCGGTATCTGGGTTTGAACAGCAGTGGTTCTAGCTATAATAATCTGCCTCTTTTGAAAAGGAGGTAAAACCCACAGTTCATATAACCCCAATCTGCCAGTGTTGCAGAGCCATTTATCTCCATTCACATTGTTGTTGTTCCATCACTAGGTCTCATTTGGCATTTTCTTATAGTGAGGTCATCGCTGTCTAGGAGCCATTATTTTTCATGTATCTTTTTTTTTTTTTTCCCTCCACACTAGGTTAGTCATATTGATGTGATCACAGCAGAGATGGCCAAAGACTTTGTGGAAGATGACACCACTCATGGTTAAATGGAAATGCATTGCCAGTTTGCTCAAAAGATGTGTATAGTGTTATGCCTACACCTGGGAGCTGTAAATTAAAATCTGAAATATTTAGTCATTGTTAAAATAGTTTTGGACATATGTTTTAAGCAAGAGTGCAAGAAGATTTTTAGTTTCAAAGGAGCTTGAGTACCCATTTTTCTCTGTTGCTGTATTCTTTTATAAGATACCTGTTACCTTTATACAGTACCTGTAGTTTGAAAACTTTATCCCTACAATCTTTTTGTAAAGTGTCCTGTTGCTGTTTTAAAGCTTTTGAAAAGTGCTAGCTATTCCCTCCTAATTATAATTTTATCGTTTATACTGCCTCACATGGTTTTTTTTAAGTAGCTTCAATTAAACAGTTGGTTTTATGGCTGTAATTCAGATGTGGTGTTCTTCTCTTTGCAGGATTCCCTTTCCATCAGTCCAGATAAAAACTGTATTTAATGTGAAGGATCTGGCTATGCAAAGGAAATAGGAAGCAAAATAATGTCTCATTCTCTTCCGTACACACCAGTGTTTTGGGTTTTTTTTTCTCCCATGCGTGAATGGATGCCATGCAAATGGCATCTTATACGTGTCAGATTCTGTCGTCTCATGCCATCTATGACTTAACAGAAAACTCTAAATTTGTGAGCATCCATTTTCAGATCATCAAAAGTTGAACGAAAAACTAGATGAAATAGTAGGAGAAAATACTAATAAGCCTTATTAGAGGACTCTTAAAATTTGTATGTAATATCAAGATAAAGGCTTTCCTTTTGACCTGATTAAATTAAAAAATATTGAAGAAAGGATGCTTCATATTCCAGTGAGCAGCTCTGGAACCTTGGCAGCACCCAGGCCAAAATAACAATAATCCCTTTCTCAGCCTCAGAGGCAGGCTGTGTCAGCAGCTAAAGAGCTATCAGGGGCCCAAGTTTCTTATTTACAAATACTTGGATCCATTAGACCTCAAATGAGGATGGTATTTGGAGAGGGAAATTGCATACAAGATCAATAGAACTAGTTTCTTTCACAGAAAAATCATTAGAATTTTGGTCCATATTGCTGATTGTACAGAAAATAACAGCAGACAAGTAAGACCAGCACTACCAGACCTATAGCTACTGAACAAATGGTCCTGGAACAGGAAGCCCAGCTCTGCAAATCCCACAAGGGTGACATCCAGGTCCCTGACAGAGACGACCAGGTGAGGGAGGAGGGTGTTTGTCACCCTGATGACCTGCATGGGGTGGAAAGCAGACATGTCTGTGAGCGTGTGGCCAGGTGCTCCCCAGCCCCTTGCAAGGTCCCACTTGCCCAGTAGCCCCCTCTTACCTGCCCAGGGTGGTGTGTGACCCAAGCCTGGCTTATCTCCAGGAGGACAGCCCCAACAGTGGCCTTGCCCACCCCAAAGTGCAGAGGGAGCACAGGCAGCATCACTGTCCTCATGCTGGAGGGCTGGGGCAAGCCAGTGAAAGGGCTCCTGAAAGGTCATCTGTCATCAGGAAATTTTGGACCCAGCAGGCATTGTCTCCATCCCCCAGCACAAGGCGGTCCCACCACTCGGTCCTGGTGGGATAGCCCCACCTTCGCCAGATTACCAGGGTGAGGGGGCGCGGATGTAGCCCCTGCCGGACTGCTCCCAGGATGGCGCCTGTGCAGTTGGCCATCCTATGCTGCTGGAGGACAGCCACAAGCAGTGCAGCCAGCAGGCTGAGGATGGTCTGCAGGAACTCCCCCTCAAGGAGCTGCTGGGAAGCCATGTTACCTCTGCTAGAGGTCAGGTTGCTGCAGAGGGTCTGCTGTGCTTTGTACCTCCTGGCAGCACTCAGCATGTCCGGGTGAGGGTTTTGGGAGGGGCCCTTTAAAGGAGTGGATGGCTGCAGGCCCTGGAAGGGCTTGGAAGCCAGGCGACCCCCTCTGTTTGCATTTCCTGGCCCATTATTTCAAAAGAGCAGTCATGGCTGTATAGATGCTCCCTTTCAAAGTGCTGGACTGATCTTCCAAAATAGCAGATTGTGATCTTGATCCATGTTGTATGTGTGGATGCGTCATTTTGAAAGGCAGTCTTTCAAAAGGGCGCATTTCAGAGTTGCGCTGTAGTGTAGATGTCGCCCGTAAGTCCTTCTAGGGCTGTGTTTACTAATGAAGTGCTTAAATACATATTGACGCGGCTTGCAGCTGTGTGGCTTGTCCAGACGGGGCTCCTTTTCAAAAGGACCCCGGCAACTTTGAAATCCCCTTATTACTATCTGCTGTTAGGAATAAGGGGATTTCGAAGTTGCGGGGGTCCTTTCGAAAAGGAGCCCCATCTGGACTAGCTGCTCGGCTGCAAGCCACATCAATTTTGAAGTGCTGCGGCTGCTGGCATTCTAATGAGGTGCTGAATATGTATTTAAGCGCTTCATTAGTAAACTTTGAAATGGCCATTTGCATGGCCATTTCGAAGTTTCGGGCTACTGTAGACCTAGCCTAGTAGTCTGGTCAAGACTAAGGGACTGTCTACCCAGCAGTCTTATTTCAAAATAAGATATTCTGGAACAGCTCTTCCAGAATAGCTTGTTTCAAAATAACGCTGCTACACACAAAAGTGCATTTCAAAATAGCTATTTTGAAATAGGTGCTATTATTCGTAGACTAAGGTTTACCAATTGTGAAAAGCCAATTGCTGTTTTGAAAATACAGTAGTCCCTCAACTTATGTGAGGGTTGCATTCCCATGCACCCTCACATAGCTCAAATTTCACGTTAAGTCAGGGCCACCTTTTTTCCCTGGCAGAACACACATTCTGCCACTGGGGAAGCAGCAGGAGCACCTGGAGCTCCTTTTGAAAGGTAAGTCCTGAGGTTGCGGGTGGGGGCAGGATCCCCTAGGAAGCAAATAGGAAAGGAAAAGGAATTAAGGAGAACTGGCGGTATTTTAAAGACGCCTTATTGAAGGCACAGGAACAAACTATCCCGACGTGCAGTAAGAAAAGCCAATATAGTAGGCAACCATCTTGGCTTACCAGGGAAATCCTTGTCAAGCTTAATTTCAAAAGAGATGCATATAAGAAGTAGAAACGTGGACAGATGGCTAAGGAGGTGTATAAATATATTGTTGGAGAATGCAGGGGAGTAATCAGGAAGGCAAAAGCACAATTGGAAGTGCAGCTAGCAAGGCATGTGAAAGGTAACAAGAAGGGTTTTTACAGATATGTTAACAATAAGGGTGATCAGGGAGGGTGTGGGGCCATTACTGGAAGAGGGAGGTAACCTGGTGACAGATGATGTGGGAAGAGCTGAACTACTCATTCTTCTTCAAGTGGTCCCCTGTGGGTGCTCCACAATAGGTGTCGGGCTCGCCCGGCGCCGCAGATCGGAAATCTTCCAGCAGTTTCTCCTGGATCGCGCATGCGCCGGCGTGCGCCGCCCCCCTGTGCGCCCCCGGCCGCGTGCACGATTCGGTCCCCGCAGTTCCTTCTCAACTGCCATCGGCTGCAGACGGAATCTACTCAGGCTAAGGCCAGAGTCAGATTAAGTAGTGGTTTTTTTCTGTGTCATTTGTTGTCTTTGGTTATTTAAAAAAAAAAAAAAAAAAGAGAGAGGAGCGGAGAAGAGAAGAGCAGCCGTGAAGGCCATTTAGGCTGCCCCGCAGGCCAGTGATTGGTATTTGGGGTGGAAAGGCACGGATTAAGTGCTAAGTACCCTATTAACAGTAAAGGACTCACCGCAACGACCTCTTCAGGTTTTAAAAAGCGTGAGTCATGCCGTGAAGCTATGCCGGCCTCTGTGGGGCATAGCGAATGCATCTGATGCCTGGGGGAATCACAGGCTACCTAGAAGTGTTCTCACTGTGCTAAGCTCACAGCCAGGGCCAGGAAGGACAGAGCGATGAGGCGTAAAATGCTCTTGTTGATAAGGCTCTCCAGCTGGACTTGCCGGAGAAGCCTCACCCAGAAGGGCCCTCTGGGTTGCATAAGAGGAGGGCAGTGTTCTCTGATCCCCTCGGTGCAGAAACGGAGGAAAATCTCCCTGGCTCGATCCTTGCCAGCGTTTGCAGCGAGCAGAGCACACAGCCCCCAGCCGCATACTCAGGCAAGCAGCAGCGCACGTGGCAGAGGCTGAGTCTCCGGTTATACAACAGCCAGCAGAGCGTCAGCGAGGCAAGCGCCGGACCTGGCGGCACCCCCACAGGCGGCACCGGCCCCTGCGGTACCAACGGTGCAGGGGCGCCAGGCACGAAGCCTGCAGGCACCGGAGGAGGATACCCGTGCAGCACCACAGCTGACGGTGCCGAGCGTGGCGTTGACAGTGGGGCCAAGATCCCCAGCACAGAAGGGGGCGGTGCTGACCCCGCAGGGGAGGGGCAAGGCAAAATCAAAAGCCCGGCACCACAGTCCAACTCCGGACAGGGCTGCGCTGCTGTTAGCACCAAGCCCTCCCCCTGTGATACACATGCCGCACCGAAGGTCTGTGTCTCCACCGGCCCATCTGGAACCTCCTTCTCCGTTCCTCCAACCAATGTCACCATGGCTTGGGTCACCGTCACCATTTCTGGGATGGGATCCCCTGGAGTACTATCACAAGCCAGTTTCACCTCTATCTGTGTCGTTGCAGAGGTCTCGCTCTCCCAGACATCGGGGGTATGCACCCCGTGAGTGGTGTAGGTCTCCATCCCCGGACCCTTGCCCATGCTGCCACGGTCGTCCTTATCATGCTGGACACGGACACCACAGGCCTACACCCAGGGGCAGGTCCCCCCTCCGGCCACTCAATACTCCTGTGGGCACTCCCGATCGGGGACAGAAACACAGTTGTCTCAAGGGGAGTTAATTTTAGAACCCCGAGACTTTCCTTCACAATCCTCCAGCGAGCAAGTGTATCATCGACCGCAGGAGCCCAAGGGTTCGAGGGAGGTTTACCCTGGTGGCGGTTCCTCATCCTCCCCAGATGAGGCCATGGCCCCCGGGGATGTCTCTCCCCTGGATGACCTTAAACAGTTTCAGGAGCTGTTTAAAAGGGTGGTTTTCACGCAAGACATTCAAACAGCAGAGGTGCAGGAGAAACATCACAAACTCCTGGAAAATTTGAGACCCCCGGCTTCGTCCAAAATTGCTATTCCGCTGGACGAAGCCATTCTGGAGTCAGCCATTATTATATGGCAGACTCTGGCCTCTGTTCCGCCTACGAACAAGAGAGCGGATAAGAAGTGCTTCATCCCAGCAAAGGGCATGGAGTTCCTCTTCAGTCACCCACAACCAAATTCTTTGGTGGTCGAGTCATCCCAGCAGAGGTCAAAGGCTTCTCAGTACAAATCGGGGGGATCGGACAAAGATGCTAAGAAGCTAGAGCTGTTTGGCAGGAAGGTATACTCCTCTTCTACCCTGCTATTGAGAGTGGCAGATTATGGGCACACCTAGCAAACCATAATTTTGATGATTACTCCAGGCTTACTCCCCTCATGGATTCACTTCTGGAAGACAAAAAGCCGGTGTTAAAGGCGATTATTCAAGAGGGCTATGCAGCATCGCAGACGGGAGTCCAGATTGCCCTGGACGTGGCGGACACGGCGGCACGTTCAACGGCTACAGCAGTTGTCATGCGTAGAGAAGCCTGGCCCCAAACGTCGGGCATCCCGAGGGACCTACAGGCGAAGATCGTGGACCTTCCCTTTGATACATAAAAGCTGTTTGCAGACTCAACCGACTCGGTCCCTCACTCCACTAAGGACTCGAGAGCTACACTTAAAACCTTGGGCATTTATACTCCCCCATACAGGAGGGAAAATTTTTATCCTCAGCAAAGACGCTACGCTTACAACCACAGCATGCTCAATATCAACGGGGCTACAGCCAAGGGCACTATCAACAGCAGCAACAGTACAGAACTCCTAGGCGACATTCTCAACAAAGCCGTACGCCCTCGGGTCAGGCCCAAAGGCAACAAGTTTGATGGGTATGTCGGGGGCTGCACTATCAATACCCTCGCTCAATGCCACTCTCATCTCATGTTCCATCATCGCCTCAGACCGTTCCACTCTCAATGGCAAAAGATCACCACAGACAAATGGGTGCTGGAGATCATAGCCACGGGTTATGCAATCCCCTTCCAGTCGCTTCCACCGATGAAGCCTCCCACCAGGCCTCACCTCAGGAACGCTGCCACGAGGCGAGGCTGAAGCAGAAGGTGAATCACCTTATGTTCATAGGGGAGGTGGAAAGAGTGCTGGAATAATTCCAGGGGAAGGTTTTTATTCATGCTACTTCCTACCAGAGAAGAAAACAGGAGACTGGAGGCCCATCTTAGATCTTCGGGGCCTCAACCGTTACTTGCGCAAGCAACGTTTTCGGATGATCACAGTTGCCTTGATACTCACGGCACTGGACGATGGGAGACTGGGTTGCAGTGCTCGACTTACAAGATGCTTACTTTCATATAACAATCCACCCGGCACACAGACGCTTCCTCCGCTTCACGGTCGGCCAGGAGCATTTCCAGCACAGAGTTCTTCCGTTCGGCCTCTCCTCGGCCTCCAGAGTCTTTACCAAAACCCTGGCAGTGGTGTCAGCCTACCTGCACAGACAGGGGGTGTTTATTTTTCCCATATCTGGGCAACTGCCTGCTAAAAGGGGCCTCGAAGGCAGAGGTCTCACGCATGATACACGTCACAGCGGATACGTTTTTCTTCGCTGGGCCTAGTCATCAACCTCGCAAAGTCAAAGTCCGAACCCACGCAACATATAGAGTTCATAGGGACATGCATAAACTCTATCACAGCAAGGGTGTACCTACCCGATGCCCGCTTCCACGCCATCAGTTTGCTGGTGCAAGTCATCACATACAGCCCCACGGTGCCGATCTTAACGTGCTTACAGCTGCTGGGCCACATGGCGGCAGTGACGTTTGTGGTACAGAATGCCAGGTTGCACATGTGAAGCCTGCAGCATTGGCTGGCGAGCGTTTACAAACCAGCATCCCACACTGTCCACAGGGTGGTGTCGCCCACAACAGAGGTGCGCAGATCCCTGGCATGGTGGGAAAACTCCGAGAATCTGCTAGTGGGGGTGCCCTTTTCACCAACCACAAATTTCTGTTTTTTTCTTACTACCGACGCCTCCCACATAGGATGGGGAGCGCACATGGGCGACAAGGTAACGCAAGAGCTATGGTCCCCTGCGGAACAGACACTGCACATAACCATGCTGGAGCTCAGAGCAGTGTTCAACACCTGCAAACATTTTCGAGATTACCTACATGGCAAAGTAGTCGGGATTCAATACCGACAGTACTTCCACTATGTTTTACATCAGTCGACAAGGAGGAGCACGATCCTGTGCCCTATGTGCGGAAGCAGTCCAATTGTAGAATTGGTGCATCGCCAACAACATAATGTTTGAAAGCCTCGTACTTGCTGGGCGCTCACACTGTGAAAGCAGATCAGCTGAGCTGGCGCTTCGCAATCACTCATGAATGGCAGATCCGCTCCGATCTGCTATGGCGCATTTTCCATACATGGGGGTTTCCCCAGATCGATCTGTTTGCCACAAGGTCTTGCACAAAGCCAGAAGGGAGAGAGCTCGCATGATGCTCATGGTCCCACTTGGTATCGGCAGCAATGGCTTCCCTTGCTTTTGCGCATGTTGGACCGCCCACCACTCCCTCTACCAGTGGCGCCGGACTTACTCATGCAGGCTCAGGGGTCCTTAGTGCACCCGCACCCTCAGGGTCTGCACCTACAAGCATGGCTAATCCATGGCTCAGGTCTTTGAAGAGCACGTGTACGGAGGGAGTACAACAAGTCCTGGAATGTAGCCAAAGGACCTCCACCAGGAGGACTTACAAGCAGAAATGGACTCGATTCACAGCCTGGTGTTCCACCAAGCAGTTAGCTCCCCTTGATGTTCCTATACCTGTAATACTAGAATACTTATTGGACCTCAAGAGAGGCGGGCTTTCTCTATCCTCGCTAAAGGTCCACCTCGCCGCTATATCAGTCTTTCGGCATACAGAGGAAGGGCCCACGGTATTCGCCCATCCTATCGTTGCCAGGTTCTTGAAGGGGCTGGTAGACCTGTACCCCCCTCGGAAACCGCTTCCACCATCGTGGAATTTAGACTTGGTGCTCAGCACGCTATCGGGTCCACCTTTTGAACCATTAGCCACAGTTCCCATACGTCTCCTTACAATAAAAAAACAAAAAAAACAAAAAAAAAAACAACCTTTCTCCTTGCAACTATGTCAGCCCGCAGGGTGAGTGAGCTCCTCGCGGCAGTGATGGCAACGCCGCACTGCACAGTATTCTCAAAGAGGCGGTAACCTTAAGGCTCCACCCAGCCTTTGTTCCAAAAGTCTCTTCGGAGTCCAATCTTAACGAGGCAATAGTTTTACCCTCGTTTTACCTGAAGCCTCACAGCTCCGGCAAGGAGGCACACCTGCATCTCCTGGATGTGAGGAGGGCATTGGCCTTCTACATAGACAGAACTAAGTCCTTCCAGAAAACGGACAGGCTCCTAGTCTCTCTCTCTCCCAGGTCAAAAGGAGAAGGTCTCTCTTCACAGAGAATCTCTAAGCACATTGTGTCCTGTATAAAAATGTGTTACGAGCTTCAAAATGCTCCTTTGCTGGCCCTGCCCAGGGCTCACTCCACCAGGGCCGGCCTTCTTCAAGGGCGCATCGCGTTAAAAGACATCTGTAGAGCGGCGACCTGGTCATCCTACGACACCTTCGCCGAGCATTATGCCCTGCCTCGGGTACTCGAAGAAGAAAGAGAAGTTACTCACCTGTAGTAACGATGGTTCTTCGAGATGTGTCCCCGTGGGTGCTCCACCACCCACCCATCCTCCCCGTTTCGGATCTCTGTCTAGTGTTTTTCAGGAACATCCAAGGCGGTTGGTCAAGCAACTGGTGGGGACTGGATCGCACATGCAGCCGGGGGTGCGCAGGGGGGCGGGGCGCGCCGGTGCACGCGCGATCCAGGAGAAACTGCTGAAAGATTTCCAATCTGCAGCGCCGGGCGAGCCCGACACCTATTGTGGAGCACCCACGGGGACACATCTCGAAGAACCATCGTTACTACAGGTGAGTAACTTCTCTATCCTTTTTTTTTTTTTTTTTTTTTTGCTTCTATCTTCACAGACAAGGTCAGCTCCCATACTACTGCTTTAGGTAATGCATTATGGGAAGATGATGGGCAGTCTCCACGGGGAAAGAACTGTTTAAGGGCCATTTAGAAAAGCTAGACGCACAAATTCATGGGTCTGGATTTAATGCATCCAAGGGTACTGAGGGAATTGGCAAATGTCACTACAGAACCTTTGGCCATCAGCTTTGAAAATTTGTGGAGCTTGGGAGAGGTTCCGGATGACTGGAAAAAGGCAAATAGTGCCCATCTTTTTTTAAAAAAAGACAATCCAGGGAACTACAGACGAGTCAGGCTTATCTCAATCCCGAGAAGAAACAATGGAGGGGATACTCAAGGAATCTATTTTGAAGTACTTGGAAGAGGAGAAAGCGAACAAGAGTAGTCAATGTGGATTCACTAAGGGCAAGTTGTGCCTGACTAATCTGATTAGCTTCTGTGATAAGGTAACTGGCTCTGTGAACATGGAGAAGTCAATGGATGTGATATGCCTTGACTTTAGCGAAGCTTTTGATAGTTTCCCACAGTATTGTTGTCCATAAGTTAAAGAAATATGGATTCGATACATGGACTGTAAGGTGGATAGAAAGCTGGCTAGATGGTTGGGCCCAACAGTTAGCAATCAATGGCTCAGCGTCTGGTTGAGGGTCCATTTCAAGTGGAGGGCCCCATGGATCAGTTCTGGGGCTGGTATTGTTCAATATCTTTATTAATGACTTGGATGAGGGGATGGATTGCACCCTCAGCAAATATGTGGATGACACTAAGAGTGACAGGTAGATACTTTGGAGGGTAAGGAAAGGGTCCAGAGTGACCTAAATAAGTCAGAGGATTGGGCCAGAAGTAATATGGTGAGGTTGAACAAGGACAAGTGCAGAGTCCTGCTCTTGGGACAGAAGAATCCCACGCATAGTTGCTGGCTGGGGACTGACTGTTTTGTTGGTTAAGCAGTAGTACAGCAGAAAAGGACCTGGGGATTACAGTGAATGAGAGGCTGGGTATGAGTCAGTGTGCCCTTGTGGCCAAGAAGGCTAATGGCATATTGGGGTGCATTAGGAGAAGCATTTCTAGCGGATACAGATGTTGTTTGCCTCTATTTGGCATTGGTGAGGCCATATCTGGAGTACTGTCCCGTTCTGGGCCTCCTATGATAGAAAGGATGTGGATGCATTGGAACAGGTCTAGTGGCACGCAATGAAAATGCTTAGGTGCTGGAGCACATGACCTGCGAGGAGAGGCTGAGGGATTTGGGCTTATTTAGTTTGTGGAAGAGAAAAGCGAGTGGTGATTGGTAGCAGGTTTCAACTTCCTGAAGCGGGGCTCTAAAGAGGATGGAGAGAGGCTGTTCTCAGCAGTGATAGAAAACAGAACAAAGAGCAATGGTCTTAGGTTGCAGTGGGAGAGGTCTAGGTTGGATATTAGGAAAAACTATTTCACCAGGAGAGTGGTAAAGCACTGGAGAGGTGGTGGAACCTCCATCTGTGGAGGTTTTTAAGTCCCAGCTTGACCAAGTCTTGTATGGGATGATTTATTTAGGGTTGATCCTGCTTTAGGCAGGGGGATGGACTCAATGACCTGAAGTCCCTTCTAGCCCTGGGATTCTGTGATAATGGCGCCCAATGGCACTAGTTTGAAACAGTGCTGTGTGGCCAGAAATGCTGTTTTGAAATAGCTGAGTGCTATTTTGAAATGCATTTTGTGTACAGTAGACCCCGGACTTACGCCTAGGATGCACTCCTGAGTGACCATGAATAAATCAAATTTTGCGTAAGTTGGGACCAGTTGGGGGAGGGTCCCTGCCACCTCTGGGTCTCCCAGTCCTGGCTGTGCTTGGCTCCCTGCTCCCATGAGCAGTGGGGAGCCCAGAGCCAGGTGCAGCAGCACTGGTCAGTCTCCTGGCTCCTGGGAGTGGCAGGCAGCTGGGAACCAACTGCAAAGGTGCTGGTCAGTTTGCCAGGTCCCCGTCACTTGCAGGAGCTGGGAAACTGGCCAGCACTGCTGCACCTGGCTCTGGGCTTCCCACTGCTCCCAGAAGCCAGGAAACTGACTAGTGGAGCAACACAGTTCACTTCCCCAGCTCCTGCAAGCAAAGGGGAGCCAGGCTGCTGCCTGGTTCCCGACTCCCCATTACTCAAGATTTCACCTCGCATTATTGCAAGAAATGCCTAAGTTGAAATCATACACATCAGGAGAGGGGTCTACTGAAGCTGTTACTTCAAAACATATTCCAAAATGCCTCCATATTATAGCCATAGCCTGATGGACTAAGAACCACTGCATGGGCTTGTCTACACTTGCCCCCAACTTCAAAGGGGGCATGTTAACCAGAGTGGTGGGAGATTACTAATAAAGTGCTGCGGTGAATATGCATCACCGCATTAGGCTAATTCTCCCCCATGGCAACTTCAAAGTGCTGACATGCACTTGAAGAGTGAAGGAACTTCAAAGTGCCTGCGGCTACACGCATACTGGAACTTTGATGCTTCGAAGCTGCCCTGGGAGAGAATTCCTAATCAAGTGCTACATATTCACCACAGCACTTCATTAGTAATCACTCGTCGCCCCGATTAACGTGCCCCCTTTGAAGCTGGGGACAAGTGTAAACCCAGCTCGTGTCTTACAGTGGGTATCCTGGACAAGAAGAGTATTAGGTACTATAGAAGAAATCTGCAGAGTGAGCCTCTGGGTTCCTCGAATACCTTTGTTCTCAAATATCACAAAGTAGATGTCCTCTTGTCCTCCACAATAACATCTTTTTGCAGGAAAGTGCTAAATGAAATAGTACCCTAAGTTTTTTGTAGATGGATGCAAATGTTATCTCTGAGCTAGGTTACCTCTTTTTTTTTTTTCCCCCCCTTCCTCCTAGATTGGTGGGAAGGAGATTATGATCCAGATTAGAAAATAAAATACTGTCTAAGACATTTGGTACACAAGTCAGGTTTGTGCAGTATCACGTTCCCTCTGTCTCTTCGGAGAGATTAGTCCAGTAATTTACATCATTGTACCTTCCTGAAAAGTGAAACTGGCATAGTAAACAGTAAGTGCAGGTAACGGACAGGCACTGGTTGGATGGATATTTCTAAACAGCTGCTGGGACAATGCTTTCCAGCACAGAGGCATGTGCAATAGCTGAAGCAGAGCTAGCACTCAATATCGGAGTGCAGCTAGTAGGTGTATGGGTTTCTACCTCATGTGCAGAAAAGGGGACACTCAGGCTGATTCTGAGCCCATGAAGCTGGACAGCCAGCAAGCATGTACTGAGCATCCTCACAGATTTCCCAGGACAACTGTCTGGAAAAAAAGACTGTTGCTATTTTTAGCATGCCTATCTCTCACAGGCCTGGCAGACATGTCAGTCTACCTACACTGGGAAGTCTACTCCTAACTGCAGTGTAGGAGTACTGAAGAGTCTAACGGGGACAGTGAAAGCTCGTCAGAGTCTCATGGTGCAGATCATCTGAGCTCACGTGCAGGCTTGCTGACTTCATGAAAATGGTCTGCTAATGTTTTAAAAGTGCAACTGTAATGTTATTAGCTTCATTGATTCCTATGCATTCCTGCCATATGATCCTCTACTGTCAGTAAAAGCAGCCAGACTTGCTAACCTATAATATATACGTATAAAAATCCTTGCAACAAACAATTGTGCTTCACTGTGCAAGGTACACAGAAAATAGGGGAGTAAAAATCATCCTTAAAATCGACTGTTCTGATGTGTGTACTGCATAGCCAAAGTAGACTTTTCGATGGAATGTTTTCGGCTTTTTGTGCCTCACTAATGAAGGAAGGGTGGCGATGCTGTACAGTATTGTTCCTCTTTTGGATCTTTAATATAAGTGATTTTTTTTTTTCCATGACTAGGGTAGTCAAATTCCACTCTCCAAGAGCTCTTAATAGCAGGGCTATGGTGGCAGCTGGTAGCATTATGCTGCACACTACACTAATGTGGAATTAGGCATTTCAAAGGCTTAACATGATTATTTTCCTTCAATGATCCACTGTAAAACCAAAGAGCAACCACTTGTGCTCTTGCTGGGAAAAGAAAAAAAAATAAATTCAACTACCACCTCTATGGTCACGGCTTCCAGATCTACTTGTGTACTCTATTCCTGTTTGGACTGAAATCTCAGCCTGTCTTTCTGACCTCTCCTCTGGATGTCTAGCTGCCAGCTCAGGCTAGCACATTATCTCCCCTCACCTCTGCTCAGTGCTTCTCTTTGTTGATTCTCTTGGATGACACCACCATCCTGCTTGTCATTCAGGCCTGTGATCTGGGCATTCTCTTCAACTAGGGCTGTTTTATGGGCCTTACATACAGGTTATGTTTAAATATTGGCAGTGGTTTCTGCTTAACACCTCTCATGTCTCTTCTGCCGCAGAAGATTGACCTATTCAGGGTCAATCTTTTTGGGTTTTGTTTTGCGCATGCACAAAATAGCACTTTCCAGGGTCAAAGTCGACCCTGGAACACATGGTGAGTGGCAAAGTTTATGGTCAGTCAATAGGCGAAACTACCGTTGACCTTCTTCCATAGCAACAGACATTGAAGTTGACTCCTGATAAGTCAATTTTTAGCTAGCCAACTGGACAGAGGGATAGCTCAGTGATTTGAACATTGGCCTTCTAAACGGAGGGTTGTGAGTTTAGTCCTTGAAAGGGCCATTTAGGGATCTGAGACAAATAGATTTTTGGGGGGAGGGATACCTCAGTGGTTAGAGCATTGGCCTTGAAAACCCAGGCTTGTAAATTCAATCCTTGAGGAGGTCATTTAGGGATCTGGGGCAAATAGATTTAAAAAAAAAAAAAGTCAGGGATAGTGCTTGGTCCTGCCGAAAGGGCAGGGGACTGGACTCAATGACCTTTTGAGGTCTCTTCCAGCTCTATGAGAGATTCATACCCACAGAGACTGCTGCAAAGATCATTTTCCTGTTCAGTTGCTTTGACCAGTCACCCGTCTCTGCATCCTTCCACGAGCTGCTATTCTCTATCACCTTGAACAAAAGGCTTCTCTTCACTCTGCTCAGGGTCTCTCTCCACACTTCTATTTGTTCCTGATGTTTGCCTTTAATGAGCCCATGATGCTGACTTCACCACCTACTTGTTAAAATTTCAAACAAGCACTATCCTGCTATCTGCCGGCTGCGGGACATGCTTGGCTGGTGCTCCCCCAAAACATCTGCAGAGCTACTTCATTTTACTGGTCCTGTAACACCTTACAGACTAACAACTTAACTTATTAAGTAATGAGCTAATCAGAATCTGATGAAGTGGGTTTTACCCATGAAAGCTCATTATGTAACCAAAAAACCTGTTAGTCTTGAAGGTGCTACAGGACTGCTCGTTTTATCATTATCTACCATCCTCCATTGACACATGACAAAAACAACCAATTTGATAATTATTAGATTGTTGGTGTACAGATCTCTCTCTAGCTTCCTGCCTAATATTGTCTCATTGTTTCTCCATCTATGTCGATCTTTTGTCTCTTGACTTACATTTTAATATTGTAAGCTGCTTGAGTCAGTAAGTATAATTTTTTTGTTCTGTGTTTGTACAGCACTGAGCATTATGGCCCCTGACTGGGGATTTTAGGTACTGAAGTATGACAAAAAATTAATAATTATTTTCTGTCTGTATATGGCAAGGAGAACATCCAGTTCAGTTTCTCCTAGATGCTAGCAATTAAGGAGTGGGTATTTAAAATGCTTTCTAGAAAGAATAATATAATTTCATGGGAAACAAGTGCCAGCAGAAAAGAATGTATAAAATAAATGCTGCTTTTTGAAAATCTCCTTAGAAATAAAGATGTGTGGAATTTATACAGAAGCAAAACATTCTATGTGCCTAATTTGCCTTAACTAGAATTGAGTTCTGAATTACTTCAAGGAAAGGGAAGAAGCAGTGAGAGCAGATAAATGCTGAAAAACCAACAAACAATCTTTTCCCATGAAGCATTCCTTAGTAATATGAGAGAGTCTTAAATAGTTATTGTAAAGTATGGTAACTGAAGGGACAGTTCCTACCATTTACTTATTTATTGTGTTCCTTTTGTGCTCAATTTACAAGTGAAAATATTTTTCTGTTTTCCAGGAACTAAATCTAAAAATTCACTCTGGAATATGAAAAATCAAGATATGGTCATTCTGCCCCTTACGCCATCATCAGGAACAAAGATCTTATCACCTGAATTTAAAAGACAAATTTGCTGGTTATATGTATAGTAAAATTATAATCCAGTTCACTCTGTGGTACTAACAGGAGCAAAAGCTTGATTTTTTTTTTCAAGTCAGTGGATAGGCCCATAAAGTACACAGATACATGGACATTACAGGTACCATTCCTCTCACTTTTTCTGACTACAGCTGCTCTTTAATTAAAAGTGTAAATACATACTACGATTTACAGGAATCTGTGACCTAGGGACTGTGCCTCTCCCATTAACCTGTGTATCAGAACACTACTCCAGAAAATACTCCCATTGTTCACAGTGCCACGGATAAACTTAGTACAGAGAGAAAGCCATGCTAGTCTATATACTATCATAACAAAAAAGCAGTCAAGTAGAACTTTAAAGGCTAACAAAATAGTTTATTAGGTGAGCTTTCATGGGACAGACCCACTTCTTCAGACCACAGCCATACCAGAATAGACTCAATATTTAAGGCATAGAGAGCCAAAAAAAGTAATCAAGATTGACAAGGTTGATATCACCTTGATATTTTTTTTTCAGATTTGTCAACCTTGATTACTTTTTTTGGTTCTCTGTGCCTTAAATATTGTGTGTGTTCTGGTATGGCTGTGGCCTGAAGAAGTGGGTCTGTCCCACGAAAGCTCACCTAATAAACTATTTTGTTAGTCTTTAAAGTGCTACTTTACTGCTTTTTTGTTTTGATAGGGATAAACTTAGAAATGTTATTCACCAACCTTCTCACAGCTACCCAGATCTAAAGGTGGAATTTCATCACAGGATGTTGAACCCTTAGGTGAGGAGTTTTTACATTTCTAAAAAGGAATTAAGGTTCAGGACATTGTTAAATTTGCACTTAGAATTTTTAAAATTGTATTTTAATAAATGTTCTAAAATGCAGTTTTTGGCTTTGGCCAGTAGGTGGAGCTGAACCGGAGTAAATAGATGACTTCCTCAGGTATGGGGAACAGCAGTTTTTTCCTATGAAGTATGCAAGTGCCAAGCACAAAGGGGCTCAGTCCTTATTGGGGGACCCCTTAGGAAGAATAATAAAAATAAGAAATGGTATTTGTTATACTGACCAGCAAGGAGGGAGTAAAAGATTTGAGATTAAAATTTTTACATCCCCTACAAAATTTAGTACAGCTGAAGAAAGCACGCATGAAGCTCTGGAGAGTATCAGGAAAAGAGTGGAATAAAAATCTGAAACCTTTAAATGAAATGACAGATGTCTTATTTTCAGGTGAAGTGTGTGGTGTGTGTGGGCTTGCGTTGTGCCCATCGTAGATTATTTTTCCATGAGTATGCAAAGATATTTAAGAGCAACTATTTTGCTTTTGAAATTTACCAAATATTAGACCCTTGCTTGGGATCAACGGCTGAAGGCTGCTGACTTTAATAGAACAATGACAATTTACAGAAGCTGAGGATGTGGCCTACAATGTGTTTTCAAAATATCCTGGGGAAGGAAAACTTTTAGATGGTGTATAAAGTCTTCATTTCTAGCCTCTGCCTTGATCCCAAATTTGACACCCTGAACTCCATGCTTTGCTATTGCTACAATACTCAGGACTGCCTTTCTAGAAACAAAACGAAACCTTTTCACGAGTGTTTTTAGCATAAGTTTGTTCGCCAAGAATGCTGTCTCAGTCCTTGCTTAGGTTCATAGGAAAGCATTTTTATTGAAAACAGGGAATCAAATTAAACTGATCCACCAAGCTCCAATTGGCCTACCTGTGAGTACAAGTATGTGTGGGATATGGAGCTCATCACAGACGGATACACATTCATGGAAGCTTCTTGTTGAAATATGGGCACCACTTTGTTGTCCTGAAGCCTTGCTCTTCTCACCGCAGTAAGCTCATGTGCAGTGAGACTAGCACAGCTGATACCCTTGGAATTTTGCTCATTCTGTCTTGTCATCTCCCTCGTAATCCTGCCTCTAGCTCATCTGCACCTGCTGCACGCTGTAGTAACCGCTGTGTTCTGTCTTGGGCTCAGCTACCCTTTTTTTTCCCCCCTGCACTTTTTTATTGATGCAGTAACACTTGGTAAGATCAAAGCGTGATCACCTTCAGGTTTCTTTATCACTGGAGTTTATGAGGTAAGTGTTAACTGCTTGCTTCAGATGACATAAACTGCATGCTTCTAATCTGCCTGTTTATACGCATGCAGGACTAGCATCAGTTTTCAGTCTAACTGGAACCCCACAACAGCTGTTTCATGTTATGTTTCGCTTACATTAGAATTAGTTATTTTTCCAGACCCCCATTTCCCTTCCCCAACTTTTCTTGTCAAAATTCTTAAGAATAATAATACCCACGGTGATCTTGGAATGGTGGAGTGGAAGCATAAAGGGTTAGACTGAGGAGGACACATCCCTGATAGCGTCACGCTGAACAACTTGTGGCAGTCCAAACTTTATTTTAACTTTAAATCCCATGGGATCAACATTTGCGATCTAGTCCTACAAACATTCATGCACTGGGCAATGCATCTGTAAGTTAAGTGTGGATTCCAGGAAGCTCAGTGCCATGTGCTGTCTGATGCATACTCTATGCTTTCGAGGATTTATTATAATATGCATTTTGCAGGTGAAGTGGTCTAGGTACCACTACGTGGGACAGTTAACCACACACAGGTGTGTGGGTGACAGAGGCACACAGCACAATATTGCTAGACATAGTATGGGAGAGCCTGAATATGTAAATGAAACAGGTTCCAGTTTGCAGAACAGGGACTGAGTGATTGTTGGGATATGCACTCATGCCTGTCTCCACAGTCCCAGAACTACTAGTGTCTAAAGGTTGCTTTGTTAGCTACCTTGAGACTGAAAGGTGTTTGGGATGGAGTGTCCAAGCCACCCAAGGCCTGAAGAGGTCAAAGAACTAGGCAAGCCAATTAATGGTGGAGGCTGCACCTGGAGGAGGAGCCAGGGAGCAGGGATTAATTCATTGAGACTCAGCTGGGTGGCAACAGGAAGGGCCTACATAAAGCCCAGGAGCTAAGAGGTACTGTAGAAAAGGAGTCTCCAACCACTTCCTGCGAGAAGAGAGCTGATTTCAGGAGTAGAGCAGGAGAGAGGGGGAGGCATAGCTCAGTGGTTCAAGCACTCCAGGGCTGGGAGTTCAATCCTTAAGGGGCCATTTAGGGATCAGGGACAAATAGAATTTAAAAAATAAAAAAAAAGGGCGGGGGGGGGACGAGGAATAGTGTTGCCTCGTGCCAAGAGGGCAGGGAACTGGACTTGATGACTTCCTAAGGTCCCTTCCAGCAATATGAGATGTGCATCTCCAAATCTTGAAAAGTGGGACTGGCTCAGGGGAAAAGAAGCAAGGGGTAGAACAGGGCAGACCTTGGTTGCTAATGAGGGGGACTCTGAAGTGGAACTCAGAGAAGAGGGCAGGCCTGGGTTCTCCTTCCAGCTACAGGGGAAGTAGCACAACTGGAGAGCAGACAGTGGATTGCCTGGGATAGTTTGTGCTGGCTGGAAGATTTGATACGCTGGAAGTGGGAAACATAGAATGACCTGACTGGAGGACCAAGTGGTGAAGGAGCCACCCTGGACTTGCAGGGATGGGTGGAGAGAATGATGGGCAGAGAGGCCCTCAGAAGAGGGTGCAACATCTGGAAGGAGCTAATTCCTAGAGGGGCTAGGAGGAGGCACCTAGGGGTGAGTGCATCCCAGGACACTGCTATATAAACCACAATTCTGGTTTCAGCATTCCAGAGCTCCATCCTTCTCACCTGCAGTTGAACCTTTTGTGGTGCCTGCCCCAACTTCCAGAAGAGCAACTGCTTTCTGCAGCATGAGGTCAGTCTCAGTTTTACCTTGTTAGGTGCTGCTGAACATGGATATTTTGTGCCTGCAAAGAAAGGAAAAGCACTGGAGTGCATATGAAGGATTTAGGACATGAGGTTTATTGAATCACAGTTGATGTCTAGTAATACACAACTGTAAAATACCAGAGATGGTCTTGAAACAAGACACTAGGTCCTTTCACACCAGGATTTGAGTAAATTCAGAACCTGATCCATATGCTTCTGGGATGTATCAGAGGTGAGCAGGTTGTTCCATCAAGGCAGGCTTGCCTTTGTCTCTAATTATAACGGCCATTTGTCACGTAGGTGAAGTATTCCTTGTTTGGATGGGAATCCGACAGAGTTTTAGGTACAGTATATCCCTCCTCTTTGTTGTCTCACTTCCTCCCTCCCCCCCTCTTCCTTTTATTTATTTATTTGGTGGGGTCGGGGGCGGGGGGGGGGGGGAGAGGGAGTGAGCTGCTGTTAAGTGACTCTGGAATGTGCCTGGAGGTGAGGGGGAAGCATAGCTGATTCCAGCTGGCATGATAAAACTTGAAAGTCCCCAGGATATCCAGACTTTTCCAGTGCATTGTGTTTAGATAAAGTTTATAAAAAGAACAAGAGAGAGAGAGGAATGGCTTGCAGGGGGGTTGGTGATGGCATGGAGATACCCTTAGGAAGTGCTTGTTTTACATGCCTGAAATAACATCAGCTGCAGCAGAAGGGCACAGAATCCTGAACTGGGGAGTTGGAAGGCAAATAAAGAAACCCCTGATTCTCAAATACATTTGTATTGAAATACATTTATTGGCTTGGAAGCAATCCTCCCTTTTCCAGACACACCTTCTCACCCTGCAAACTGGCAGCAAAGTGAATGGTTGCACAATGAGTAGAGCCTACCAGCATTTTACAATTTCAGCTGAATTGTATGGAGTTGGTCACAGTATATTTTCCATGTGTGTGGGCCCTTCTGAGTCTCAGAATGAAGCCCCAGAATGCAAGTGTATTGTTTATACACAGACCAACTGCACAGGGAAACCTTAATAATGCTTTAGAATTTGATGCCTGGATATTGATTTACAAAAGGCTGGCTACAGATTAGGAGCATGGGCTGTGTTCAAACTTTGCCATGGACTTGCCATGTGACCTTGATTAAGTTGCATCCTCTTTCTAGCCTCAGTTTTCTGCATCTGTAGGGGTGCTGAAGCTTAATTCAACTAACATCTGTGAAATACAGGTTGAATCTCTCTAAGCCAGAACTTTTTTTTTCCTCGGACAACATCTGCAATCTGGTATGATTTTAGTTAGCCCGATATCCATATCATGGGCATAGCCAAATTTCCTACGGTCCCATAAAGTTTGTTTACAGCCAACAGTCCTGGCTTTGTGTTCTGTGCTGTTATTTAGCTGTGATTTAGTCTTAAATGTCTTCTAAGAGTCCAATAAGCAGTGGAAGTGTTGGTAATGCTGTTAGACAATATTGACCTTCTGTGGTTCAGCAAATTCTCTTGTTCAGTCTATACCTGCTTGAAAAGGTTTTACAGCCTGTAGAACACTTTTTTTCATTCTTCTCTTTTGGGTGGTTTCATGGATCCCTCAATTAGTTTTCTAGACTGGGTTCACATTTGTGCATGGACTTTCACACAGAAAATAGAATATAGTTTGTGTTAATATTTTTAACCTTTTGTACTTACTGAGCACTGAAATATTGATCAAATATTTTATTAAATAAATATCTTCCCCTGCTCCCTATGAAGCAGATCAGTAATACCTGCTCCCTGTGGAGACAGAGAAATAGAAACACAAAGGTGAATTGATGTGGGTTAAATTTCCAAAGTGCCACTGTGAATAGAAGCCTACATTTCACTGATTTTTTCAATGGAACTTAGATGTGCTTGCATTTTTTTTAACCTCTTTGCCGAAGGCCTGACACTGTAATTATAAAGATTCACTTTAGAAGTTTCCTTGTTTCTGCTTCTGTGTGGTTTACCAGCGCGTTACCGACCTTTGTTTTGAGTGGCTTACCACTCAACTCTTGGGTGTCTTGAAAGATTTTTGGAAAGTAGACAAACGCACAGTATGTTTCTAATGAAACAGCAAGACGTGATGGACAGTGTATTCTGAAGGATTATCAGAGGTCTGGGGCATGTTGTGAGACGCGAGGCTGAAGGCCAAGAGCTTTCAACCCCTGCGAGTGCCATAATCTGTCAGAAGTGCTCTGTCCTAAGCCGTCTGATGGCAGACTTTGTGCAGAAAGTGATTAAGAATGGAAAGGAATAAACAAATTTGTCCAGCCTGTGTGGTGGTGATTATCAATATCTGACTTGAAATCCTGTCTTGTTCTTGAAATTCCATAGATGTTGCACAATTCCAATCAACATTTTTTGGTGCGATGAGGCTTTCCGGGTTGACAGCACACTAATAAAACTTTTACGAGCTACATGATCCACACAATATGCAGATGGATAGGACTCAGATGACAGAAGTCTTTCAGCTGGCTTGCTTTTTCACCTTCCATTCTCTCCAAAAATCTCCTTAACAGATTCTTTTTGCAGATGCAGTGGAAGCCAGGCCTTAGGCTATGACAAATAAGGGAGCCTCTTGGTGATAACCCAGAATAGCTTTCAGACTCATCATATACTGTCTCCTTAGTGCACTGAAGTCAGTGGCCATTCATACTAGCAGAGTGTCTGGCCCCTAGCCTCCTGCTTGTCTCACAACTCCTACTGCTTCTTCCCCTGCAGGCAGAACTGGGATCGTTTGAGGAGGAGAAACAACTGACTTCCTGTGCCTCTCTAAAACAGAGCCAGCTTGGCACGATGATGTGAAGCAGACCCATTGGCAGGAGTGGAAAGGAAACCTGAGGTGGAGAAGAAACAGCCGAGTCACCTAAGGAGAGGTGTCTGAGGGATCAGAGTAAGGGATGCTGTTGAAGTCTGGGAGTCACCAGACCCTGGACCCCATCCACACACACGTTACTCTCATTCAGCATGTTGAACAGCAGGTTGGTTAACGGACAGGGACAAAGCGTAGAACAGACTTGTCAGTGCAGAAACCAGAAGCAGTCAGTAAAATCCACCTTGGAGAGAGGGGCCCAAAAGGAGTCTCTCAGCCAGGGCCCTGGCCCTCCTTCCTTCCTCTCCTGCCATGTTTGACGCCCCAGCTCAGCTGCCCAGTTCCAGTTCAAACCAGCCAGGTGCCACCTCTTCCCTATTTTGTCCTGTTTCCAGGGAAGGAAGTTGTCACCTGGTTGCCTAGGTTACAAAGTGCATGGAGGGCCATTATGTACATGTGAGAAGCTATCACACCCAAACTCCCATAACCACCGTGCACTGATGCTGTGCCTTGGGACTTGGAGGCACACACCTCGGGTTGCTACAGGACAGTAGGAAACACATGCAACCTAACCAGGGGAATAAAGTCCTCACGCACCCAACTTCGTTACAACTCATCCTCCTCAGAGTCTGAACTGAGTAGGCTTCATTTGGGAAGGGGAGATTTCCCAAAGGGCCCATTAGAGAAACTAGAACAGGTCTGTTGGGACAGAACATGGGCAGTGTAGTGGTTTTCATCTGGGGTTCCATGCTGGAGCAGACCCAGCAGGGAAGAATCCCAGCTCTTAAGGAATCTGTTTAGCAGGAGGAGAGGGATATAGTGAAGTTAGAGGAGAGAGAAAGGAGCAGCAAAACACAAGCTGGACAGTGTGGACACAACTGGCAAGTAGGAAATGCTTGTACCAATGAAGAGCCAGATTTTCCTTGGCCCAGGTGTCATGGAGGTGTTTTCAGGTGTGTGTTTAATGTAAGGATCTTCACTGACCCTTCTAGTGGAGTATTCACTGATGACACTGAAGGAGCTATGCCTCCTGAGTGTTGTTATTCAATCTGGCCTCTGATGGCATGCAGGACACAAATGGTCTGCTTAGTTGGAATGATTTTGTTTTGTGTTACCCTTCCAACAAGGATTTATCTGTGCGCGCTGGGAATTATGATGTGAAATACTCCAGTGTGGAAATTCTGTGCAGGGATTATCTCACTCTCGTTGGGTTAACCTATAGCAGCCCATGAGCAATCCAGAGCTCCCAGAGCAAAGGTTCTGAAGCATTAGCACTTAGTGACAGGAAATCCTAATACTTTCTGCCAAGGAAAGAAAACAAGGAATGTGGCTCCATCGTATCCCTTTGGTGTGCCATGGTCTGGTACAGAAATTTGCAGTGTTTTCATTCTTTCTCCAGGCAGTTTTTAAAACATCCCCAGGCTCATCTGAAAGATGCAGGAATTACCTCCCCAGCTTCGGCTCACATGTGTAATTTCCTGATGGGTCAAAGCAAAACCCTTAGATGCAAACACCTTCTAACATTAGGTAGGCGCGGATCCAGATCTGGACTTTGCACCTTGTCTTGACAGACTGAAATATGGAACAACTGAATTTCATGTACAGATTCCCCAGTTATCCCAAAGCATCGAACAACGTAGCACTCATACTTGAGCTGGATCACAGAGCGTTAACTGTAGACACAGCTTTGAGGCTACCATTGAAAAGCTCCTGGAAATAGAATAAATTCATTCACTCATCTCTTAAACTAGGCGAGCAGTTATGAACGTATAACTGTTATGGCTTGGCAAGGGCTACTTGTCTGCTTCTGGGGGCAGTTCACAGCAATGAGCCCAGCTATCTGAGATAACACCACAGACCTGATGTTGTATCACAGCTGTTACAACCCTCTGGGGCTCAGCTGTTGTCAGTACGTCAGGGCTTTCTCAGTGGAGAGCCCATGTCTGCTCTGTCCATGGGCCCACTAGAAACCCCTGTTCGGTTAGCCTCTTCAAAGAGCAGCATGATCTTTGGTCATGAGTTCGTGTATTCTTTTAGGTGCGGGCTCTACACAGAGAGAAGGCACAGCTATGTTTTGTGACTTTTTTAAATGATCATAAGTTGCCAAAGTGATGGGAGCTATTTATGAACTGATTAATGCATTGCTCTCACCTTCTAAAGACATCTCTAATGGGCCTGACCCCTGTATGGTGCTGGTTACCCTCAAAAACGATCTATGATGATGAGAGGGAGCTACAAAACTGTGGAAGAGTCTCCCAGTGGAAACGATGGAATATATGTTGCTTGAGTCATCTTAAACTGTATGAAGAACTGAAAAATATTAAGAGGTGGCATGTGGTCTTTTCATCCTATAGTTGCCACCAGATTCCATGATCATGCCTTATTTTATCCTCCACTATAACTTTTCTGCATGAAAAGTTTGGCCTGATGATTGCTGGATATGCTATGAAAGCCAAAGAGAATGTTTGTTTGAAAAAGCCATTTGCCTTTCTGGCTCGTTTTCCCCTCCTGTAAAATGCTGATTATACTTTAAGACACTATGGCTATGTCTACACTAGCCCCTTCTTTTCAAAAGGGGCATGGTAATGAGTGATATCAGAAGTTGCTAATAAGGGACTGGCATGAATATGCAGCACCTCATTAGCATAATGGTGGCTGCGGCAATTCGAAGGGCAGTTTCAAATTGCTGCAGCTGCCATTATGGCAGCACCTCATTAGCATCCTCCAATCTCACTCATTACTAGTGTAGACGTAGCCTATATAAATGCCAAGAATTATGTTCTGAACTATTGAATTCCATTACTGGGCAAGGGAGACCTAGTAGTTTGCTGAGATCAATGTAAGTCCTAGTTTAAGTTCACTTATTCAGTCTAGATAGCTCAGTGGTTTGAGCATTAGCCTGCTAAACTCAGGGTTGTGAGTTCATCCCTTCAGGGGGCTATTTAGGGATCTGGGGCAAATATGTGTTTTTAAAAAAAAAAAAAAAAAAATGTGGGGGGTGGGGTGGCTGGTGCTTAGTCCTGCCACGAGGGAAGGGAACTGGACTCAATGACCTCCTGAGGTCCCTTCCCGTTCTATGAGATGTGTATCTCCATATGTATATATTTTTTTTTCCTACAGTGCCCAGTCACCACATAATAAAATAATCAGTCTCACATTAACACAAAGGTCATGTTTATAAACAGTTAAATGCTGAGATGTTTAACAAATGGTTAATCAATTGTTATGGATTCCAGCAGGTCAATAGGTTGTTACCATCTTGTAACACTTTCTAGTCGTGTGTATAAACCAGACTCATGTGAAAACCTTAATTCTGAAGTCTTTGACTTCTGTCCAATTAAAGCGAAAACCTCATCATTGGAATGTTTTTTTTCTGCATTCAATTATAACTTTCTCTGTTGCTTACCCTGCAGGTTTGGACCCCTGAATGGTACACTTTGAAGGTTGCATTTTGATTTTGATGTAAACCACCTGCTGTTTAGAGTGACACTTAAATCCATAATGTAAATTCAGTCCTAATCATCAAAGGAAAGTGAGAGTTAAGTGCGTGCATGTCCTGGGTATCCTGTTTCCCTGCTGCTCATCCACAGAAAATAAATCACAGTGGGTGTCACTGCACCTCCTATTCTTTGTTCAAATGGCCAGAGTGGGCAGTGAGTCAATTGCTTCGGGAGTCCCGTCTGAATACCAAAAAACATATTTTTGATGTCCAAAACTGTTTTGACGAACAGCCCTCTCCCCACACCCCCATATTTTAAAGTCATAAGAAATCTCTGGGTCTGATTTCACCACTGTGGCATGCCAGATCTCTGCTCATGTGACTCCACAGAAATCGCTGGAATCACATGTATGTAGGAGTGCAGGAACTCAATAGGCCATTGAGATCAATGGAGTGACACAAGACTGAAGCTAGAGTAATGCCGGGGCAAGCCAGGCCCTATGTGAACAATCGTAAGATTCTCACAGTAAAAGGCAATGCAAAGGAGACAATGCAGTATGTGCTGTATTTCAACTCAGAGTGAATCAGCACAACCCCAAAAGTCCAGGGAGCACTCAAAGGTCCAGAAGCAATGCTGTCATTAAGTCTCAAGAGATTAATAAGTGGATCCAGGCTTTCTGCATCCTACCTGCAATTTGCCCTTCAAGTGAGCAATAGGAAATGCCCAAAGCCACATGTCAGCATAGAATGGAAGATGGAAGCTCAAGTAAAATCACCCAGTGTGTCCCAGATTTCCAAAGGCCACTCCACTTAAAAGTTCTAAATGCCTTCAGGCCTCACTGATCCTCAGGTGGTACACAGCACCCAGCAAGATTAGGATTTGTTTTCTTAGGACAGATCCTCCACAATATAACACAGACCTGAGCCACAGAAAAGCAGTAGAAGTATTTACAGGGTAGGACTGAAAGCTGCTGTGAAGCCACACAAATAAAAATTAACAGGAAGATTTTTAAAAGGCAGAAATGGGAATTAGGCAAGCAGATGCCCTTGACTTTGAATTGCTCCTGGGCACCCAACTGCCCGTTGTATCTTTGAAAATTTGCCCTCCATTGAACATGGAAATGGCAGGATGGAGGAGAAATCTAAGGAAGGTCTAAATGCTAATGACTGGCATAGAGAAGCCTGGGCTCATGGTTAAGGCACCATCTTCAGCCCTGGAAGGATAACACACAGCCATTTAAAGAAAAAAAAATCAGTGGGAACACTTGCATTGACTTAAATGGGCTGTGGATTAATGCCCAGGAAATCTCTCTTCAATTCCCAGCTCTGCTAGACTCCTCTCAATCTATTAAAGGGCATATTATACCCATTTCTCCCACCCTTTGTCTGTCCTGCCTATTGACATAAGCTCTTGAAGTCAGAGATTTTTCATGTAGCACAATGATACTGATCTCTGGTCCCAATTCAGGAATGAACTTAAGTAGATGCTATTAAATAGGTATTTGTAAATCTTAGATTCATAGAGTTTAAGGTCAGAAGGGCCTTACTTCATGTAACCTGGCCTCCTGCATATTGCAGGCCTCTGCATTTTACACTATTTTGCCTGTATTGAACCCCATAGCTTTGTATTTTGCTCAAAGATAGCTTCCTGAGAGGCATCTGGCCTTGATTTGAAGACCTCAAGAGATGGAGAGTCCAGCACTTTGCCCCCTCACTCTTAAAAAAAAAAAAAAAAATGCCTGATTTCTAGAGCCCTATGTGGATACAAAATTTATGACTGTATCTGGATCTGGATTTGCAAAAGTGAGCTGCGGATATCTGTGTCTGTATTCACAGATGTGCACACCCTCAGATATAAAATGAATATCTGTACATTTTCAGGGTTCTAGATTAAAAAAAAATTTGTATCAGAATTTGTATCCCCCAAATAAGCTGCAGATACCCACAGATATAAAGCAGATAGCCACAGATTTTTCTAATCCACATCTGTGAATGCAGATACTTGTGAATATAAAGCCATGGATTTGCAGAATTTTTCTAATTTGAATTTGTTTGGCTTCAGCTTTGAGATCTTGGTTCTTGTTATGCCCATCTCCACCAGAACAATCATGTTTTTCCTCAGCCTGGTACAAAGGGAGCTGTTACATGGTATTTTCTGCACAGGAAAATACACTTACACACTCTAATCAAGTAACCTCTCAGACATCTTTTTTGAGCAACTAACATATTGAGCCTAATTTGGGGTGTTAAGGTGAAACTGTAATGCAAAAGGTAGTATTATGATTTGTTACCTGTCTAGGGTATGCCTCGAGCTATTATAGTTGGAATAAGACAGTCACTGCCCAATGTAGTTTATAATCTAAAAAAAAAATCCCTGTTTGTAAAGTACTTTGCAATATGTACAAACTATGGAAGTGCTAAATTGGATCTGCTAGTCAGTTGGGAGCAGCCTTTGTTTGTTGCTCTGATAATGAGGGGATATTGGGTGAAATTAAAGACAATCCCTATAGACCAGCTAAAAGAGCTTCCAGATGATGAACTGCATAGGGTAGGAATGTTCATAGTGCCTAGGAAATGAGGCTGTGATCGTGTTTGGGGTCACTGGTGGCTACCATAGTACACAAAACTTTTATTTAACTTGTAGCACTCTCACACTGAATGCTATAGAGATGATAAGATTTTAAAAGCAAGGGTTGTACACATTATTATGAGTACAGTATCTGCTGTGACGCTTGCTGTGATACAATTTCAAGGGCCATCAATCCTCATGTTTCAAAGCATAAATATATCATCAGCTGGAGTAAGGGAGCAGATTCCTCAGCAGAATAACAAGTTACTGCTAGGCAATCTACGATATCACTTACTTGGGATACCTCCATGCGGGGTCCCCTCCAGGGGGCACCAAATGACTGCCCCAACCTCTCACATGCATTAGCAGGGTTCGTGGTGCTGCAGAGCAGACTTTGAATTATGTAGCCTTTTTATCATCTTTTATTTACAGGTATGAAAAATAAGAACCTCCTCTCTGTAGGGCCTAGTGACTTTTTCCACATTTAAAATGAAAGTCTGATGGAAGTTTAGTAATTTCACAAGTACCATTAAGTACTTTTCCCTTGAGGGCACTTGTTTTCTTTTAGTTTGGGTTCAAATTAGATTAATTCGGTGGCCTCATTTATTCTGTAATAGATTGTGTTGTAGTTCCTGCGCTTCAGACTGTGTGTGTATATACATGAATAATATATATAATCTTTGTATACTAAATAATGGGCTATCGTAGCCAAGAAGAGTCCAAGTGAAAGTTTTCTGCACCACAGAAATGTGGCTTTTTTTATGCCACTTCTTGCTCCCATGAATCAGCAGCCACATTCTAATCACTCATCTTTTTGTAAGAGGAGAGGGAAAGATGGGTAGCACAGTGATTGGGTTAGTAGCCTGACTGATAGCAGCTCAGTTTTGCTTGTGTAAGCTCCTCACCTTCTTGTTGTAAGACAGTGAACCCTTCTAATTCAATCTCGGTGAATGCCTTCAGAGTGTTCTGGAACCAGATTGGATCATGGCAGAGACCCGTGTGGTTTCTTTTAAATAACTTAGAACTCACACAACTTGTGGACAGTTTACCCCCTTCTACACCTTGCAGACTTGCTGTGCCCATAAAAGATTGGCACCAGTGAAAGCGTGTGCCCAGTGTCCATACCAGCCACAACAAAATGAAGGTATATGGTCTCTTCCAGGAGATTTGGGCATTCTTATTCCCACCCAAGACCAGGTTCACTCATAGTGACTACAGTCCAGGAGGGGTCACAGGGACTTCCTAAATCCACCCCAAGAGAGAAAGCCCTAAAAAAATTTAGACCTCTTCAGGTATCAGGTATAATCATCAGCCAGCCTCCAAATTTGGCAGGGTTGGGGGGAGCTAATTATTAGGGCCTCCTCTCTAGGTATGATGACTCAAACTGGAATAAGTTGGCTCAGTTTATAGACAAGCCTCAAAAAGAACTTCAAGAGGAGATGAAGAACATGATAGTGGAGGGTCAGATTATTGCAGGTGCTTCCTTATTTTCTTTGCTGGATGCATCTGACATTGTGGGGCATGCTCTGGCTGCATCTGAGGGGAAAAAGGTCTTCCCTGGCTCCAGGCCTTTGGTATCTCCAGAGAACTCCAACTGGCAATTGAGGGGTTTCCATTCAAAGATGAGGCACTTCTTAATTCGAGGATGGATGAAGCCTGCTCTTCCTTAACACTTGAGGGTGAGAGTATGTTCTTGTTGCCTCTGTGTTCCAGCCACAAAAAGAAAGCAAACACATCAACCATCTCCCTAGCGGCAGCCCCAGAGGACTTTAAAGCTGCCAACAATTCCACCACTCTCTGCCTCATCTTCTGCTGCCCCCTGGCTTTTTTTCCATGCAGAAATTTTGACATTGATGCTAGCAGCCTGACAGAATCATGTGAGGATCTTTTCCATTTTAGACTCCCCATTCTTCTTTGGCATCTACCTCTCTTGTTTCTGGGAAATCGGGACTGGGATCACCTCAGATTAGTGGGTCCTGGAGATTGTAAACATGGGAGAATTTTATTCATTTCTAATCTACTCTTCTCTTTTACTTCCCTTCCCCATACCTTTTCAGGTACTCTTCTCAAAAGACTCTGTTAAAGAAGTGGACTCCCTTTTGCAACTGAGAGCAATGAAAGAGGTGTCCGAGGAGATTAAGGTAAGTGGTTTGTTTTCATTACTTTTTCATCCTGAAGAAGAAACAGGGTTAGTGGCCCTGGGACACTAACAGCATCTCAGTGCAAGAGGGTCAGGCTTTTGCTCATAACTGGTAGTGAGTTTCAGCCGGCTAGACCCGTTGTGTAATCCAACTCACTAATGTCATGACTCGTATCTAAAAGGAATCTTGTAAGATATCATCAGTAAGCTAAAAAACGCACACCATGAAATATTAAGGCTCAGTATGTACAGAAGACAAATTCAAAATCACGCACATATTGGGAATTGTTTGTCAATTCTATTTGCCAGGCAGGGCTGAAGTTACCCCACCCTACACAAAGAAGTACAGTTCTGTCACCTGGAAGGTATTTCCAAAGCACATGAAGAGACAATAGTAATGCAATTTACATAAGAAGTAAATAGAACCAGCAAGAGGATGCAATCACCACTCAGCATCATGGCAGGAGGAGGAGATTGCTTGAACAGATCAATTTTCACCTTAGCAAACACCAGCAGGGTAAGAAACCAGCATGAAACTATCTTCACTGCCACACTCAGTCACATTCCTCACAGCTTAAAAGAAATTTTCTTTGGGAGGATAACCATATTTAGCTTGTGGTCCTGTATGACTCCCAGATCTCTTTCCACGATACTTTGAGACAGTCATTTCCCATTTTGTATGTGTGAAACTGATTGTTCCTCTCTGAGGAGTACTTTGCATTTATCATATTGACTTTCATCCTGTTTACTTCAGACCATTTCTCCTGTCTGTGCAAATAATTTTGGATGTTAATACTGTCCTCCAAAGCACTTGCAAAATCTCCCTAGCTTGGTATTATCCACAGACATTATAAGTAAATCTCTATGCCATCATCTAAACATTGATAACTATATTAAACAGAACCAGACCCAGAACTGATCACTTTGGGACACCATTCACTATGGCCGTTCAGCATGACTTTGAATCACTGACAACAACTCTCTGGGAATGACTTTTCAACGAGGTTTGCACAGATCTTATAGAAGCTTCATGTAGATTGCATTTCCCCTAGTTTGTTCATGAAAGGACCTTGTGTGACAGTGTCAAAAGTGTCACCAACGTCAAGAAATACTACATGTACCATTTCCCCCCTCTGTGCACAAAGCTTTTTTCTTATACTAATAAGCCATCATATTGACACAATTTGTTCTTGACAAATCCATGCTGTTACTTATCGCCTTTGGTTTTGTCCAGATCTTTACAAATCGATTGCTTAATTATTCCATTATCTTTCTGGGCACAGAGGTTAAGCTTGTACGTCTGTAATTCTCTGATTTGTAATTGTTTCCCTTTTGTACAGCTTGTCCTCTTGCTAAACTTGTGGAAAGACCCTCCTGAAGTGTGTAATGGAGTACCCTTCTCTGTACTTACCAGGACTTTGGTGACTGACTGCTCCATTCAGGATATGGACCTAGATGTATTTCAAATTCAGGGTCTATGGTTCCCTCAAGGAGTTTGCTCCTTTAAATGTTATGGAGTTCAGAGCCATCCACCTGGAATGCAAAATATACCAGCTACTTCTTCAGGAATCCACAGCGCCAGTGCTGACAGAGTGCCACAGCTAAGCCTTATGCCAGCCGACAAGGGGAGTATGAGCATCTGCACGCTTTCTGAATGCTGTGTAACTCTGGGGATAGAGCGTTCCAAATCAAACCATACTTCTGGTTCTGCACCTTCCCGCTCATTCTCCTTACCTGGCTCCTGGTTCCTGGCCTCACTTCCGGTCCTGGACCCTAATCCATTGCTCCACATCTGACTCCTCACCCAGCCTCTGCTCCACCGGCACTTCTTCTGCTGACTTGCGTGGCTGCTTCTCAGTGCGGCTCATCGACCATGACTCCAAGCTGATCTTATGATGTGACACTGGTGTGGACTGCTGCTTCTGGCCTGGCCCCTCAGGAATGAACTCATCTCATATTCTCAAATTCTCTCCAAGTGAGGCCCTAGTCTTGACCCATGTCACCTTGGCTAGTGTCCTGAGACTCATGGCAAATCCCCCTTATAGAGTGTTTCATTAGGATAGGGTACTCATAGGTCTCTTCTCCATTTCTGCCCTATGACTGCTTCAGAATTCCTTGTAAACAAGGTGATCCATCTCCCAATATTTCTTCCCCAAGCCTTGCTCAACCATGGGGGAAAAATTAAACTTCACACTTGTTATGGGCATGGTCCATTTACCCCAACATGACAATAAAAATCCAGGGGCACACCTAGATGGTTTGTGGCCTTTGCTGAGTGGATTAAGGGTCCGGTGATTTTCTTTCAGAGTTTAATTGGGTTTCCAATGGTATAAAAACATGGTTTTGAATTAAGATTAGCTCTATCTAGATATATTAGAACTCATTCTACTAAAGCTCGGGTGGTCTCTGCTGAATCTCTCTACTTCTGAAATCCGGAGAACAGCGATATGCAGCACAATACATGGCTTTACAATTCCTTTGGAGAGGAGTCCACGCTAAATGCCCATTTTGGTAGGACTCTCCTGCAGTTGATGTTTAAGAGGAACCTTGCTGTCCATGAAGCAAACAGGTAGCTGCATCTTAGTCACTCAAAGTAGAATCCATGTGGCTGCTCTTTCTACAAAGACAGAATGGTTATTTGCCTTTCAGTAATTATGGTTCTTCATGTGTTGTCCACACGGATTTTTACAACCCACTATCCCTCCCTATCACTACAGAGTCTAATTCTCTGGGATTTTGTATTGGGGAAGGAATTGGGGGATAATGGAGGCAGTCTGAGGACATCTAGAGCACTGCTCAAAATAATCTGATCTTGAATGAATAGGGCACATGCAAACCATTAATGAAATCCATGCAGGCAATACATTTTGAGTAACCATTCCTTCCTGAATAGAAAACAAAGCTTTTTACTGACTCTATCAATGCAACCACTTCTTGGGTTCCCTGCTGCACACTAAAACTCTCCTCAAAGCGAAGGAGGAAGTTGGATGGGAGAATGAATTATCTATGCTGAAATTTGGCCAGAATATCGATGTTGAAATGACTGTTTGTCATCTAACTCGAAATAGAATATGGCTGTAGAAGCCCTTGAAATCGCTGTGCCTAGCTGTCACATGGGGTCACTTAAATGGATTCCCTGCGGTAAAGATCTAGGAGATCCTGCTTTACTAGCTGTGTTCTGTTCTACCTGTCCAAGAGTGTCAGTAACATTGGCTTCTTTAACTGCTCTTAGCTCTTTCACAAAAAGCAATAGTTTTGCATTTGGAAATACAGTAAACTCTGTCACCCGGCATTCTATTATCTGAAACACTTTAGTAGCCAATATTCTAACCATAAGTACATTTTACTTAAGTATAGTATAGTAAAAGTAAATGCAGCAAATGCAGAATAAGTTTACAGTGTACAATATCACTGTTGCTGGTTGATACAGTACTCTGCATACATTTTTGTTTGTTTCTTAATATCTAACCTTGGGGTTTTTTTGTGTTATGCATTGCTAGGCATACCTCTTTATTATCCAGAATATTTGAATATCTGGCAACGTCCCGGTCCCAGGGCTGTCAGGTATGAAAGAACTTACTGTAAATCAATAAAGAATGAATATTGCCCTCAGCTAGGCATGCATTAAAAACAATTTTGGAAAGGGCAGAATTTGGCCTTAAAGAAACAATATGGCCATTTATTATGTAAAATTAAAAATTTACAGAACTCCTAGCACAACTAAAATCATACATATAAAATTTAATTATAGTTAAATATATAAATATTAAAGAGACACAGTCAGATCCCAAATTTAGGCTGCACATAAAGCAATAAGTGTTTGAATATAACTATAAATAGAAATACTTATTACATGTATTTAAAAACTAATTTTAAAAGTTCTGTAGTAGTGTATGATGAGATGCAGAAGAGAGAATGATTAGAAACAGGCTAGCGGAGATAAGCTACTGTTTAATGGAGTGAAATGTAAGCTGAACAATGTGAAAAAATCAGTTTTGTTTTGTGCTGGTATTAGTAATACACAAAAAGAGTATTTAATTTTTTTTAATTTTGTCCTTTCTGTAGTTATCCTGAATCCAGTTTCACAATGTCGCGTTTTGCTTTACTTCAAGGGGTTTTATAAGTTTTGTTTTAATTTAAGCAATAGATTAATGTGACTAAGATGATGAGTACATGCCATTTCTGAAATTGGAAAGGAGCAGGACACAAGTCATTGGTGACGTAAGTCAGTATTCTGGGATCCAGCAGTATGCGTAAACATGTCAGGTATGATCCGTAGCACACGCCAATGTTTCTGAAATGTGCAGTATGTGGACAGGGATTATGCTGCCACTGCCTAGGGGTGGAAGTATATATGATAATATCATTTTATGGTAGATGCAAAAAAATTAAGGTAGTGAATGTTGTTCTACAATTGGACAAGATGTTTACAATATTTGCTCTTTCGTTAGCTCGCTCAGTCTCCAGAGAATTAGAAAGTTTCAACTGTGATATACTTGTGGTAACCTGAACAGATGAGTAATTTGTGGTCAGATGCTTGATAGCTTTGATGCTTCACAACCTTTTACATCCAGGTAATTCTTGATCTGCTCGGATCTTGATGGCACTTTACCACCACATGTGGGTTTCAATCCAGCTCTGAGTTTTGTCTATGTGCTTTTGTTAATTTGGAACAATGTGCTCTTTCTCAAAGCACAAGGCGGATGTGTCATTCTCTAATAGTATATGGAGTTAATGTTCTGCTTCCAATTGCTCAGTCTTGACTTCTGAAAGTGAGATGATTTCCCTGTTACAATGACTGCAGTGTAGACCAGTATCTTTGCAAGTAAGGGCTCTGATTCCATTCAGTTTCTCCAGAAAACTTTCTTTTTGCGCTTTGAATTTAAAAGAGACCCCAAGAGACTTAACCTGAGTTTATGCATGTAATCTGTACTTCTGCTCATGCAGTTAGCCACTTCAGTGCTGTTGTATGTTTAGGGGTGACCAAGTAGAATGTATCAAGTATGTCCTAACATTGCCTCCTTCCAATGGACTATTAAGGGGCAATAGGTTTAGCACAGCAGATGCAATGGAGGACAATCACTAGACAGGTTTAGTGAGGTCACTCTCGCTTTCAGCATCTGTGGCCATTGTCCCACTTTCATCTAGTAGAAACATCAATTTAAAAGGATCACATGAAAAGCTCTGTACGGTCTTGTTATTTTCAGGAAAACGTGAAAATATATGAAGTATGGAGCCCTTTCCAGTGGTAGACCTTCTGCTAGTCATGTACCTTATATGCTTATGCTTTAGCCCTGAGCTTCTCCAACTACCACTTGGATGGAACAAAGACAGAACCCAGAAACAATGCAGCTGAATAGACATGGGAGAGGAAAGGAAGAGGGGGAAGAAAAGGATGCAAAATGTGGATAAGTAGGAAGCATGTTGTGAGTAGAAGTAAAAAGGATAGTGCACATTCATGAAGGGTTCAAAAATGAGAAGATGAGTCTGAGCACACACGTATATATATATTGTGGGGAGAAACATCAATGTGGTATCATATGGAGTACAATTAATTTGCACCAATAAAAAAAATGCTCCTTTCCGTATCAGTTTTCACAAGTGATGAAAATACAGGTTGAACCTCTCTAGTCTAGCACTTTCTTATCTGACACCATCCACAATCTGGCATGATTTTAGTTAGTCGGATGTCCGCTTATCAGACGTGTGGCCAAGTTTCCCATAGTCCCATAAAGTTTGTTTACAGCTGCTAATCCCGGCTTTCAATGTTCTGTGCTGTTACCTAGCTCTAATTTGCCCCCTAAATGTCTTCTAAGAGCCCAGGAAGCAGTGGAAGTGTTGGTAGACAATATAATAGAATCATACAAAACTAGAACTGGAAGGGACCTCAAGAGGTCCCCGAGTCCAGTTCCCTGCCCTTACGGAAGGACCAAGCTCCACCTATATCATCCCTGTTAGATATTAATCTAACCTGTTTTTTAATATCTTCCATAATGGAGATTCTACAACTACCCTAGGCAACTTATTCCAGTAATTAGCCCGACAGTTAAATTTTTTTTCCTAATGTCCAGTCTAAACCTTTCTTGCTGCAATTTAAGTTCATTACTTCTTGTCCTATTTTCAGATGGTAAGGAGTAAACTTTTTGTCCTTCCTCTTTGTAACATCCTTTTAGGTACCTGAAAGCTGCTATCATGTCCTCACTGCCTTCTCCTTTCTAAACTAAACAAATCCAGTTATTTTAATCTTCTTCCATAAGTCATATTTTCTAGACATTTAATCATTTTAGTTGCTCTTCTGGCCTCCTGTGGTTTGGAAAATTCTCTCATTCAGCACCAGTCAGGTCCTGAGGGTGCCAGACTAGAGACGTTCTAACTATACAGCTGTGTGTGTGTGTGTGTGTGTGTGTGTGTGTGTGTGTGTGAATAAATGTAATGTGCCCATTTTTATGCACAAACCTGAAAAGTAGATACTAATCCACAGGCAGACATTTGTTTCACAGTATTCTTTCACCCCTTTCAAAAGGCAATCAATCATCTAGTATTTCCTTCAGTTCCCTGATTAACCATAAGCGGCAGAGTCTCTCTCTGTATAGAGTGATGATCAGAGAATTTTCTTCACTATAGTGGCATGGAAGAATTCCAGGCATAGCCACTTTTTCCAAATGAGAAATTGGTGGAAGCTTGAGACTTTTAATACTAAACTGAACAAAGCACTAGAGAAAAACACATCCACTAATGTGATATATGCCATCGTATGTCAGCAATGCCCCTCTGCCATGTAGACTGCACAAACCAGACAGTCACTGTGCCAAAGAATGAATGGACATAAACCAGACATCAGGAATTGGAATACACACAAACCTGCAAAGGAGCACTTGAATTTCCCAGAACATACAATAATGTACTTTAAAGTAGAAAACTTGTTACAAAAGGATTTTGCCACTAGATTACTGGAGAAATTGTCATTTGCAAGATTGACACATTTAACCTGGGGTTTAACAGAGATCTCAATTATCTTACACATTACAAGGACAATTTCCTTTCCTTTGATATTTGCAGGAATGGCGCCAATCAAACTTAATTTTCTCCTTCCACAGGTCCTGTTAATGCTAGATGATTCCCACCCTTTTTTTCTTTTTCCTCTCCCCCTTTATATATATGCTGTATTCTCCTGTTTGATCCTAAATCTGAGGATGTGGGTCTTAACCACAGAAGCTCATTACCTAATAAATAAAATAGCTAGTCTTTAAAGTGCCACAGGACTGCTTGGACTTTTGTGTGAAGCTACAGATAAAAATGACTACCCCTCTGACAAAACAAAGCAACAGAAATGTAGCACTTTAAAGATTAACAAAATGATTTATTTGGTGATGCTTGTAATTATCTCAGACAGGACAATTAACATCCCCCCTACTTCTCTCCCCCATTTCAATACTATTTGATTTGTTAGTTTTTTTGGCCCTCTGTACTTATAAATGTCAGCCTGTATTGGAAATGAAATTGATCTGATGAAGTGGGTCTGTCCCATGAAAGCTCATCACTGAATAAATCACTTTGTTAGTCTTTAAAGTGCTACATTTCTCCTGCTTTGTTTTGTTGGAGTACAGACTAACATGGCTACCTCTCTGTTACTACCCTTCTGAGACAGTGTAAAGAATGATTTTTCATTGGTGTGGGAAATGACATGTCTTCATGTTTACTTTTCAAAATATAGAGATAAAGAATAGATTGCTTGTCATTTTGGAAAGTCTGGTTAGTCTTGTTCTGCTGCTCTTAAAGGGATTGTTACATTGGAATATATGATACTGGTGTAACTCTCCATGACCTTGCACTTGGGTTAGAAATGTACACCTGTGCAAAGCAGGTATAAAATGGAATCAAATAAAATTTTCCACACACAGTGGTGGTATTATGCAATTTTTTTTCAGAAAGCAGCCCTTAAAACAATCTCTAGCTATTACTGCTTTTCTGTTCCTCTGTTATACGGTGGTATAGATCAGACACTAAGAAGTTGTGGGTATGTTAAAGGTTTTCATAGCACTCGTTTGAGATAAGCAGCCTAATTTACTGCTTGCTTCCCACCCCACATCACTAATGTGTCCATCCAAATATTCATACAAGTTAAACCTGTATCTCATATCACACTAGCATGCTTTAACTTTTTTTCTCATAGGTATTCCTACACTAAAGCAGTGGTGAAAAAAGTTATTGCAATATAGATCCTGATTCTGCAAACACTTCCACACATATCTAAGTGTTTGCAAGGCTGTAGGCCATAACTTCTACACTCATGCAGTGAAAAATACACTCTAGGGTGATTCCCTAATGTGAGTTTCTTTTAGGGATGACTCCATAACTCGTGACTGGCAGGGGAGAGTGATGACATTGCTGACTGGTGCATAATCATCCTCTCTTATTTTATAAACAAATGACACAGGCCCTCCGCAGCACGTTATGATTTCAAGGTGTGTAATGGACACATTAGTGGTAAAGTCCATGTATTAACGGTTTTCACCCTTTGCTAGAAATACACTATGGAAGTGCTGGTTACTCTTTCTTTGAGCAAGAGCAAACAGCTGTATGCCAAAGCAGAAACCTCTTTCTCCCCCATTAACCAAACAAGCGACAGATTGCTGTGACTAAGTCAGCTGCACTAAAGATGATGAGATTGGTTATGATAGTGGTCATCCAGTTAGGCTACAAGAACACCCTTACCACCCTTCAAACTTGTAAGGGTTACAAAAGGAAATCTTAGCCCCCACAGTGTGTCCACGCGTGATAATACGAAATAAAGGGGACAGATGCAGAAAAACAGACAAAACTTACTTCCAGCGACTAAGACAGGAATGTTTTGTATGATTATGGCAGACATAAGGGCCCAGTTGTCTCTTTGGGGGCACTGGTTCCCTTTGTCTAGACATACAGGTACAACTTCCAGAGCAGCTGGATGCTTCCGTATTTGTAAGGGGCCCCAAACAAGCGACAGAGGAAGGTACTACTGAGGTCCAGAGAGCTGAGAAACAGTTCTCCTGCGGAACCCACCAGAGGGTTGGTCCTGCATTTATGAAGGAGATGAACAAAGCAGAGGAAAGGTAACTGGTCCTCTGGGCTGCGCAAAAGGAGCGGGAGGGCAATGATCTGCAGGGAGCTCCAGGGGCTGCTCAGGCAGAGCACTACTGGGTTTGGGGGAGCAGGGAAATGCTGTCCTCTTTAAAGAGGGGGAGGAAGGGCAGGGGTGTGAAGAGCACCTCCCCTGGGGTGGTGCATTGCCCACGTTGACCCTGCAGCAGGGGGGATGATGGAGAAGGGAGAGAGGGGATGGCTGGAGGAATGGTGAGGAGCCGGACCTCAGTCGGTGCTCCAAAAGGACTGGGGAGCTCAGGAGAGGGGCAGCACAGGAACAGGGAGATGTGGTGGATCCCTGCAGCCCTCAGGCCAGGACGGGAATGGAAGGGAGTCCCAGGTGACTGTGACCCTGGTGGGAGAGGATGAAAGGGGGAGCATGGCGCACTGCGCCCCCAGGGTTGGGAAGACTATGGAAGAGGAATTCGTGGCGTACTGCGCCCCCAGGGTTGGGAAGATGATGGAAGAGGAATTCGTGGCATACTGCACCCCCAGGGTTGGGAAGATGATGGGAGGGGGTTCCTGGCTCATTGCGCCCCCAGGGTTGGGAAGATGATGGAAGAGGGGCTCCCGGCTCATTGCGCCCCCAGGGTTGGGAGGACGATGGGAGGGGGCTCCCGGCTCATTGCGCCCCCAGGGTTGGGAGGACGATGGGAGGGGGCTCCCGGCTCATTGCGCCCCCAGGGTTGGGAAGATGATGAGAGGGGGTTCCTGGCTCACTGCGCCCCCCCAGGGCTGGGAAGATGATGGGAGGGGGCTCCCGGCTCACTGTGCCCCCAGGGTTGGGAAGATGATGGGAGGGGGTTCCTGGCTCACTGTGGCTCCCGCAAGGAGTGGGGTAGAGAAGTCCCAGCTGGCTGTGCCCCCCAGTGTCAGAATGGGGTCCCAGTTCCCCCTGCCACCCCCCCCGTTGGGGGGAGGGGGTCATTGGGTGGCTCCTGCGGCCGGCGGGGCGGGGCGGGGTCATTGGGTGGCTCCGGCGGCGGTGGGTGGCTCCAGCGGCCGGTGGCGGGGGGGGGGGGGGGGTGAGCGGGAGGCTCCGGGGGTGGCGGGGCGGGGGGGGGACGACTTGGCTCCGGCTCCCGGCGGCGGTGGGCCGGGCTGCCCAGCTCTGCGCCCTGCCTCCCCTGGCCGGCGCCGAGCGGCGCTGCGCGGCGCCCCACCGCCCCGGGGGGTGGGGGAGAGTCCGGCCGGATGGTCCCCGCTGCCACCATGAACCAGGCCCCGGAGCCCAGCGGCTCCGAGCAGCCCGCCAGAGATGCCCGCAGCGCGGCCGCCGGCCGAGGGATGCCGCCGCCGCCGCCCCGCCTGCCCCAGCTCATCCACAAGTAAGGGGCGCGCCGGGAGCCGGGCGGGGGGGGCTCGCTCCGTCCCGGGGAGATGCGGGGTCCCGCCGCGCCCTGCTGCCACCCCCCCCCCGCTCTGGGGCGGCGCCCGGGGGGGGGCACAGCCTGACACCCCCAGGGGCTGATCGCTGCCGGGGGCCCCAGCTCAGCCGTCGCCACGCTGCCAAAGTCAGGTAGCCGCAGGGAGCCCATTGCCCCTCCGAGGCGGAGCAGCGGGACCCCCCCGCGGGTCAGCCGCGCCCCCCGACCTACCTGGGGTCGCCCTAGGAAAACCGGCCCCCTCCTCTTTCCTCGCCGGGTCAGACTGTGCCGCTTCGCATCCGCGGGTGCGCGGCGGGGGGGTGCCCAGTGTGCGCCCCGGTATGGGGCTGGTTCTTCATCATCCCGGTCACTTCAGGGGAGATCCTCAGCCAGCAGGGCCCACGGGTGGCTGGAGGGCTTTGGCGTTTGGGGTTGGTTTGGCCTTCAGGCGGTCAGCGCAGTTCATTAAAAAGTTGTTTTCACATGAGTTATAAATATGGTAGTCACCAGGCCTAGAATGAGCGGGGCCACTCGAGGGCTGGTACGGACAAGACATACACGTTTCTGTTCTTGGGTCTTTATAAAATTGTCTTGGAAAAACTTCCCGCTCCCCTGCAGAAAATACTTTCTCCTACCCTTTGTGGTAATTAAAAAAAAAACCAAACAAAAAAAAACTTTTGGTGTGTTACTTTTTTACTCTCGCATCCAAAAGAAAAAAAATACCCCTGACACATAGAGTTGCATAAGAGTGATACCTCATTTCTGTTGGGGTAAAGGAGAGGCTTCCAGACTAACTAAATGCATTGTAATTAGTTCGTGAAATATGGATATTATATAACAACTGATACTGTATTGCTATAAAGTTATTACATATTCTGTACCTAATTTTTATTTATTTGCTCTGGTCATAGCTTTATGTTTTTAAAATATCAGGACTTGTATTTGGGCAGTAAACAATACGTTAGTAAATATTGATTTGGGAGCTGTTAGATTTTTACCCTTTCATTTAAAGATGGGCTCTTTGGTTTGTTGATAAGAAAAGTGATTTCTGGTTATTAATGTATGTAAGAAACCACTTTTTGACGTAACGGTCCAGGCCAAACAGGTATTAAGTTCTTGTGTTCAGTTGTCAAGTAATCTCTTTTGTGATCAAAGTCTCTGGTGCATTATAAAGTAATTCTAGCAAACTGTTTGAAATTAGTTTTGTGGAACTCTATCGCTGCATGAACATATGTCCTTTAAGTCATTAATTTTCTTTAAATACTACTACGCGGTCAAAACTAAGTCAACAGCAAACACTCTCAATCTCTTTCCCCAACATATTCAGAAGAACAATGTTTATAATAAACAGAACATATTGAAGATTATTTTAAATTGAATATCTGTGTATTTCAATTGAATTTTAAAATGTTTGATAACACACTCTCCATGACACTTCTTTAGTTTGTGATACCAATACTCAACATGGTTTTTAAATCAGGCTGCATAATTTTACATACAGAACTTTCCCACACATGGTATATGTGTTCAGGCCAATTATTCTTATAGAAACTGAACTTCAGTTTGAAATATTAGTGTGTATAATATATAGGTATAATAGTTATATATGTCATCGTTGGAGACTACGGACCACCAAGAGTATTAATATTAGAAAGCACAGGTGGGTAACTGCAGAACTACTATGTACATAAATTGTAACATAGCTACAAGTGGCTTAAATTTGGTCATAAACAGTCACACAGTCTGTCTGACCTTTCAGACGACAGTCATCAAAGATGGCCCTGATATCTTATTGTTTATCAAGATTTTATATGGCACATAACACAAAAGTTAGCGAGGTGAAGACATCAAGGAATTTCAGGACCATCCTTCTATTTTTGTTAAAAACTAGGAAGTACCTGATGATACAGTGCCATTACATATTTGATCATTGCTTTTTATGGTAAATTCTGGTTAAAAATTGACATGGAAGTTTCCCTTCAAGTTTATCGTTAAAACAAAGTAAAGAACATGGCGTGCGCCAACTGTTCTGTATCATGGCAGCCTGGCATAAAATGGCAAATGTCGAACATTTCTAAGGTGCTGCAACTCGATCGCATTATTTTGAAACTCTGCTCCATAATTTAAACTGTGCTTCCATGTTTGTGTTTGTGTTTAGTGCTCTCCCACGCAAAGTATATTCAGTGCGATATAATGGCAAACTGTGATTTGTTGCATGAGGAATGTTTGGATATTAATTTTATAACTCGAATATTTAATTCACATATTGGTTATTGAAGATGCCTAAGCTAATGGTATGTCTTAAAATGCTGTTTCAAATTAGCTTTTCAGCATAAATTCAGTGAAATGTAAATGAGGACTAATATTGTGATCCTCAGAAAAGATGCCTTAAAACAAGGACAAGGTCATTTGTTATTCTTTGTAGGAAAGAGGATAGCTGATTCTTAACTAGAGAAGTTCACGGCTTTGAGGAATTCCTCTTTTCCTCCAATGAGTTTTGCATTTCTTGGTTACCTTTTTAAAACAATTGCTTTACTTTTGTTTTTATTTTTCCAAACTTCAGTAAACTAATTAGCAGCTAATCTAGAAAGCTAACTTTGAGTGTCCAACTGCAGAATTTAATTTATTTTTATAACTGTTTGGTGGGATGTTTCCATTTTGATTCTTTTATTAAATACTCTCCTGGCGCTGGCCAACCCTCTTTCAAGTTTGAGAAGCTCTTGTCAACTCTTGTGAACTAGAGGTGGGATTAATGGAAACATTTTAAAACAACACTACGAAAGTTGGTAACCAATTATAAATAAACAATCTGTTAGTCAATTTTGAAGAAAATTAATGGAACTGGAAATTTGATACTTTGCAAGAGTTTAACAAAGGTACTACTTTGTGTAAAGTGAACATAATAAACTAATTTTCTTATTGCCACCTTAAATTCATAATGTGTTCATAAAATATAATTAAGGTATTCTGGGTTCCTCAGTGGACTAGTATGATAAGTGAAATAAAATATGTAGAGCTATACAGCAGATTATAATATGCTGTCTGCACATGGGCATTTAATTCTATGTCCTGAAAACATCATTGGTCTTGACTAATAGAGAACCCAAAAAGAGATTTACAGAAAGCTTAAAGTTGCAAACATAAACACGGTTTAGTTAATTGCATTGGGGAACAACTTTTTATGCCATGGAAATAAAATATGACTTTGAGGTCCGTGCCGTCTGATTATGAGATCAGTGTAATGAGGGAGGACTGTATGGTGAATTGATGATATTTTGGCGATTAAATGAAAAAATACATATATATGAACATAATAAAAATAGATAGCTATGGAAAGAGAACAAGATAATCTAATATTAATAGAAATTAATGATTAATATTTTATTGTTCACCGACAGAGATTAATGATCCATTACACTTGGGAGCATATAGATAAATACACAGATGAATCCCATAAAATATCGAACGAGCTATTCTATGCATAATAATGTTAAGTAGGTGTCTGCACTTCTTTTTTTATTTTTTTCTAGAAAAGTTCACTTTTACAAAATATGTTTTATATTTTAGATGCTGCGCCTCACGCAACGCAAAATCTAATTTTAGCCCAAGGTTTGGTGCTGTATTGTTATCACCTATCGGAGGTTGAGTGGAAATGCTTAAGAATCAAGAAAAATCAAATACTTGCATCAGTAAATTTTTGATTTCCAAGATGCGTAGTTCACTGCTGTGTAATAGAACAACAATCTAGAAATAATGTTTAGGAAAGACTGATAGCATTATTACCTTAAATATACTGTAAAGGGTTTTTCATGAAATGTATATTGAATTCTGCATTAAAAATCTTATTTTAAAAAAGTGGAGTAGATACACAAGTGGGGTATTAACTGTAACTGAATGCACTGAAAATTTTAAATTAATGGCTGTACACTTAGTTTTAATTTTTTTTTCATGGCTATAATAGTTTCCAGTGAAATGGAGCAGTTTTGTATTCTTTGGTAGATACTATTGACATAGGTTCATTGCATCTGTTTTGCAGCCTAAGTTCAGTAAAATAGTGAGATAAAAACAAAGCAATTTTTTTTTAAGGGAAAATGTTATCTCTCTGCCATGTTTTGAACTTTTTGAAAGGATGATGAAATTTCCAACATCTGTGATACACAACTTGATATCAAAAACTTCAAAAATTTTTTCTTTTCCTCCTACATCTTAAATAAGAAATAGAGTTGGGAGAAAAAGAAGCCCTCAAGGAAAATATACAGTGGAACAAATGTTTATGTTCAAAGACATTGAAGATTGGAGAGGTTTCCTTGCCTTATAACCTAAAATAGCTCTTGTTCCCAAATTAGGAAAAGGATACGTCTAACAAATCTTTTTTTAGTGGCTATTTAAAAAAAATTAAATGTTAGCATTAAGTTTTGGTGTTGCTTAATAGGGGTTCTTTTGTTCATAAGTGTAACTTTTCAAACTCTAGAACTCTTTAGTATCCTGAGAAATAAAATATTAAATATGCTCCGTTATATCCATTAGTCACGGCAAATAGCTTTTTATGTATGGTGCATGCATAGCTGCTATTTAACAATGGTATATTAGGGGAAACACAGTTTTATTTTAATTTTATGTATGGCTCGAGGCTTTACATATTTATATGCAGATTTAAACAGCCATTTAAAAAAGGAGTTAATTTTTTTTTGTTTCTCTTTTCCCCTACCCAACAAAATCATCATCATTTTAATTAATGGAAACTATCAGAATGTGATCTTTTTTGCCCTTTCCCTTAGCACCAAATGGGGGGGAAAATTGCAATAGCTTTCTTCACCCAGAAATATTGTCACAGAATTGGAAAGGACATAAAATCGGATCAGGCAAAACCGGCATTATGGTGTTAAGCAGAGCCGTATGAAACTACATCATCCTTGTCCTCCTGTCAGCTGTCTGTATGTTGTCTTTTTATGTTCTGCAGGACAGGTCACTTGTCTTTGCCAGTGAAGTACCTCCTAGAGCATCACTGGTACTATATAAACAAGTTCCAACTCAGTCAGTGCATACTATTCAAGTAAGGACTCAAATGTGGATCACAAAGTGCAAATGAAAGATTCACTTCAGTTTGAAGGTTTTTTTTTTCCCTTACAAAATGAGTTAAAATTAGTTTCAGGCACTACTGGTCTGTCAGTACTTGTGATTTAGTTAATACTTCCTATTTAAAATATTTTTTCTCTCACCTGTGACTCTGTGGAATACTGTACATGGGAAACAGTGAAACTGGCTATCCATGACATGCTGTCAAATGCTCAAGTAAGCAAATTGGAAAAATATCTTTTTTTTCCCCTCTATTCTAGTTAATTTAAGCGGTACAGCCAGTAGTAGGCAAAATATGTTCAGGCACAGACTGTAATTTTTTAAGTTGATGGCGCGATTTTAATAATATGATAACTCTCTGAAACCAGGCTTATATATATATTTTTTTAAGCCAGGAATTTCCCTGTGGGCTACATGACAAAACTCTGTTCAGTTTTATTATGAAATGAGCTCAACAGAGTTGCAGGTTTTAGGACTTGTGGCAGAGACAGAAATGGAAGACAAAGCAGAACTATGCTTTTTAATAAGCATAAAAAAATCCCCCTGTGAACAAACAGCTTTGAATCTAACTTTTATTATTAGTTATGGTCATCATCTGATTTTTGGATGACCCCGCAAATATGAAGTAGATTTTAATGGAGAAAATGTTGCTCAGCTGCAGCTGGCATGGCTAGGATGCAGCAATCATGGTTACAATGCAAGAGACTTCAGTAGAAAGTGAAATGAATCCATGTTTCAGGAGCAGGATAAGAAAATAAGTAAAGTAATTAGTGGTTTATGGAACACAACACATGGGAGAGGATTCCTTCTTACAGTTGCTAAATTGAGTGGATCTAGTTCTTTTTTATTGGAAATCCAATACCACTGTTCCCATCAGTGAGACTGGGAAATGTTTGACTTTGTTAAGCATTGAGATTATAAATTCATCCCTATGCGTAACCCTGCATATCAACACTACCCCTAAATGCCTATATAGCATTTCTGTCTTTGCTCTTTCCTGTACCAAGAGCCAGTTAAGTGGACAAATTCAGTCTTGATTCAGTATTGCAATAATGTTTTCTAAGGAGTATAAAACTCAGAATTAGAAGTAGTTGCTGATAATATGGGACTCCACAGATGTGTTTTGGGAGGGGAGTGAACAGAGGCATTCATTATTTGCAACTGTTGCTATGCGGGACTGAAACATTTTATGCACTTTGCAAATATTACTTTGATTTTTTTTTAAACCTAACGAATTCTTTTCATGTACTTTCCAGCTAGGCATTTTGTAATCCTCTCTCCCACCCCCAAGTATATATTCCCTACTTTCATCCCCCTCATCCTTTTTACCATTTTGTACTTGGTTTAAGGATGCAATTGGACTAGCCTCTCTGTTCTTGCTTTCTACAGAACACACTGAGGACCTCCCAAAGGGAAACTTATTTTCTGCTGTGGTTAAAAGCTAGCAATCCTGCCCCTGCTATTGTGGAAACTTTTAATATCTTGTTTGTTCTGGCATCAAACACAGTCTCTTTCACAAATTCCTCCTGCCTGCTGTTAGAACAGATGCAAGCTGTGCATACTGTGGGAAATAGCTTAATGCTCTTGTAGTGTATTATTTGATTAGGGGGGAAGATGTAATTATACTGCACAGAGGCTACTGCATAGAGAAACTTAGTCTATATGCAGAGAAATTAGATTAAAAGTGATTTTTGTCTTTAAATCAGACCACATCCATTTATCTCTTATTGTCAAAAGATTTCAATGGAGACAACTTGGTCATTTCATTTACCTTTATAAGCATGTTTTTAGGCCAAGTAGGTTGACAATGACCTCATGTGTACTGCTATTATGTGAACATACATATTGCAGCATAATGGGCATTCTCTCCAAATTTGCCACAAAAACAGTGGTTGTGAGGATGCCACTAAAATGTAAAAGCTTGCAGGGATGGCTGCCTGAGTCTGCAGACAGCTTGTGGCTGTAGCGCGAGAAGCAATAGAAGGTTGACTTTCATTAGTGTGGTATTAACTGGGCAGCATGCTGATAACTGAGCTGTTAATACAGGTAGTTATTTCACTGCTGCTCTTTTTAATAGGCATACCCAGACCATGTACTAGTCCTGCTGCTTAAGTCCTGCCTGCTGCTGTGGCATATACTGGGAATGAGTGAAATGGGGTGTGAGAAAGGAATTTTAACCCTCTTTCTCCCCATTCTCATTGCAATCTGTAGGTCCAACTACCCAGCTGCTCCCTTGTTGTCAGAACATCCGGTTTCTCCCCAAGATACCGATATTACAGCTTTTTCTTTTCAGTACAAAAAGTTTGCTGCATATTGAAACTTTGGTAACAGGGCAAAATATCCAGAATATAACATCACCCAGAATTAAACGTTTTGGTTCTACTGAATAGTGGAAAGGCATGTTGTGGTGGGCTGGGAGCATGAGGGACAGATCTACTTAATTCAAGACCAAAGTGTTCTAGGATGTATCCATTAGCGAGGGCCTATGCATCTTCTCTTAACTTCTGTATCATATTTTGGAGAATACTGAGCTACTTACCCGTCTAAGCACAATGCTTACTGGAGGTTGAGTCTTCCTTTATTGAGCTAATAAATCCATATTTCTCCTCCCTCAGTGTGGGCTTTTGTGCGTCATATATGTAAGAGCACAGCAGAATCTATTTTGCACACTAAGAAGCCTTATTTACAGGTCTGCTTCAATGTAGTAGTTTTTAGGAGAAAGTACACTGAAGTCATTTTCTAGACCAGTAACACTTGTATGATTCATTATTCCGATCATTTGTAGCTGGACTGTTCTTTGAGACCGTAACATTTTAAAAGCATAACCTTTGTTTTGAAATCAGCGAGTATGCGTGCCCACTAAATGCAGTATATTTAACACCACACATGATACTCTATACGATTTCTCCCGACTCCGTTTTCCCTGGAAGTAAACTGAACGATGACAATTTATAGACTAGAGAAACCGTATGAGACATTCACTCCATTATCCAGAGATTAAACAGGACTAGCGTTATTCTCACAACTACCTCCTCCATCTGTTCAGCATGGATAACCATTTGGATACCAACTCAGAAATATTTTCTAAAATTGCCTTCTCCCAACATAACAAGGTTGTGGGTGTGAAAGATTGCACATCATTCAGCTGGGGGCTGAAGCCTTGGGAGGTTTTGGATTTTTTTTTTCCCTCTCCTAATGCAGAAGAGAAAAATAAGTAAACCCGGCAGCACTTTTCTCAGCTCTTGACTTCTCTTGCCTACTTAAACTCTTCCATTAACACATCTTAAAATTCATGCCTTAGCGACCCCTGTAGCGTGAGCCTTCCATGTGTGCGCTGTTCTTTCGCCACCCAGGCACTTGGTTCATTCTTTTAAGGTCAGCTACACTTTCCACCCTTCTGCTGGCCAGTAACCCAGCATCATGCTCTCTCCTCTGTTTACAGTTTCACTGAAGGTCATTATAGTGCAGTTTATGGTACTGTCTTTTGGATGGGCCCACCCTGCTGCTGATGTCCTTTGCTGGCTGTTCTTGAAATGTGTTAGAAGGCAAAGTGTTATAGAAAGCCATGTACTTAACCTGTTCTGTTACGTCTGAATCTTGTTGTGTCAATGATTTTTCCCTTTGATGCTAGTAGTTCTCTCCTGGCAATGGTTTTTCCAAATAGTCGCTACAGTACTACATAGTTTATTGGTCAAGAATGGCTGTGTGATTTCGCCTGGGTTGCTTGTCTCTGTTTTGTGGCCACAAAAGTACCCTTGCTGTGTGTCTTGGGCAAGAGTGAGAAAGTGGATGGTGTGGGGGGTGGGCCCAGGCCCTCTCAGCGTGTGTAAGAAAATAAGTCCGTAGAATGTAAAAACTTTATTAATTGGTATGTAAATGTGAATATACATAAAAACACTAACAAAACAAAAAGCAGTCAAGTAGCACTTTAAAGACTAGCAAAATAGTTTATTAGGTGAGCTTTCGTGGGACAGACCCACTTCTTCAGACCATAGCCAGACCAGAACAGACTCAATATTTAAGGCACAGAGAACCAAAAACAGTAAGCAAGGAGGACAAATCCGAAAGAGATAATCAAGGTGAGCAAATCAGAGAGTGGAGGGGTGGTGGGGGAGGTCAAGAATTGGATAAAGGCAAGTATGCAGACGAGTCCCATAGTGACTCAGAAAGTGCCTGTGTTAATGTGCCGAATTTGAATATAAAAGCCAGCTTGGCTGCCTCCCTTTGAAGAACGGTGGGAATGGTCTGCTGAAGTGGGTCTGTCCCATGAAAGCTCACCTAATAAACTATCTTGCTAGTCTTTAAAGTGCTACTTGACTGCTTTTTGTTTTTATAGTGTATAGACTAGCACGGCTTCCTCTCTGTTACTGTAAAAACACTAACCAATTTCAACATTTTTTGTGAGATGGATGAGCCTTAGCCTCAGCAGCAGATCGTGGTATGCCCCCCTTATGAAATTTCAGCCCTCCAAGGGACCCCACTTCCCACTTTGCACACCCCTTTTCTGAACAAACCTCACAATCACCCTGAAAATTACCGGTAAGCTTTCCCTCTGAAGGCACTGTAGCTGCTGCACGGGAATGCTTCAGTACAACAATAATCAAGAGCAAAGGCTTTAGAAATATACTATAAAGGTCAAAGAAAGAAAGAAAAGAATTTAAACTGTGTATCACCTGAATTTAAAGGGGCATTGTACGTAAGAGAAAATTCTACACAGGGGCCAACGTTAATTAAAATGGAAATCTATACAAATTGTCTTTGAAACAGGTGAGGGATGGATAGAGACAGATGCCCAGTCTCAGTAAACTTCTACAACCTAAGGTCCTCCACATCAGCGAGGACAGCTATCTGAATTTAGATATATATAAAAAAGCAACTACAGAATTTATAACTTTTCAACTGATCCGTTCTTCTACTCATCTACCTGTTACTTAGCTTATGCATTAGAAAACAAATACAGTAGGTAACGTCACTCTTTTTTTTTCCCCACAATTCTTGCGTGAAAAGTGTGTGTGTGTGTGTGTGTATAGATGTTTTGCTTGAAACCTCAGCTTCTGAGAATGTGGAGGTTTTTTGTTTTTTTTTTTGTTAAATAGTAAGTTGTTGGTCCTCATGGCTGCATAGCAAAACTTCGAACTGCAAACCTGGCAAATTGAAAGCAGAAGGCAAATAAAAACCCTGAGTTGATTTTACATATATCTCATTTTTTTGCAGTCTGATTATGACTTCTAAAGACTTAGCATTAGAAATACGGTTGTATCCAGGAGTTTAAGCTGTGTCAAGTTTGAATTGAAAAAGTTCCAAAAACTGGAGTGGCATGTTAATCACTTAATGAAGACTTCATGTTGTTGCTGTGTGAGATCATTTTAAACTTTCTTCTCCAATTATTTCTGCATGAAGGAAATGTCCCACTTTGAGTGACACCGGTTAGGACCATGCAATTCCCTCTACATGGGGCTGTATGGGCAGACTCCACGTGGTCTCTGCTCAGACTCCATCTAGGCCAGGGGTCTGCAACCAAAGTAGCGAGAAGAGCCATTTTTTTTTCAAATTCAGTTACACAATCAATACTTCGAGAGCTGCAATGCATGCGATTGCAAGACAGTCCTTAGTAAATAACGTCAAATTGTACTTTTTGTAACCCCTGCTTCAAGAACAGCGTTCACGCAGTGATTTGCACCAGTTAGAAAGTTTGTTACTTTCACGCCCCATCCTCAGGCTTAACCCCTTTCTGCCCCAAACCCAGGATTAACCTGCCTCAGCCGATGAGTTCCTTCAGCTGAGCACGCGCTGCTGCTGCTCCTGTCCCACCTCCTCAGCAGGACTGCGCGGCTCGGCAGAGGCAGACTCGGCCACCCCTCCCCCCAGCTCTCCTGCTCACTTCCCCCACTTGCAGTGCAGGCGGCTCCCTTGCCTGCCGCACTGAAATAATGGAACTAAATGTAATTGGTTTAATGGCCGGATTGCTCCCGCCACCCTGCCAGCCGTTAAACCAATTACATTTAACTCCTTTATTTCAGTGTGGTGGGGCAGGGAGCTGCAAAAGCTGTCAGCGGCAGCAGCACCTGGAGCTGTAAGTGACTCCTTAAAGAGCCGCGTATGGCTCTGGAGCCGGAGGTTGCCAACCCCTGATCTCGGCCAGCATGGAGTTGACTGGGGGTAATTGAGGAAGGAAAACAAGAGGTCCTGGCTTACATGGATCCGGTGATCCTAAAGCCCCTTTTGGGGGCAGTGGAAGCGTGATAGCTATTATGGGATGGAATAGCTAGGAACAGGGGTATCAGACTGACTACTAACATCTATTTACTAACTGAAACCCTCCCCAACAATCTCAATGATTGAGAGCTGTCCAGCTGTGCATAGTTTGTGAAATCATACGCTCTTATTAGCTGTACTGTTTCTCCTCCTCCTGTTCTTTTAGATTGTTCCCTGCACCCACTTGTTGCATCTGCTGCTCAACTAGATTGGGAAAGCTTTGGGAGGCAGGTACTGTCTGTTATGCTGCATTTGTCCAGAGCCTAATCCCATTGGGCTCTGACGCTAACTGGGGGCTCTGGCTACTACTGCAATGTAAAATAAAATCTTTTGGGGTGGGGGAAATAGTAAAATCCACTTGGTTGTTTACCACTGTCACATGGCAAAGATACAGCTGCTTTCTTCAAGCACCAGATGTGGAACTCTGTTATAATAAGGAAAGACAGTTTTCTCCTTGAAAGCTTATGTATCCTCTGTTTCTCTGGAGAGACTAGTTCCCTGCTTCAGACGTAAAGAAGAAGCTTCTCCATATACCAAGCGTGGTATAGTAGGGATTTAGAGCAGGTAAGGCTCAGACTTCACTTATATTACTTATTGACCAAATAGTACTCAGTGTAAGAGATTTTCTCCCTGCCTTTTAATTTAGCAACCTCTTATTTGGAGAGTTGTAAACGTTTTTGCTTTACTGTTTCTTCAAGTTAAAGCACAATGAGCTTAGAGTCGATGTCCATGTTCCAAGGCTGAGGCCTTGATTGGCAAGTTTTAGATTTGACTAAATTTTCACAGTTGATCTACAAATCCCTGATGGACCATTAGGTGCTTGACAGTGACACTGGCAGGCGCCACTAGAATAATTGTAGTTTAAAGTTTGTTATATTTAGCTTTCTCAGCTCTGAGTTGGAAGTCTAGCGTAACTGACCACTGTTAGATATATCTCATTACAAATATACCACTAAGTCATCTGTATATCTTCGGCCAATCAGTTTTAAAGTGGAATTTGCTGCACATACCAAACAGTAGAATGGTGATATTTACCCATATTGACTCGATGTGGGCAAGGTATGCGATCTCAGTATCTGATGAGTGACAAATGGACCCCAGTTCTCAAGATTTCATACAGAACTGCTGCACATCACCTCCTGCTTATCACCTTTTACGCACACCAAGGCACATGCATATGTGCACTGCCAAGAGAACACAAGTTGTGGCAGTGGGCAACTGAGGGTGCTCTGCTAATCAGCTAGGTAGCACCTGAATCTTTCCTGGGCAGCCACCCCCAGCACTCAGCTTACAGTGAACACTGGTCAGTAGTATAAGGGAAAAGGTTGGAGAGTGATCGCTGCCACAGATAAGTGATATTTCTTCTCTTCTCTCTTTGCATGCAGACACAGAGAAATTAAATTACTGCAGAATTTTTTTGACCAACTATATCCAAATTTAGAACGTAAGAACAGCCACGCTAAGTCATACCAAAGTCCATCCAATACAGTATTTGTCTTCCAAATCCCTTCCCTCGCTTCTGCCTTTTCCACAGATGCTAAATCAGCAGCTGTTGCATAAATTAGTAAATCCTTTTCTGTATATCATTACCCATGAAGGCAATTTGAAAGGCAATATCTAAACTGTGTATCAAGGTGGCAGGAGGAAACAACAATGGTCTCTGGTGTTAACCCAGACAAATGTGAAAGTTTTGATGGAAAATAATTGTTCAGTAATTAATTCAAATTAAAATTTGTATATTGAGAACTTGAAATTGTGTTCTTGATGGTTCTACTGCAAGGGAAATAAAAAAGGTTTGTGATGCAGTCAGTGGTTGGTGAAAAATACAAAATGCACATTTAAAGCAGGCTCTTGAGGGAGGGACCAAAAAAAAGTTGGCTTAAAATATTTCCTTGATAGAAGGAGTCTTTGAATAAGTTTAGGCATTGCATGTAAAAGAAATAAAATCAGTCATCCTCATCTGTCTTTGCTTTCAAGTGGCTTTGCATTCTGCTTATAGCCGTCAGCTCTCCAGTAGAACTTCCTGCTCTTATGGCAGAAACATGATGCTAATGATGTCGGAGCCTGTTGTGATATCAGATGGTCAAATGAAATAAATCTTTAACAGAAACACATTTTTAAAGGAAACACAACTAATTGTTATTGCTTGAACAACACTGAAACATGAAACCGTGCCTATGACAGGAAGAAATAGAGAGAGAGATCCCCAAGCTCATAAATGTGTGTATGGGACAATGATTTGCAAAGCGATAGAAACTTTGTAGTGTGGTACAGAAATTAGAACTCTAGCCAGTATATCAGCCAAAAATGTAGAATAAGAAAATAATGATGAGAAGAAAGACTACAGACAAATATAGCTAGCAAAAATCTGGGTGTAAAGCAAGGAGAGTTCTCTGTTTTTCCCCTTAAGGTTTAATTAGTGGGAAGCAAGACAGCTTGTGACCGTTTGAGTTTGATAAAAGGTGACTCGCTGAGATAGGGAGATTGCCCATGGAGTGACCGGACAGCTCGCTGCGTAACTGCTCACCAGTGGTGAAGGGCTCGTAATCTGGCACTAAATGGACACCGTGGGTGCAGATGGTTCCACTGCCTTGGTGCTTGCACTTGCATGAGGATTGAGTTTACAGGGTCAGCTGGATAGGAGCCCCTACTTAAGAAAAAAATATATGAGGGAAAGTGAATCTTAAATAATGCATTTTCATGATTATCTTGATTTAAATTAAAGGTGGGGGAAGGCGTTCAGAAAGGACAGTAGAGTCCATCAGATTTTTATGGCTTTGGGAGACCGTAGGAACATGCAGATTTTAAATCAAGCCTGTGTTTTGTTTTGTTTTTTCTCATGTCCACAGATGCCTTCTTTTGCTTTTGATGGCTGATGCGCCGCTCCTCCCCACTGTGTAGTCAGTAGGTGGGACCTCGGGAGGAAGAGGCTTAAGGGGGATGGGGCTTCAGAATGGAGTAAGCTTAAAGCAGGGACAGGGGCATGATTTAGGTGCTGGGGCTCACAGAAGATTAATTCAGCCCTGCGTGGGCTCATCATCCCCTATTTTTGGTGGATTCTTGAGCCCCAGAACCATCTATGGAGTCAGTGTCTCTGCTCATATCATTAACAGTTTTCTGATTCGTGTTTCTTTTCCTTTCCTGATTAGAGTTAGACAAAAGCTATTTTTTTCCTCAAATGAAGCCAGTTGGCTCCATTTTTATCTTTATGGGAAGGCTAATCAAAATCTCACAATTTAAATAATGAGGGAGAGACTCTACAATTAATAAAATGCACCCATAACTTATTCAGTTAGGCATAGGTTATCTGGAATAGAAGGAAACATGTTCACAACATTCACAACAACATCCTAATTCTATGCATTGTGATGTGAAAGCAGTGGCCATGTTTGTGTGTTCCTGAAATCTCCCTGTCTATTGCTGAAGAAGCTTTCTTTTCCTCAAAATGGGTGAGGATGTTAGTGTTTTATTTGGTTTTGTTAGAAATTGATATATAATTCAATGAAACCTGAAAAAAGATTTGCCTGTGTCCCATGCAGTGTTAACCTTTCAGCAGCGTATAACGTCTGAACATTCTCTTACTGGCCTGTGTGCCTTTCAGATCCTGAGTGGACCAAGGAAGTACATGAGAACTTTTTCCTGCTTCACGGGGTGTACGGATTTAACTAGGACTACAGCAGTTTATTAATAGAACCTGCTGCATTTCCTTCATACAAAAATACGAAGAGTGCTTTGCTGAGAAAAATTTTTGCTGCGCCTCTCTGTCTTTATGGCTCTCTCATCACCCAGCTAAAATTAAAAAGTGAAGTCAGGCTGGTCTTTTACTCTATTTTTAAATTGCGTTAGCATATGAATGTGAGTGTGAAATCTTTCTTTAGGCCTCTGTTAACTCAATTACTCAGTTATTCAAAACATTCTCTTTTCAAATAACTGGACTATAACTGCGTTAACATAGTCTGAGTTTGTGTTAGAAAGTATGGCTCTCAAGGTAACATGCTTTTCTTTAACTATCAGTATTTATTTCATTTATGTGCTCCCCTTGTAGTAATATAACCACTAACTAGTGATGATAATAGATATCATAGAAGGCTGGCCAATGTCTTTAAAATCTGCCTTGGTCTTCAAGAATCCTAGTGAATAGACATCAAAAGATTATCTGAATTTTCCCTCCCTCCTCTTGCCACCCCCTACCCCGCAGCATTACAGCCAAGGCAGGTTGAAAACAGCTCTTTCTCCTCCCCACCCCACCAGTTCTTTCTCAAGTGACAAGTTTTTATTTGAAATTATTCATGGGAGATTTTCTCATGGGAACAAAATGTTCATGACTTTCAGTTACAATGCAAATGTTTGTTTTGTTTTGATTTGAAATGTGCATTCCATTTTAGTTTACAAAAATGGACAATTTTTAGCATTTTGTTTTTCACCTCTGTACCTTTTACTTTTTGCTAGTGAATGGAATAAATTTTCAGGCCTAATTTTCTTCACTTTTTGCCTTTTATTTCACTCTAGTTTTTCAATTTTGGGAAAGTTACAAGTGGCAAAAGGAAAAATGAAATACAGTAACTTTTCCATGCTAACGTTTTCACAGTTTTTCTTTGGAAAAGAGAGTCGTAACATTAGTTTTGATATTCCTTTTGCCACTCTTTAGAATTTTTCCAACTTTAGAAAAATTGCAAAGTTAGAAAGTAGGAGAGAAGGGCGAAATGAGGAGAAAAACGCAACAACCTTCCTTCTCTCTCCTGTCCCTGCACTTTTTTTTTTTAGTCAGTGGTGAAAAAGAGGAAAACATATATTTAAAATTTTTGAATTATTTTGAAAAATAAAATGAAAACTACAAATCAAAACAGATTTTTGTTTAGTTTTCTTCAGGAACAACCACAGAAAAATTTTGAAAAGAAAAATGCCAGACAACATACAAATATGTATAAAAATTAACAAGAGATTTTTAAATGCAAGACATTTTGTCATATTGTGAGACCTGTTTGTTTTAACCTAGGGATTTCTGATTGCTGAGTTATTGTATTCCCCCGGAGGAGTAGTCACCAACAAAAGCAATAGGAAGGTCTTGTGTTCAGTCATTGCTCCCAGACTCTTGATGTGTGTTATGTTAGTCTTAGATGGTCACATTAATGAGGGAATACAGAGCCTGATCCAACTCCCGCTGAACTTCAACTCAATGGGAATCTTTCCAGTAACTTCAATGGAAGTTGGATCAATCTCAAAACAAGTTGACTTTCATCCTACAAATCTCTTTTCTGCCATGATACCTATAAGACTCTGGACAACTAACGAGGGATTAAAAACCAATTACGGCAGTAAGTTGTCTTTATGCTACAAATCTAAAATGATCAGGGGGAAATGAATCTTTATATAAATGGTGTAAATGATAATGCAGCTCTCTATAAAAGTAGAAGTAAAGCCGCCTTATCCTAGATAAGACGGTCGTAGGCAGCCATACCTGGCTCCACTTGTGGTCCGTGGGACCCCTGGCTAGCCCCTTAGCTCCCACACTTCACACACTGGGGTACTGGAGCCCTGCAGTTCTAAGCCTCCCCCCTCCCTCCCAACACTTTCATAGTACCACAAATTGCCAGATTTGTGTTCCATCCCCACGCTTCCCACTCTCTCACGGAGCTGGAATGCTGCGAATCAGCTGTTCACAGCTAATCTTTGTGAATTAAAGCACCTACCCACCATGCTAATTCACTGCATTCTCAGGAATGAAACAAAGATTCAGGAATTCACCAACATACGTAAGCATATCAAAACAAAAAGCAGTCAAGTAGCACTTTAAAGACTAGCAAAATGGTTTATTAGGTGAGCTTTCGCGGGACAGACCCACTTCTTCAGACCATAGCCAGACCAGAACAGACTCAATATTTAAGGCACAGAGAACCAAAAACAGTCAGCAAGGAGGACAAATCAGAAAACGATAATCAAGGTGAGCAAATCAGAGAGTGGAGGGGTGGGGGGGAAGGTCAAGAATTAGATTGAGCCGAGTATGCAGACAAGCCCCTATAGTGACTCAGAAAGTTCCCATCACGATTTAAACCATGTGTTAATGTGCCAAATTTGAAATAAAAGCCAGCTCAGATGTTTCTCTTTCCAAAACGGAGCGATAATTCCTTTTCTGTAACATACATACCTTTAGGTCATTGACAGAATGCCCCATTCCATTAAAACGTTGACTAACTGGTTTGTGGATCTGGAGTGTTTTGATGTCTGTTTTGTGCCCATTGACCCTTTGTCTAAGGGAGTTAGAAGTCTGTCCAATATACGAAGCACCTGGGCATTGTAGGCACATGATGGCATACATGATGTTAGTAGAGGAGCATGAGAAAGTGCCCGTGATTCTGTGAGTAACCTGGTTAGGTCCAGTGATGGTATTTCCAGAGAAGATACGTGGACAAAGCTGGCAGCGGGCTTTGTTGCAGGGAAAGGTTCCAGGACTGGTATTCCTGGGGTATAGACTGTGGCTGTTAGTGAGGATCCTCATGAGGTTGGGAGGTTGTCTGTAGGAGAGAACAGGCATATCACCCAGGGCCTTCTGGAGTGTAGCATCCTGATTAAGGATAGGTTGTAGGTCTTTAATAATTCGTTGCAGTGGTCTGAGTTGGGGGCTGTAGGTGATGACCAGTGGTGTTCTGTTCTTGGCTTTTTTGGGCCGATCTTGGAATAGCTGGTCTCTGGGTATTCGTCTGGCCCTGTCAATTTGTTTTTTTACTTCTCCTGGTGGGTAATTCAGGTTTATGAATATTTGGTAAAGTTCTTGTAGTTTTTGGTCTCTGTCAGTTGGATCAGAGCAAATGTGATTGTACCTAAGAGCTTGACTGTAAACAATAGATCTAGTCACGTGTGCAGGATAGAAACTAGAAGGGTGTAGATAAGTATAGTGATGAGTACGTTTTCGGTACAGTGTGGTACTGATCAGGCCATCCTTGATTAGTACTGTAGTGTCCAGGAAATGTATCTCTTGCATGTTGTAATCGAGGCATAAGTTGATGGTGGGGTGTAGATTGTTAAAGTCTCTGTGGAATTCCTCTAGAGCCTCTGTACCATGGGTCCAAATCATAAAGATGTCATCAATGTATCTTAAGTAGAGGAGTGGTAATAGGGGACGAGAGCTGAGGAATCGTTGCATTTTGGAAAGAGAAACATCTGAGCTGGCTTTTATATTCAAATTCGGCACATTAACACATGGTTTAAATTGTGATGAGAACTTTCTGAGTCAATATAGGGGCTTGTCTGCATACTTGGCTCAATCTAATTCTTGACTTTCCCCCCACCCCTCCACTCTCTGATTTGCTCACCTTAGCCGTGTCTACACGTGCACGCTACTTCGAAGTAGCGGCACTAACTTCGAAATAGCGCCCGTCACGGCTACACGTGTCGGGCGCTATTTCGAAGTTAACTTCGATGTTAGGCGGCGAGAAGTCGAAGCCGCTATCCTCATCAGGAGATAGGAATAGCGCCCTACTTCGACGTTCAACGTCGAAGTAGGGACCGTGTAGTCATTGCGCGTCCCGCAACGTCGAAATTGCGGGGTCCTCCATGGCGGCCATCAGCTGAGGGGTTGAGAGACGCTCTCTCCAGTCCCTCAGCTCAATGGTGGCCGCGTGGAGCGGCCCCTTAAAGGTCTCCTCCCCCTCCCTTCCTGTGCAGGAAGCTGGGGGAACGTGCAGGTGGCAGCCTAGACACGCGGCCAGCCTGCACGTCCCTCAGCCACACAGAACAGGGCCAGCACCTGCCATGGCTTCCTGGGAGCCCCCCCCAGGGGAGCCAAAGCAGCCAGGCCAGCCAGCCCGGCAGCCAGGCTGGGAAGCGGCAGCGTGGCCCCTCCTGGACGGAGGCCGAGCTGCGAGACCTGCTGGGGCTCTGGAGCGAGGAGGAGGTGCTCCAGGTAATGGGGAGCAAGAGGTGGAACGCGGATGCGTTCGCTCGGCTGTCCACGGGCCTGGCTGCCCGGGGTCACCCTGCCCGCACTCTTGACCATGTCAGGAGTAAGGTGAAGGAGCTGCGGCAGGGTTATGCCCGGGCCCGGGATGCGGCCGGCCGATCTGGGGCCACCCCCGTCACTTGCCCCTTTTACAGGGAGCTCAGGGATATCCTGGGCCCCCAGCACACCTCCTCCCCTCCAGCCACCCTTGATACTTCGGCTGATGAGCCCCAGCAGGCCCTTCAGCCGGAGTCTGCCCCGGAGGTAAGCCCCGCACCCCGGGGGCCCCCCCCAGAGCCCAACCCCGGGCCATTGCGGCAGGAGTGGGGGGTGGGGGGGCTCCTCCTCCGCAGAATCTGGGCTGCAGATCCTCCTCCTGCCATCCCGGAGCAGCAGCCGGGCCTCCGCCCCCCGGGGATCTCTGGACCGTGGGAGTGGACCGACAGGTATGTATCCCCCTCTGGTGTACACCCTTGGCTTGAGGGGCGGGGGTAATAGATATGTGTCCAGGGCCCCCCACATGCTCACATGGCCATGGCCCCAAGGACAGCAGGGCCATGGCCCTCACAGCAGTGCATCAGCCCCTGCCCCCGCCCCACCCCGCATGACAGTGCCATGCCCCATCCCCGGGGCAGGGGGGAGCGGAACCTCGAGGGGCCCCCAGGAGGAGGGGGTGGGACACCCCACAGCAGCAGCAGCAGCAGCAGCATGTGATGGAGTGGGGGGAGTGCAAAAGGGAGACTCAGGCTAGATATGAGCAACAAGAGCCGAATAGCTCCCAGGGGCAAAGGATGATCCTGGGGCTACAGCTGTCAGGTGACACCTCTGCTCTGGACAAAGAGGAGGAAGGAGCCGAGCTGGCTTTGAATCGGGGGGGGGGGGAGGGCGGGGGCCACAGGTAGAGGCTAGGGGAAGGGAGAGCTGGAAGGCAGCCAGCCTGAGGAGGGGGAAAGCTACACCCCAGAGGGGCACCCCTTGGGGTCTTCTCCCCAGGACGGGTTGGAAGGACTGTCTCTTCTGACAGCTGGTGCTGTCACTCCTGTGAGAAACTGGGCATCTGTGGCCTAAGAAATCTTTCCTGTCAGACCCTGAGGAGTGAAGTGAGAGTCGCTCCCACCAGGGGACGGGGTGCAGTGCAGGGGGACCCCTGAACCCCATCCATCACAGCAGCATCTCCCGGGGATGAGGATGGGGAACCTGCAGCACAGGGCTGGGGGGACAAAGGCCATGGCTCGGGGCCCACACTAACGCCTGTCTCCATTCTTCTTCCCCCCCTCCTCTCCTGTGTCCCGCACCTGCACCATCGGAAGGACCGGAAGAGAGCGCCGGCGAGGCATCAGTGGTCCCGGAGACCCCTCCGGGGCCACCGCTCCAGGCATGCCCCTCAGCCGAGGACCGACCGGCCCCATGGCGGGCTAGACGGCGGACCCCACGCCACCACCAGCTGATGGCGACGGACCCCCAGCTGCTGGCCATCCACCGTTGGCAGCTGGAGGTGGCGGAGCAGCGCCTGTAGGTGGAGCAACGCCGCCTCGACCTGCAGGAGCAGGCGCTGGCCTGGTGCCAAGAGGCATGGGGGGCCTACATGGACACTTTCAATCGCCTTGTTGACTACCTGGCCCCCCATGCCGCGCCGGCCGCTGCAGAGCCCGCCCTGACTGCTCCACCCGCCGCACCACCTGCTGCTCTGCTCGTCGCCGTCCTGTCCGCCGTCGTCCCGCCATCCACCAATGAGGGCCGGACTGCTGAGGGACCCCTGGAGCCAGCTGAGACTCGCCGGGCATATCTTCCGGTCCGCCCTGCCCCCAGCCAGCCCTGGACAGGGCTGCAGCCGCGGCAGGGCTCCCGACCGCCAACCCCCAGTGCCGGACTTTAAGGGCGTGGGGCCCGGGACGTGGCCCCCCCTCCCTTGTATATAGTTGATTTTTAAAAAATGACTCTGATGGACAGTTGTAGGTCTCTTTTTTTGTGCCCCCCTTTGCCCCGCCCCCCCCATGTAAATAGTTCTCCCCTTTATCATCCCTGGTTTTCTTTTTAGTGAACAAACTTTTTTATTACTATTGTTTTCTTTGTACACGTTACTTTTGTTACACACATCTTGTATATAGTTTGTTCTTGTTTTAATTCTAGTTCCAAAAAAACAAAGTTCTCAAAGAAAAACCAGTTTAAGTTCAGCCACAAGTGCGTGCTGTCATTTGTCCAGGAAAAGTTGGGGGGGTGGTGCGGTTGGGTGCTCCATGGTGTGGGCGTTGGGGCAGGGAGTGTTGTGGAGGAAGGGGTGGGCAGTGGGGGGCCTGGCCGAGTTCACCCCGCGGCCTCATCATCGAAGTGGGCCTGCAGGGCCTCCCGGACCCGGGTCCCTTCGGGGTCCACCTGCCGACTGGGGGCAGCGGGTGGCTGCACGTCGGCCCTGCCGGCCTCCACAGCCCAGCCCTGGAAAAAGGCCTTCCCCTTGCTCTCCACCAAATTGTGCAGGGCGCAGCAGGCACCCACAATCGGGGATGTTGTTGGGGCCCGCATCCAGGCGGGTCAGGAGACATCTCCAGCGTCCTTTCAGGCGGCCAAATGAGCGCTCCACCACCTGACGCGCGTGGTTCAGGCGCTGGTTGAAGCGCTCCTGGCTAGCGGAGAGATGGCCCGTGTACGGGTGCATGAGCCAGGGCCGGAGGGGGTATGCCGCATCTGCGATGACGCAGAGGGGCATGGTGGTGTCCCCCACAGGGATCTCCCACTGGGGGATGTAGGTCCCTGCCTCCAGCCGGCGGCACAGGCCAGAGTTCCGGAAAACCCGGGCGTCGTGGGTGCTGCCAGGCCAGCCCACATAAATGTCCTGGAAATGGCCCCGGCTGTCCACCAAGGCCTGGAGGACCACAGAATGGTAGCCCTTGCGATTGATGTAGCGTCCTCCACTGTGATGCGGGGCGTGGATGGGGATGTGAGTCCCATCCAGAGCCCCGAAGCAATTGGGGAAGCCCAGGGTGGCAAAGCCCATGATGGTGGCATCTGGGTCCCCCAGCCTCATGAGCCTGTGCAGGAGCATGGCGTTGATGGCACGCACAACCTGCAGGGAAAGCACGTGGGACAGCACCAATGAGGGGTGAGCAGGGTGTGCGTGGCCCTGCCCTCCCCTCCCCTGCCCTCCCCCCGTGGGTCCTCTTACCTCCATGAGGACAGCCCCGACGGTGGCCTTGCCGACACCAAACTGCTGTCCCACGGATCGGTAGCTGTCTGGAGTGGCCAGCTTCCAGACAGCGATGCCGACCTGTTTCTCCACAGGGAGGGCACGCCGCATGGCAGTGTCCTGGTGCCTGAGTGCGGGGGTGAGCCACTGGCACAGCTCCATAAATGTCTGCCGGCTCATCCTGAAGTTCCTGAGCCAGCGGTCATCGTCCCACTCCTCAAGCACCAGCCGCTCCCACCAGTCGGTGCTGGTGGGGTAGCTCCACAGCCGCCGGTGTGTGAGGCGGGGGGGGGGGGGGCGGGGTGCTGCAGGGTTGGGGGTTGAGCCCTGCTGCCCTGGGGGCAGCTCCTCCTCCAGTGTAGCAAGGAGGTGCTCAGCTGCCTCCCGCATGGCATGGATCAGGGCGAGCCCTGCTCCTGCCAGGAGGGCTGGGTGGACCTCTGGCTGCTGCTGCTGCTGCTGGGGGTCCATGCCTGCGTCGCCCGGGGTCTGTGTGCCTATGGCTCCTCAGACCGCGTGCTGTGCAGGCTGAGTGTGTCTGGGAGGGGCCCTTTAAGGGAGCGGCTAGCTGTTGCTCCGGAAGTGCTAGTCCGCCCTGTGACCCTGTCTGCAGCTGTGCCTGGCATCCCTATTTCAATGTGTGCTACTTTGGCGTGTAGACGTTCCCTTGCAGCGCCTGTTTCGATGTGGTGCTGTGCAATGTCGATGTTGAACGTCGACGTTGCCAGCCCTGGAGGACGTGTAGATGTTATTCATCGAAATAGACTATTTCGATGTTGCTACATCGAAATAAGCTATTTCGATGTAGGCTTCACGTGTAGACGTAGCCCTTGATTATCTTTTTCTGATTTGTCCTCCTTGCTTACTGTTTTTTGGTTCTCTGTTCCTTAAATATTGAGTCTGTTCTGGTCTGGCTATGGTCCGAAGAAGTGGGTCTGTCCCATGAAAGCTCACCTAATAAACCATTTTGCTAGTCTTTAAAGTGCTACTTGACTGCATTTTGTTTTGATAGTGTATAGACTAGCACGGCTTCCTCTTTGTTACTATTCAATACTTAAGCATGTGTTCACGTTTCATTCAGGTCTAAAGTAAAGCACAGATGAGTGTGGCTTGCTAAGTTGGAAATATCCACTTGTCTAGGTGCTTGCAACTGTGCTCAGCACCATCCTGTCTGAGCACCTTACAAGTATTAAAGGTATTCCTAGGTGGGCATGTTTCGTGCATATATGTGTAGTTTTTAAAACAAATGCAGAACACACCAGTCTACACAAGAACCTTATTTTCACTTTGGAAAATAAACCCTACAAATTAACTGTTTGAGTTTCTTTCTTTCATTTTACTTTTTTTTTCATATTTAGCCACAAGTTTAATAGTCACCATAAACAACAGGAAATATCTTGGGAAATGGTCAAAACATTTACCTCTTGTCGGCCTGATTTTTAAGGAGTACTGAGTGCAGTTTTGAAGAGTCCAATGCCCTTAGCTTACACTGAGATCACTGAGAGTCAAGGGAACTCAGCCCCTTTGCATAATTGAGCCCCTGGCACACAGCAATTGTGAGAAGACGTTTTCAAATACATACGGAAGAATGTGAGTTTTCTGATGCTCTAGCTGAGTATAATCGTGAAAAGGTGGTTGATTGTGATCACAGCTGTTGTGCACACTGTCTCTACCTTTCCAAAGTAAGATTGTGCTTCACTGCAGGTGTGAAAGGGGGAAGATTTGCACATGGAAGTATGGAGCCAAGTGTTCTGTGGGCTCATGGAACTCAAAATCCAGACATTCGTGTTCAGAATGAGAGAGACCGTACGCTCCTTGCTTTCCACAGTGGATGGGATCGCAGAGCAGCAGTGCTTTCCAGAATTGAAGGAAGCCTTTTGGAGCATCCCATTGGTCAGCGGGCTTTGGCATGATCACCAGGTGCTAGCTATGTACCAAGCTCCATCCAGGGAGTTTCTCTGTTATTGGCCATGATTAATTTTGTTTAATGCAGCGATGCTGCCGTGTGCTCACTAGCAGGTATTTTGAAGCCATAAATTATGTCTTTAAGACTGTAATAGGGTTCAGAAAGGCACTAGATAAGTTCATGGAGGGTCAGTTCATCAATGGCTGTTAGCTGGTGTGGGTAGGGATGGTATCCCTAGTAACTGTTTAATGGAAATTTGGAATAGGTTACAGTGGAGGGATCACTTGATCATTGTTCTGCTCTGTTCATTCTCGCTGAAGCTTCTGTCGCTGGCCACTGTCAGATGACAGGATATTGGGCTGGATGGACCTTTGGTCTGACCCATTATGGCCCTTCTTAAGTATTTTAAACTATCCTATGAAATTCAGGCAACTTTAATTTTGGTAATGAGGGCTAATACACCGCTATTAAGGATAAATAGATTATCATAGAATTGCCATTTTAAAATGAATCTGACATTGACCTTGCTTATAACCAAAAGCCAAGTTAAAGTTTCCAACTCACGCACACAGTGGAAAGAAAATTTTATGAGGGTGGTGTGATTATGACAGAGCAGTTAGGAGGCATTTATAAAGTGTAAATAAAATGAGTTTCTTTAGCTCAGTGGTTCCCAGCCGGGGGGGTCCATGAGGCTCTTGCAGGGGGTCAGTGGAAAAAAAAAAGATAAATAAAATTATCGTAGAAAAATATTTTAAATAAATGGCAATGTTACAATTAATTATTATTTTTAAATGAAACATCTTCCAATAACATTATGAATTACTGTCCAAAGTCTATGTTGCAGTATTCTTTTTTGTTTAATGAAGTGTACGTAGCCGCTAGAATTGGGTTTGACGAGGTGTGCAAATGAATTTTGGGGAGGTAATTGGAAGGGGTCCAGACTAGTGAAAAGGTTGGGAACCACTGCTTTAGATAGCTCAATGAAACAAGGCCGAACTGTTTAGCAGTCACCACCATTAGTTTGAAAAATCTGACTGGCTTTAGCAAGTACAGGCCTGGTGACTGGGGCAGAGGAAGCGGGGTAAAAGGAGGAAACTGCCCTGGGGCCCAGTGACTCTAAAGGGCAGGGGGCTTCTGGCTGCTGCTTCTGTGGCAGTGGCTGTGTCCAAAGAGCTGAGCCCTTTCAATTGCCACTGGAGTGCCAGGCTGTGCACTCCGGGCAGCTCTGAAGGCTGCGTGGGGTGGGGGTGTGTATGGCACCATGCCCTACAGGTGGGGCTGAGGGTTGGCTGCCACAATCCCACCCCTTCCACCTGAAATCCCACCCTTTCTAAGAGCACAGAGCAGCGCCCCCCTCCACTGCCCCGCACACACACATACTTTGCCCCAGGGCCCCGCATGTTTGTTGGCCCCCTTGAGCATGTATGCAGCGCTTTAAATGCGGTACTGTGCCTTTTGGTAACATATTGGATTAAGTTAGTGGAACAGTGGGGTCCAAAAGAAAGTTAATGGATTGCCACAGGCCTTCCTCCCCACTGAGCCAGGTGCTGCCACCCCATCCAGTTGCCCCCCTACCCAAGCCAGGTACTTCCCCTCCCCTGCCAGATTACTCACTGGAGCTGCCCTGGGCGGAAGCCTGTGCCGTGGCTGGAGCTTGAGACCAGAGTAGCTGCCTCCACCACTGCTGCCACGTGCTTGCCCCACCGCGTGGTGGGACGTGTGTGCGGAACATCTGGAGGGGCGCCCCACGTGTGTGGCTCCTTAGAACCACATTTTGCCACACTGCACTGCCCTGTTCGCCACATGCGGCCAACGGGGAACGTATTGGGCACCGCCATAGTAGAGGGTAGACATTGCTGCTGGTGTTTAACAGCTTGAAAATGGTACACATTTATTCAGCTGCTGTAGGGGTTTTTTTGCAAATAGGTTTACGACCCAAATTAAATATTTTGTTCTAAATTGAGGATATTAAAATCATAATTACATTTTCTTCATATAGTGACATTGAAAGTAGTTTTTTTTTATGACCCATTAGTATTTTACAAACCAATCCTGTTGAATTAAAGCTTAATTTACAGCATACTTAATGTGTTACTGTTGTATCTTGGAATTTTAGCATGTATAGTCAGTTTGGTCATGGCTCTGAGAACTGCCTCATGTGATAAAAACTATATGGTGCAAACCTGAGGCAAATCAAGGTTAAATTTTTATTTTCCAGCTGCCTTTGGTGACAGATGGGAAGGAACATCAGAGTTGAAGGGTTAGGACACAGAACAAACATTCCATGAGTTGGGAGGCATCGAGTCTATTTTTGACTCTGCAAGTGATTTGCTATGTGACCTCTCGTAAGTCACTTTATCACCTCTTTGTCTGTTTCCCTAACTGAATAATGGGGCTAATGCAGCTTACCTTCTTCTGTAAGGCACATGGAGAGCCATGGATCAAAATCTGGTCTATAAAGGCTTATGTTAATAACTAACAGTTTTCCTCCAGTTTAGCAGAATTTCACATCGCGTCGTTGTGTAGCTGTCACTTTTCATGCTTGCCAATGGTGTTTTGTCACATTTTATTTCACCAGCAAGAGCAGAACAACAGAATATTTTTTCTGTTTCAGTATTATTTTTAGGTGCTTATGCTCTCTCCCTTGAAGGGAATGGTACGTCTCCTTTGGATTGACGTTTTCTTTTGAAGAAATACTTGCTGTGTGCTCCCAGTGGTGGGTTTAATGTAAGCCTCTTGGCTATGCAGTTTTTTTCTTTTTTTTTTTTCCCTTAAGAATGGCATGAGTTCACATGGAACTCACTGCAGGATTGGGATCCTAGATTTCACTTCAGAGACTAATTATAAAATTTAATTTCTTCTAATTTAAAGGTAGACAAAAAAAGAAACAAACCGTAAAACAATAAAAGTTTCAGACTTTCCTGAAACTGTAAAACTAAACCAGCATGTAGCATCTGCTTCCAATGAAGTCAGTGGGAAAGCTATTAAATTAAACCATTCAAGCCTTTAGAGATTTAGAGTTTGAATTAACATGGGACAGATGCCCCTTCCCTCTGATTCTGAAGTCCAGACTATTGCCTGACAAAATTTTTAAAATGTGTCAGAAATGATCAAATTACATGCAGTTGAAATAGTTCAGACTTTATTTTAAGAAAGAACCTATATTTTTCTTTTAACGAAAATGAATGTGATGGTACTTGTATTCATGACTAATTCACAGAATCAACTAAAACTTGCAATTGTAACAAAAGACAACAGTCATCCACAAGTATCCTTATTTACCCGGATTTATAGGAACAATATAAAGGGGTCGATTACCTGATCTAGTATAACTGTCAATATAGCAGCCAAAGAGCCAGCAGCAATTCAATGGAATATAGCAACAATTCAATGAAGTATACAGGATGGATAAAATAAATAAAGCAAAGGAGGATGTATGTCGAGTTTACTTTATTTATTTAACCAAAATTATTTATAAGTTTATTTTTTAGCTTAAATTAATTTTGAAAAGTGATTTTACATTTCTTAATATTAACTCTTCCAAAACATGCAAGCTCTCTTTTTGAGTGCGTCTACACTTGCATTCCTCTTTCGTAAGAAGTATGCAAATGAGGGAAATTGAAAATGCAAAATAACGCACATATTTGCATATTTGGCAGCTCATTTGCAAATTCTTATTTCAAAAGAGTTTCTTTCAAAAGAAGAAAACCAGTGTAGATGCTGCTGTTTCGAAAGTAAACCCCATCTTCGTAAGAATCATTCTTCCCATTAAATAAAGGGAAGAAGGGTTCTTTCAAAGATAGAGTTTACTCTTGAAAGAGCAGTTTTGAAATAAGAGTACGCAGATGAGGTGCCAAGTACACAAATATGAGTCTCATTTGCATTTTTATTTCCCTCATTTGCATACCTCTTTTGAAAGAGGAATGCAAGTGTAGACGCACTCTTTATCTCCAAAATAATTAAAGGCATGTCCTTCCAAAGTAATCTGCACTGTATTGAAACAGAAATTTGTGTTAGGCTGGGAAATTGAATGTAAAGCAGAATTACATTGTATAATATATAGAGCTATATATAGGCAGGAAGGATGTTTAGTTATTCAGCCTGGTGCAAAGCCTGAGGTTTAATGTGGCATTAGACTCAATCCATCTATTCTTTGGTTGCAGTCCTAAAAATAATATACTGTCCCAAAGTATTTGCTGTGCTTTGACTCTCCTGTCAACTTAGGGTGAGGATGATAGCAAGTATTCTGAACAGTTGGATGAGTGTGCAGATGTGTCAGTTTTTAGTGATGATTATTTGTGAAGTACCAGGTGGTGGCTACAGATAATCTGGATTGTGTTGCAAGATTTTCATTCACCATATTTGAAATAAATTATTGACAGAGCTGGCCCAGCAGGACCTGGCTGATGGGTAGGGCCCATGGCAGCATGCCGACAGCAGGGCCCAGTTGGTAGGTGGGGCCTATGACGGCACACAGACAGTGGGGGCCCAGCCATACTCAATTGAAGTGCGAGGCCCTGAAGGGGCAGGACCCAAGGCAAACATCTTGCTCGCCTTGCCCTAAGGCCGGGCCCAATTAGTGTTTCACTTTTGGGACAAGTGCTGTGAAAAGAATTTTTACCATCAACAGATCTTAAAACAGGGCATCACAGAGCACATGATTGTGTTGATTTTAATGTTAAATTAGGCCATCAACTCCTCCCCCCGGAACCATTTTAATTGCACTTAGTGTAAAGAGGAAAATCTGTTCAGATTGTTCACTTTCCTTCAACATTTATCTACATTTGTGCATTCACATGGTGCCTGTTCTTTCCCTCTTAACTTCTACCCCTCTGTGCTTAAAGGTAAATAAATCTTCAGTGATTGTCCCTTCCTGATCCAACCCAAATGAGGCGTCGATGGGAGTCTTTCAGATGGCCTGGGTCTAATAAACAGTAACTTGACCTAACTAATGCAGTAAGTTGACCTAAGTTATGTTTCTCCAGATATTTGAATAATGTAGCAGGAAGCAATGTAGCTTTGGTCGACTTACTGCAGTGTCTACACTGAGTTGTGTTGATGGGAGACACTTCTCTCATTCAGATAGTGTACTGGAGTGTTCAGTGGTCCCTTCATTGGCTTCTCACTCATGTTGGTCCCCTGTAAGTGTAGACCCGGTCTTGTATTAGACTCTTAATGTATCTATAGCAGTAGTGCTGGAATAATTTGCGTAGTGGGCATGCTGAGAGCCCTTGAACCAAGCAGTAAACCCCATGTGTAATGGAAACCACTTCAAGCCAGGGGCTGCTATAGCAACGTAGTTCTAGCATTTCTGGCCTGTAGTGAAGGAGTTCTGCTTACTAGGACAGCTTTTCCCCTTTCTTAAGAGAAAAACAAGGAACAAAATAGGAATGGGGGCTCCAAGTGGATGAAGATGCAGCGGTGCCCATGCCTGAGTTTGCCTCTGATTGTTTTGTGGCTGGCACAGGGTTTTTTCTTTTTTTGGATCTTAGTCCAATCCGGAGCGAGTTGGAACCATGTGGATTTTGAAGGAATCTGCTAGAGGGCTGGACCATCTGTGTTGATCTCCCATGGATCTACAGCAGGCTGCTGATGGGGGAGCAAAGGGGGCCCAGTGAGTCAAATGGGCCTGAGACGCCCAGCTGCTGCTGCTGCTGCTGCTGCTGCTGCTGCTGCTGCTACTGCTACTGCAGCAGTGGCATGTGCCAGGGCCGCGGGCCATGTAAATAGCTTCCGGGGCACCAGGCAGTGCATTCCAGGAGGAGAGGGGTGCTTCAGTCTTGTCCAGGCAGCGCTGAAGTCTGGCTGCCCCCAGCTCCAGCCCCTTCTGCCCAAGGCCCTGCCCTTTTTGGGAGTGTGGAGCCAGCCCCCACATCTTGCCTACAGGCCCAGCAATCCTGTTGGCCCCCGCATCTACAGTGGTTCTAGGACCCCTCCTTCTCTGCTCCTTCTGGTTCCTTGTGTAACCAGGGAACAAGTTCCTCAAAAGTGAATATAGTCCCCTTGTGTCAGCGGTCTAAGGGGGCATTGTAATAATGCTTGCAAGAAAGTATTAAAATTAAGATCCTTGACTATTCGGACCAGAAAGTAGAACAATTCCATCAGTGCCAATTACTTTACTGTTCAACATAGTTAGTTGCTGTGTTGCATGCTAGTGCATTCTTCAGCTGTGTCTTCGGTGACTAATGGGATATTCTGTTCATTTCCCCTGTACCTCCACTAGTGACAATGGAAACTATAATATATGCTGGCCTGTGTTTTCACCACCATGTCTCCGTAGTCATTTAGATGATGAACTCTTTGGGGCAGAGACATGTCTTTTTGTGTTTGCTGTGAAGAGCCTACTGTGCTTGTGGATACCATAAAATATTAAGTAAAAGTTGTTACCAACCCCTGGAAATGTCAGAGCAGCATCTTGTTGATGAAAAATCCTGCATCCTGCTATCATATTCCTGAGCTATCCAATCTACTTCTAGACCACCTCAGTGAACTCAGAAGGAAGAGCGTAGCTTGAAAATACATTTAAAATCAGATAAGGGGGCAGAGCCTGGAATTTAAATTCATAGCGTTATGATTCTTTTGTTTAAAACAATAGCCTGTGTAGTAAGCCAATAGCATATTCTGCAGATTGCTCCTTGTGTGTTCGTGGTGGAGCTCAGATGGGTTATGTTGTAAGCGAGGAAAAGATTTAGATTGCATTGGAGTATTGTAGTTTTCTTGTAACATATTCCAGATGGCAGAATGTGATCTGACCTATACTGTGTCATTTGCTTCATTGAGCGCAAGCTTGGCCATCCCTAATGAGTAACTCAGAACATTGTAGAAGTTCATCATGCTAATACAACCATAGCTGATTAATCCAAACAGTCTTTATTACAGGGTCTGCAAAGATTAACAAGTCAGTAGTCAGTGAATGCTGGAAGATTGATTACTACTTAAATCTCTCAGATAACAGATATCTGATGCGGATTAACTAGTTCAAACTGTGCTTGAGGCGATGAATTCCATTTTTCTAAGGACCATTAAATATTTCACAGCCACTGCAATGTGCCTTTTGTTCGAAATATCAGCTTTTAACAATATTTCTGCTTTTGGGGGATTTTTCCTCGAAAAGACTAGTCATTGGAAAACTTGATATTTACATTGGCCTGGGGGAAAAAAACAAAACAAACAAAAACCCAACAACACCCCCCCCAAAAAAAAAAAAAACAACCAAGCATCTGCAGTAGAGTGGCAATGATGTCTGAGACCAGATTAAGTGCTCCTTGCTTTTGCTCCTTATTCTGCTGGTGCCACTGCAGGAATGTTGTTTACGGATTGGTGCATTTATTGGGCTGACAAATAAGATTTACACAGACTACAGTTTGAATGTGAAGCCACACTCCCCCCATCAAATTTTAACAGTCTCTTAAGCATCTGAATCCAGCATCTTCTCAGTAACAATGGAAGACCTCTAATGTACTTCAGTGGGGCAGATGAGAGTTAGGGCCCTACCAAATTCATGACTAACATGTCACAGACTGTGAGTTGTAGTCTTTTGTGTTCTTTTACTGTATATTACCCAGATTTCAGAGGGGAAGCCAGTGTTTCTTGAACTCGGGGTTTTGATCCAACAGGGGAAGGTGGAGGGTTCGCATGATTATTCTAGGAGGTTGTGGCCACACTTAATTCTGCACTTCTGCCTTTAGAGCTGGATACTGGCAGTTGCTGGCAAAGGGCCCAGCTCTTCAGGCAGCAGTGCAGAAGGGTGGCAATGCCATGCCACACCCTCCTTATTTCTGTGCTGCTAGCTGCAGTGCTGTCTTCAGAGCTGGGTTTCCATCCAGCAGCCCCCACTCTTCAGCTGACCAGCAGCAGCATAGACGTGAGGGTGCCAGAACTATGATCCTCTCAACCTCCTTTTAAGTTAGGACCCCTCAGTTACAACATTGTGAAATTCCAGATTTAAAAATTGGAAATCATGAAATTTAAGATGTGTAAAACCCTGTAACTGTGAAGTTGTCCACAATGAACTGTGAATTTCGCAGAGCCCTCAATATGAGTCTGTTGTGCAGAGGCAGGATTTGGGGATACACATGGAGTGACGCTCCCTAGCACGGCAGGAAGCCTGGCTGTGCGGGGCTCCCTATCTACGTTGCCACAGAGCAGTGCTGTAGAGTCTCAGGTCTATGGATCCACTGGTCATCATCTTCAAGGAACAGGAGTGCAGGAATTATGGGAGGGTCTTCAAAGGGTCCCTCTATCTCCTGCTCTAGGCCCATCTATTTAGGCACATGAGAGGGAGATAGAAGAGGGGGTGGAGTTTGCAAGAGGTGTAAACTTCCTTAGGACATCACCCAATCTCCGAGGAATTAAGAAGAAACTTCCTCTACACTTATATTATTTCATAATTGCCCACCTCAGGTTTTTTTGTACCATCCTCTGAAGCAGCTGGCATTGGCTACAACTGTGGACAGGCTATTGGGCTAAATCAGTGGTTCTCAAGCAGGGGTACGTGTATCGTTGTGGGTACACAGAGCTCTTCTAGAGAGTACATTAACTTAGTGTTTTTTATGAATAGAAAATTGGACTTATTTTATGTTCATCTAATTTTTTTCTCCTTTTTGCACAATCATCAATATCATGCCAAGTTTTTTGCCTGTAAGCAATTTCTTCCAACCAACTAGTTACGATTAAGTTGTTTAAACAAATGTGTTGTAATGACAGAAAAAATGTGTATGGTTGAAATTGAAGGTACTGGGGACACTTTAGGAAAAAAAAAGAGGTTGAGAAACACCGGACTAGATGAACTGGGAGCTAACAGGGCAATTCCTCTGTTATTGACCCAGTTTAAAAAAGGCAGTTTTCAATAGGAGTGACTTTTCTGGAGCACTGCTTAAAAAATGGAGCAATTGCTATAATAACTGGTATTTTAAAATATCTTTTGTGCCATGTCTAATTGTAATGGTTGTACCTTATGCACTTGTCATATGGTTTTTATTATCTATGGCATTATCAGGCTGTAAAATATTATTGTCCATTTTACCATGTTCCTAGGGAATGCTAAAACTCAGTATGCAAACGTCTCCTTGATGGGAGGAAGATGATTTATATGATGCACATGTCTGATGGTATAGCTCTGTGATTATCTTCCCTCATTTTTACTCATTGTAACAAGATTTTTGTTGCTCTGAGACATTCAATACGGGCTGATGTATTGAGTCAAGCTGTCGTTGCCCTGTTCAGCACTTCGTAGTTTGATTTGTATTGCTTGTCCTGTTATGTAAAACACATGCTAGGAGATTTCAGAAATTAAAGAACTGTATAAAGTAGTCCAAATTATTAGCTGAGTTTTTACTTGATGCAATCAAACACTGAAAAGTTTGAGCAAATAATGGACGTACCTATATTGCTAGAAGTAGTTTCCACTGAGCAAGTAACTAAGGCCATAAGCTACCTGTAGAGTGGCAAAGCATCAGTCTGTGGTAAGAGATGGAAAGGAAGGCATGGTGATTTACATGAGCTGACTGGTATGGGAAAAGGATATCCGTCCTTGGCTATGTCTACGCTAGCCCCAAACTTCGAAATGGCCATTTTGAAGTTTACTAACGAAGCGCTGAAATACGTATTCAGCACCTCATTAGCATGCGGGCGGCCGCGGCGCTTCGAAATTGACACGGCTCGTCCCGACGGGGCTCCTTTTCGAAAGGACCCCGCCTACTTCGAAGTCCCCTTATTCACATGTGCTCATGGGAATAAGGGGACTTCGAAGTAGGCGGGGTCCTTTCAAAAAGGAGCCCCGTCGGGATGAGCCGCGCGGCGGTGAGCTGCGTCAATTTTGAAGTGCCGCAGATGCCTGCATGCTAATGAGGCACTGAATATGTATTTCAGCGCTTCATTAGTAAACTTCAAAATGGCCATTTGCATGGCCATTTCGAAGTTTGGGGCTAGTGCAGACACAGCCCTTAAGTCTAGAGAAGAGGTGTCAGCTATAAAATCTCGGAAAAGGGAGACCAGCTTAACTTGTGACAACTGTTGAGGGTGGCATTTCTGTCTGTATCCGGAAAAGTGTTTTGCACAGTCTTTCTGATTTCAACAAAAAAGTGCTGCTGATGAAGTACCAAGGGAGGAACAGGCTGGGCTTTGACCTGAACGATCATGTTCAGATCACATTTTCACCTTGAGAAGAATTATTGAAAAAGGTTTATAATGTAGTTGATTTTATGAAGAGGTTTGATGGTACCTACAGAGCAAACTTATGGAAGATCCTGAGACTCTGTGGAATTCCAACAAAGATGGTTAATTTGAGAAAAGCTTTGTCTGATGAGTCTGCATGACTCATTGGGACAGAGAACGGAGATACAGAATGGCTTAACATCATTACTGGCATAAGGCAAGATTGCATACTGTCCCTACTTTTCTTCTGCATTGGTGTACGCTTTGGCGTGAGAAGATTGATGACTGCTGTGAAGGACACTGGTACGAACTGAGCAAGAAATAAGTATGAGACCTTGTTTTGCATACCAAATTAGGTAGAATAAAGAAGTGTCTTATGAGCATAAAAGTAGATGCTGACAAAATGGGACATGCAGAAGACCAATATGATAGAGACCGGAGAGAAAATGCTGCCAATTTTGTGTGAGCAGCAGTGAAGGGTATAAAAGGGTTGGTGACTTCATCTGTCCTGGAAGAACAATATCTGCTAATGGCCAGCTAACTAACCAAGTGAAGGCAAGAACTGGTAAAGCCAGTGAATCATTTTCCATTTGTCAAACATCTGGAAGAATAAGATGTAGCTGCGCATTAAAATGAGATGGTACAATACCGTTATCTTCCAACCACTCGTACGTGTTGGAAATATGGCACATAGCAGAAGCACAAAATGGGAAGCTGAATGCGTGTTGCCAGCATGCTTTCAAAAGAAACTTGGGAATGTATTGGAGAGTCCATATAACAAACTTAGAAGTGCTGTGCTGCACCAGTCAGCTGACTGTGCACTCAGTAAGTCTTAGAGGTGTAACCGTGCTAGTCTATAACATCACAAATAACAAGCAGTCTCATGGCACTTTAGAGACTAACAAATGTGCTGTATAAACCCTGAATTCTGTATTTCCACTCCAAATCCCATTTGATGAAGTGAGTTTTACCCAGGGAAGCCCATCAGCTTATGAGCCTGTCATGTCACCTGGCTATCCTGGGGCAGAAGCACAAGGCATGTCTTAGATTGGATTGCACCTGGGGGAAAGCGACAGTGTGGAGGCAGAGAATGACGTACGTCAGTTGAAAAGGATGCGGTCATTGTGCAAACAACTTAAGAGTGAGTCAAGCATCTTTCCCTGAATGGACAGCAGTAGAAGGAATGGGTTGCTCTGGTGCCACTGGGTGCAGACAATTCTACATGTCAGTGGACTTCACATTCAAAATTGGCCTGTCCTGTGATCTGTGTAGTTGTAACTGGGAACGGTGAAGGTGTTTCTCTGACATTCAGTTCTGCCAGTTGGAACACATTTTGTGTGAGATTAGCGCATCAAGCACTTCTATCGTGCCTCCTGGCTCTCCAGGGGAGAGCTTTCAGGGACTCAGCTGGTCTATGGACAGGCTGCTTGCAGTTATTCTTTTCAGCTGCTAGGGAATGTGGTGGCAGCTTCTCTTTCTTCTCTCTCTCTGCACCTTCTGCATTCATCTGTGGAACATGGAGCCCTCAGGAAGGAGGTCATGGCAGGAACTGGGAAAGAGAACAATCGCTCTTTCATGGTCTTCCCCCACAGCAGCTCTTTCCAGAAGCCAGGACTCCCTCCAGTACCCTGGTTCCTGCTAACTCCTCCTCACGTGCTTCCTTGGTTTCTCAGGTATGCCTGGAGGAACAGTCTCCAACTTTCTCAAGAAATGCTCCTCTTGAAAGGAAGGCTGGGGGTGGGGAGAGCAGAATCAATGACTTTTTCTCCTCGGCAAGAAATATCTTGCCTGAAACTGCAGAGGATTTTGCAGCTATGGATACTCCTGAGCTGGAAACCCAGTCCTGTGGCTGAGTTTGAGACACAGGAAATGCAGCTCAGAATTTGCTGTTGTCAGAAGGCTGATAGAAATGCAGCACAGAAAAATAGTATGTACATGAAAACTTAGCATTTGCCTAGCAACTGTTTATCAACTACAGTAAAACCCTGATTATCTGACATAATCGAGAGCAACTGATGGTCAGACAACCAAAAATGTTGGATAAGTGGTGGGGGAGGGGCTGGATGGGCCCCTTCTGCAGGGAGGGTGGCTGGCTCCCCGGGATGGGCTGTTGGGAGCTGGCGCCCGGTAGCCAGAGCTGGGGGAGATTATCCGACCCACGGTTATAATGGACTGTTGCATAACTGGGGGTCAGATAATCGGCGTTTTAGCATACTTTTGGGCTCTAAGTGGTCTTTGCTTTTAAATTTATTGAGGTGCAGGGGGCAGAGGGTATAAAAACCAACACACACCTTAATTTAGGACTGTCGAGTTAGTGTACTATAAGGTAACCTTCTCTGCGCTGTCCAGATGCCATATAGAGGAGCTCTAAATACTGGCTGCAGGGAGCTGTCTGGCATGCAAAGCGCTAACATAAGGAGCACAGACTGTGTCCGCCAGACATACATACCACAGCCTTGCAAGCCAGACAGTCCTTGAGCAGGAAAGGTCACAATTGAGGTTACTGTGTAAATAACAAGCGTGTGATATAATATTATTTTTAGAAATTAGAAATCACAGAAATTAGAGAGATCTGGTAGCGCACGCTGTTCCTGCTTCTGCTAACATAGGTGTGTTACCTACTTGAGTCCTTGTAAAACAAATACACAAAATCTACTCAATACCAGGTTTAAAGGGCCATTTGACTGAAAAAGTGCTTAGCAGTATTTCAGCTACCTACTTGTCCTTCAGGTGCCTGACCACTTCTATGGTTTTACAGCCTCATTTTTGTTTCCTCTTTTTTACCAGAAAGAGCGAGGCACACAGCTGTGAGAACTATCTCTACAAAAAGCACAGTCAAACATAGTATTTATTTTCAGCAATCTTTCAGTGGAAGTTTCTTTAAATACCCCTCTGAAACCACGCCACCAACTCACGCATCTGATGAAGCAGGTCTTTGCCCATGAAAGCTTGTGCTCTAAAATATCTGTTAGTCTATAAGGTGCCACAAGGCATCTTGTCGTTCAGTGACAGCAGTTGAACGTGTAGTTTTTAATGGTAATGGTCTGAAAAAAAATCAGGCACAAGTCAGATTTTTTAATGTTGGCAGTGTCCGTTAAAACATTAAATCATTATACTTCCCCTCCCTCCTTCAATTTGCAGTTACTCCTAATCCCGTTTTGTAAACCATGTAATTGCGTATTTTAATCCAAACATTTATTTAAGCATGGGAATTCTTAAGGACTAGTAAAGCCACAGTACTGTACTTAGTAATTGTTTCCTAGGTAAAATGGCATTTATTCCAAGCCAGCTGTGTCCAAGAATTTACCGCAAAAACATTCAGAAAAAAAAAGCATGAAACCTTTCTGATATGAATCACTTGTTTCGCTCATTCCCTAAACTTCTCTTTTCCAGATGCCACCTTGTACACTTGTCTACCATACGGTCCAGCCAGTCAGCCAACAAAGTCCTATGGTATAGTCTTGTGTGGGTGTCTATAAATCCTCTTCCTGCAGATTAAAAAGAAAAACCCTAAAAAATCATGAAAACTTATAGTACTCATACAGTGCATGGTACATTTTAATATGGAATCATGCTGCTCTTTTACATTCTGCCTTAATTTGCATATTGTCAGCGTTTTTTTGTAAGCCTTTTGGATGGAGACGTTGTCTTCCCACATGTCTGTTAGGTACCATATAACATTTATGTAGAAAAGTTTTGATAGTAAAGCTTGTCCAACTAATGTACAGGGAAAAATAAATCTTGGTAATAACTTTGTGTTAATGTGAGCTTTACCTATGGTGCAGATTAGAGAAATGAATCATATTTTTTTCCAGAGGTGATAGATCAGATCAGGGAGACTGGGGTTACTGACTTAAATCAAATGCTTATCTATGCAGATACCCACTTCATTGGGTGGTTTAGGGACATCTGCATGCCAAAGACAATAAAAGTGCACAGTGATGAAATGGAAAGCCAACCACACAATAAGCCTATTTCTCCGTTTTTAGATAATTTTATTGTAGTTGAACATTTTCTAATAGCAGATGCTGCTAAATGTACACAGACCACGCTGAAGCCCATGTCACCATGTTCGTCACTGCTAGTGCAACTAAAATAACTACAAATTGAACCTCCCTAATCCTGCACTCTCTTGTCTGGCAAACTCCATAATCCAGCATGATTTTAGTTAGCTGGATGACCACTTATCATGGGTGTGGCCAAGATTCCCATGATCCCATAAAGTTTATTTACAGCCCCCAGTTCTGCCTCTCAGTGTTCTGTGCTGTTGTTTAGCTGTAATTTACTCCAAAGTGTTTTCTGAGAGCCCAGTAAGCAGTGGAAATGTTGGTAAAAGTGCTAGACAGCATTGATGTGAGGGTGCCGGATGAGAGAGGTTTAATCTGTATGTTCAAGTTAGCGGGGAATATCTATACAGAAAACCCTCGATTTAATGGACCAGTAGAGGGGAAGAGGTGTCCGTTAATGCCAAAAGTCCGTTATATCCAAATAGTTATACACTATGATGATGCGCTGACCTTCCCAGCCTATCACTTACTCCTGTCCTCTGTCCCATTCTTTCCCTCACACTTCCATCTCCCTCTCCCAATTACCAGGAGAGGAGCTGAATGCCTGTCTGGCTCCTTCCACCTCCTCCAGCCCCCAGCTCCGAGTGGCACACATGAAGGTAGAGCGTGGTCACCCCCAGCCTGCCACCGGAAAGCAGCCTCATGGCTGCTGCTCAGCACCATTGCAGGCAGTGGCAGCTGGGCGCCAACCTGCTCCACTCACACAGGGTTGGGGGAAGAGAGCTCCTACGCCCCACCGCAGCCTCCCCCAACACCTCTGGCTCCAGTGGCCCCAGCTGCTGCAGTAGCCTCAGCAGCTCCTCTAGCCCTGGGGATGGCGCTGGTGAGTCTCTGCATTTATCTGGGGGCGGAGTGGCAGGGGTGGGGGAGGCTAGCAGACAGCTCCCCTTATATCAGACTCTGTTAAATCGAGGGTTTACTGTAATGAGCTGCATTCACGCCTCTGATTGCAGTGTAAGCATACCTGGAGAGCCAAGCATTTAATTTTCTGTAAAATCTCCTCATTTAAATGTCAAAAGTTGCTGGAGAACTTTACAGATAGCTGAAGTTTTGACTCAAGTGTTAGTCCATTCTTTCTTGTACTCTGGGAAATGTTTAAGAATGCTTTTGTCCTGATCCGCTGTAGTTGATGGTGGAACATCTTTATAAAATGGTATATTTCTAGCGGCAGTGCACATAGCATTGCAGTTCTACATTTTCAAAGATTTACTTTTCTTTCTCATACATAATAGGGGTAAGATTTCCTAAAGCTGCCTCAAATTTAGAGGCTCTTTAAAAACTGGTCCCTAATCTCCTGTTTTTTTTTACGAATGTAATTGTATACCTAAGAGTTATGAGTAGTTTTCTCTTTCATTTCCTAGCCATGGACATTCCCAAGATTTACAACTTTGCAATAAAAGCAAACCTATGAAAAGCCTTGTATATAGGCTTCACTCAGTACTCTTAAAGGGGCAGGTGGGGGGGTGTCAAACCAAGGTTTGCATAACGAAAAGCAGTCAAGTAGCAATTTAAAGACTAGCAAAATGGTTTATTAGGTGAGCTTTCATGGGACAGACCCACTTCTTCAGACCATCTGTTCTGGTCTGGCTATGGTCTGTAGAAGTGGGTCTGTCCCACGAAAGCTCACCTAATAAACCATTTTGCTAGTCTGTAAAGTGCTATTTGACTGCTTTTTGTTTTGATAGTGTATAGACTAGCACGGCTTCCTCTCTGTTACTATTCAAGGTTTGCATGTTTATTGTTTTTAAAGGACTCTGTCCATGCAGAACAGGATAAACACTTCTTATTAATAGATTGAAATCTGAATAAATCAGATATGTAAATACATTAGTATGTTTTCAGGAAAAATTAATTAAAAACCAGGTTCATAGGGAAAAATAAATTGCCTAAAAACAAACGATTAAAAAGTAGCACTTTTGCCACCAGTAAAAATCATCAATGAATCACAGGAGCTAGTGGAAACATAACTAACTACAATTTATTTAAGTATGTTTGACAGTTCAAAATGCTCTTCTGTAGCTGATTAAAAGTTTAAGATGACTCAACTATAAAACCAGAATGATTTGCTGTGACCTCAAATTCTGTTTCAGGTCCCTGGTTACGTTTCACAAGATAAACCAGTAAAGGCCAACACTTGTTATCAGACTTGTTTCCTGATGGCCAAAGACTTGACTTAACCATATTAACTTGTGAAAAATGCATGCAGTAGAGCCTTGATAACTTGTGTGAATGTCCAGGAGGAGCATGGAGAATTTCTGAATTTTTGGGAGCAAGAGAAGAAAACTCAGTTTAAAAAGCAAAGGTTATGCATCATGAAAGGTATTGTGTTCATTTACTTTGCCAATTTTAGTTTAATTAGAATAACATTTAATAGTTACATAAATCAGTGAAATCTTAATAATAGGATACTTCACTCTTTCATATGGCTATTTAAATCTCTTCAGAAAGGGTGAGAAATTTTTGTATGTATATGTTTGGTATATTAGAAAGCATGTAGATTAGGAAAATGCACATAAATGAATGTCTTTTTTTAAAGTCTTTGTGGTAATGTACTGGTAATAACCATGAGGCTTTTTTTCATATAAATACTTTTTACTAAGAATCTTGAAAGTACACGCATGAAATCTCTTTAAGTAATGTAGCAATAGGTGTGTTTTTAAATTCTTTCTTATTGCCCTTGAGTATCTTGGGTTTTCAAGGGCATATCATGGAAAAAGCTATTTTCAAATGGATTGCACCAGCTCTAGATGCCATTATATCAAGTACTTAATGGATTTCACAAAACAACTCACTATGAGATAATTCTGAAAATGTGCCCTGCTGTGTTCCGAGTTAGAGTTCTATTTCTGACAGGGAGACTATTAGCAAGCTCTGGCTTTTGTCAGGTCAGCTGGTGGCAATTGAAGGCCTTATCACTTTTTATGTTGTTGACACCACCGGTTGTTATTCCTGATGGGTCACAGCATGATGGGGAGATAGCTCTGGTATTTAAACCCCTAGATAAGAGTAACAGAGAGAAAGCCACCAGATAAGATAAGAGATACAGCAGAATTTATTTTCTGTTTTTAATGATACTAACTAGACTCAAGTAATCTGCAGAAGCAAAGAAGTTGGTGTATGAAAGTTTCAGTAGCAACTTTGAGTGGTCACAGAAAAAAAATATATCCTAACGACTTTTCTAAAACTGAAGATATTGGTATAGGGTAATGCTTGATGAACTTTGAGAATCTGCATAGATTAAACTTGTATTCCTATTTCCATTTAATTAATAAACATTTTGTTTAATAGATGCTGGCAGCAGAGCCACATTTTTGACTATGATTCTGATCAGACTTTATTTTTTTCTTTCCTTTTTTTAACTGTTGAAGAAGCTCATGAAATTGCATGGTTTTCATGATAAGAAAAATGCTATTTAAATGTGTTTTTGTAATGCAGTATATTTAAAACTAAATATAGCAGTATAAAGTGGTTATATAACCTTCCAGAACTAAACCATGGAAAGAGCATCTGAGTTGTGAAACAAAGTGCATCCCATTCTGCGAGGTCTTACATCCTGTGAAACCTGTCAGAACTCACAAAGCAGAATTTGGATAAGCAGAACTAATTTAGTAACAGAGAAGGCCGTGCTGGTCCATATACTATCAAAACAAAAAAGCAGTAAAGTAGCACTTTAAAGACTAACAAAATAATTTATTAGGTGAGGTTTCATGGGACAGACCCACTTCTTCAGACCATAGCCATACCAGAACAGACTCAATATTTAAGGCATAGAGAACCAAAAATAGTAACCAAGGTTGACAAATCAGAAAAAAAAATTATGAAGGTGAGCAAATCAGAGAGCAGAGGCGGGGAGCAGGGCGGGAAGTCAAGAATTAGATTAAGCCAAGTATGCAAAAGAGCATAGTGTCCCAGAAAATTTGCATCCCAGTTCAAACCACATGTTAATGTGTCGAATTTGAATATGAAAGAGAGTTCAGCAGTCTCTCTTTCAAAGCACTTTGAAAATTCTTCTTCAATAGGATGCAAACTCTTAAGTCATTAACAGAAAGGCCCACTCCATTAAAATGTAGACTAACTGGTTTGTGGCTCAGAAGTGTTTTGCTGTCTATTTTGTGCCCATTAACTCTTTGTCTGAGAGTGTTTGAAGTCTGTCCAATATACAGAGCATCTGGGCATTGTTGGCCCATGATGGCATATATGATGTTAGTTGAGGAACATGAGAATGTGCCCATGATTCGGTGACTAACCTGGTTAGGTACAGTAATGGTATCCCCAGAATAGATATGTGGACAAAGCTGGCAGCGGGCTTTGTTGCAAAGAAAAGTCCCAGGACTGGTGTTCCTGCGGTATAGACTGTGGCTGTTGGTGAGGATCCTCATAAGGCTGGGAGGTTGTCTGTAGGAGGGAACAGGCCTGTCATCTAGGGCCTTCTGGAGTGTGGCATCCTGATTAAGGATAGGTTGTAGGTTTTTAATAATGCGTTTCAGTGGTTTGAGTTGGGGGCTGTAGGTAATGACCAGTGGTGTTCTGTTCCTGGCTTTCTTGGGCCTATCTTGGAGTAGCTGGTCTCTAGGTATTCATCTGGCCCTGTTGATTTGTTTTTTTATTTCTCCTGGTGGGTAATTCAGGTTTATGAATATTTGGTAGAGATCTTGTAGTTTTTGGTCTCTGTCAATAGGATCAGAGCAAATGTGATTGTACCTAAGGGCTTGACTGTAAACAGTGGATCTAGTTATGTGTGCAGGATGGAAGCTAGAAGCATGTAGGTAAGTATAGCAATCAGTGGGTTTCTGATAGAGTGTGGTACCGATTAGGCCATCCTTGATTTGTACTGTAGTGTCCAGGAAATGTATCTCTCGCCAAATAGGAAATGTGTCTCCCCAAATCGGAAATAATCGTGGGTGAGAACAAAGTTACATAGGTCAGACTCCAGATTGGCTTTGGTGACATCAGGGATGGTATTCCTGATTGCTTGTAATCCATCTTCGTGTGGAATATTAGTGTACAGAGCCTCTACATCCATGGTGGCAAGGATGGTGTTGTCAGGAACTTTTTCAATGTTCTGTAACTTCCTCAGGAAGTCAGCAGTATCTCGGAGATACTGGGAGTATTGGTGGCATAGGGTTTGAGGAGGGAGTCCACGTAACTGGATAGTCCAGTGGTAAGGGTGCCAATACTCGCTGCCAGCTTTGTCCACATGTCTATTCTGGAGACGCCATTACTGGACCTAACCAGGTTAGTCACAGAATCATGGGCAGAGTGGGCCATTCTGTTAATGACTTAAGAGTTCGCGTCTTATTGAAAAAGAATTTTCACACTGCTTTGGAAAGAGAGACTACTGAACTCTCTTTCATATTCATTTGACACATTAACATGTGGTTTGAACCAGGATGCAAATTTTCTGGGACACTATAGGGGCTCTTTTGCATACTTGGCTTACTCTAATTCTTGACTCCCCCACCCCCCCCGCTCTCTGATTTGCTCACCTTGATAATTTTTTTTTCTGATTTGTCCACCTTGATTACTATTTTTGGTTTTTCTGTGCCTTAAATATTGAGTCTGTTCTGGTATGGCTATGGTCTGAAGAAGTGGGTCTGTCCCATGAAAGCTCACCTAATAAATTATTTTGTTAGTCTTTCAAGTTCTACTTTACTGCTTTTGTGTTTTGATAAAACTAATTTAACATATTAGAAAGTGAAACAGCAGAAATGTAGCACTTGAAAGTAACAAAATGATTTATTCGGTGATGAGTTTTCATGGGACAGACCCACTTTATCAGATCAATCACATTTCCGGTACAGACTGACATCCATAAGTACAGAGATCCAAAAAAAGATATTTATTTATTTGGACCTCTGTACTTACAGATGTCAGTCTGCACCGGAAATGTGATTGATCTGATGAAGTGGGTCTGTCCCACGAAAGCTCATCACCGAATAAATCATTTAGTTAATCTTTAAAGTGCTACATTTCTGCTGTTTTGTTTTGTTAGAATACAGACTAACATGGCTACCTCTCTGTTAACATTAGAAAGTGGTAATAGCCAATGTCTGGTGGTAATGCATAAAAGTCATTTCACTATCAACCATTAACTATTTTGAGTGATAAGATTTAAAACCCCCCACTTTAAAGAAAGGAAAGAGTACAGTAATTGGGTGTGACATTTTAAATAATGCCTAATGGATTTATGTATTTAAAATAATTAAACTAGGCAACCATCAAAAATTATACATTGAATGAAATTCACTGTAGTTAGGTTTTTAAAACCTTTATTTAATTAAAAGGCTAATACAATTTTAAAATCACTGCAGTGATGAAATATACTGGGCTAATGATGAATTTGAGGGATACCATCAACTCTAAAATCTCACTGAAGATACAGCATAGTTTACTGTAATTATAAGTAACATTTAATATGACTAACATAGAAAAGCTAGGGAAATAACCATTTTTCTTTGCATTCAAACTGTTCACATTGGGCCTGGCAATTTAAAAGGGCTTGGTGCTCTGGGCTGCTGCTGCCATTGTAGCAGCAGAGACAGGAACCCCCTGCCCTTTAAATCACCATCAGAGCCCTACATGTTGCAATCTGGGCAACACTCAGGGCTGGCTGGGGGAGGCACAGCATTGTCTGGGTGTCATTGAGGACTGGCTACCTGTAGCCCCACCTCTTCTGCCTGAAACCCCGCCTCTTCCAGGAGCCCATAGTTGAAACCTCCACAACATTGCACAGTGCCCAGCAAAGTCTGTCACCAGCACTGGAGAGAGGGAAACAAATTAACGTAGGGAAGAATGTTGTTTGAGAGAAGACCATCACCTGGAGATAATCTCTAATTCCCTACAGCGTAAGGACAGTTTTATTCCTCACGACTCATGGAACCAGCAAAACTCAATAGCTCTGAAAACATCTCCCTGGCATCAGCATAATCTCCCTGTCATTCCATTGTCCTGAAAAACCTGGGTTTACCCCAACAGCACATGCACTGCTCTTTGAAAAACCAGATATTTGTACCTCTGTCAACACAGAGCCCTCTGCATTACTACAGTAAATGTGTTGGTATTTCTCCTTTCAGCCACTTCTCTTCAGGGGTTTGAACAGCTGAAAAAAATCCTTCCAGTCGTCACATATGAGTTGGCCTCTGGACTATGGTTTCTGTTGACCACATTTTTAAAATGCCTCGTGGTTGGCTTTTCAAAATAATGGCTTCCTCCAAATACAGATGTAGTTTTATCCTTTGCTGCGGATGGGATCCATTAGGTTTCATTTCTAGTGCTTTGTTTTGTAGCTAAAACTCCATAAGTGAGCCCTCTGGCATACGTTTTTGGGTGTTTTTGGAGCAGGGACGGTGGGCTGTTGTGTATTTCTGTTGCTGCTTTGGGATTTTTACTTTGGGTTTTCAAGAGTTGCCTTGTGGATATGTCAGAAAACTGGGGCTGCTAATTGCAGGGTTATAGCCTGGTTCTGGCCGCAGCTTACTTAGTGGTTGTATGCAAGCCACTAAACCTGTTTGTGTGTCTGTGTTCCCATCTGCCAGACAAATGTAATGTCTCCTTCTCAGGAGTCTTGTGAGGTTTGCTTAATGTAATGAAAAGTCCAATAGAACTGGTATGTAGTATATTTACTGACTATGTTCTGTAGGGCGTGTGATGGAGTTCCTGGGGTGAAACTTGGACTATGGGATCAGTGGTCCCTATCCCACCAATATGGCTACTCCTTTCACACTGCGTAGCCCCAAACCTCTGGTAGGTTTTGAACTTACAGAGACAAGTCACAGCCAGGGACAAGCCCAACCCAGTTACGGGAATGCTTTGCCAGCCACTCACGAACCAACAATAGAGAAGTTCCAGCCAATTTCCCTCCAGCTCCCCAGCTTTGCACTCCAGAACAATATCATCTTGCCTGAGTTGAAAGCCTGACACACAGAAGTTCATTACCCAGTCTGACCCCTCCTGGGTTCAGAAAGGACACACACTGGCCTTTGTAAACTGAGCTGAGGTTTTCCAAGCACTTGAACCAAAACACACTGTTTTAGGTAAAATATGAAATAGAGTATAAGCTTGATTATCCCCATCCCTGGGGAAGAGGGGTTGCTGGATAATCAAACTTGCTGGTTATATGAGCTGGGGCTGCTAGCTCCACTCCTCTGGCCCTGACTGAGTAGCGGGACCTGCTGTTGCTGGTCTGGCAAATACCAGTTAGCCAAACTTGCCAATTACCTGAGTGCCAGATAACACAACTTTTACTATGCATTTATTAGCTACAGAAAGACAGATTTTAAGTGACTTTGGGCTTGTCTACACTACCACCTTCCTTCGAAGGAAGGATGGTAATTAGGGTGTTGGGAGTTTACTAATGAAGTGCTGCACTGCACACGCAGGACGTCGTTAAGCAAATTCCACCCACCCCGCAGCAACTTTGAAGTTTTAAACTTCGAAGTACCGGCACGTGTCTAGCTGTGGCTCACCTGCCAGTACTTTGAAGTGCTGGGGGCAACTTCGAAGTCCCTTTACTCCTCAAAATTTGGACTTCGAAGTTGCCCCGGCACTTCAAAGTACCGGCGGGTGAGCTGTGGCTAGACGCACGCTGGTACTTCAAAGTTTAAAACTTCAAAGTTGCTGCGGGGGCGGGGGGGAGAATTTGCTTAATGAAGTGCTGCGTATGCAGCGCAGCACTTCATTAGTAAACTCCCAACATCCTAATTGCCATCCTTCCTTTGAAGGAAGGTGATATTGTAGACACAGCCTGTAAGTAGTAAGCATGGGGTCAAAGAAATAAACTTTTGGTCTGATTTCTGTAACCTAAACATGATTTAAATGAAATGGTGTCTCACCCTGGCAGATGGCACAAGCAGGTTACAATTCTTTAGTATACAGGCTGGGACTCATTCCAGCCTGAGCCCACCCTCCCCAGTGCAAATCCATCTGTCCTCCAGATGTTTCCTCCAGATGTTGAGTTGCGAAAGAGTGAAGATGTGATGATGCCACTTCCCTCTTGTATAGTTCCTTCCAGCTGTGCTGGAAAGATGTGTGCTGTGCTGTGCTGTGTTGTGCTGTGCTGTGCTGTGAGGGTTCATCCAGGCTTCCCTCTATTTTTTTTCAATCCACGTGCAGAATAAATTTTGTTATGTGCACCAAGGCATGTGTAGATGTGCACCACCCATAGAAACACATGTTGCCAGCTGAGGGTGCTTGGCCCATCAGCTGGGTAGCACCTTCTCTTGGCTGGCCACCGAAGTGCTCATCTTAGAGGGAATACTGGGTTCACCCCCATTGATCAAGCAGTGCCCATTGTCTATGTGTTGCCTCTGAGAAGTCTTCTGGGATAGATGGGAGGAGAGTAGATTCCCTTTAATGAGCCATCCGCAGGTTTGGCTACTCCATTGTTTTACCTAAAAGGCTGGTTGTGGGTGTTCTCAACCTCACAATTTCTTTTGGTCACCAAACAGTTGTTTTGTTGGAGTACAGACTAACATGGCTACCTCCCTGTTACTATACAACAGTACTTATCCTCCCGTACAATGATCGCACATACAACGCAACAGGATTCAATTTCCCCAACCTTTTATATGTCCAGGGATGGCAGACATCCCACCTAATTCATACTTCTCAGTTTTTTTTCTCTTTCCTGTTACCTCCTCTCCTTCCTGGGGCCCTGTGGATGGGGGCTGCTCTGGCTGCACTGGCGTGCCCCCTCCCTGTGGCAGCCCCACGAGGCTGGAGCAACCAATTATAAATCAAATCTATTTAATAGTTGATCTGTGACAGTTTCTGTCCCTGCCCCTCCCTAATTAACCGGCATTGAGCTGGTGCATGTTGCCCCAAGGCCTTACAACCATTATACCTCAGGGGGCTTGCTCCAATTATTGGCCTGGCTCGAGAGAGAAACTTTAAAAGGAAAAAAAAAAAAAGCCTCTGCCCAGTTTAGACTTGTGTTTGTTACCTTGTTAAGTCTATTAGACAAATGACCTCTGAAGAGCTGGAAGTGTAGTAATTTTCGCCTTATGGTTCATGGGATTAAGACTTAGGAAGGAACATCCTCCCTGGCTGAATGTTTGGAATTCTCCACTCATGCTTGGACAATGCGTTGTCTGTCAGTGCCCAACAGGCCCAAGCACCTGCTCTTAGAGACAGGATGTTGGGAGGATGCCCCTTATTTACATCCCCATGATAGGGTACTTTTGAGAATATCTAGAAATATCAGACTCAGGACTAGAAGTTTGTTTTCTCTTTCTGCCTCTTAAATTTGATACTTAAACTGCGAGAATTAGCCTTCAGGGGTCAGAGCCTCAGCTTGCGTGAATTGTCAGAGCTCAACCGAAGTCAACAAAGCTCTGATAGCTCAGACCAGCTGAAGAACCGTCTGCTATGCTCCAAACCCAGTCATGCTCCTGTAGAAACCAGCAGCACAATTTTACTTTGTTTTTGCGGGGGCGGGGGGGGGGGGGGCGCTGTGCACTATCTTTGTTAGATCTTTTAAAATGTATTTGCTGTTTTAAAAACTAAACAGTAATCTTCAGTCAGTTTCCACTGGAAGGGCACTGTTTGTATCCTCTAGATGTTCCCTAAAGCAGGATGAATACAGCAAATAGCTGTTCAGAATTTCATGAACTAATATTCATCTATTCTGTCTGCATGCTATTTGTGTTTGTTTTCTGCTTATTTTAGTTTAATGAGTATACTAGCAGTAATGTTCTGTGAAACCATAAATATCAAGCAAATATTGCAGATTTAGGGAAAGTGAATTTTGAATTTTAAATAGTCACAGAGAGGTAGTCATATTTGTCTGTATCTTCACAAGACAAAAAGCAGTTCTGTAACACTTTAAAGACTAACAAAATAATTAATTAGGAAATGAGCTTTCATGGGACAGACCCACTTCTTCAGATCTGGAAAATTCTGAAAATTTTGAAATTTGGAAAATTTTCCAGACCTGAAGAAGTGGGTCTGTCCCATGGAAGTCATCACCTAATAAATTATTTTGTTAGTCTTTAAAGTGCTACCAGCCTGCTTTTTTGTTTTCTGAATTTTAAAGCTGTGTGTACAATAAATTTGACGGTAAGAAGTATGCACATGCAGAAGAACTCATACCATGTAACACAGTGTATCCAATCACAGCATCAAATTTTGAATGTTTAATACTTGTGTCGAATTACTTAAGAACAAATTGCAGACCAAGAATTATTCAGAAAAGATGCTTAATACATACATTTTGAGAAACTAATAATATGGAAAATCAAAATCTTAGCAGTCAGTTTGTGAATGGAAAAATAGACAATTTCTGATCAATTATTTGTTGCATATTATTCACCTAGCCCTGGTATTAGTCTCTGTGGTCTAGTGAGTTCTATGTTTCAAATGTGTGTGATGTGGATTTTTTTTTTTAGTATTTTCTCAAATCTCTGTTTAGAGTACCAAACGTTTCATGAGGTTTCTAACATTTATATACCTTTTTTAAAATATCAATTTAAAAATAAAACATATAAAGATTTTTGTTCAAGAAGTAAAACGTTATTTAATTTAATTGCTTTTGTTATATGTGATGTATTTTTACTTTTATTTTTAATTGCCTTTCTGATTGTTGTGTCCGATGAAGTGATTCCAGCCCACAAAAACTTACAAATGTGTTAGTTTATAAGGTGCCAGAGAACTTCTCTCTTTTCCCTTTTTTCCTTTTTTTTTTTTTTTTGCTGAAGTAGACTAACACAACTACCCCTCTGAAACATTAATTAAACTTTAGTGCAATAGAATCTACGACCTGTAAAGTCCATGTACGGTAACAAGAAGCTCTGGGCAGTGTGTGACTTTTCTGCTTCGTATTTTCGAGATGCTTAGTTTACATCTAATTAGAAGACTGCTTCTGTTGATGTTTTCTATAATAGAGCCATTATACATTACTTCCTACTTAAAAAGATCCGGTTCAGAACATCTCACATGTTTTTTTAAATGTAATGTCTAAATCCAAAACATACTGAAAAGGATGACCTGTCAGGCCTACAAGGGATATGTTGTTCCCTCTTTCTAGAATTTTAAAACCCATGTGAGAATTCTGAAATGGGGAGAATGATGGGGCATAACTAAGGTTGGTTGTTTGTGACCACTAAATAGCTGTCTACAACATGGAGGTTTAATACAGACACTTCTCATAAATATCTATGTATTTACCATTATTTACATATAACTTCTGTTATTCTGTTCTATACTTCTATACTACTCTACTATTATTTATCTATAACTTCATTACTGCATGCATTATTATTATCATTAATAATAATAATGATAAAATGGTTAAAGTATTTTTAACTTGGAATTTGGAAAGTTTGTATCACTTTTGGTATCAGAGTAAAAAACTGATTGTTTTATTGTAATGTGGGATTTGGCCAGCTGGTGAGTGTTTTCTGGGACATGACTGTCTTATTGTTATTGATTGGCAGGCAAAAATGGGGCATTTTTTTCTGTTCTGGCCATTTGCTGTTGGGTTTGGTAGGACTCTAGGATGTTTTCTGTGCTTTGAAACCAAGGCCCGGTGGGTGACGGGGATAGGTTGCCCTGAAGTTAAATGAGTTAGTGCCGGCTTTCTAGCGGGGCTCTTTGCATTGAAAGCAGTGCAGGTTTTGATTGCATTAAGTCGGTAATTAGAGGTAGCTGAGTGAGAGGGGTTGAGTCACCCAGTTCAGCTGTGTGTGGGGCCCAGACTGTAAAAAGTACAGGGGCTCCCAGTGGCTGCTCCGATGAAGGCAGCTGACAGACTTAGGCAGTGAGCCAATGGAGCAGGGATGGGCAATAATTTTTGATGGGGGAGAGGGTGCACACCAAGCTTTTGGTACATGGTCAAAGACTGCACTTCTGTGTGGAGATGTGGAGTCTGTGATGGACATTGAGTGCAGAAGGGAGCTCGGTGTAGGGGACTGGAGTACAGGGGAGGATGTGGGGTCAGAGAGAGAGTTTGGGTGAAGGAGGGGTTGTGACTGGGGCAGGGGATTGGGGTGCAGGGTCAGGGAGGGGTATGGAGGCAGGAGAAGATTCTGGTCTGGGGGAGGGGTGTAGGAGAGTGTGCCGGATCTGAGAGGGAGCTAGCACCTGGGGTGGGGGAGGAGGGTGCAGAGGGTTTGGGTTGTGACCTGGAACAGAGGTTTGGTGTGCAGGGCCTGGGAGGGGATGTGGGTGCAGGAGAGGATCTGGCCTGGGAGAGGGGCATAGAAGGGGGTACAGGGTCTGGAAGGGAGTTGGGGTGCAGAGCTGGAAGCAGACTGTGGCCAGGAGGTGTTTACGTGAGCCACTTCAGGACAGCCACACTCTCAGGCTGGCTTCCCTGCTGTCCAGGAGCTCCAGCCCACTGCCTGTTCCATGTGGCTCTCAGTACGGGGGGTGGAGGGGAAGGGAAGGGGGCTTTGTGTGCTGCCCCCCCACCCAGCAAAATCTCTCAGCTCCTATTGGCTGGAAACTGGCCAAGGGGACCTGAGAAATTGTGCTGCACTGAGCTCCCATTGGCTGACCTCCTGAGGTCTCTTCCAATCCTAATCTTCCATGGTCCATCTCAAAGGTTACAGAAAGGTTGCTGAGGAGCATCCCTCCCTCTGGCCATTACTCCACGCTGCTTATCCACACAGGCAGTAATGATACTACCAGGTAAGAGCAGATCAGCCCTCCCAGTAAAAAGAGTTGGGGATGCAGGTTGTCTTGTTGTCAGTCTTCCTGGTTGAGGAGAAGGGCCCAGGTACACACATGTATGTCCTTGAGATAAATGACTGGCGGCACAGGTGGTGTGAACAGGGGAGCTGACAGCCTTGCCAGAGACATGGCACAATGTGTGGGGAGGGTGGCTCTGAGCTCCTGGAAGGGGCGGTGCTTTAAGCAAAAGGGGCAGGACAATGACACACAACCCCCAGCCATCTGCACAGCCCAGAGTGTGCCAGGCAGTGCTCCAGTGGTGATTTAAAGGGCACAGGGCTCCAGGCCCTTTTGAATCACTAGGTCCCACTGTCAGCAGGCCTGGGTGTCAACAGGTGTGCTTCAACTTTCTCAACCATGGGAAAAGGACTGCTGGAAGAAGGGGAAAAACATCTTTGCTCACCAACTTATCAACTGATTGAGAAGAAGGCTTTAAACAAAAGGTCAAGTGTCAAAAGCCCACTGGTAGGGATAAGCCAAGGTGACCTTAACCAAGGGTCAAATGTTGCTGGGGACAAGAAAATGACAAAAGAGTCAGAGAAACAACCAGATGGGAAAACCAGCATGGGAATACCTCAGCTGTCACTACAGAAATGCGAGGCGTAAGGGGAATAAACAGCAGGAACTAGAAGTATTAGTGCATAAGCCGTGTTATGACTTGACTCGCACCACAGAGACTTGGTGGGACAAATAAATAGACCAGAAAACTTGGAGTAAGGGGTTGAGTTTGTTCAGAGGCCAGGCGGAGGAGGAAGGGAGAGAAAGGAAGTGGAGCTTCATTGTACGTCAAGGATGTGCACGTTTGATCTGAGGTCCCGAGAGAGATGAGAGGAAGGCCCGTGGAAAGTCCCCTCCCCTTCAACACCTTCTTACAGTGTCTTGATCAGAGTAATAACGTTGCACGCTACCTCATTCTCACATGACTCAAGCCCTCTGTCTTACATGTGTGGGGAACACTTGTGTGTCGGCGGCCATTTGGCTGTTCCATTTCCAACTGTTTTGGTCTGGTAGCACTTAAACTGCGGAAGTGGGAACACTGTAGCATCTTTAGCTGGATACAGAAATGAAATATTTTGCTCTCCCAGTGTATAGTGATAATCATGGAAAGCTTTAGGCCAACGTTAAAAAAAAGCCAACGGTTTGGTAGATGAAATTTGTTTTTCTGGCATCTGTGAAATGCATAAAATGACTTGTGAGGCTGACCAAATACTTGCCAGGTGGTAACTTAGTTAGGCCACTACTACAGATTGCCAGCTCAGATCAGGAGGAGCAGATGAGAAATTTCTTGAATGAATAACAGAAAGAAATACAGTGTCCAAAACTCAGGACTTCGTGGGGGATGGGAGACTTCATCCAGATATCCACTGGAAAAGTAATATTGTAAAACATATAGGTTACGTCTACACTTGCATTTCTCTTTCTAAAGAGGAAGGCAAATGAGAGATAGAAAATGCAAATGAGGTACTGATTTACATATCATGTTTTATTAGCATAATCTCTTTTGGGAAGACATTCTTTTGAAAGAAAAAAAGCGGTATAAATGGGGTTCTTTCAAAAATAAACCCCATCTTCGAAAGAACCCTGAAACAAAATAAGAAGAAGTGTTCTTTCAAAGGTGGGTTGCAAATGAAGCATGAGATATGTAAATCAGTACCTCATTTGCATTTTTGATTTCCCTCATTTGCATTCCTCATTCCAAAGAGGAATGCAAGTGTAGACGTAAGCCGTAATGTCCTATAAACTCTTGGAAGCAACTGGGGACAACTTTTTGTTTTAACAAACATTGCTGTATGGTTTTTCAGACACGGGTTTTTACTGCACTTTTGATAAAATGAAGCTTTGAAGTATATTTGCATAACGTGGTCATTTTGAAAGTTCTCAGAAACAGGTGAAAATGAAGATTCAGGTTCATCCCTTGTATACCTCTGTTCCCTTCAAAGTTGTTTGGGGTTTGGTTTTCTCCAAATTATCAACTAAGATGGAAATATTGCCCTAGCCTGATTTGACTGTATCCTTGTAAACACAAATTGTTTGGAGTTGTAGCCCTAACTATTATAATTTACTTACCTATTATTGCCTATTATCTAATCGTAATTGCCTATTAAATTACTTAATAGATGCAAACTGAAATAAGGACAAGCCCTTTAACTTTAAAGGAATGTCTTATATGCTTTTTTAAAATCTGATAAATAAATGAACTGGAAGTGAAATATGAGCAACAAAAAGACATCTGTGTACGGTATGAGACTTTTTGGTTACTTGGGGATAATTCTAACTTAAAATTTTTAAAATGCATTTTCTTACTTGTATTATTAGCAATATATTGTTAAAATTTACTGAAACTGACTTTACAAATCCAGTTAATATGTTCTGTTTCTTTACTTCTTACATCTCCATTACTAGAATAAGGAAAAAAAATAAAGTCAGCTTCCATTTTTGCCTGTAATCAGTTTTATTTTCAGATTCTGTGTGCTCTGGCAGTTAGGTTACAGTCATCATTGGAGAAGGTTTATATGTAGGAAAGCCTATTTTAGGTAAAAATTGTCACCATTTAAATAAAAAAAAAAGGAAACAATTTATCTTTGTCTCAGCTCTCAAGGATTGAGGCTGCTATTTGAGAAGTGCCTTGCACATTATGCATGTGAGGGTACTCCAGAAAGTAAAAAACAAAAACAAAAATAGGCATTGTTAAAAGTTGGTTTTTTTGGAAAAAAATGATAAATTTTGGGCCAAACTTCAGTTGGCAGCTTCCTTTTCTTAATTTTCAATTCAGTATTTTCATAGTGAAAAATAAGATTTTTCTATTTCTTATTTTAATAACTTTGAATCTATATTTCTGTCCTTTAAGAGAGGGAGAGTAGAGACAACCTGTAACTGAGTGGCAGAGGGGACCCCGATAGGTAAACTAGGCGGGCAGAAATGGTGGTGAGGAATGCTAATGTGTGGTATTTTGTTTATATTTAAAATTATGCAAATATTGCATTGTTTTTGTTTCTCTTAAGGTGAATTAAAATGTTTTAAGATTAGTGTTGACAATGAAATGTATTTCCTTTATATTTAACGTCCTTTTTATACTATAGACTCTTATGTGTGGCGTAAGACAACGAAAAAGGAGATAGGAACCAAGATATGTGAGAATATTTAATTATGGAATGCGACTGTTAAATTTCAGTGAGCTCATACAACTGTAAAATGTGATACTTTAAGTGGTTCACGTAATCCTTATTTGACATGTTTACATCCCAAGATTGAATTTCCTTTTGACTGCCTTGAAATAATTAGTATAACTCTTACCTGGAGTAACAAAATAATATGAATACTGAGCCTAATAATACTAATTAGCTTTTACAGCTGACACTTGCAGTGCTGTCCATTTTGCTTATCAGATCAAACTTTGATGACAGGAATCTTATTTATAATTGTAAAAAAAAAATGTCATGGGGAAGGGTGTTGCTTCTCTTCTTTGGACCCATAAAGATTTCATTTTTAAGGTGTAGCTGTAGCTCTGTTCCCTTATTGTTCAACAATCCCATTTTTTTTTTCACCTGGGCTACGTCTACACTAGCCAAAAACTTTGAAGTGGCCATGCAAATAGCCATTTTGAAGTTTACTAATGAAGCACTGAAATACATATGCAGTGCCTCATTAGAACGCGGGCAGCCGCGGCACTTTGAAATTGACGCTGCTCACCGCCGCATGGCTCGCCCAGATGGGGCTCCTTTTTAAAAGGACCCCAACTACTTCGAAATCCCTTTATTCCTATCTGCTCATAGAAATAAGGGGATTTTGAAGTTGCTGGGGTCCTTTCGAAGAGGAGCCCCGTCCGGACGAGCCGCACAGGGGCGAGCCGCGTCAATTTCGAAGTGCCGCAGCTGCCCGCATTCTAATGAGGTGCTGAAGATGTATTTCGGTGCTTCATTAGTAAACTTTGAAATGGCCATTTGCGTGGCCATTTTGAAGTTTTTGGCTAGTGTAGACACGGCCCTGGTGTAAAACATTTTCCCTATAAACTGCCTCTTTAAAAAAATTATATTCTGTTACATGTTCTTCAAAATAAACACTGGCTACCCTTCAGCCCAGAAATCTCCTTCTTCTCTAACCCTCCCTGGTGTCATTTCACACATATAACTCTCTTCCCCATAAAATTAGTTTAAAAGGCTTTTGCCTGGATGATGCTCAGAATTAACTTTGTTTTGGATCAATTCTTGTTTTATTCAGATTGCATCATAATCCCTTTTCTTAACTAGCATGTATTTAAAGAACCATTAAAACAAAATAACTGTAATTTTCAGCCTCCATTTGTAAAACATCTAAAACAGTGCAATAATTGGAACTCAGAGAGAAACAGAAATGGTAGGGAATTGGATTAATACACCACATGCGGTAAATAATTAAAAAATTGTGCCTGTGGATGGTATGATTTCTCCCCAACACACACACATAGGCTATGTCTACACTACAGAAATAACTTCAAAGTTGCTTACTTCGAAGTACAACTTCAAAGTGTAAGTAACTTTGAAGTAGAACATTTACCCACACCCTACTTTGAAGTTAAACTTTGAAGTAGGGGACTACTCCCTTTCTGGGAGTGGAGTAAGGACTTCGAAGTTGGACTCCCTGCTTCGAAGTTAACTTCAAAGTAAGGGAAAATGTGTGTAGACTTTCTACTAGCTACTTTGATGTAGTGCCTAACTTCAAAGTTAGTTCCTAATGTAGACGCACCCATAAAAGTGAAATAGTTGCTTGACTATGGCTGTCCAAAGACACATGCTGATCTTTCCATTGTGTCATAGACTTGTTGTGAGATCTATAGCAAGATATGTAATCCACTTGGCCACAGTTTCATCATCTATGAAAGGGAGCGGGTGCATGGGTATGACCCTGGGAACACTTAGGTGTCAGCGAGCAGTTGGCCCACCAAACTGTTACCCATATGAGCTCATTACTCCCCCAAACACTTGTAACATGTATCTACAAGGTGTCATGTAAGATATCATGTGCAAACTTGGTGAACCACTGGTCCCAACATCCACTGCGTGAGATATCTCCAGATTGTGTGCTCAGAGTTATAGTTTCCAGATGTGAGCTAGAAGAATGTTCTTAGAATGTGCTTGGGGAGGCAGGGAATAAACCCAGCCTGCCCTAGACCAGTGGTTTTCAACCAGCATGCTCCTGCAGCCAGAACTGTCCAAGTGTGCCGTGAAATCTCATCAAATTCCCCCCTGCCGTAGCCGTTTGCAGAGTCACCATGCTGAACCCACAGGACCCCGTTCGTGGCGGGAGGCAGCTGAAATGCTGCTTCCTGGCCTGAATGAGTTGGTGGGGACCTCACCCCAGCTCTTTGTTGTGGCAAGAGGGAGGGAGGGGGCCTGTTGGAGCTGGGAAGTGGTTTAAATGCTGCATCCTGGCTCCAACGGGCTGGCGGGGAGGGGAGCTGCTTTTCAGTGGTTACTCGTTTACTTGACATCCCGTCCATGGCAGTGAGCAGACTCTGAAAATCTGTCTGTGCTGGCTGGCTAAGGTGGTGTATTCTGTGGTCGTTTTAAAAGATTAATGCTTTTGATCCTTCTATGCACTACTGTGTTGGAAATATCTCGAGTAAGACTGTAACTGTAGTAAATGAAAATAAATGTGACATATGTGATGTTTCGATTCAGCTGAAAAAAGCGGGTGTGCCATGGAATTGTTTGGCTCTTTGAAGAGTGCTGTGTTACTGCAAAGGCTGGGAATCACTCCCCTACGCAGAGGACTGTGTAAATACACATTATCTGTGTGGCTGGCTTGTAACTGGCAGAGGACAGTAAAAGTACACTTATGTACACGGTAAACAGAACTACAAGAAGCAGCAGCATAGTGAGTACAAGGTGTGACAGATTGTGTACTCTAAGAATCCTTCCTGCCTTTTGAGGTGGACAATGGACTTAGGGTAATAGTCGGGTTGTCAGCTTCTTAATGGCACTAAGCTGCCTGGACCCACCCTTCTCCAAGGCTCCATCCCCACATTCAGTACCTGCTCCTTCCTGTTCAGTCTCAGTCTCCACCCAGCCTCACTCAGTTTCATGGGTGTGAGGCACTGGGTTGGGGTGTGGAGGATCTGGGCTCTGGGCTGAGGGTGTGGGCTCCAGGTGGGGGTGGAAATGAGGGGTTCAGCATGCAGGAAAGTACTCCAAGCTGGGGCACGAGGGGAGATGAGGGCCCTTGCCTATGGTGGGACCAGGGATGAGGGGCTTGGGGGAAAGGAGAGGGCTCTGGGCTGGGGCCAAGGGTCAGAGTGAAGGAGGAGGTGTGGGCTCTGGCGACGGGGTGGCAAAGGCGCAGCACACAGTGGGTTTCCACAGCGTTTTCAGTTATTTCATACTGTGAACTTAAGTGTGCTGGGCAGATATTAGAGAAGTCTGGGAAAGGATTTGGAAGGATTACGACCACAGTAATAAGAAAGGAGGATGACATATAGCAGTGCTGTGTACACTTTGGCTGTGAGATTCTAGTAAATATGAATACACAATTATGTATGTGGTGGCAAATTACTATTAGCTTATTGATAACATGCTTCAGTATCGGGCATCCCAACTTATTTGCATATTGAATGGAAATAGAATATATTACTGTCTCTCACGTGAATGAAATGGGATATTCCCTGTGTGCAGTTTAAAAGATCAGTATTATAATTTAAACCAAAGAAAGCACAGGTGCAGAGAACATAAATAAGATGGTGCATGCCTTGGTCATTCCATGTCATGAACTGGTTAACTGTACCACTTTCCAGCTTGTAACTGAATCTCTCCAAAGTGGGCTCATGTTCATGAGCAGCAGTGGGTGATATTTTGTGTGAGATTCTTTGATGAGTTTCACATATCATCCACCTGGCTGTCTGCACCAGAAGCCACCACCTCACTTCTGTGCCTGTCGAGAGCCATAGACTTTCTGACGACATGCTGACAGATGAGACCTGTTTACTTTAACCTGGACTCTTTTCTGTGCTGGATAAGATATTGTACTATGTAGGTTTTATAGCATACTCTTTCTGTCGTTAAATGGCCCTGCTGGTTTTAAACGAACGAAGAGGGTCCTGAGACAGTGGTTATGGAAACTTCTAGAGAAATGGCAGCTGATTGGAAGCCTCAGGTGCCTGCTTAACAGGAGAAAAAGCCTTTCACATTCAGGCCAGTGATCTAAGTTTAGGCAGTAGGGCATTTGTTTGGTGGTGTGTATAAAATGACTTGGTAGGTCTGACTTTTTGGTTCTTAGTACATAGATATCAGAGGGGTAGCAGTGTTAGTCTGTATCTGCAAAAACAAGGAGAAGTCCTGTGGCACCTTATAGACTAACAGATATTTTGTAACATAAGCTTTTGTGGGCAAAGACCCTTGTGTCAGATGGAAACATAGCATAGGTGTTTGTTACTGCCATACAGTTTGCTAATTACAATGTATCATCAGAAAGGGCTAAGGAGGAGCGGAGACCGAATTTGCTCTCAACTCAAGAATCAGTCCCTCAGACAAAAGGTGTGGACATTTAGAGGTGCTTTAACTGTTGCTGACTGTTCTGTGTAAGCTGCTTCTTAGTCTCCAGCGCTGTTGTGCGTCTCAGTAGGCTTAAGAGCTGTTGTGTTCTCCACCTTCCAGAACAGTCAGAATTTAGGCACATGTTTGAATGGACTTATGAAGAAATAAAATCGTTCAAGTTTTGTGAAAAATTAGCCTATCTCAGCCTAAGAAGTGCTCTTTGGAAAGCGACCAAAAGCACTGAAGACACATACAAAGAAAGGAAATCCAAAAGTAACCAATGCTTACTCCTGCACTTTACATCTTAGGTGCAGACTCAGACCTTAGTGTTTTAATAATGTAAGGCCCTTTGGTTGTGGTTTTTATTTTGTTGAATTATTCCCAGGAATTTACTAGTAATCATTACTACAACAATAAAAATAGCTGAAAATTGGTGGGAAAATATTAATGTTTCTGGGTAAATATCAATGTTTGTTTTGGTGGATGGAAGAATGGGGGGACAATATTCAAAAGATCGATGCTTTGATGAGTGGAATTCACTGTGGTTTGCTGCAGAAATAAAACAGAACTCAAAACACAATGCTACACCTCTGAGTTTCAGAAAACAATATAGCTTGACGTCTCAAATAAAAATTTACATGCAGACTTACAACTATTAGCCAATTACTATAAAAATAATAAATAAATAAATAAGTTTCATGTAATAATTGGGGCAGACTCAACTTCATCCTTTTTGCTCCTGTTTTTTTAAAACTTTTGACTACTTCATTGTGTTCTGACGTGTTCTGATAGAGATTTTTGTTTTCTTCCCATTTTAGTGTGTCTCAACTTTAAATCCTTATCTGCTAACAGCTAGAAACATGTCCGTGGTAGGTGTCAGATTGATCAGTGTGTTCAGATGCACATGCACTACAGAGCTTGCATTCATGCCTTTTTATTTATTGTGTCTTCTGCACTAATACAGGTTGAACCTCTCTAGTCCAGCACCCTCGGGACTTGAGTGGTGCCGAATGGGAGAAGTTTCTGGACCACAGGAGGTCAATATTGTCTAGCAGCATTACCAACACTTTCACTACTTACTGGTCTCTCAGAAGATATTTAGGGGTAAATTACAGCTAAATAACAGCACAGAACCCTGAGAGCCAGGACTGGTGGCTGTAAACAAACTTTATGGGACCACGGGAAACTTGGCCACAGCCATGGTAAATGGATATTTGGCTAACTAAAGTCACGACAAACTACCGATGTTTCTGGATGAGAGAGTGCTGGACTAGAGAGGTTCAACCTGTACATAGACTAATAGTTTATCATAATACATCTATCACATGAAGTGTATTGTATTTTCCTAATAAAACAAGTAATTTTTTATACTTGATTCAAAAGAGAGATGAAAATCAGGGGATAAAACACTTTTATTGTAAAACAAGATTTTTTAAGTAAAAATCTGTTTACACTGAAAGTGAAGGGGCTTATCTGTATGTGATATGACAGATGGGATTAATGTCCAGACTGTCTAAACAGCTGGCTTGTCTTCCGTGTACAAGCAGGTAGTTCTAACAAGTGGGGTCATAAGTTCAGGGACTTTAAATCTGAATGCTTTTTGAATGTGTGTACAATATACCAATCACATGTAATATTAGAAGACTGGGCTGAGCATGCAGTGACACTCATTAGCATTCAGACTAGGTGAATGACATCAACCCATGAATCAGGATGGAGTATTTTACACTCCCTGAATGGAGTGTAAAATACTAAAACAAAAAAGCACACTATCAACTGCAACCCCTAAGAGGTTGATCTGAAGAATTGGGTCTGTCCCACGAAAGCTCATCACCTAATAAATTATTTTGTTAGTCTTTAAAGTGCTAGTGGGCTGCTTTTTTTGTTTTGATATTGTATCAAAGTTTACTTTGGTTTTGCTTTTGTGTTGGGTTTCCATTGTGAAAGCTTTCTGGAGACCAGTAAACATATACACAAAAGGGGAGAAATCCTATTCTGCTGAAGGCGATGAAAGTTTTGCCATTTCCTTCAGCAAGTTTAACGGTTCAAAATCCTTGCTAAAGAAAAGTACTAAAATGTCCAAGGTAGGCTTGTCATCGCAACAAAAGAACTGAAGCCACAAGAGACCAGACTTGTTTGGTTTTGAGGTGGTTTTTCCCCACAGGAGAATCAATATCTGAATCGCTGTTCTTTCAGAAATAAGGTTTTTATTTTGCACTTCTGGGGCTTGTCTGCACTCAGTGGATGGTTGATGGTGATGTGGTTGATCTTCTGGAGCTTGATTTAGCGCGTCTGGTAGGGATGCGCTAAATCATATGTTCAGGGTGTGCCCCGTAACCATGGCACGCCTCGCAGTCACGAGGAGTAAAGGAAGTTGATGGAAAATTTTCTTGTAGCATAAAATTGTAGCCATGCTACTGTGATTCTTAATGAAAATATTTATTTTATAGGATCTACTTAGACCTCTGGAGCACCCCAAAAGCAACCATCACATAGGACAGCGGTTCTCACACTTTTTCTTTCTAAGGCCTTCCCCCAACCTGCTATAAAAACTTAGCTGTTGAAGAGCTGTTTTTCTGCATATAAAAGCCAAGGTCTGGGTTAGAGGGTAGCAAGAAAGGCAGTTGCTAAGGACCTAATGCCACAGAAGGCTCTGCAAAGTTATGACTATGTCTACACTGGGCAAAAGTAAGTCAACCGCAGATATGTAACTCTAGCTATGTCAGCTGCATCTCTAAAACCAAAGTATCTGCACTCGGCTAACTTGGGAAGATCAACAGAAGACTTTCTCCCATTGACCTCCCTTACCCCTCACATCTCGCAAGGAGTGCAGGGGTTGACTGCAACCCCTGAGAGGTTGATTTTGTGCATCCATACTAAACATGCGAAATCAAACCCTGGGTCGATCTTCTGGGGTAGTGTAATGTAGCCTAAGTTGCTCAGGCTTTGCCTTCAGCCCTGGGTGGAGTTCTCAAGGCCCCAGGCTGTAGTCCCATGCAATGGGGTCTCAGCCTTGTGCCCTAGGCTCTAGGGAGTCTAATGCCAGCCATGGTTGGTGGACCCCTGAAACCTCCAGGGACCTCTAGGCTGAGAATGATTGCTCTAGAAAAAGAGCACTGTCAAAAGGACAGGGACTAAATTTAAAATGACCTTACTAAGGTTATGATGTGTCAAGTTATTTCCCCTGGTCCTGAGCACTATTTGCTCTGCATTCAAGGAGTTTAATACCAAGTCAGGACAGAGGCTGATGTGGAATATGTGTTACACAGCCAAGTCACACACAGTGAAATCAATAGACCATCGTACACATTTGTTCTACATGAGCCTGGTCCCTGAGCTACATTGATAGAATGTTATTTTTGTCCAACTAATGGTGTTAGCTCATATTTAAATATAAATAGTTAGTTTTATTCATATTCTAGTGGTTCGCCTAATTTATTAAACATGTTGAAAAGCACAGCTGAGGCGATAATAAATTAAACTCCCGGTTAGCACTGTAGAAGCGCCGGCAGTATTTATATCACTATTGTGCCCTAGCAGCAGAAGAACTTGGAGTCCTGTTCCTGCTGACAGTTCTTGCTCACAGGAGCTGACGTCCTAGAGCTGAACCTCACTGCAGTGCTGTGGGCAGTGTTCCCTCTAATTTTTTCCATCCGTAGGCAGAATAAAGTTTGTTGTGTGCCCCAAGGTGTGTGTGGCTGTGTACCACCTATGGAAACACAGATTTCTAGCTATGGGTGGTGGTGGGCACTCTGCAAATCAGCTGGCAGCACCTGAATCTCTTGGGGGTGGCCGCTCAAGTGCGCAGCTTAGAGGGAACACTGTTTTCTCATGTTAAAAAGAGAAGTTCCATAAGGCATCATCATTGAAAGTGCAAGAGGCACTGAAGGGAGTGAAGGGTCAAGTGGGGAGAAAAACGAGATTTCCTTGCTGAAGTTACCTCCTGAGATAAGCCATTGTTGGAAGTTCACTGTCCCAGCTGGGGCTGGAACGTGCTAAAAGGGGCTCAACAGGGATTTAATACTTCAAAACACTTGTTGCAGGATTCCAAAAATGCATCTGCGCAAGAAATCTACCAGACACCTTCTTTCTTCAGTGTCCTTTTTGGTGCATGGCCCAGAGCACCCATGAGTAATCACATCTCTGAGTATTTTAACTGTTTAAATGCTAGTTTCTCTTGCATTGTGTTTGCTGCTCCCTATTGCTAATAGCGTGTCATTTCTTTGCAAGATTTGAAATAGATGGCCCTTCACAGAGGGCTGCAGTCTGAAATTTGTGAGTCCTCTGGAGGTTACGAGAGTTTGGACTCCCAGCCTGAGCCCAACTGTCTGCGCTTCAGTTAAATAGCTTCTTAGCCTGAGTCCTGTGAGTCCGAGTCAGCTGACATTCGCCAGCTGCAGGTGTTTAATTGGAGGGTAGGCATATCCTTCCAGACACCCTGCTTCAACTGCTGCTGGCCTCAATCTCTCATCTGGGAAAGCATTCAGGAGGGTGTCTCCTCACTGGGTTACTGACTTCTCCAGACATGGGCTCAGGTGCCTCTTCCAGGAGAAAATGTGGAGATCCTGGGCTCCACATCTATTTCATAGAATTGAGAGCAAAGGTGAAGGTGAAAGGGTGCACCCTGGGGCAGTGCCCAAGTAAGAAGCTGGCAGGCTGAGGGCAGGGCTCTGCCAATCCTGGTGTGTGGGCGGCCAGCAGGCATGGTGGCCACACTCTGAGCGCCCCACATCCCCTGCCCTGACTACTGAACCCTCCATACTCCTGCCCTGAGCCCCCCATACCCCAGCCCTGCCTTTACTCCTGCACCCCACACCCTGAGCCTTCCCACCCCTCCCACGCTCTTCCCCGATTTTTCCAACCCCACACCTCTCCAGCCTTCTGCCCTGATAGCTGCACCTGCCCCCCTGACACTCCTCACCCCCTGCCCTGACTCCTGGAACCCTGACACATCCCAACCCCTGCCTGAGCCTCTCTCAACCCCACACCCTGACTCCTGCACCCCCACACCCTCACTACTGCAGCCCCACCTCATCAGTGCCTTGCCCTGTCTCCCCCTGCTTCCCAACCCTCTGCCCTGAGCCCCCCAGACTCCACCCCACACTTACATTTCATACAGGTCCTGTCCTGTAGCAACCCCCTCACTCCTACCCTGAGCTGCCCCCGAGGGGGCAGGGCGGGTTGTGGTCGGACAGTACCTGTAAGAAACACAAGTTGTTTTTCACCCTGATTGAGACCAATCAAATTGATTGCTTTCCTGGTTGTCAAGATCAGGTGCTCCAGATTTTAAACTCAGCAGAGTCCCTGCTCCTCAAGGAGGAGCTCATTCCAATGTGGGGGTTTAAAAGGGCACAGCACTGAACCTGGACCATTGGTCAAAATATTTTGTGAGCTGTTTCCCTGCTGGAGTGTCTGTCTGTTGGACTCAGTGGCCAAGTGAAAAGGTGGTAACCTCATATTCCAAAGACATGGTTCAACCGGTTGAGCAGAGAATCAATTTTCTGGTCAGGAGCGGGAGCTGGGGGTTCGTCAGTATTGAATCTTAGAAAAGAAACTTAAAAGTATGTTAAAGTAAATTAAACAAATCCCTGTGTTGCTCCTGGAGGAAAAGGAGATGGCGGATTCACCACAGCTGTCTTTTTTTGATAAATGACCCTATGTTGAGTAATGGAGGCTCTGACATTCCTGTTATCCCTTCCTGATAATCTGAAAATCTTCTGCGCTGGATTGTCGTGCTCTGGGCTTGCAACGCGGGCACGACAAATAATTTCTGGGCTTCATTCCCTGGTGGATACGTTAGCCAATAAGTTTATACAAGGAACCTCTGTGGCTTGAAAACAATAAGTCAAAAATCTAATGGGTGGCTGTCCCAAGAGCACAGCAAATTATGGATTTGCTGATTGCATTGCAAAAGGATACAGGGGGCTAGGGTAGGTGGAGCTGAACCAGTTGTCACCTGATTAAATTAGAGTAAGATTTCCTTTTACAGCCAATCTTACATGGCATTTCTTTTATTAGAAAGAGTATCAAAAAGTCCACTGCCTACCGGTGTTTCCTGTAAGTTGTCCACCTGGGCAGCCACTCAGGAGAGATTCAGGGTGCCAGCCACCTGATTAGAAGAGCCCCCACAGCATGTGTTTTTTTGGTGGTGCACATCTGCACATATCTTGGTGAACATGACAAAATTGATTCTGCACTTGGCTGGAAAAAATTAGAGGGAATGTTGCTGCCTCCCCTATCTCTATCAATACATGTTATTTTGCCTACAGCAAAAGTTAGTGGAAAATCAAAAGAAAAGTGGTGTTTGGTTTCTGGAAGCTCTCTGTTCTGTGTCATTATTATTAATACTAAATACTCCATGATGCAGAGACTCCATGATGCAGAGAGATCTTCACTCGAAGATTTTGAGTTTGGAGCTGAGCTCATGTGTTTTGTACCATTTTTCACAGAGGCTGCTCTGTTTTGGCAGTACTGGAACGGAATGTGGTGAGCATGCAGACCAATGCCCTTACATCTGTTTCTTCCGGGGACTGGTTGTACTGCCATCCAGTGGTACAACATGTCAGTGCTTTTGGGCAGATTTTAAGCTTTTAAATTCAAAAACCCCACAATTCGACATATTAACACGTGGTTTGAACCGGGACGCCAATTACCTGAGTCATTATATGGACTCTTTTACATACTTTGTTTTAGCTGATTCTTGACATACCCCCCACTCCTACTGCCCCTCTGCTCTTCTGATTTGCCCACCTTGATTATAGTTTTTCTGATTTGTCAACCTTGATAACTATTTTTGGTTCTCTGTGCCTTAAATATTGAGTCTGTTCTGGCATGGTGACGATCTGAAGAAGTGGGTCTGTCCCACGAAAGCTCACCACCTAATAAATGATTTTGTTAGTCTTTAAAGTGCTAGTGGGCTGCTTTTTTTGTTTTGATAGTATATAGACTACCATGGCTATCTCTCTGTTACTACACAAAAGCCAGTGATCGTAGAGCAAAAGACCTTTCTGGATGCAAGCAAATGATGTCCAGTTATTTGTAAAGTAAACCCTCAAGATACATGCAACCAAGTTGTGTGTGTCTTGGGTTAACATGACTGCCATCCCTGACAGGAGTGGTTTCTTGGTCCCTGAAGTGGTGGGGAGCTAGGAACAAGGCAACAGCCTGGCTCATGGCTCCCCTCCACTTGCAGAGCAGGGCAGCAACCCTGGTTAGTTTCATGGCTTCAAGGAGTGGAGTGGAGCTGGGAGCCAGGCTGCCACTGGTTCCCAGCTCCCCTCCACTGGCTGTAGCCAGGAAACTGACCAAGTCTGCTGCTGTCCTTAGTTTCCCCTCTTTGCAAGCAGAGAGGAGTTGGGAGCCAGTTGGTCAGTTTCCTGGCTCCTGGTTCCTGGCTCCCCTCCACTCCTTGGTCAGCTGGTCAGTTTCCTGGCTCCTGCAGGTGGCAGAGAAACTGGAAGCGGGGGGACAGCCTGGTTCCCGTCTCCTTTCAAATTTCACGAAAATTAGAATTACAATGAGGGGAGAGGGTTGCAGAAACGCCACCCCTGCGTAACTCAAGAGTTTACTGTATTCTGCAGAGAGGCAGTAACTAGTAAGAGTGCTGTATATTTTGACTCTGAAGGTTAATGATGGCAACTTGTATTTTTAAATCACTAATAGCCCCTCACTACCCTGAGATGGGTGAGGAGAGAGATCCATGTAGCCATGAACCACCTCTTTATTTTCTTGGACGGGCTGAGGTGACCAGTACAAATATCTAGGTAGATGAATAAATTAATATCAGCATTGCTGACTGTTTCATCTCTGATTATTTTAGCAGAGTTAGACATAGCTGAGTTGTTGTGAAGTGAATAAGTGCTCTGCCTTCTCTCGTGACAAACCCGATTCCTGAATCTTTATTAATGCTAAACTCCTCTTCCCCAAGGCCAGATCCCTGTCTTCTTTCAAGAGCAGGAACTCTGGAGAAACTAGTTCAGAGCAGTGGAGTTCTGTATTTGGGCCATCACAGGCCTCTGCATTCTGGGAGCACTCTTAATGTCTAAAGAGACTGTGCTATTGTTTTGTGCCACTCGTTGGATCATGTTATAGAGTTAAATTACCTTAAATTTTAATTCAGCGAGGGGCAGCTTAGGCTAGTGAGCGGAACGCATGAGTGCTCTGTGTACATTTTCCAGACAACTTGGAGAGCTGTTGCAGTTGTGAATATTGCCTGAGGAGGGCTGCGTAGGGAGGCAGAATTTGATTTGTGCTCTTCGGCTGTTCCGTTGGGCTTTGTGTGGGCATTGTTTGCTTTCTTTTAATACAGTTTAGTGATTTGTTATGTTTTTACCTCAGGTGGAAGATAGGTGCCTTTTGTCCTTTTAGAAATGCAAATAAATCCATTGATATGTGCAAATCAGTTTTTAAAGATTCAAGGACTCAGAGTTGTCTGACACTTTTTAAAGTTGTGGTGTGCCACACCCCTTAGCAACATGATGAGAATATAATAATGCATCTGGTACATAATAGGTCGTGTGAGGTGTCAATGGAAAAAAAAGTTATGGTTTGCTGAATTTGATGACTGTTTGCATGCATATACCATTTTTGTATCTGGAGTTATGAATATTGACTCTGTATTTCAAAGGTGTTTGCTCCTGGGTAATGCCTAGAAAGTAGTCTGCATCCAGTCTAGTTAATGTGTTATAACTAATGGCTCAATTAGATGGGTCACGGGAAAAGTTTAGCCCCCCGTTAAGCTTTCCAGCTAGTGTAGTCATGGCTGCCATGACTCATCGAACATGCAATGGCATGTGACTAGCTTGCATTCTTAAACATCTCTAAAAACTGTGCTGGGGCTTTTTTGGGCGGCAACAAAGTTCCCTCCACATGGGAGAAGCTATAAAAGGAGGAAGGGATATCATCACAGGGCCTCACTCCCCCACAAGACAACACCTAAGAAACAAAGACGGAGTGAGGAAAGTAGAGGGGATCCCAAATGGGACAGAAGAATTCTGGCCCATGTTTGCAAAAGCTGTAACTTGCATGTGCTAGGTGACATTTATCTGACTAACATATGATAATGTAGATCATGGCTGCTATTATTATATAGTCACAGCAAATCTTACGCAAAGCCTGTGTCTGCACTACCTCCCTACTTCAAAGGGAGGATGGTAATTAGGGTGTTGGAAGATTATTAATGAAGTGCTGCGCTGCATACGGAGCACTTCATCAAGCTAATTCTCCCCCATGGCAACTTCGAAGTGTTAAACTTTGAAGTGCTGGCTCACGTGTTCACGCAGCTAACCCACAGGTCCTTCAAAGTGCCTGGGCAACAAAATTTTGAGGAGTAAAGGAACTTTGAAGTTGCCCAGGCACTTTGAAGGACCAGCGGGTTAGCTGCGGTGACACACGAGCCGGCACTTTGAAGTTTAACACTTCGAAGTTGCCGTGGGGGAGAATTAGCTTGATGAAGTGCTCCGTATGCAGCGCAGCACTTCATTAATAATCTCCAGATACCCCACTTACCATCCTCCCTTTGAACTAGGGAGGTAGTGTAGAGAAGCCCAAAGTGTGTCCAGTAAAGTGTCAATAGAAAATTTATGATTTGCTGAATATGATTATTTGTATGTATGTATCGTTTTTGTATTTGAAGTTGGGAAAATTGGTGCTGTAGCTGGGTTTCAAATGTTTGCTCCTGTGTTAACACCCACAAGGTATTTAGTCTGCACATCTTGAAGGGATTAGTCAAGTTAAATGACTTATTGAGGAATGCACAACACACAATGGACCATGGGATACAGCCTGTTTACACTTCATAGATTTTCATGTGAACAGCTAGAGTAGGGAGGACGTCCTCTACCATGGTATCACTAGCCTCTGTTTGCCAAAACTGAGAATGAGTGATGGGGAATGCATCACTTGGTAATTACCTGTTCTATTCATTCCCTCTTTTGCATGTGGCATTAGCCACTGCTGGAAGACAGGTTACTGGGCTAGCTGGACCTTTGATCTGACCAAGTATGGCTGTTCTTATGATTAAGCAAAAACATGCGTGGACATGTGACTTGCCCATATGACTCCAAACATGAGAATTTAAGTATTACAGGTTATGTGATTTAAATACTATTTTGTTACCTGTAATTTTCCACAGTGAGAACCGTGGGCTCCCCTTTACTTGAGAGAAGCTATAAAAGGCTGTGGAAACATCTCCATTTTACTTCTTTTCTGCTCAAAACTGTGAACTTATAATGGAAAAATGGTCCCGTCTGGTGATTTGGAAGCAGCCAAAGACGTAACAAGCCACCTGTTTGTTCCATCACTGCTAAAAGCCCGAACCAACAACTTAGCAATTACTGTATGTTTAAATCTTTTAACCAATTTTAACTCTCACCTTTTTCTTCTTTATAAATAAAATTTTAGATATTAGCTACTAAAGTATTGGCAATAGTTTGACTTTGGGATGTTGACCTGCGTGTGTTGCAGGCCCTTTGGGATCAGAACAGCCATTTTGTTTGATAAAATTCATTTCAAATAACCCACTCATCATTAAATGTGTTGTCTGAGTGTTGAATCCAGGACTGGAATACCCAAGGTGGTTTTTTCTCTGATTTATTGTTAGCCAGTGTGGTGAGATAGAAGTTTGCTTTTGTTGCTGGATTGGTATACTTTTATGTGAGAATAGCCACCAGCTTTGGGCGATGCCTGCCCTTCTTAGCAGTTTGTCCTGAATTTGGTATTCTCAGTTTTAACACACTGAGGCACACTAATAGGGTGAGGCATTGCTTGGTTCAAATCCCATCTAGTTTATAAAGCTTAGATTACATATTGGTTTATTTCTTAGGTAGTCAGCTTTAATCAGTAGGGTAATCCCTCAAAATGTGCAATTTCGTGTTGCGCTTAACTCACATTATCTCAAAATCCCACTCCCCGTGGTCCAGCTTCTAATCCCCCACAGCCCGGCTCACCACTCCTGCACGGCTCTGGCTCTATCCCCCCCATGCGGATCCAGCTCAACCCTCCCACCCTGGTTCAAACCCCACCCCTACCCTGGCTCACCACCAGACCACGGCTCTGGCTCATCACCCCCGCGTGTGGCTCTGGCTCAACCCCCCTCCCTGTTCAAACCCCCCAAGCGCGGATCCAGCTCAACTCCATCCCCCTGCCAAAGCCTTAACCCACCCCAGACTTAACCCCCCCCATGGCTCCAACCCACCACCAGGCTTAACCCTCCCCACCTGCCTTCCACAACCCCAGGGCTTACCTTTCAAAAGGAGCTTCAGGGGCTCCTGCTGTTTGCCCAGCTGCAGAATGTATGTTCCACCGGGGAAGAAAAGCTGCCCCTGACTTACGTGAAATTCCAGTTACGTGAGGGTGCATGGGAACAGAACCCTCGCGGACATCGAGGGTCTACTGTACGTTATTACTTATAATCACTTCTGCAGTTAATACATTTGCTTTATATTTTTTATGTAAAATAGCGTGTTTGTTTTCTAGAAGTGCCTGGGGAATCGCTCAGGAGCAAAAACTGGTGCTGACCACATTGAGGAAGGAGTTGCCTAGAAGATAGACTTTTTGGTCAGGCTTTTGAGCCGAGCAAGATGTTGTAGCTCTGGGGTCCTAAGCTGTGGAGTTAGGGGAGAAGCCTTCATGTAACTGTAGCTGGGTATGTCCATGGCTGCATAAAGGTTTGTGGGGATGCAAGACTGCAAATGGTCTGCAGCTTGTCACAGCATCACAGTGAGTAAGGTAGTCCAGGGTGGTATGCTGGAGGTTTCAGTGGTACCCCAGTCCCAGATTGCACCTGACAGAAACCTGTCACAAATATAGTTATCTAAGATCAAAGGGTCTGACTCAAACTCCATTGCATATTTCTCTATTGACTTCAACTGGCTTAGAATAAGGCCCGAAGTAGCTGGTTTTTAATTGCCACAGGTGCACCATAAGAAATGGATGACTATGGTAGATATTTAGAAACTAGTTATCATTTAAACATAACAAATCATACCTACTAAACTTGAGAACTCTGCACATTGATTACTGCCAAAGAATTACATCTACGCATTCATTATGTTGTTGTCCTTTGAGAGACACCTATTACAGGGAACCAAGAATTCATATTGCTTGTGCAAGCACCATTTTATTCTTGTGTGTTACTCAGCTCACGCTAAACAGAGAAATTTGCTTGAAACAATAAAGTTTGCAAGCTGCACCTTTGTGACCATCAGATTTTTGTAATAATATTGATTGATGAAACAAAGTTTTATCCTTTTCGACCAAATCCAACAGTTTTCATTCCATGGTGTTCACCTACTGATAGAAGCATTTAAATGCAAACTGAAAAATTTAACACAATGTATTTGCTATGTTCAGGCATCTTTGCCACCCGGGTAGTCACCGTGTCTTTATAATACGTATGTTTATCATTGATCAAACTGTGTGATCTGCTTTTCTTTTGTTTGCTAGATGTTGAGAATTAATACAGTATCAGCTTTATTATCCAGCATTCTTGGAGGACCAGGATGCAGGATAATAAAATGTGCCAGTTATTTGGGCTGGGGACAATGGCCAGCCCCACTCTGCACCCTCAGCCGAGCAAGCAGAAAGCTGGCCCTGCTCTCCCGCCTCTCCCCAGCTGGGCACCGTGCGGCCAGCCTGCTCCACCGGCCCCAGCTGGGTAACTAGTCTGCTCTGTTGGCCCTGGCTGAATAGCCAGCCCCACAGCAGCCGTGGCAGCCAGCCTTGTGGCAGCTGCAGCTGCCGGACAGCAACCAGCCTTTTGAATGTGCCAGTTGTCCAGGTACTGGATAACCAGGCTTTTACTGTTTGTGTTTTAAAAACACTTGTGTATTAGAAATCAGAACATGTAAACTATAAATATTCACTGTATGTGAGTTTCTGCATGTTCCAAGTGGGTCTCCAGTCTTTATTTTTTCTTAAGTTGTTTTCATTCTATATTAAATACGTATCTACAGGTTGCTTGATAAATTTGTATTAGAGGATTGTTGACATGAGTATTACAAGACATCTACAGAACTCCAATTTTTTCTTCTTGCTCTAATTATGTTAATAAAATGGTCCATTGTATTTAAAGAAAAGCCACTTTTTACAGCAGATCTGAGTTTTAAGGATGTAAATTCGTAGAGTGTCCAGGTTTGGAATGCCTGTGAGTATCTTCCGTGATTAAGTGTGACTAGAGCACCTGACACTGGTACATGCTGAGGAACTGTCATCACCCTTGAATCCCACATGCCTGCAGGATTAGATGATGAAGAGGAGAATGTTGTTCTGATATTGGCAAGAATATGGTTCTTATATCTGAAAATACAGGATGGAAAAGAGTTGCGGGGGGGTTGAGCCCCTTAAGTGCAATAAGTGCTGCCGGGGATTTGTGACATGACTTTAAAAATTTTAAATCTGCATCAAGATAGAGTTTTAAGTTCATTGTAACCTTCAGCAAGACAATAGCCCCGGTAAGAATGTTAGCTAAAACAACTCACAAGTGATTTGCAACTAACCCATTACATTTTATTGGTCAAATTTTGTCCTTTGCTTATGTATGTGTGCATACATGCCCACTCCTACTGAAGTCAGCAGAAGTTCTGTATGTATATGAGTAAATTTGGTCTTCAGATAATAAAACTAGAATCTAGTTACAACTGTGAATCTTACCATTAAGGTGATATTCAGCATAACTGCTTTCTGCCATAAACACTTAAAATGAGCCCTACCCTGCTGTAAGCTTTAGCTCTTGTTGACTTGAGTGAGAGGTCTGGATATGGAATAATGAGCAACTGCTATTCCTAGGTGTTGTGGCAGACTGACTCTAAATAAAACTTAGTGGAAAATGGTGACGTTGGTGAACTATAATGGATATATTATGGAAAATTTGCATACTGGAATCTTGTGGATAAAAAGTAGCTGAAAAATTGCTTTGTAGCGTTTAAATAACTTTAAATATGGCCCTTAGCACTTTTTTCTGTGCCCAGCATGTTTAACAAATTGGAGAGTTCAGTAAAGAACTGTTTCTGAATAGGTTGTCATTGTCAGTAGGTGTTTTGGTTTAGACCTTACTACTAATGATGTTTCCTTTTTTGGCAGTTTAAGAGCAGAACATTTGTATAATATGTAGAGGTTTTTTTTTTTAAAATACTAAGGTCTTGTCTATGCTAAATGGAAGATCAGTGCTGCCGTGGTTGATCTTCCGGGGTTCGATTTAGCGTAACTAATAACACCCCCGTCAAGGACGGTACTCCTGGCTGTCACAAGGAATAAGAGAAGTGAGTGGTAGAGTTTCTCCTGTCAACTGCCTGTTGTGGGGCTGCATTGTGAATTTGACCTAAGGTACATTGACTCCAGCTACGCAGTTCTTGTAGCTAGAGTCGCATATCTTAGGTCAAATTTATTTTCTAGTGTAGGCCTGTCCTAAGAGATTGTTTGTTGGAATAGAGCTGGTGGTCTGGGAGCATGTGTAATTCAGTGATCTAATTTGTAAAAATCTACAGCATCATAATTTCAGTGGGTTCACTTTCTGCAGTGTGGGGGTAGAGCAGAGTAGTAAATTGAACACTCATTGTCTCTGCCCCGACCCCAACTCCTAGCTCCGGGTCCTCTGGTTGGTGGAAGCATTAATAATACAGTGTCAAGCTGGGTATCATTTGAAAGCCCTTTCTCCCATAAGCAAAATCACATCAAGTATGACAAAAGAAGAGCAGTTAGCTAGCTACATATGTGAGAAAACGTTTAAAAATCAGTGTATATTTAAGTACACTTTGACACCCCATTTTGTGCTACACCAAGAATGCAGGTAATATGTTGCCTCTGAAAGTAAAAGTGACTGAAAGAAATACGGATTTTACTATGACAACTGAGTGACTCATCTGGAGTTCAGGAGTTGTCTCACACAGATTCCAGTGGATGGTGATGGTCAGGACAAGGACTAGCTATGGACAAAAAATTGTGCTTTGACCTGTATTGAAGAGGAGCTATAAAGACCTTCAAGCAGTAACTGAAGACGAGCTGTGGGATATAGCTGTTGTTTTTTATTAAATCAGTCTGATCCACAGAAGTGAAAGACAGCACCTTCCCTAAAAAGCTGCAGAGATGTGATGCTGAAGAAAAGGCCCAAGATCAATAGTAATAGGAAATTTAGAAGTCTGTCCAATATACAAAGCACCTGGGCATTGTTGGCACATGATGGCATATATGATGTTAGTAGAGGAGCATGAGAAAGTGCCCGTGATTCTGTGAGTAACCAGGTTAGGTCCAGTGATGATGTTCCAGTCCAAGAACAGAACACCACTGGTCATCACCTACAGCCCCCAACTCAGACCACTGCAACTAATTATTAAAGACCTACAACCTATCCTTAATCACGATGCCACACTCCAGAAGGCCCTGGGTGACATGTCCGTTCTCTCCTACAGACAACCTCCCAACCTCATGAGGATCCTCACTAACAGCCACAGTCTATACCCCAGGAATACCAGTCCTGGAACCTTTCCCTGCAACAAAGCCTGCTGCCAGCTTTGTCCACATATCTTCTCTGGAAATACCATCACTGGACCTAACCAGGTTACTCACAGAATCACGGGCACTTTCTCATGCTCCTCTACTAACATCATATATGCCATCATGTGCCAACAATGCTCAGATGCTTTGTATATTGGACAGACTTCTAACTCCCTTAGACAAAGGGTCAATGGGCACAAAACAGACATCAAAACACTCCAGATCCACAAACCAGTTAGTCAACGTTTTAATGGAATGGGGCATTCTGTCAATGACCTGAAGGTATGTGTGTTACAGAAAAGGAATTATCGCTCCGTTTTGGAAAGAGAAACATCTGAACTGGCTTTTATATTCAAATTCAGCACATTAACACATGGTTTAAATCGTGATGGGAACTTTCTGAGTCACTATAGGGGCTTGTCTGCATACTTGGCTCAATCTAATTCTTGACCTTTCCCCCCACCCCTCCACTCTCTGATTTGCTCACCTTGATTATCGTTTTCTGATTTGTCCTCCTTGCTGACTGTTTTTGGTTCTCTGTGCCTTAAATATTGAGTCTGTTCTGGTCTGGCTATGGTCTGAAGAAGTGGGTCTGTCCCACGAAAGCTCACCTAATAAACCATTTTGCTAGTCTTTAAAGTGCTACTTGACTGCTTTTTGTTTTGATAGTGTATAGACTAGCACGGCTTCCTCTTTGTTACTATTCTTGAGATGTGTATTGAAGTCTGAGGCTGGGTCTACACTTGCCCCCAACTTCGAAGGGGGCATGTTAATCAGGGCGATGGGAGATTACTAATTAAGTGCTGTGGTGAATATGCAGCACTTGGTTAGGATAATTCTCCCCTGCGGCAACTTTGAAGCATCAAACTTCGAAGTGCCGGCATGCGTGTAGCACAAAATTTTGAAGAGTAAAGGGACTTGGAAGTAGCACAGGGACTTCAAAGTGCCTGCAGCTACATGCATGCCGGCACTTCAAAGTTGGATGCTTCGAAGTTGCTGAGGGGGGAGAATTAGCCTAATGAAGTGCTGCATATTCACCACAGCACTTAATTAGTAATCTTCCATCACCCTGATTAACATGCCCCCTTCGAAGCAGGGGGCAAGTGTAGACTAGCCCTGAGTCTTTGTTTTAGCCCATCTTCCTGTCTAGCAGGAGACCACACCTTCTCTTGTGGTCCTTAGCTCTAAAACATTTCCTGTACGAGTACAGAGCCAATATGTATGACTTCACAAACAAAAATGATACAGATACACAAGCAGCATAAACAAATTCTGTGAATCACCAGCTTTCATTAGACACCTCACCTGGCACAACATTTGGTGCAAACTTAATACAGTAGGTACAGAAATGGTTTTACATTTAATGTAAAAATCCGCTAATGTCACAGGAACGAATTGGAATCAGCTTACAAAGACTCTCGCCTAACTCTAAAGATGCTCAGAACAGGCAAGACAGCCACTGAAGAGGTCATAAATACACTAGAGACATTTACAGGTTGAGTTTACCTTTTGAAGACCAACATTATGACACTTGTGAGGCTATCTGAATAGATGTCTTCTAGTCTTCTAAAAGTATCATACAAATGGAGACTTGCCCATGAAAAGGGGCACATTGTATATCTGCTATCAAGGGAGCAAATGATGAAACAGTGTGGTGACAGAGTGACAGAGAACCTCTGAAACTACACTTCATTGTCAGGTGTGGATGGGTTGTGGAAGACAAACTGATCACACCAGCTATGTGCAATATCCCATATTCTCCCAAATCAGTTCTCCAACTAATTTGATTCTCTTGTGCAAGAACCAAATGCTCACTACCCTGCAAATGTGTAGCCAACACCTTGACTTGCGCAAAGATGTGTGAGAACAGCTTGGGTGAGCATCAGTGTGACAATGTAGATGGAGGGCACACTGACGACTAGATAGCTGAATTAATGTTTTCTGTTCTGTGTGTCAAGTGGTAACCTCCATAGGATTACCACTGTCATTGTCTTGTATTTTGTTGATGTAGATGATGCATCCCCCTGTTAAGCGTAACTGTAAATAGTTATTTTTTAAACGTAGTCTCACTTCTGTTCTAGGATTTTCAGGTTTGACACCATTGCATTTGCAGGTTTTGGAACGATATCCAACTCAACCCATCTCCAATGATGTATTATCAACATTCCCACCAACCACAGGACTTGGAATTGAGAGGGCAGTGAGTTCCCCAGCCATGCTGCTGCGGGGAGGGGAAGGGATAACAGATGAAATGATAATAGTGTAGGTTTTTATGAGTGAAATGACAGCTCCCCGACCTTTGTGTCACTAACCTGTGCACAGAATGAGCTTTTACTCTCAGATGATGGAAACTCTTCTGCAATGAATCATGTCAGTGAAAACCTTTCACTGAACAATTTCTTTAAAAGTTGTTGAGAATCACTGTCTCTGTTCAGATTTTAAAAACAAACCCACCAACCAGTGGCCAGGCAATGGTGGAAGCAAGGCAACCCCCCAGACCCATTTTATTTTTTTCTTAAAATGATCCACATGCAAACTAATTTTGTCTTGAAACAGGTACTGCAAACACCATTATTTGTATATTGTCAAGAACGGGCTAGGCACAATATAGACAGAATACCATGTCACTGTCTAAATAGGTATTATATAAAAGAGTGGAAGAAGCAATTGACCTCAAATTGTTAATTATTACTATGGAACTGAAATGTGTCACTGATAAGAAAGTGCAGCTACTCTCGGGTGAAATACAACCACGTTCAATTGCACGCTAAATCGGCACTTGGCAGGTAAGACCCTCACCTACCTCCCGATCTTGTAAGTTATTTGCAGATGGGCTTGTTTCATTTTGTAGATAATTTATCCAGTCCTGCCAGGAAATTGCCTTTGCTGTTTTGGCACAGTTTGCATAACTGTTACTTTCAGCTTGGGGCTATGAGTGGTATTAGAAAGCTTGCAAATCCCTTCAGTCAGCACTTCAGTTGTGCATTTCTATGGATGTAAGGATTAAAATTCATAGCTGAGATGCACCCTGGATGTCACTGGTGTAATATTTTGGGAAGCTTTATGAGTGTGAGGAAAGGGTTAACTGCCTGTCTTCTGGGCTGTAATAAACAGTTGCCATTGGTAATAAATTATCCAAACTGCAGGTGGCCTGTGGTACTGCCAAAATACTGGTTGTATGGCTGTTATTATGACCTATGTCCAAGGTAGTAAACACTTCAGAGCATCTGTGTGCCATATTGTCTAAAGATAGCCAGCAACCCCAATGAAGACTACCTTAAAGATTTCTTTTGTATTTGAGGAAAAGTGCCACTTTCTGTAAGGCAACTACTGGAGCACAAGAGACAAAATGAAGCGTGAAAGAAGATGGGTAAGGCACCAGCAGCAGAAATTGTATGCCAAAGCTGGTGGCTTGCAGCACAAAGCTTTTTTTAAGATCATACGTTAAAATTCTGGATGCGAAATGCGGGAAGCAAAGAAACGATTATTTTGCACTACCATAGTTCAGGGCACCTGCAGCTGGATATCACCTCCGTGCTCCAGTGAGGGTGTTCATTTTCAGGCTTTCTGCTCACCAGTCATCACTCACTTGGGTGAGGGGTACCTGTCTCACTTCCCTCTGACTAGGCCAGTTCCAGACTGCACAGATTCCTTGCCTACGCTGTGAATTTCCCAGCAGGTCAAAGCACCTAAGCAGGCCTGTTTTGCTTTCCTTGTCAGAGACTATAAACCCACGGCATCCAGTCTGCATACCACTCAACACATGTGGCGAACTGGAAATGGGTGTGGCAAAAGGCAAATCCTCAGAGCCGCACATGTGGAGCGCCCTCCACCCATTCTGCACGCGCGCCCCACTAAGCTCATGTGGCCCCCCGAGCGCCAGTGCTGGTGGTGGCCCTGGTGAATCGCCAGCAGTTGGTCTGGTGTGGGGGCTGGCTCTGGGGATCCTTGGCCCTGGGGGCTGGATCTGGAGGTGCCTGCCTCATGGGGAGGAGGAGGGCATTGTTAGAGTGAAGGGGGCTGTGGCGAATACAGAAGGGCGACAACCACAAGGGTGGCAATCCTTCAGTTGCTGTTGGACACCGCTGCTGTTAACAGGATAATCACCCACAGTCATAAGTTGACACATAGTCCTTTCTGAGCAAGCGTATTTATTCTTATGTGAAAGCATGACAAAGAAACAATAAAAGAACCTACGGGCATGCTAATAAGCTTACCAGAGATCATCCCAGACCAATAAGGCCTCTTGCCAATACCACAAAGGAGTGTTTCTGTTAGCTCAGAGCAAGTACACCCATGGATCTGTGTCTTTCGTACAGTTTGTGTCTTTGATATGGAAAGATTATGACTTAGGTAGTTAGCCACTGCTTCCCATCCTGAAAAAGTTGCGCCTTTACATAACCAGAGATGGAAATTTGCATTCACCTCATGCCAGGTATTTCCCAGGAATCCTTCTTAATTTTGTTTGTCTGGCACATTGTTTAAAATTGTCTTTTGGAGCTTGTGACCCTTCCAAAGGCTTACGCTGGCCATATCACCTCTCCAGAGATGTTGCATGCAACACCCCTCAATAATAAATAAACTTTGCATTTTTAGTTCAGTGGACTCTAAAGACACACTTAATTTGGTGATGTTTAAATAAATTCAGTTAGGTTTGTCAAAGATATTGCAGGCCAGTGTTGTGTCTGTGACATGTAGCAGCTGCAAAATGTCTAGTAGCATTTGTCTGCTTGGCTAGTTTTTTTTTTTTTTTCCCCTATAAGCAAATTGGTCTTATGTTGCTGAGTGAGTGTTATTGTTATGTGATTGTACTAATTAATTGACTGTTACAATACCCAAAACAGTTGTGTGGGTTTTTTTATTGCTTTTAAATCCAAAGAAATAAAATAAAATAAAAAAACAATTAATTTTAGTCCTTGACCTAGTCATAGGTCAGATTTTCTAAAACTTTTAGCATTTCTGTTGCCATTTTATAACCAGGTTTGTTCACACAAAGGAAGCCTGCTATAAGATACATAGAAAAGTTTGCAGGTAGATATTCACTAACCTGCTGAACTGATCTGTGTAGGGAAAAATGGTGATCTAGTGCTTAGATTCAAGATGCCTAAGTCGTATTCCTGGCTTGAGTGATTTAATTGCCGTGTGTTTCAATTTTTCTCAGCCGTAAAATGTGTATTACCATTTAATACTAGATTATAATACTAAAAACTCAGAGCTGTTCAATAGAATAAAATTAGGGTGGTGGTGGTACTTAGCCAGCTCTCCGTCCCCTATGCCCCCAGCCAGTCCCATGGCTGGGGCTGCTGAGGTGCTGGTACTCCATGTTGTCAAGTACCAGCACAAAAAAAGCACTGGTTTGTTGCGTCTTTGAAAAGCATTATGCCTGTGTTTCCTAGATGACTGGGCTAATCTGTGTTGGCAGTGATTTTCAACAGTGTGCTGGGAGAACTGTCCAGGTACGCTGTGACAATTGTACTGAATTTCAATTATTTATTGCTTCGCTTATTTAAAAATTGCACTGTTAAAATATTGTCACAAATATGAAAATCCTAACACAGAAAGATTCAGGTCAGATGCCTGAACTGAATGCTGCATGTGGAACAGATTTAGGGCTATGAATAAGTAGATATAGTAGAGGTGATTAAATTTTGAAAATGTGTCTGTGCTCAGTATCTAAGATGGTAGATTTGAAACATTAATGCATCTGATTCTTGTTTAGCTTGTTGTGTACAAGCATTACTGTGTTGCAAACTGCTCTCTTAAGGTCATAACCATAGTAAATGTAAGTAAGTGTGACGTTTATGAGCAATGGATACAGCTGGAAGAAGTGGGTGTGCCACGTAATTGTTTGTCTCATTCAAGTGTGCCGTGTTACTGAAAAGGTTGGGATCACTGCTTTAGGGACCCCACTGAAGGAACAAACAGACACTCTTAGGGTGGCAGAAGAAGATAAAGTTCCAAAACCTATCTGGAAAAAATGTGTTTCCTGACAGTATTTCTTTTCACTTGAAGTATTTGGTTATGAATCGATATGCTCAAGGTACGTGGAGTTCTCTAGCCCTGGTGTCCTCAGTGTAAAGGTTCAATTGCTGATAGAATTATACCAGGTTCATTTCAGCAGCTGGTGAAATGAACAGCCGCACTGTCCCCTTTAATGAATGATCATGTGATACACATGATCGATAGTTGTTGACAGGTATGTGGGCCAGTGCCCTGTTTCTTGCAGCAATCTACACATGCCTGTGTCTGCAGCTCCTGAGCCGCTAGATTATAAAGTCACGAGACACAACAAATGTGCCATTGCACAGAGGTTGGTATGAATGTTTTGCTCCTCACTCTGCAAGCGTCTTCGCACACAAGGAGTCCCACTGAGGCCCATGGGACTCTGGCTCAAGTAAAATTACTCGTGTGTGTAGATGTTTGCAGAATTGGGCCCCAAGTGTTGAACTGTAAATGTAAGCTGTGAATGGTTCCTAACTGAAGTAGAAAGGAAAACAAATTATGTTTCTGTTGTCGGTCTTGGCAGTGTGTGGCCTTTCCTTCAGGGTCACTTGTACTTCATCATCAGCATGAGTGTAGTGCTACAGATTAACATGCATGTTTACTCTTCCTTTTACTGCTCTAGCTGGTGGAATGGTGTGATAGAACAAGCTATTTGTCTTTGCACGATCTTGAGTTTGTGCTTTTATAATGCATTGAATTAAACCTTCCTGAATAGGGTCTGCAGCTTGTGCCAGTCACTGGCTGTGCTGCTTATGTGTTCCCTTCCATTCCAAATCTTGCGGACTCCTCTTTGGTTTTTGGGAAACTAACCAAGAGACCAATCAACTTTTACAGCATGGATTGCACAGGGGCAAGTGAATCCCCTTTTGCGTCTGTTTCTATGAAAGGTTTGCTGTGCTGAGTTATTTATATCCTGCACATATCGCCAAATATGTGATGTAATTTCCTAAACTGTGGCCTTATGACTAGCGGCTAATGTTATTCTGTTTCACAAATAGCATGAATGAAATACAAACTTCACACATCTAACAGATAACTGTCTGCCTGCCTCTCCCACCTGTCATCCTTCTGTGCCCATATGCCGAGATGCTCCCATAGCGGGATTTTTTAATTCACAGAACTAATTGTTACCACACTTGGCTAATTTTTATGTGTATCAAGTTTCAGAAATACAAAGTATCTTTATCTTAGCTACCCAGATCTTCCAAGAGCACTAGGGTTAAATACACCCCGCATCATGCTTTTATTTTATTTTATTTTGTCTAAGTGCCCTGTGATGCTTGACTTAAGGAGGGCAATTTTTTAAATCCACTGCTCTTGTAAAAAAGAAAAACATACTCTTCTGGTTTACTGCTGCGTGGCATGTGTACAGTAGGCCAAACTGATTGGTAACACCAGGTTTTCCTGGGAAGCCTGTGGGATTGACAGCCACAGCTTGATCACGACAACAGATGGAAATCTGCTGTATCGGCAAATGTTCACGCCCAGCAAGTTTTAAGGCTGCAGCAATGGGAACACCAGTCCCAGAGCCGGGTTGAGTCTGGGAGGCAAATGCCCAGTCACTGGCCCAGTTGAAAGTCAGAAGAGGGAGTTAAACATTCTTCCTTAAAAGTTTGTTGTCTAGGATTATGGTGCCAGAGGGCTGATTTGCTGTGAGTTGTTACATAGCAGTGGAATTCCAAGGTGATGTAGGGGGCTTGATATACTTGCTTCTGTCCCTCTTGCTCTTTTGCTCTTTAATGAAACCCATGGAATGCCCCTTGTTCCCAGGTTGTGGCAAGTCTCCTACTCATACACTTGACATGCATAAGTTTTCACCTGGTGAATTTCAACCCTGGTGCAGTACAGGATCTGCAGATTGTCCTTGCTGGACACCAATTTACAGCAATCAGTCTTGTGAGAGTCTTATTATCTTCTAAATTAAGTGTTGCTGACTCTCGGTCACAAGGTCTCTCAGTACTTGGTATGATGTTTAAAGCATCAGCTCCTGGAGTCGTGTGATTACCTAAATGTCTCGGCTTCTTTTAGGTGGGTGAAAAATGTTTCTAGCCTCATAGTTGATAAGAAAAGGTGGTAAACATGACCCAATGGTAACCCCAAAACCTGACTTCTGGCTATGGGCCAGTAAATTCCTGCTGTTTCTGGTGTGGCTTTCTGAGACCCCTGTTATCTCCTCTCATGAGATGGCATGGACTCAGAAATAGGGGGCAAATTGAAGAGCTGGTTATGTGGCAGTATTTTCTGGCGTAGGCAGGTCATAGGAATTGTAATCTGATCCCACCTCCTAGGATCCACAGATATAGCACTTCCACAACACCATATCCCCTACACCAATGGGTTTCAACCCAGCGGTACACAGAGATCTTCCAGGGACTCATCAAGTCATCTAGATCTTTGCCTGGTTTTACAACAGGCTGCATAAAATGCACTAGCAAAGGAAGTAGGTAGTAGTAGTAGGCATCCTTCAGTCTGCATAGACTATGGATCGCGCCCTTTAAAGTTTCAATTGAGGACTTCATTTACAGCGTAAAAGGAAGTACAAACCAAAATTTCAGAGAGGCAGTAACTGGGTTATATTGCTTTATACGCTATACACTTAAGTAGTGGTTGAACCTCTCTAATCTGGAACTGTCTTGTATGGCACCATGTGGCATGATTTTAGTTCACCAAATGACCACTCGTTGGGGAGGATGGCCAAGATTCCCATGGTCCCATAGAGTATGTTTACAGCCACCAGTCCTGGCACTTGGTGTTCTGTGTTGTTATTTAGCTGTAATTTACCGCTAATCAAAACAAAAAAGCAGTCATGTCGCACTAAATGTGCTACATGACTTATCCCCTAAATGTCCTCTAAGAGCTCAGTAAGCAGTGGCAGTGTTGGTATTGTGCTAGACTATATTGACCTCCTGTGGGTTGGCAAATTCTCTCGTCCGGCACTGGTTGGGTCCTGAAGGTGCTGATGAGAGAGGTTTAACCGGTACAATATTTATAGTCCAGTTGATTTATTTTATAATGACATGGTAAATTGAAAAAGGAGGCAATTTTTTAGTTGTCATGTGCTGTGACCCATATGTATTTTTATGTCTGATTTGGTGAACAAGTAGTTTTTAGGTGAGGTGAAGCTTGGAGGTACATGAGACAAATCAGACTCCTGAACGTAATCTGAAAAGGTTGAGAACCACTGCCCTAGAAACATTCACCTGTTCCAAGAAACTGTCTGCTTCCATAAACCTGAAGTATCTCAGGACTGGCCAGGGCCCTAGTAAATGAGCTCACAACGTGAAATTTTGGTGAAATGGTCTTGACTGTCAACTGCTTTTCATTGTCTGGTGGATGCCATTGTTCTTGGTGTAAACTTGTCTTTCACACGTATATCATCATTTACCAGAAATAATGAGAGTAGCGAAATCTTCATCAGCCAAGTGATTGCTGGACACCTGGCAAACACATATGCAACATACATTTCAACAATTCACCTGGGCTGGAAGTTGCAAAGATTTTCTTGGCTCTGCTGTTTTCTCATAGATGAATGAAACTGGATTTTCATTCATTACAACTAACACTTCAGTTGTGTCAAGATTTTTTTTTACCAAAGACTTTTCTCTTCTCAAATCTGATTTATGGGAATGGGTTATGTGATAAAGTCCCGAGCAGCTTCTCATGGGTCCTGTGTTTCATGGCCATTAAAGTAAAGCCTCAGAGGTTCACCGTGTCCCTTTTACTCTGCCTCCTTCTTTCCCAGAGGTGGGGCACAGCCGATTGAGCCAGTCTTATCATTGGCATAGTCAAAAATGGGGAAGACCCCCACTTGGTCATTGGGTCTCCATTGGGGAGTGCAGGGGTGGTCTGGGGGGAACCCGGTCCCTTCCTGCTCATTTGGGGTTCGGGCCCAGGGGCCCTACATTTGGCTGCTGGAGAGGCTGTCTCCCTTGGCCCCAGGTGGAACAGCTTTCTCCCTGGGCCACTTCCCCATACACTTCTCCAGGTTGCTGTAGCCAGCTTCTCCACTTGTACTCTCCTTCGAATCTCCTCTCTTCTTCCTGGTCCGTTCCCTTTTCTCCTCCTCCTCCCTCCTTCCCTGAGGGGACGCCTTTTAAAGGGTTCTCTAGGCCGTAATTGGCTGCAGGTACTTGATTAGCCTCAGGTGATGGATTAGCTTGCTGCAGCAGGCTGATCCTTGATGAGCCTGAGTCCCTGGGAAACATAAAGGCACAGACCCAGCTGCCCACATACTTGCCTTTCAGAATTTCTGTGTGGGCCGTGGTATATCACAGTTACAATACGGTTTTATTACATGCACAGGGCATGGCTGCAACACACGTACTACAGTGGCCAGCTGTAGCCACTCCGCTGCAGTGCAGAAACTTGCTACAACAGCAGGAGGGGTATTCCATCACTATAGTAAATAGACCCCCTCACGAGGTGATAGCTAGGTTGATAAAATGCTCCCATCCTTTTAGCAATGTCTGCGTCACAGCTTAGGTAAGATTAACTATGTTACTACAGGCTGAACCTCTCTTGTCTGGCACCCTCAGGACCTGACTGGTGCCAAACAAGAGAATTTCGTGGACCACTGGAAGTCAATATTGTCTAACACATTACCAGCACTTGCGCTGCTCACTGAGCTCTTAGAAGACATTTAAGGGTAAATTACAGCTAAATAACAGCACAGAACATTAACAGACAGGACTGGTGGCTGTAAGCAAACTTCAGGGGACTGCAGGAAACTTGGCCACAGCCATGATGAGTGGGTATCAGAATAACTAAAATCGTGCTGAGTTATGGATGTTACTGGATGAGAGAGTTCCGGATTAGAGAAGTTCAGCCTGCAGGCAGAGGTGGTGAATTTTACATGCCTGTGAGCAATGTAGGTCAACCTAAATTTTAGGTGTAGACTAGGTCACAGTCTCCCATAAAAACCATATCCCAGAATGCTTTGGGGGAGTTAAACCCAGTTATGGGATCGGCATCTGCTTTGTGTTTTATTTGGAGATGTGCATACACGCAAGTGATTTTTCCCCCCGTCTGAGATATGAGGAGTGGACCTGAATCAGTCGGGCAGAGAGAGAGAGGAACTCAGAAGGCAGTTCTCGACATCGGGAGTTGTAGCCCTAGGAACTCCATCACCTATTGTGGAGAGATTATGCTTAAGGGAAAGAGGAGATCCTAAAGCTGGTTGGTTGGCATGGGTAGCAGAGAGATGTGGAAGGGACCTAATGTACTTCTTGGATTCCTTTGGCTGCTGCCAGCAGAACATCACTCTACTCTTCAGATTCTTCTGTGTCTTATTGTTAATTTCATGCAATGATTTGTCTTCCCCACTTGCTATTCTGAGTGTTAATTCCAAACCCTCCTGTGTGGATACAGTTTATCCTTTTCTCCACATTCTGAATAACATTTTTTTTGACGTCCTTACAGCTTTTCCAGCAACTTTCAGTTAAAACCAAAATGCTTTGAGGAATGCACAAAATACTGAGACTCAGGGTTACAAAAGCAAATGTTGAGGAGTCCGGTGGCGCCTTAAAGATACATCTGACAAAGTGGGTTTTGGGCCACAAAAGCTTATGGCCAAAACAGTGGGCTAGTCTTAAAGGTGCCACGTGACTCCTCGTTGGTTTTGCTGGTACACAATAACATGGCTACCCCGCTGATACAAACAAATATTGCAAGCCATATTTAAATGATTATTAATTATGATTTAGCTTATTTGCTGTAGCTGACGCTTCCGACACCTAAGAAAGGACTGTCTTTGCTTTTAGGAGCTCACAATCTGTAACTGGAAAATTATAACCCAATTAGAAAGGATAAGGTGGGTAGAAAAGGGTTGACGGAGGGAGGGAGGGATAGGCAAGGCATTCTATAAGTAAGACACCATTGGGTGGTATAAGTAATTGATAACTCACAGGAACAGGCTCTTGAGCCGGTATGGATCAGTCTGCTAACAGGCAATGCCCAGGAGACAAGTATTGTGGGTGGCCTGCTTGCAGGGCACCAAACCAAACTAGAGAACAGGGCAGATTACTCATTAAGTGCCTGTCTCTAAGGAGTGGAAAGAAAAATGTGTTGATATGGGGGACTTCAGCTCGGGAGATGTGTGCTGGAGATCTCACACAACCAAGAGCAAAACATTGGGAGAGCTTTTAAACATTACAGGAAATGTTTTCACACCAAAGGTGTTGCACCCGCCATGGGGTCACCTAGTTTAGACATCATTATGGGCGCTGAAGAGGAGTTAATCACTAGTAGATGGTGGGCTGCAGCAGCTCTTGGGGAGGGAGGGCTGACTGGCAGTGTTGCAGGCAGGGGCGCTCCAGCCTGGCCAGAGCAGCCCTGAGTGGTGGAATGGGGATGGGGAAAGGAGGGCTACTCCAGCCCACCCTGGCTGGAGCACCACCCCCAGCAGTCCCCACATCCCTTTTTAATCAGTGAACCAGTTAAACTTAATGTTTAACTAATTAAATGGGATTTTCCATCCCTGCCTGCTATAGGCAAATGGATGACAGTCCCACAGGAATATATATTCAGAGTTGTCCCATCCATAGGATGCTTTGGGGCAGCTGCCCCATGACCTGTCTTTTGGGGATCCCCGGGGTAGCCACTCCAACTGTCTGATGGACAGGACCCATAGGGCCTAGAGATTGGCTTCCCCTCCCCCACCAGGCAACCATTCACTGCAGTTGTGGTAGCTGAGGGACCCAGCAATCTGTTCCATTCCACTGCCCTCCCATCTCACTGCACTCTGCCTCACTGTGGCTGCTGGAAACAGACATCCCAGCCCCGTTGCTCCTCTCCCTCAAGAGATGCCAGGCTCAGGAGAGCAGCGGGGAGCAGGCTGGAGAACTCTGCTTCCCATGGGTGTGGTGAAGCAGTGGGCTGGAAGTTGGGTGTTGGAGTGGAGCAGGTGGCTGGGTCATTCTTGCTGCTGCATTGAGGCAGAGGGGTCTGATCCCAGGTGCTGCCCCGCACCAGGCACCCCAGGTAATTCCCTGGGTCTCATACCTCGGGGTCTTGCAATGGGAAGGAGGAGGGGGTAGCGTGGGGCAGGCCTTTGGGTAGGGATAGGGACAGAGGCAGGGCAGGACGGGGCCTGGGGTGGGTGGCCTTTGACCCAGGCCCTTCACCCCTGAGGGACAGTCCTGCATACACTTGGGCTTCCAGAACAGCTCCTTCCCAGAGCTGAGGAAAATTATGAAGAAAATAAATTGGGAGATGCCAGTTAACATGGCTTCATGAAAAATAAGTCTTGTCAGACAAACCGCATTTCATTCTATGAGGAGATCAAAAGTTTGGTCGATAAAGATGGTTGCGTAGGTGTAGAATTCTTAGGTTTGATGATACATTTCGTGTAGTCCTACGTGACATTTTGACTACAAAATTGCACTCTGTGTTACAGGCTGAACCTCTCAGTGTGGCACACTCTCATCCAGCAGCGTCCGTCATCCAGCATAATTTCAGTTAGCTGGACGACCTCTTATCATGGGAGTGGCCAAGTTTTCCGTGGTCCCATCAGATTTGTTTACAGCCACCAGTCCTGGCTCTCAGTGTTCTCTGCTGTTATTTAGCTGTAATTTACCCTACATATTTTCTAAGAGGCCAGCAAGTGTTGGTAGTGTGCTAGACAATATTGACCTCCCAGGGTCTATCAAATACTTTTGTTCAGCGCTGGGCAGGTCCCCAAGATGCTGGACTAGAGAAATTCAACCTGTATTAATAAAGCACCTGTCAAATGGTGTATGAACTGGCTAACTGATAGATCTCCAAAAGACAGCCGCTGGGGTCCCTGGGGCAAGATGGGAGAGGGGCTCAGCTCTCTGTCCCAGGAGGGGTGGCGCCAAGGGCAGAAGGGGTGGGACCTAGGGCAGTCAACCCTTAGTGCTGCTCAGACCATGGCACTGCCCCCCTCTCCACCCCCAGAGCCTTGCAGAGCGTTGGAGTAATATTGCTGTTGCATTTCAAAGAGGTCTGGGGTACCTGCCCCCTTTTTAACTCCATGTTTGTGGGTGTGATGCATAATATGGTACCTGTTCTAAATAACTAGGTCAGGATTAAAGCAAAGCCAGATAAATGGAGGTTGTTTTAACTCTCAAACAAAAACAAGTGTTGGGTTGTGAATATTGAGGTATAAGACAAGATTCATGATAAGTGATCTCCAAATTCTGTGACAGCAATGAACCATGATTTGCTGTTACTATGAATAGAATTGCCCTCACACGCTGTCAACCATCCTATCATTGGGCATAATAATAAAGGTCACAGAGTCTGTGGGTGTCTGTGGATCATGAGAATTCACTGACTTCCAAGTATTGGATGCTTGTCTGTAATTTCATATCAGTCTAAAAATCTTGAGGTGCTTTTAGATTAAGTGCACTGGACCAGGGAACATCACATCAACAAAGCTGGAGATTCAGCTGTTGCCTGCTGCACTTGATCTTGGAGCATGAAGAGGTGCTTATCTCATGCTGCAAGATTATTGCCTCTGAACTGAGGGTGCAGACATGTCTCCACCATTTCCAAACACTGGAGCATATTGTGACATGAAGCAAGCATGTCCCTCTTAGATACTGTAGAGCACAACCTCATTAAGTCATCCTGATGAAGACCTCAGTCCAGCGTAGAATGTAAGCATTGCTTAAAGTTAAGCACTTGAGAACTCTCACTGACTTGTGTTGGCCTACAGATGCATTTAACGGATGTGCTGGCTGAACGCCTGGGAGATTTAACAAGTCAGCAAGTGAACGCAATGGAGATGGGTCTCATGATGATTAGGCTATACCTCCAGCATTTTGTTGATCAGTTGTAATTATTGATAATAAAACTTACACGATACAGAGTGTATATTCTGTGATGGGTTTTGTAAAAGCTCTGAAATGAGGTCTTCGTGATGTGGACCTAATGCAGCACTCTATTAACCATTTGCTGAGGAGTGTCTTGTATCCATGGTAACTGAACTGTAGAGCCCTGCACAGATACAAAATTGATGTCTGTATCTGCCTCTGCAAAAATGATCCAGGTACCTGCAAATATAAGCAGGTATCCATAGATTTTTGGGGTTCTAGATACACAGTTTGTATTCTCCTCTGTCTCTGTATCTGCAAAAGTGAGCCATGGATCTCTGCGTCCTTGTGGATGCAGATTCCTACGGATATAAAACAGATATATCTGTGGATTTGCTGGGCTCTTCTGAGCTCCAAACTCTTGAACATCAGCTAAGTGCATGTTAGCAAGATTCTGCTCTTCGTCATTTGAAGCAAGGCTTTCAGTTGCTATAGTAATATGTTTAAATATGAGAATTTATATTTCAGGCAAAGTGTTGTGGAATCGTGTGAACCATGCCTCATTTGGTTCTGGCAGGGGCCGGGGATGAAGTATTTCCTACAGGCAACGTGCTGGAACAATTTGTAGTGTGGGGATGCTGAGAGCCACTGAACCGAAGTGTAAATCCTGTATATGAGGGAAACCACTTCAAGCCAGAGGTTCAGCAGCACCCCGCAGCCTTTGTGCTAATCCATATTCCTACAGTTTGACTGAGAAGTTCAACTTCTAATTCAGGTCCTAAGAGGATCCTTTAGTACCATAGGGACACACTCCACATTCTTATTAGGATGCTGTGGTGACTTCAGAAGGTAAAAATCTTCATACCTCACTACGAAATATGGTCTTAGTCCTTAGACTTGATTGCTCCTCAGTTCTTGCAAGAGTATAAACAGTTGAAGGAGCAGGAGAGGTCATGAGCTTGATGTCCAAAGAGCAAGTCAGCTTGAGAAACCCATTGATGTCATTCCCTCTGCCAGTTACAGGGGAAAGAATCTCTAAAACTTTGCTATGGTAGGAACAGAGCATGTATCATAAAGGCACAGGCTATTGAAGGTGTTACTCATCCTAAACCCATTGAAGCATGTTCAGCTGCTCCATCATGGGTCATAACAAGAACCTGTTTGTGGGCAGGCTCCTGCTTAAATCATAGACTTTTATGGGAACAGGATTGAGCCCTGTATGTGTGTGCATAAAAATACCTACGTTGGCACTAATTTAGATTAGTTGTATTTCTCATGAGTTGTTCCACCTACTCTAAACATCTACTGATAAGTCTTTATACCATTCCACACCCTTATGTATGTGTGCTTATGGGATGCTACACTATATCACATGATAGGAATATATATATGTACATGCATATGTGCATTCACTATGCATCTTATAATGTGTGTGCACATACTTGTCATAAACAGTAAAACCTAGAAATACACGGCTTCAAGTTGCACATACTTCGCTTTAATGCAAGTTAACCACAACCTGAAGCTGTTCTGTGGCTCTTTCTCCCCTGCCTTCCCCCAGCGGAGCAGCTGTCAGGCTGACAGCTGCACCACTGGAGGAAGTCAGGGAGAAGCACCTTGGGGGCTGGTCAGTTTCCCAGTCCTGCAAGTGGAGGGGAGCTGGGAATCAAGCAGCAGCCTGGTTCCCAGCTGTCCTGCACTGGTAAAACTGGGAAACTGACCAGCCGTGAGCTGATCAATTTCCTGGGTCCTGCAAGTGGGAGGGAGGTGGGAACCAGACTGCTCCCTCCTTCCTGGCTCCCCCACCACTCTGGGAGCCAGGAAACTGACCAGCCTGTTTCCTTCTCCCCACCCGTGACTTGCACGAAAATTTGAGTTACGTGGGGGTTGCACGAACGCAACCTCCGCATAACTCAAGGGTTGACTGTATTCTGTTGTCTATGACATGCATCGTGTGGAATTGTATTTATAAACGTGATATGCCTGTAGGTATTAACCAAGTGATAAGTTACAGTGTTGCATAAGTGAGCTTGAATGGTTCCTTTTAATTTCTTTCTCCCATTTTTTCAATTAGGTAAAACATTTATATTTTTCTGACAGTTCTTGGTCAATATTATGTTACTCTCTGTGGCAAAGCAAATTGCAGTGCAGAAAACATGTCCATGACTAGATTTAATCAAGGATGTCTGTAGTTGCAGAAGACTAACCAGAACCAAGGGACCAGCTTCACCCCTGGCAAAAAAGTCTAACTCCCATGAAGTTGTCAGCATTTTCACTAACAGTGAATTTGACTGAACATCTGAACTATCAAACCCTTGCTCATTCTGGGTCTGATCCAAAGCCCCTTGAAGTCACTGGAAATAGGCCCCTCAACATCTCAGTGTTCTGGATTAGGCCCTCAGTGAAGTATATTGTTTCTCAATTCAATGTCAAAGGCAAAATGAGAGCATGAGAAAACTCCAAATAATGCTGTACCTCATTACAAATTAACAGAGGTCTAAAGTCTCTGTCTGTGTCAAACTCTAAACAACTGAGAGCACAGAGACTGTGTATATTTGTAAAATCCCTGACGCTGAGCATTTTGAGGGTTGGAAACTCAATCTTTTGGCCTCAAATATTAAATAGCACACACTTGAGACCTTAAGTATGCAAAATTCACCACTTTGCAAAGACTTGGGAAGATTAGGAGGCACATTTTTTGTAGCAGACACATCAAGGCAGTTTGAAATCTGCTGTTCAAATTGCTGTCCAAGTCACACACAACTGTAACACGCCTCTCTCTTTTTGTAATGCTGTTTGACATACTGTTACTAGCACTGAGCAAGTTTTTTCTCTTTGCACTGTGTGTGTCAACACATTTACAGCTGTGATAAACAATCTTTCTGTTTTAAATTTCATACATTTTTGGATTATGTTACACTGAAATGAGCTGGTCTTCATCTGGTATTTTTTAAACTGCACATATGTGGAAATACTTGGCCCTATTATAAGACCAAGAGCAACCAAAATGCTTTGTGCATATACGGCATATGAAATAAACTCATACATGTACATGACTAAGGAAAAAATACAGCTGAGAAACACAAAGATGGGTCCTGCCTGAGCTGAAATTCTGTCCTTACATTCTGAAACATGCATCAATGCATTTATAAGGTTCCTTCAATTCTAGGGAAAGGGAGGAGGTTTTTTAGAAGATTCACTGCAATCTACTTAATTCATTTTAGACCATCCACTAAAAGCATGCGTCCGGAGATTTTAAAGGAATGTGTAAATTAACATCTAGAGTCCTCTTCTTGCAAAATAATAAATAATAAAGCAGATGTGAAGTTCTGATACAGTGGGTACATCACATTGTTGTATGGAAACCAGAAACCAGTGTGTTAAGTTGCTGGTTGTTTGTCTGTGTGGCTTAATATGGTATGTGAAATATTTCTAGTAAGGCTTCTCTGTGACAGAATTAGAACTGGGAAACACCGGTTTTGTTTCAAACAGTAAACAGTCTCACAATAGCCTCTTCATAATCCACATCATGATCTTGTAAAAGCTGGATGGTGTCTGATTTGTTTTCTAGTGATTTTCTTGCTACTGTTACTCTAAAATCACCTTTTGGAATCAGAGGTTTTAGGAAGTGCAATCTTTCAATCAACAAGAAGGGCATTGCAGGGAGTGGAAACCTATATGTTAAATTTCTGGTTGACTGCTGCCGTCCTACATGTAACCTAAAGGTTCTCAAGACTTTCTCCCTTGCACAGATTTGTCATGATACCTGGTTTACTATTGCAGTACATGAACTTTTATTTATGCAACTGATGGGGCTTCTATGAGCTTCAGTCTTACCTATAAACCTATATTTATGTAACTCCATGCTCCAGGTGGTGCTAAGGGCTGACTGCCCTTGGTCTTGCCCCTTCTGTGGGCATAGAACCAGGCCCCACCACACTTTGCCCCCAACACATGGTGGCTGTTGGCCCTGCTGGACTTGGGCTTATGTGATTTTTGCTGGCTGAGGCCAGGCCTTGTAGCCCTCATGGGCTGAGATCTGTACCATGCTGCACCTGTGCTGATGCGACGGGGAAAGAAATGTGGCAAATCAGAGAGCTGAGTCCTGGTGGGATAGACTGAGGAGATCCTACTCCACGTTGTTTATATGGTAAAGAGTTCTGTAACTCTGCACTTCTTTGTTCTTTAAAACCTTGTAATCTGAGTGGAGCACAGGTGATCTGCAAGTCTCCTCCATTTCACTCTGTCTCGGGACAAACCTCCTCGCTGACCCCAGGCATACCCCCACTGTTGTCCTTCAATCTCAGTAGCTCTTCTCCATGTTGTCTGAGATCTTCCTCTTTTACGTTTTCCTTGCAGGTTCCATGTGAAAGCTTAATGGACTATGCTGGATAGTGGCTTTTTGAGATTGTGGCTTAGCCATCCCCACTTTCTTCTGTTGATTTGAACATCAACTCTCTTCTTTCCTACAAAATAGAGAATCAGGAAGACATGCAAATCTTTCAAAGCCTCATAAGCTATTATATATTATCAACAAACTGCTGCTTCTGGCACATCTCTGAAATTTCTACTCAGCTGTGTTGTACTTATGGCTTGGTAGCTTGGCACCAGAGGTTAGCATCCTAAATTAGCTATTGTGTTCACTTATCACCTATTAACAATTTACATATAGCAGTACAAAGGAAGAGGTTATGATTTTGTCTGTACTATAAATTGTTTCACTGTAACAGGGTGGTCTGTAGGTTGAAACTCTCTACTCCTTCACCCTCAGAACCTGACCAGTCCCAAATCAGAGAATTTGCTGAACCACATGAGGGCAATATTGTCTAGCAGCATTACCAACACTTCCACTGTTTTACTGAGCTCTTGAAGACATTTAGGGGTAAATTAAAGCTAAACAACAGCACAGAACACTGAGAGCAAGGACTGGTGGCTGTAAACAAACTTTATGGAACCAGGAGAAACTTGCACACCCATGGCAAGTGGTCGTAGAGCAAACTAAAATCGTGCTGGACAAGAGATGTTGCCAGACTAGAGTGTTCTGGTCTAGAGAGGTTCAACCCATATTAGAAGGTCCTACTGTATTTATAATGATATACTTGTGCCTGTGTACATATTGCACACACATCTGTTGGTTTAAGTGGGATCAGCTGCAGTACAGGCCTCTTCATAAGTGAGAATTCATTCTGAATGAGTCAGGACTCTTCAAGAAATAATAGTAGGTGACTGTTTAATGATATTATTGAAAAACAGACATGCCAGAGAGGGAAGGACCCAGGTGTCTGGGATGACTTTTTTAAGTAGTTGAAGCAGTTCAGTTGTACATGGAAAGTATGCACCTGGACTGTATCTCTGCAAAGATGCGATATAAGATGGACTGATGCTGGCTTCTGTCTTTGGTATTTGTTCTAACTTCAAAAAGCATACTAGGAATCTGTGAGTGAGCACTTTAATTTGGCAGGACGCTCCATTAAGGACTTTAAGGATTGTGTATTACTACAAAGAGGTTTTACCATCAGATTACACAGGGAGATGTCTGAATTGGAACTCATTTGTAAGGGAGCACCTGGATCGGACGGAGATTTCTCTTACAGGAGGCTCCATAGATAGGGATTCCCTAGAAGTTAGTCAGATAGGGAACGTGGGAAATAATATATGGGCAAGATCAGATGTGAAACAATTGCATATAAAAAATCCAATGCATCTGTGAAAGGCGGACATATAAATAGTGGTAGTTTTTTAAAGTGCTTTTACACAAATGCTAGGAGTCTGTCTAGTAAGATGGGTGAACTGGAGTACCTCATATCAAAGGAGGAAGTTGACATAATAGGCATCTCAGAAACATGGTGGAATGAGGACAATCAGTGGGACACTATCATACCGGGATATAAATTATATCAGAAAGACAGAACAGGTCGTGCGGGTGGCAGAGTGGTACTATATGTGAAGGATAATATAGAATCAAATGAAGCAAAAATCCTAAAGGAATCAAAATGTTCCATAGAATCTTTATGGATAACAATTCATTCCTCTAATACGAACATGGCATTAGGAATATATTACCGACCACCTAACCAGGACAGTGATAGTGATGCTGAAATGTTAAGGGAGATTAGAGAGGCTATCAAAATAAAAAACACAGTAATAATAGGAGATTTCAATTATCCCCATATTGATTGGGTACATGTCACCTCAGGACGGGATTCAGAGATTAAACTTCTCGATGCCTTAAATGACTGCTTCTTGGAGCAGCTAGTACAGGAACCCACAAGGGGAGAGTCAATTCTCGATCTAGTCCTGACTGGAACGCAGGATCTGGTCCAAGAGGTAACTGTTACTTGACCGCTTGGAAATAGTGACCACAATAAAATAACTTTTAATATTCCTGTGTTGGGAAGAACACCGCAGCGGTCAAACACTCCGGTATTTAATTTCAAAAAGGGGAATTACACTAAAATGAGGAAGCTAGTTAAACAGAAACTAAAAGGTAGAGTAACTAAACTAAAATCCCTGGAAGCTGCATGGAAACTGTTTAAAGACACCATACTAGAGGCCCAACTTAAATGTATACCCCAAATAAAAAAACACAGTAAGAGTCCTAACAAAGAACCACCATGGCTTAACAGCCATGTTAAAAAGGCAACGAGAGAGAAAAGGGCAGCTTTTAAAAAGTGGAAGTCAAATCCTAGTGAGGAAAATAGAAAGGAACACAAACACTCCCAAATTAAGTGTCATAATGTAGTAAGAAAAGCCAAAAAAGATTTTGAGGAACAGCTAGCCAAAAATTCAAAAAACGATAGTAAAATGTTTTTTAAATACATTAGAAGCAGGAAGCCCGCTAAAAAAACAGTGGGCCCTTGGACAATAAAGATATAAAAGGAGCGATCAAGGAAGACAGTGCCATTGCGGAGCGATTAAATGATTTCTTTGCTTCAGTCTTCACGGCTGAGGATGTTACAGAGGTTCCTAAATCTGAGCCAGCCTTTTTAGGTGACAAATCTGAGGAACTCTCCCAGATTGAAGTGACATTAGAGGAGGTTTTGGAGTTAATTGATAAGCTGAATAGTAACAAGTCTGCAGGACCAGATGGTATTCACCCAAGGGTTCTGAAAGAACTTAAATGTGAAATTGCGGAGTTAACAACAGTGGTTTGTAACCTATCCTTTAAATCCACTTCGGTACCCAATGACTGGAAGACAGCCAATATAATGCCAATATTTAAAAAAGGCTCTAGAGGAGACCCTGGCAATTATAGACCGATAAGTCTAACATCAGTACCAGGCAAATCAGTAGAAACAATAGTAAAGAATAAAATTGCAAGGCACGTAGAAGAGCACGAATTGTTGGGCAAAAGTCAGCATGGTTTCTGCAGAGGGAAGTCATGTCTAACCAATCTATTAGAATTCTTTGAAGGGGTTAATAAACATGTGGACAAGGGGCACCTAGTGGACATAATATACCTAGATTTCCAGAAAGCCTTTGACACGGTCCCACACCAAAGGCTTTTATGTAAATTAGGCGGTCATGGGATAGGAGGAAAGATCCTTTCATGGATCGGAAACTGGTTAAAAGACAGAAAACAAAGGGTGGGAATAAATGGTAAATTTTCACAATGGAGGGGGGTAACTAGTGGTGTTCCCCAGGGGTCAGTCCTGGGACTGATCCTGTTCAACTTGTTCATCAATGATCTAGAAAATGAGGTAAGCAGTGAGGTGGCAAAGTTTGCAGATGACACCAAGTTGTTCAGGACAGTCAAAACCGAAAGGGATTGTGAAGAACTACAAAAAGATCTCAGCAAACTGAGTGATTGGGCAGCAAAATGGCAAATGAAATTTAACGTGGGTAAGTGTAAGGTAATGCACATTGGAAAAAATAACCCAAATTACACGTACAACATGATGGGGTCAAATTTAGCTACGACAGATCAGGAAAGGGATCTTGGAGTTATAGTGGATAGTTCTCTGAAGACATCCACGCAGTGTGCAGCGGCAGTTAGTAAAGCAAATAGGATGTTAGGAATTATTAAAAAAGGGATCGATAATAAGACAAAAGATATCATACTTCCCCTATATAAAACTGTGGTACGCCCACATCTTGAGTACTGCGTGCAGATGTGGTCTCCTCACCTCAAAAAAGATATATTGGCGTTAGAAAAGGTTCAGAAAAGGGCGACTAAGATGATTAGGGGTTTGGAACGGGTCCCATACGGGGAGAGGCTAGAGAGACTGGGACTTTTCAGTCTGGAAAAGAGGCGATTGAGGGGCGATATGATAGAGGTATATAAAATCATGAATGGTGTGGAGAAAGTGAATATAGAAAAATTATTTACCTTTTCCCATAATACAAGAACTAGGGGACACCAAATGAAATTGATGGGTAGTAGGTTCAAAACTAATAAAAGGAAATTTTTCTTCACAGAGCGCACAGTCAACCTGTGGAACTCCTTGCCGGAGGAGGCTGTGAAGGCCAGGACTCTATTAGGGTTTAAAAAAGAGCTTGATAAATTTTTGCAGGTTAGGTCCATAAATGGCTATTAGCCAGGGGTAAAGTATGGTGCCCTAGCCTTCAGTACAGGGGCAGGAGATGGATGGCAGGAGATAAATCACTTGATCATTGTCTTCTGTTCTCCTTCTCTGGGGCACCTGGCATTGGCCACTGTCGGCAGACGGGATACTGGGCTGGATGGACCTTTGGTCTGACCCAGCATGGCCATTCTTATGTTCTTATGTTCTTATGTTCTTCCTAACTGTAGTACATCACAGGAAGGCTCCTATTGCTTTTATCACTGCCATTGTCTTTTTGAAATGCTGTATCTGTACTGCCACTTGTTTCCAGCCTTCAGAAAGTTTGATACCTGTCACCAGGGACTCAACAAAAATCTCAATTATCTTACACATTACAAGACAATTTCCCCACCTTTAATATTTGCAGGGATGGTAGGCATTCCACTTAACTGACCCTTTCCAGAGGTTTTTCTCGCTCTTCCTCCTTCCTTCCTTTCTTTTTACTTGTTAGGTTTTATATTTAGTTGATTCCTCAGTTTTCCTCTCAGTTCTGCTCCAGAATCTGAAGAAATGGGTCATTCCCAAGATATCTCATTACCTAATAAATAATCCTGTTAGTTGGTAAGGTGCTGCAGAACTGCTTGCTGTGCTTTGCAAAGATACAGACAAACATGGGCTATTTCTCTAAGACTATTCAAGAAATTGGACTGGCATTCTAAATGTTCTCATTTACAAGAGAGGATCTGAAAACTTGCCTCCTGTCCATCTTCCCCTTTACATCTGCTCTTGCTTCTCTTTCCTACCTGTTCATTCATCAGCGGTAAATCCCGCTGCACATGGCACTAGCACAGGAAGATTTTTAATAGTGGGGATGCTGAAAGTCAATCCCTTATCTCTGTCTACACCCTCCCCAAGAGCCAGGGCTGAGAGCCATGTCTCCTATGGGGGAGCCTTACAGTGGTAAGGGGGCCGAACTGCGGACTGGCAGTAAGGACTGTGGGTATGAGGTTGGCAGCTGGGACCCCGGCTTGGGAGCCCACATGTGGGGCTGGGAACTAAGAGCTACCTAAAACCTGAGTGATGCTGCACTAGTTTCTGCAGCTACGGCATACAGGCAGGGGAGTGTGTTCTTTTAACTTCGCAGCATCCAGCTGTAGAAACGTGAAAAGTGCTCTTTTCCCTGGTGGAATTTGGCAGGCGCTGTAGACGGACAGGTGTAGCAATGTTGGAGCTGGCATTATGTTCTCACAGTGGATAGGGCTGCTAATGAGTTATTTCATGCTTCCCTGCTGTATTGGATGCTGTTATAATTCTGAGAATGGTCTCAGGTTTCCTTTTGGGATATTTGTTCTTCACAGTTCCTCTGGAGATCTATATGTAGGCGCTTTTCTGGGACTCTAAATTGAAGTCCTTTCAGCTGCTCACATTGACTCATTTAATTATTTATTTATTTAGTCTGTGTGCCTGCACACCCACCCGTGCCTATCCTACATGCTGAATGGTTGTGTTATGAATTATTTTCCTTGTGCCTCATCTGAAGGGAATCCCCCAGCTTAATTGACTGTGGGGTAAAAGAAATTGAATGATAGTGCTGAAAATAACTGTATTCCAAATGCTTTATAGCTTTCAGAAAGTTCTGATAGAAAAGAATAAAGAAGATTATTATGAAATAATAATATTGATTATTTTCTATTGGAACTTTTTGAAAGTTCCATTCTGCACACTACACGTATAGGAGGATAAAAAAAAATTATATGTCAACTTTAGAGGCACTTAGGGTTTAACTCAGATTTCATACTTGTTTTGCTTCACTATAGTTTAAATAAGCATTTCAGGATTTGGTCGTACACTGATTAGAGATGGGCTGTTTTATGAAAGAAGAAGCCGATAGGTCTTCAGGTGTAGTGATACTATTGGCTTTTGATTACTTTAGTTTGCAGACCCTTTGATCAAAAAATGGGTCAAAGAATTAAAACCAAAGAATAAAATATTAAGTAGAAAGGATAAAATTATCTTGTGTCCATTGTTAGGCTATTCTGTAACATTTACTGTAACGTCTCAACATGCATGATGTTAATAAGATTCAAATGACAAAGCGTAAACATCCAGTTTGCTCAAGAAAACATGGACATGGATCTGCACTTTTATTAATTAATACAAATGCCAAACTGCTTACATAGATTTTTATACCACAACAGTCTTCTGCTGATAAAATACAGTCTTAGGCTGCTGCTTGAAATCATATGCACTCACTTTTTGAAAGCACCCACAACTCAATAGACACGGTCTACATAAACTGGAAGATACAGTCATGCATTGAAGAATTTACTGTGTAAGAAGCCAAGTAACATGCAAAGTGGGAGGAGGAGAGAGGAAAGAATGTACCCAAAATGTCTTTTCATGCACTTGTTTACCATGTATTTAATTCAGTGCTTTAATAATCTAATGTCTGTGCCTCAATTCATCTGTTTATCCAGTTGGCCAGTTTGTCAGTATCATGGAAGAAATAAATCTTCAGGAGGGATCTGAGGAAGGTGAAGTTACTGGCCTTACGTGTCAGTTCAGAGTGGACGTTTCATATGTGAGGAGTAAGGTGGAAGAAGATGTGACGATTGTAAGAGAGATGGACAAGGAGAATAGCCTCATTGAAGAGACAGAAAAGATGAAAGTGGTGCAAGAGTAGATAAGAAGATGTAGATGTCAAGTGAAATCGGGGATAAAAAGCGAGACCTTGATATTGTGGCAAGTATGGAGCCTTTGGAAATTCAGAATGGTGGGTGTTGTGGTCAGAGCAGTGCACACAAAGATCTTAGCAGCCAAGTTTTGAATGGATTTGGGGTAGGGCATGATATGGGTGTTGGTGATGTGAGAGAAAATAAGGCTGCTGTGATCTAGACAGAAGACAAGCACTTGGACAAGTTATAGCTGCATGACTAGAAAGAAAAGTTGATCTTCATTATGTTATGGAGGAAGAAGGAGTAAAATTTGGACATGGGAGGGAGGAGAGGAGGGGATTATGGAAGAAACATGGTGAAGATGATTACGGAAGAAACACCCCTAAAGAGCAGGAGGAGGACCAGGTGAGAGAGATACTGATGAAATGACAACAGGGGAGAGGAAGATGCGGAGCAGGTGGAGTCACAAAAGGCAAGAGAGGAAAAACCACCAAAGGAGAGGTGAGGGTGTGACCACCATTGTGAAAAAGCAGCTGGGATCTCAGGAAGAATGACAGTGTAGTAGTGTAGTAGTTGTTCGTTATCATCTGGTAGGTCCCCTGTTGTAGGGATTTCTTTCTGCTCTCTTCACAGGCGGAGTAACTTGATATATTCTACCTCTGTCTACTCCCATCTGTACTATTTAACTGCCTTGCAGCCTTTCAGATATTTATCCTCTTTTTTTTGGAATAGTCAGGAGTAGCATGCAGAGGAAATCTCATTGCATATATTTCTTACCCATCTACACGGGTCTTATTTAAGAGGATAATTGTTTTAAGTGGCTAACAACCTTAAGCATTTGCTGCTTACGTCAGGCAGACATCCCCATCTAGTGGTGACGAGGCCTTCATTAACATAGCTCTATTTTGTGGATGAACAATGCTGGGTAGACCTCACATGCCTATTCAGCTCCACACTCCCCCCTTCACTCTGGGGAATTTTGATTTTATAACACCAGGGCTGTGTCTACACTAGCCGCCGGCACAACGTCGAAATAGCACACGTCGCGTCAACACATGCCGTGTTCTGTTTCGACGTTCAAATTGACGTTAAGCGGCGAGACATCGAAATCGCTATTCCCGTCAGAAGATGGGAATAGCGCCCTACTTCGACGTTGAACGTCGAAGTAGGGTGTGTGTAGACGATCCGCATCCCGCTACTTTGAAATAGCAGGGTCCGCCATGGCGGCAATCAGCTGAAGGGTTGAGACGTGCTGGCCAGCCCCTGTGGGGCTCTATGATCTCTGCGCCCAGCAGTTCTTATATCCGCATGGACCCGGAAACCCCATAGCAGGGAGCTGACAACGTGCACGCAGCAGCCATGCCATGAGGTGTCCCTGCACAGCCCAGAGGGACACCATGGCAGCCAGCCAGCTTCCTGAGCGCCCCCAGAGCTCCCCCTCCGGGCCATCCCAGGGATCCCAGGCCTCCAGCTGGTGGGGTAGGGAGTGGGGCCCCTCCTGGACTGACTCTGAGCTCCGTGACCTGCTGGGGCTCCGGGGGGAGGAGGAGGTGCTGCATGTCATGGGGAGCAAGCGGCAGAATGTGGAGGCGTTCGCCTGGCTGGCCGAGGGCCTGGCTGCCCAGGGTCACCCTGCCCACACTCCTGACCATGTCAGGAGTAAGGTCTAGGAGTTGCAGCAGGGTTACGCCCAGGCCCGGGACTTGGCCAGCTGGTCTGGGGCTTCCCCCGCCGCTTGCCCCTATTACTGGGAGCTCAGGGCTATCCTGGGCCCCCAGGGCACCTCCTCCCCCACAGCCACCCTTGACACCACGGCCGACGAGCCCCAGCTCACCTCGGAGCCAGGGTCAGGTCCAGAGGCCAGCTCTGCCCCCACAGGGCTAGAGCCGGGACCCTCAACCCCAGCCACTGAATGGTCCAGCAAGAAGGGGGAGCTTGTGCTGGACATTCCGTCCCGCAGCTCCAGCCAGGTGTCCGCTAGATGGGCATCTCCTGATCCTGGCAGTGCACCATCAGGTATGTACCCCACAGGGCACAGACCCCCTGAGCATGGGGTGGGGACACCACTTGACTGGGGGCCCCACATATCCCCACAACACCCCAGCCTGCCATGGCCCGGGCACACCATGGCACAGGGACAGTGCCACAGCCACCAGTGCCCAGCAGTATCTCCACCCATGGACAGTGCTGTGCCCCATCCCTGGTGGGAGGGGAGAGGGGCAGACCACTGGAAGGGGCCACGCACAGGATCACTGCACACACCAATGGGGGATGGATGTGGGGGAGGACACAGGCCCTTGGGGGGATGGGGGGTGGGCCACAGGTCAAGGCTGGGTACTCACGGCCTCCCTTCCCCCTTTCCCCTTATTTCTGCAGCCGCACCATCCGTGGTCCCAGACAGCCCTCCGAGACCACCGGAACACCAACGCCTGCCCCGGGATGGGCCCACCCCTGCCGGGGCCACCACCGCACCACATATGACCCCGAGGTGGCTGCGGCCCTCGGGTGCCAGGTGAACCGCATGGAGCGGAGGCTCCAATTTGGGGACTGGGAGGCCGCCTGGCGCCGGGAGGCCTGGCGGGAGTTTATGGCCACCTTCAACCAGGTGGCTGACACCTTTAAGGAGTTGGTGGCCCGTCTGCACCCCCCCGGTGTCCTCCGTGCTGCCCTCCCCACCGCCCCACCTGCTGATGTCCTGCCTGCTACCCCACCTGCTGATGTCCCGCCTGCCACCCCGCCTGATGTCCCGCCTGCCACCCCACCCACCAGCTCCTCAGGGCAGGAGCCACCCGGGGCTGAGGACCCACCTCGGCCATACCTCCCCATCCTTCCAGCCCCTAGCCAGCCTCTCCGGGGACCCCGGCTGAGAGGGGGACCGGCCAGCCGAACGCAGCAGGGCTCGCGCCCTTCCACCCCCGCCCCAGAATGATGGGCCAATGTGTGGCCTGCCCATGTCTCCCCCCTGTACATAGTTGTCCCCACCCTGTATATAGTTATTTATAGTTGACCCCCCTGTACATAGTTTATTAGAGATGTCCCCACTTGTATATAGTTATTATTTGTATTGAATCTGTTTTATTTGCTTATATTACATGCCAAAAAGAGGTGACATTTTTGTTCCTGTAAATAATGATAGTTTTATTTTTCCAAAAGCCTGTGTCCCGTGTGCTTTTGGTGAGGGTGGGGTGTGGGTGCTGGGGTGGGGTGCAGGGATGGCTGGGGGGGGTCGCTCACTGGGCCCTCTGGTCAAAGTACTCCCTTAGGGCCTCCTGGACCCGGACCCCGTCCTGGTGGGCCTGGCAGCTTGGGGTGGCGGCTGGCTGAGGATAGGCTGTTGCGGTCTTCTGTGCCCAGCCCTGCACAAAGGCCTCCCCTTTGCTTTCCACCAGGTTGTGGAGTGTGCAGGAGGCCCCCACAACCTGGGGGATGTTTGGGAGGCCCAGGTCTAGGCGTGCCAGGAGGCAACGCCAGCGGCCTTTCAGGCACCCGAAGGGTCGCTTGACCACTTGTCGGGCATGGTTGAGTCGGGCATTGTAGCGCTCCTGGCTATCAGTGAGGTGGCCTGTATAGGGCCGCATAAGCCAGGGCTGGAGGGGTTATGCCGCATCCCCCACAAGGCAGAGGCATACGGTGGTGGTATCCCCCAGAGGGATCTCCCTCTGGGGGATGTAGGTCCCCGCCTGCAGTCGGTGGCATAGTCCCAAATTCTGGAAAACGCGGGCGTCGTGGGTAGAGCCGGGCCAGCCCATGTAGATGTCCTGGAAGCAGCCACGGCTGTCAACCATGGCCTGCAGGACCACAGAGTGGTAGCCCTTCCTGTTGATGTAGCACCCACCACTGTGGTCTGGGGTGCGGATGGGGATGTGGGTCCCATCAAGGGCTCCAAAGCAGTTGGGGAATCCCATGGCAGCAAATCCCTCGACAGCCGCATCCAGGTCACCAACTCGGACAACCCTCTTCAGCAGCAGGGCATTGAGTGCACGCACCACCTGTGGGGAGAGAACATGGGTGCCTGTGAGGGTTTGCAGAGTATGACCCCTTCACCCAGGCCCCCTTACCTCCATGAGCCCCGACTGTGGCCTTTCCCACTCCAAACTGCTGTCCCACGGAGCAGTAGCTGTCTGGAGTGGCCAGCTTCCAGACAGCTATTGAGACCCTCTTCTCGACGGTGAGGGCGCGCCACATCCGGGTGTCGTGGTGCCTGAGTGCTGGGGTGAGCCACTGGCAGAGCTCCGTGAAGGTCTGCCGGCTCATGCGGAAGTTCCACAGCCACTGGTCTTCATTCCATTCCCCCATAACCAGGTGGTCCCACCACTCGGTGCTGGAGGGGTAGCTCCAGAGTCGGCGGGGCACCCGGTGTGGGGGAGAGAGGAGGGTCTGATGGTCGGGGGCGTCTCCTGGTGCTCCTGGGGAGGGCTCCTATTCCAGAAGCTGCTGAGTGGCTGCCCAGGCAGCATCTAGAAGGGTGCCTGCTCCACAGGAGGCGGCTTGTAGGGCTTCCAGCTGCTGCTGGACGTCCATGTCTGCGGGCTCAAGGTCTGCGAGGCTTGTGTCACCAACGCAGGGCTGCTCGTGCAGTGCAGGCCAAGTGTGTCTGGGAGGGGTCCTTTAAGGGAGCGGCTTGCAGCTGCCCCAGAAGGTCTAGTGTGCTCTGTGACCCGGTCCACAGGCTTCCCTGGCCCCTTATTTCGAAAGAGGGTGCTTGTGTGTGTGGACACTCCGCGTTTCCTTCCGGGCCGGCTCTTTTTGATGTTCCCCGGCGCTATTTCGACGTTGAACGTCAACATTGCCAGCCTTGGAGGACGTGTAGATGATCATTGTCGAAGTACTTTGTTCTTACTTCGAAATAGGCTACTTCGACGTAGTGTCCTAGTGTAGACGTAGCCCAGATGTTTGCTATAATGCTTTATGTTTAAATGTCTTACCCTTGTGCAAATGCATTCACGTGTGGAGGTTCTGCTGATGAGTTTGACAGTGTCTCACACATACATCAGGTTCTGCATAGCGATGTTTCCCCTGAACCCCTTAACCCACAGTCCTTAGACTTAGCTGTGTTGTCCTTCACTGAGCTTGTTAATCTCAAGAATGTTTTGTAGGTTCTGTCCTCACAATTATGTCCATCTGATGAATAAAAATCTAATTTGCCTGACTTCTCCGTAAAACTCTTGAGGCATTTCTCTTCTGAATCTTTTTCAGATCACCGTTCTTCATGTGATATTGTCAGTTTGGTATATACTTGTTGCAAGTAATCACTTTGGTCTGGTTTTGCCATTCTTCATTGGTGTGATGCATGATGCTCAGACATCAGTATTGCAAAGTACTATTATTAGAAGTTCAGGTATTACTGTCATGAAGCTTTCAGCTGGAAGTACATAAGCTACTCCCAGGCTGATATGCGTGAACTAAGAGACGCAGCAAGCCCATTCCTGTTTCCACTGGGGGGCATTGACAATGTTTCTGTTGTTTTGAATAGGGGCAGAAGAAGACATATTGTGGATTTGGGTGTTTTTTTGTTTCTCCTCCCTATTTACTTGTGTTGTATATTTGAATAGGCCGTGTATACCCCCTCTTCTTCCACATCATCTAAGAATGCTGTATACAGAGCTGTGGGAGGGCATGGATTTAAGGCTCTGTGTTAAGGTCAGTTCACTTCTGATAAATTTACATTTTTCTTTTTAATAGTTATTTTTTTCCTTTTCGTCTGACAAAGTGAGTGTGTCTTCCTCTTCTGAGCTCCTGAATCTCGTAGCCCTGTTTGGTTATTTTAAACTTCTGTACAGAGTCCTAGATGCCTCAGATAGAAGCTGATAATACGAGATATATTTACAGTAGATCCCCATTTATTCAAACCTCCCTTGTACATCAGCCACATTCACCAAACAAGGTTGTGGGGCTCAGGCTGGGGTTTGCCACCTTGCTGCCTGTGGGGCTAACAACCAAGATCCATGGGACTAAAGCTCTTTGCCTAGTCTCTAGGTTATCCACATTTTGGCTCATCTGATTTGGCCCCATCCCAATTACATCAGATAAGCCATGTTCCGATGTATTTTATAGTGGAAAGTTTCAGAGAACAAAAGCAGCATAATCTTTTTCACTTAAAGTTTCTATGTGAAAAATAAATTGCTGCATTATTAAAATGAGTAATTATTTATTAAAGCAGATATCACATTAAGCAAACTGAAAATATAGAACAATCCTCCCTCTAGACTGTGCCAAGATACCAGTGCCAGGTTTGTTAAAAAACAACAAAATGGCAAAATAGAATCCAATACTTGTGGAACTTGCCAGAGTGAGTTCTGAAGACCAGGACTTCCACAGGGTTCCATAAACAGCTGGGCTATGGTTACACTAGCGAGTTTTGCCGAGAAAACTGGTGGAACATTCACACAAAAAAATACATTTTGTCAACAAAACTCAGCACTTTTGTCGGCAGTGTTCTGCCTCTCAGCCATGAGGCATAAGGCTGCTGTAGACAGATACTGTCCACAAAGAAGCTGTGTGGATGGTCTCAGGGGCCTTCTCTTGACGGACAGGGCATCCAGAACAATGGGCAGCCTTGTCTGCTGTGCTTCCAGGTGCCTGTTTTGTCCAGAGAGCAGCTGGGCAGTCCGGCTGCTCTGTTGACAGAGTGGAGCATTCTCCTGATTGGCTTTTGTGTGTAGCTGTGCTCCGTCAACAGAAATTTTGTTGGGAAATTTCTTCTGACAGTGACTTCTGGCAACAGATCACTGTAGTGTAATTGTAGGCCTAGATAAATACATGGAGGTTAGGTCCATCAGTGGTGGTTAGCCAGGATGGATTGGAATGGCTTGTCCAGAGCTGGGAATGGGCAACAGAAGGAATCACTGGGTGGTTACCTACGCTGTTCGTTCCCTCTGGGGCATCTGGCACTGACCACCGTCAGAAGACAGGATACTGGGCTAGCTGGACTTTTGGTCTGACCCTGTATGGCCATTCTGATGATCCTTTATAAAGCCAATTTTCTACAAAGATTATTACAAAGGCGTGTCGGGTGTGACATCCGGGGTACATTCATTCACAGTACCTTTACAGGGAAAGAATTATTTAACACCATTCAGGTGTCTATTTTTTACTTAGTCTAGTACATGAGCTTCAATCTTGTAACTCTATCCATGAAGGCAGTGCCTTTCTGAAGTCACATGGGCTTCATACTGATACAGGGCTTTTCCCAGGTGGATTGGATTACAGGAGTAGGGCTAGAGGTTTTAATTTATTTTCAGTCTGTCGAGCCCTTCAGTCAGATTTTGTCCTTCTTTGGGCTCCTTCCTGTTTGTTCTCAGGGGTGAATTTTCGCAGAGTGGAGAATAGGTGTTTCACTCATTCTCCCATCCCATATTTGCTTTGTATCAAGAAAAGATAAAAATTTAAGTCGGCCTTACAGGTGCTGGCAAAGCGTTGGAGACCTAGTAACCATGCAGCTCTCCAGGCAGGAGCTGTGGATGTTCTGTATAACAGGGAGGTTCAAAGGCACCTGAGCCATGGCTCTGCCCTTTGTGGTGCATTGTCACTGAGGCTGTGCCCCCACACCACCCTTTCCCCCCAAGTCCCACTCTTGTGCTGCCCAGTCACATGATGCCTTCACCTGCTCTTTATCCCTGAGTTCCCACCCCCGACACTGCCTCTTCCTACAAGAATCCATCCATGCACTGCCTCTTCCCTCAATGTCCTGCTCTGATGTCCCCTCTTTGCCCCCATCACCCCTGTTGCTCAGTCTTATGGCCCATAAAAGGCAGATGGGATTAGTCCTCCCACTTATAAAAGTGTGTGTGTGTCTGTGTGTGTGTGTGTGAGAGAGAGAGAGAGAGAGAGATCGTCCCTAGCCTCCCCATTCCAGGATTCCTATTTCAGTGTAAAACACAGGAAAACAATCCCAATGATACATATAAAATGATAGGGTCTCAACGTGCTGTTACCACTCAACAAAGAGATCTTGGCATCATTGTGGCTACTTCCCTGAAAAGCTCAGTGTGTGGTAGCACTCAAAAAAACCAGGAGAATGTTGGGCATCATTATAAAAGGGATACATAATAAGACAGAAAACTATTGCCTGGAGCCCAGCCCCATGTTACTACCACAGAGTGCGAAGCAATATTTCCTCTAATCTTCTCCATCCATGTGTGGAATACATTTTTGTCTGCACAGAAGTGTGTATGAATGTGCCTCACCAATAAAAACATAAAACATAGCTGTGGGCTCTCTACTAATCAGCCAAGAGGCATTTGAATTTCTCCTGAGCAGGCACACAAGCACACAGCTTATAGGAAGCACTGGTCTAGAAGTGATTTGGGAAGCTTTTATATTGGTAAGACTATTCAGATAAAATCCTAAGAGCTCATTTAGTTTCTTCCTTCCTCAGGTGGATATTTTTCATGAGAACTTCTCATTAATTAAACTTGTTTTCTAATAAAATTTCATTACCTGTATCCCCATCACCGAAACTGAATTATTCTCCAGTACTTCTGTGTCTGTTTTCTTAAGTAACAAGCAGTCCTGTAGCACCTTAGACACTAACAAATTTATTAGGTCATGAGCTTTCACGTTAAGAACTGTTTCTTCAGATGACTTTTTAATTCAGTTTTCTTAAGCTGTGAATCACCATAAAAGCACTGGGTGGCAATATTAGCCAATTGGCACAGAAGTGATGTGTTGAGCTAAAAATAATAGTGTAAAATAGAATTATTATTATTATAAGTTATTTTGCATTACAGCTACAGTGTAGCCACAGCCTTAAAAAAAAAACTAATGGAAGGAGGCAAAGAACGAGAAAGAAAGGTAAAAAAAAATAGTGAGGGATGCTTCAGTACTCAGCCTGGTGTAAACGTTAAGCATTATAGAACTATGACTCATGACAAGTCACTGAGGTAAACTCAGCTGCCAGTTCAGCACAGGATCTGCTTGTATGTTTTTCATAAATTATAATTTTGCAACTGGCATCTTAGGTAATAAAGCCTTGTAAGCTGCAAAATACCAGCCATGATGTGAAAGGTGTATGGGTTCCCAACGTTACGAAATGAGGCAAAAAATAACATGGTTTTCCCAGGAGTTTAAAGGGGCAGGCAAGTTGAACAGCTGTAAATTAGCTGTAAAAGGAATAAGCCAATTGATCTTTGGATGAGAGGCAGCCCCTCCCTTATCATTTTGGGGATTTTTCATGTCTGTAGCTTGGAATAACATAAACTATGAGAGAGCCAGTAATTTTGATACCCTGAGAAGAGCCACGAACATTCTATCCGGCATGCGAAGAGTCAACGCTTGTGTTTGTAGCAGTGAATGGACTGGCCAAGTGGACAGATTGAAGAGACGACCTTCTAAATATTGTGCATAAATGCACCACTTTCTGCTGCCTTATTCCTTTGGATCAGAATCACTGTACTGTGTGTCATGCTCGGTACTGTTCATATATCTGATTACATTTGAAGATACAGCGTAGTTATTTTTACTGATTCGGCACAGAAAGCAGCTTCTTTTACCATCATTTCTTTTTTGCTCAATATTTGAATTACTGGGAGGTCACAAGTCTTCTGAAAATGTCTGAGTGGATGAGGAACTGAAATATGAAGTGGAACACATTATGTGTGTTTTGAGTTTGACAACAGCTGATTATTTGGAGATTCCTTTTGGACCTTTTAGACCAAAGGACAATTTTCCGTTGTTCTCTTTTAAAATTAACATTTGTGGTAGTTCATCAAGATCTGTCACTATTTTTCATAATTTGCCTAATTGGACTGGAACTGCCTCCTTTATAGGGTCCTGTGGAGTAAATCTGTATGGAACTGGCTCTGTGGTGATGGTCTCTGAAGAGGCCAAGAATATATGGCATAAACATCTTCCAATATTGTTTGTTATGTACACAGCATGTGTATAATGCAAGAAACCTAGTGACCAGTCCTCCAGTTCTGAATATGTTTTTTTTTTAAATTCTCTCTTAAAGTATTGACTTTGTAAGAGGAAGGTTGTAAATATAGTCAGCCTGCAGAAACCAGATAAAATAATAATGAGATTTATTAGGGAGGTGTGTGCATAACCTCAAAAACAGCTTCTGGCCTCACCTCCTCTGGCACCCTTAAATGGTATAAAAAGGTAAGATTGCATAATGTCATACTCTCTCTTCCTACTGTGAAAATGGTACTGATTGCATCATCTCGAAAACTCTGACAGTATTTTAATCTCCTAACCCTGATGATGTATTTCAGTAGCTTCTTGTGATCTTTTTAAAGTTAATTTGTAAGACAAAGATATTATCATAATTCAAGAAAAAGTGAAAACATTGTAGATCTGCTTGTAACAAGTTAACTTTTGTTTTAAACCAAATCTTGTAGTGGCTGTGTGTATTTGTGTACCAGGACGTTTATACTTTAAGAAACGTTCCATATTCTAATGATTTTACCCATGTAATTACTCTTTGAACATTTTATGACTATGTGACTAAGAAGAAGGAAGAATTTTGTTAATATTATTTAAAACCATTGCGCTCAGAAACATTTAAAAATAAAATGAATCAAAACACCAACAAATTTTCAAAGTTGTTCTGAATTTAGAAATGTTTGTATTTGCTAAAGAACTGATACTTTCCTAAAATATAGATCGTGTAACATGTTTGTCAATAAACTGCTTCAGAATAGAGAAATATCAATACTATTACATTAAGGGTAATAATCCAATACAGTTCCAGCAAAACTAAGTAAGTCCTGTCCTTTCACATGAACATAAAGCTAGAGAAGAGTGTGCATTTTCAAGTAAATATATGAAAATCTTACCTCAAAATAGTGCACAGGAAATAAGTACACATGTAAACATAAAGTAAGATCTTTTCAATTCACAGTTTCATCCTGTTGATATAGCATTTCAGTTAATACCTGTAGGGGGTTTTGGTGTCTGTTTTTCTGCGAGAGGATAATGTCATAAAATCATTAGATGATGTGAAGATGGCTGATATTGTCCAATGTTTAATTTGTAATCAAAGAAGTGCCGGAACTCAAGCTATTAGATGCTGGGGCTTGAGCAATTCTTTTACTTTCATAACTGAAGTGACAAGCCAGGGGTATGAACGGACAAGATTAAAGGTGACAGGGCTCAGCCCTGGTGACTCCTGATACAAACTAAGCGCTGGGTATTGTCAGGTTTTTTTTTCTCATGCTCCACAGCTGCCCCATGCAAGTCTGAGGAATCAGAGATCTTTGACAAAACTGATTTCTGATTTTCCCACATAATATACTGCTCACTTTTACCATGGAGACCTCTGAACACATTAACACTCAGTTACTCAGAACTCAGACTGACAGCAGAAATAAAGGAAAATCATAAGGAGAGAAACGGTATAACATTTGGAATACAGAGTTTAGATTAAATTGCCTCCTTTGTCGAAAATGCTTTTGCCATGTTCAAGATTTAAGGATTTAAACACTAATCTGTATAATTAGTTTTGGAAATTGACTGAATAACGCTTGATTATTCAAGACAATAAATTAATCTTCAGTATGACACAAAGAATTCTGGTAACTAATGATTGATATAATGCAGTTTCTGCATGAAGGGCTATACTATCTAAACTGTACAGGGATTCACATAAACTATTGTGCTTTGAAGTTAAAAAGTTAGAGTCAGATTAAATATGTATCAAAAGACATATTAAGATGGCCTTATCTTTGCAATTTGGATTCTTTTAAGAAAACTGTGTAATGGACAACTACACAACAGAGACTGAAACCTCCTTTTCAATTTGTGCCTCATTTTATCCCCACAAAACCATACTGATATCATGTTTTAATAATCAAATCTGAGACGAGACCTTTAAAGAAGACTATTCTTCATCCCATTGTTATGTTTTTAAATGAAACATAACCAAAAAGAGACATAAGAAGGTTGATCCTATTCTCACAGATTTCACGAGGAACTTTGCAGTTGATTTCCATTGCAGCCAGATCATTTCTGTGTCTATTATGATAGATAGATCAATTGATTGATCAATTTTAGGGTCTGTAACTCAGTTAACTTTTGGTTTTGGAAGATAAAATGAAAACGTACATGCTTCATTTGAATCATTGCTCCAGGGGGGGTGTGGTGGGGGTTGGTGATGAGGGAACAACCCCACCCTGTTTTACCACAGCAGCTTGGGACCAGGTCACAAACACCTGTGCATGGCTACTGCAGCTGCAGCAAGCACATGGGAGAGAGGTGCATGTCCACCGGCTTGGGCAGGTCCAAGTTGTCTGGCTCCTGTGCTCCCAAGCCAAAATGATGACTGCAGCAAACTGTGCTTTCCTCTCACTCCCTGGTCAAGAGGAACAGCCCACAATGACTGAGCCGGGGGAAGCTTCAGCCCTCACACCCTCCCTGAAGGACACCTATGGGGTGGGAGGCTCAGGGCTGGGGCAGTCCTGAAAGGGGATGGGGACACACCACCACCTAGTCCCTTTCATCTAACTGGTGATTCTGTCTCTTACTCTGTATGATTTTATGAGAAGCGGTCCCGTTCCAGGCACACTAGCTCTCATTGTTTAGGAGGAGTACTTGAACAAGCAGATTCACAGACAGACACACACACACACACACATTTTAGAAAATATTTTAGAAATATTTAGAAAGTGTGTGTGTGTGTGTGTGTAAAGTGTGGGCATATATAACTCATAGGTATGTAACAATGTTTGTTTTTAAAGTACACAACATGCAAGGGATACTTAAAAGAATACCTAAATATGCAGTTGTCTAATAAAAACATTGGTTGAGAAAACTATGCAAATTCAACTCTACAAATAGATCCATTTTGTTATTCTAATTGCAAAATATTCTTTCAAATTCGTGTCACAAGGACAAGATGAATTCAATTAACTGCTTGTAAGAGGGAGGAGTTATCCCATATTTTCTCTTTTGATGTTCACCTACTATTCTGATTAGCCTAGTGTAAATACCTAGATAGCATGTGTATATGTTTACTTCATCATCCAGAAGCCACATATGGACAGGACTGCCCCAGCCCTGAGCCTCCCACCCCATAGGTGACCTTCAGGGAGGGTGTAAGGGCTGAAGGGTGGGTTAATTACATCTGTGAGCAGTCCTCTTGTGTTTTGTGCATGTAGCTATAAGCTAGGCACCAGACTATTGAATGGGTGTGAAGAGCTACATTATATAAATTTGACGAAATAATTAGGGAGATAGGGAGATGTCTAGTGTTGGAGCACAAAAATGAGTCTCCACATTGATTAACTGTGCTACTTTTCATGACTTCTGTGCATCAGATTTTTGGTGCTAAGATTCAGGCACCTCTTTTTCTCACATTGGCACTCAAAAGTAGTTGCAAAAATACAGTATTTCGTATATGAGTTATCGTATTTGCAAATTAGAGACAGTAACTTTGTAAAAGACCTTTTAGATACTGGGCTGAAAGGCACTATAGTATGGGAACCTGGTGGTATATGTGACATCTGAAATGAAATTTATTCTCAAACGCGACACTGCGACTTGCTGTTATTAGAGATAGCAATTACCTTATGCATTACGAAGACAGCTTCCCCATCTTTGATATTGGTAGTTATCTCAGGCAAGTCACTTAAAAGACACTTGCAGTAAGTAATTTTCTTCTCCTGCTTCCCTACCTTTGCCCCTCCACCCCCTGCTGATTTGTCAGTTTTCATTTCATTTTGTTTTCCGTTTTCTCTCTCATATATTCGTCATGCCAGTCCACTTTCAGCACTATTTCCAAATCTGAAGAAGTGGATCTGCCCCACGAAAGCTAATCGCCTAATGCATTATTTTGTTAGTCTGTAAAGGCTACAAGACTGATTTTTTTGTTTTGTGAAGATACAGACTACCATGACTACCTCTCTGTGATTATTAAAATGAGGCATCATTCATCTGTACAACACAGTATGTCTTCCTGATTTTCAAATATAACAAAAATTGTGCAGAAGCCTTCAGGTATTATAAGGTGCTGCTATAGTAAGTATCTTATTTATGTAGCTTAACCGTACATAAGGTCCAAATTAAAATATTTAGAGAGTTATTACAGATATTTCTGTGGTAACATCCTTTGCATGATGTGCTGTCTACAAAGGAGGTTTTTTAATTGGGTTGTTGCTCCATCATGGGGAATAAAAAAGACTTGAAGGGATTTTTGAATTAGAGGTTTTGTTGTGTTATGTTACAAGGCTTTTGCGTGATTTTGCCCTATGAGTAGACCCCCCAGTTCATTCAGTCCCACCCAGCATTATACAGCACACCTGCCTCAGAGCATTTCTGCACTCTTCTGCATGCCCAGGTACCCACAGCCCTTCTATCCCCTCCCAGGCAATCTGCTCCACACACCCTTGCTCATGTGCCTCCTAGCACTGAGGAGCCTGTCTTTGCAACAGTGCTGGGGTGAGGTAAAGCTTCCTGGTGCAACTTCTTCATGCACCCTTAGCTCCCACCCTGTCTTGGAAATGAGACATTCTGAGCAAGAGGTGCTGGCAGACAACTGGAATACAACCAGCAGTAGCTGGCAGAGGGAAGTAGCCTGTCTTCCTCAGGGGACGGGCAGGAAGAAGTAAGCCCTTAAAAGAAACGCTGCTCAATACTATGAGACTGTTTGGAGAGGTTGTGGGAGAGGCCTCACCCCTGTTTTATACTTAGTAATGTCAGGATTTTCTGCCATGGAAGGGCTCGTTCTGGCGCAGGGTTAATTTATAAGCTGCAGCATTCTTGTGGCTGCTTAAAACAGGGCTTCTCAGTCAGTTCTCCAGGTGCTGTCACTTCCAAACAATTCCCCTCAGGAAACCATTTGCTCTCTGAAAGTATCTGCTGGCATTTTAATATCATTACACCCCCTCTCATGTCAAGAATACTGTCACACACCACTGATAACATAATCTAGTATATTCCTTTCAGATGCTGAACGTTTTTGTGGTTACTGCATTCATCAGCTCATCAGTCTATCTAGCGGTATGCCCACACAACTGGGAATTCTGTCACACATAGTCACCAGATGAGCAAGTCTGTTAACAGCCCGCCCTCTCTTAGTAAAGCATGGCTCAGTTGTTTTCCAAATCCCTGTCTCCTTTGGAGGCTCCATATCCACTTTTTCTGAGTATCTGTCCCCACAGCTGGGGCATCCTGATGCTTGTTTTCTTTAGTCTGGTCAACCACAGTCTTTGGGCTTGGGGTTGCTGGAGTCTCCATTGAGATGACCTCTTCCTCTTCTCTTTCTTCTGGTATGCCTGACATTGTCTATTTTGAAGAACTCTAGCTTAGGGTTTTCCCAGTGTAGAACCCTAAGACATGTTGTTCTGACTGTCCTTAGAGGTTTCTTTTATTTTCCTGGGGTGTCTGTGCTTCCATCTCTCTCCGTGTCCACTGTTCATTTGCTGGTGATGCGATATTTGCTTTCCTGGCTGAACCACAGAAGCTTTGCACTAGAACTTACCCTTTTTTGTTAATGTGCACTTTGTCACCTGGCTCCAGATCTGGCAGGCCTTTCACACACCTGCTGTAGCACAACACTTGTCTCTTTTTGTTGGTTTCTCTGTAGTTTAGCAGTTGATGGACCTCAATAGGCTGGTGCTAACAACTTTCCACTCATCAACAAGAGTGTCTTCATGTCTTCGTTCCCAGACTCATCAGTCTTGGGGCTGAACTACAATTTAGGCCTTGCCAGGGAGTATTTCTCTGATCTAGTATTGCTAGTAGCATCAGCCTCTGCAGTGCTCAAGGTTTTCAACAGTTTCTTATCAGTTGTTATTGGTGATTTTCACTTGGTCATTGCTATCGAGATACCCTCATGTCGATGTTATGTGATCAAAACCCCACTCCTTACTGAACTTCCAGGACTCTCCTCAAGCAGACTGTGGTCCATTATTGGAATGCATGATGACCAGCACCCTATACTGTACAAAGTCTGCTTTCGTTTTCCATATGACCATTTTGGACCCTGTGTCTGGTAAATAATCTATCTCCCAGAATGTGAAAAATTTGTGTCTTTCGTGTCCCCTTAAAAGTTCTTATCCAGTCTGTGCTCTTCTCTGTAGGCTGTATAATTCCATGATTCTGTAGGTTTTGTAGTTCACTTTTCATTGGCTGTAATAATGCAATAGGTAACCTTCTTTTGGGCAATTTACCTTTCCTCACACTGGTGTCAGTCTCCATTTTATCTAGCCATCTGCCTCCCTGAAAGACATTTGTATTCTCTGTATCATCTCCAAGTGCCAGGTAATACCATCCAGGTATCTTCAGTCACTCCACTCTCCACTTTCATTATATTCCAGAGCTGTAATTTTACCAGGTTTGTGGCTTGGGTGGCCTTGCTGCCCAGAAGTGGTATTGCTGTCTCATCATCTTTGACCACAAAGTCTCATCTGCATTTCTTTGTCCTCCTCAGATTTCTTAATTTAACTTTACATTTCTCCATGGGCTTTCAAGTGGTATGGTTGTACATTGTTAACAGCTGGATAGTCTCTTCCAGCCATGTGTCTCGGTTCACCAGACTGGTCAGGATAATGTTACAGCTTGCTCCACAATCTAATGGAAACAGTATGGCTTTGCTGCCAAATAACAGAGATGCATACAACTTTTTCTGTTGCTATGTAACCAGGGACCTCTTGCACAGTATTTACCAGCTGGTCAGTCAACCACATAATGTCCTCCTCATGTTCACTGTTCCTCTCTTCAGTAACTGTGTGTAGCTTGGATTTGTTTTTCTTCTTTCTGGGCAAACACCTGGCTGTAATGTAATGAAATTTGTCACAGATATGGCATTTTTCCTCATAAGTCAGGCACTTTTCTGTCCATCCTAAATGTTTTCTCCCCAAGTACTTGCATGTGTGTGTACCATTGTCATCTGTTGATGTTATATCTGATGTGGATTTCTATTTCTTATGTACCCCATGGCCAGTTTCTTCTGATTGTCCTTACAGGGTTCTAATCCTCTCCCTGAACAGCTCGGTTGTCCTGCATGTCTCCAAGCTTTTTCCCTACAGTTAAGTCAGCTTCCTTCTGCAACTCTCTCCTGCATTCTAATTTTGCATCCTAAACACTGTCCAATCTCTTATCAATGAGTCTTTAATATTTCCAAAATTACAGCTGGCTGGTAGCACTTTTAAGCGGGTGTTCTGCTTAGCCTGCTTACTCCCCAACTGCTTTATTCCAACTAATTATGAGTTCCACCATTTCATTCTTACAGAGGTTATAGCAAGTATCAAAACCAGCCCATTATTGCTTCTAAGAAGCATTGAGCTTGGAGGGAATTCTGCTCACAGAATCTACCGCACCCTCCACTCCGTTTTTCTAATTAGGTACAGTAACAGAGGCCAGGTCTACAGTAGGGGATAAAATCAATATTAGACATGCAAATCCAGCTATGAGAATGGTGTAGCTGGAGGCGACATGTCTAAAATTGTTTTTTTCCCATCTTCTACACAGTGGGAAATCAACAGGAAAAATTCCCCCACTGACTTCCCTTACCCCTTGACACTGCCAGGAGTACCGGCAGTCAACAGCAGTGACATGATCGTTCAATTTAGCACGCCTCCTAGACATACTAAATAGAACCCCAGAATATTGACTGCCAGCACATCAATCTTCCCATAAGTGTAGATGTATCCGGAACCATTTCATTTTCACAGCATCCTCATGTTCTGCTATAGCAATATGAACAGAGCTTAAATCCCTCTTTCCAGTTCTTCCATGCCAGAGCTAAATTTTTAGCTTTCAGGTATTATGTCCCAAGAGGCTTTAGCTCCTCCATTTCAGTACCAGTCTGGTCTTGCAAAACAAAACTATGTTCTCCGAGAAGTATTCCACTCTCTGCAGTGCCAGTCTGAATGGTCTTGTTTGTTGTCTAGGACACAAAACCACTGCCACCAAAGGATGGGGTTTAGAAGAATAAAAGAACATAACACTTGAGTTTACTAGTTAATCTGGTTTATATTGGTTTTATTCTCACTGTACTTCAGTCGTTATTTCCTTCACTGTTATGGTTTTGGAGCCCTGAACGTTCCAGGGGACAAAATGTGTCCTCATGTGCCCAAAGATGCTCGTGGAAGATTGCTGAAGTTGTGTGCACTTATCTGTAGACAACGTTTGGCACTAAGTCTTTATTGATTTTTGTTAGCTCTTTAAATATAAAAATGATATATATGCAGTGCCAGTACTGAGTACTGGTATTTCAGTAGCTCCAGCCATAGGATTGTCTAGGGAGAGGGGGTGGGGAGCTGGCTGAGTACCAGCTCCTTTTTTTTTACAGCAAGGGAACTATATAGATAGATAGTTGAATTTTGTTTGTTTAGTCCCTCAGCCTAATGGTGAATATTTTTTTTAAAGTTTTGAAACATTAATGTAGCTGTTACAGAACTAAGGGAGCATTGGGGAGAAGTTTTGTTTCATACTTTTGGAAGTATGCAATATATTGTGTCTTCAGACAACTCAAAAATGGCTTTTTTTAAAGTCGTCAAACTCACTGGCTGCCAGCAGCATGATGCTCGAGGGTTCATGAAATTGCAAATTGTCACTCTTTTGCATAGTCATGTGGCTCATTTGCATATTCACAGCAGAGAACAAGCAGTGTAGACACGGTTCTGCTGGCAAAAACCCCCTCTGTCACCAGCCCCGTGTCCCTGTTTTAAGCAGCCTTACTCTGCGACAGATGTGGTTTTTGCTGGCAGAACCACGTCTATGTGGCTTGTTTTCAGCTGTGAATATGCAAATAAGTTATGTGAATATGCAAACGAGTACCTATTTGCAATTTTGTGAACCCTCACTTGCATCATGCTGCTGGCAGTTAGACTGAATCTAGATGCAGCTACCATGTTTATAGTCCCCAATGAAAGGCTGATAGCTATGCCAGAAAAATTGGTTCAGGAAAAAGTTGTAATTTGCAAAAATAGCATACTTTTGCATACACAGCTGTCATAAATTATCATAACTATGGAGTAGTGCAGAGTTGAAAATAGAAATAGTATTCCTGTATTTCAAGTGGTTTTGGAAATTTTCACTAATTCATGTTTTCTCAGTGTTCCCAATGAAAAATGTCATCTGAACAAAATTCCCTGTAATGCCAGATTCATATAATCACAGAAGACAATAAATTCACTTGCAGAATTCCACAAAGCAGATCAAATTTTACGCAGCTTTGAAGGCTAATATGTTTGACCACTCTGTTTAAACTCACGAGTCCAAACATATAGGCCTGAGCAAGCATACCTTAAATAAATCACCCCACAAGTGTAATTCAAAGCAGACTAGAAGGATAATTTACCAAACAGTTCTTTATGAGCAATTCTGGTTTTGAATAAACAGTCAGAATATTCTTTGGGTCATCTAATGGATGTTTTCTCATTAGCCTTTTCATCTGTCTCATAGGTAGGATATAAGATTCAGGTGTCCAGATACTTAAGTACAAACTCTTGTGTTACAGTCTGTTCCATGATGAAGGTTACAGCAGCAACAGATTGGCTGAACTAAGGGTAGCAATGAAGTTATGCTGGGTTTTGCAATTTTATTGTGAATCTCATGATATTTGGTGTATTTTTAAAAGCCTCATCTTTGGAATCATCTGAATATATTTGTGAGATGTATGGGAGAATCACAGCTTTCATTTTTTGGTTTGGGATTGCCTTTTCTCCCCTTCCTTTAAAAAAAGTTTCTGGTCATCATGGTTGTGGGGAAAATACTTGTGATCTGTATATCCCAGATGTTAAAAATCAGAAGGTAAATAAAAAGAAAATGCCAAAATTATTAGGTTTTAATCTCCAATCTTGTTATTTTTGAACACACAGGCTTGCAATATTGGCAACAACAAATGATCAACAGGAAATGGATTGTTTTGTGTGTGAGTGTGTGTGTGTACAAGTAAATGTGATAAATTATTAATCCAAAATATCTTTCCTGAGCAGGATCTTAATGCAATTTATAAAACCTTCAGTATTTGGTTGAACCTGTGGCTCAGATTACATTGCATATTTATGTTGGTAAGAATGAGTCATAAATGCAAATATTTCATTAATACTTTAGAAACAGAGAAACATAGTTAAAATTATATGTATTTAGGTTGCATAACCTCTTCTAAGTCCCCTATTAGATAGGAGAGCTCGAGTTCTCAAACTTTTTCATATCACACACTGTTCCTTATACACAGAGGTCCTGTCCTAACACAGCTGTTCTATCATGCTCCTAATCTACGTCCTGTACCTTTTTCCCAACCTTGCCATTGTCTTACCTCCCCAGTCCTAGCTACAGTGCTTGGTTACATTTAAAAATATCCCCTTAAGGAAGGCAAGGGGATGGGAACTCGGCAGGACAGAGGGGAAGAGAGAACTGTCTTAAGGTTGCAATATGAAGCACTTAAAAGTCTGGAGATGCCAATGTTTAGAAAGACGCTGCAAGCCATGTCCCTTCCCAGGCTCCCAGGTTTCTGGTCTCCTCTCCCACCTTCCTTCCTTTTTTTTCCCTTTAACTTGCTGACAGTATTAGGCAGCGAGGGCAGCTGCTGATTGGTGGCTTAATCTCACTGGCCATGTCTGTGTGGCGTGCTGCTGCCAGCAGGGTCAGGCAAATGAGGGCACTTGACAATGCAAATGAGGTGCCAATTTACAAATCACAAGCCTCATTTGCATGTTATTGCATGTTCGCTGTCCTGGCAGAGGCTTTGGTCACCACAAAACAAGCCGTGTAGATGGGGTTCTGTCGACCAAAACCCACCTCGTTGACAGCCTCTTATCTCTCATTTTTGTAAATTAGCACCTCATTTGCATTGTTGAGTGCCCTCATTTGCATGACCCTGCTGGCAGCAGCACACAGTGTAGACATGGCCACTCAGGCTTCTCTCTGGTCCAGCACTGCAGACAGACACAAAAGGTATGTCTATGCTCCAATAAAACCCCTAGGCTGGGTCTACGCTTGCCCCCAATTTTGAAGGGGGCATGGCAATCAGGGCAACGGGAGATTACTAATGAAGTGCTGCAGTGAATATGCAACACTTCCTTAGGCTAATTTTCCCCCGTGGCAACTTCAGAACGTCAAACTTCGAAGTGCCGGCATGCGTGTAGCCATGGGCACTTTGAAGTGCCTGTGCTAGTTCAAAGTCCCTTTACTCCTCAAAATTTCCCCTACACACACACCAGCACTTCAAAGTTTGATGCTTTGAAGTTGCCGGGGGGGGAAAATTAGCCTAATGAATTGCTGCATATTCACTGCAGCACTTCATTAGTAGTTTCCTGTGGCCACGATTACCGTGCCCTCTTCAAAGTTGGGGGCAAGTGTAGACAAGCCCCTAGGGTTGGCTGAGGTTAGCAGACATAGCCTGCTGTGTTTCCGGCTTCGGGGCTATAAAACTGCAGTGTAGACATTTGGACTCAGACAGTAGCCTGGGCTCTGGGATCTGTGGCCCCACAAGCAGAGGGAGAGTGGGTGCTGCTGCTCAGAGCAACTCCAAACACTGGTCTCTGCTGTTGCCTTGTGTCTCCCCTCCTGTCTCGCTTTAAAATAGGCACATACTTCACTGTTGTGGCCCAAGCAAGTTCCCCAGAGTACCTTGAAATGATATGTGGCCCATGGTCGCTATACTCTCCCCGTGGTTGAGAAAATTTTGTAGTGCAATGTTAGCGGTGCTCACAAATTAACTGCTATATTTATGGCACATCAGCTCCCCAGTGCTTTAGGGTTTTTGTTTGATAACATGTGAGCAAATGATTTTATTGTCTTGCCTGAGAGCTAGTTCCATGTGCCCAGTAGGGAGCTGTTACAAAGCCATTGCATCTGTTACACTGCTCAGATGCTATTGTGTGTCCTTTCAACACCATGGAATTAAACTGTTAGAAACTGTTCATCTGAATCTCAAAGAATTATGAGCCCATCAGGCTAAGTCTCGTAGGCAATGCTGCTTTACACTCATAAAACATTTTTTGGCTTGTACAGTTTACAGGATGGGCTAGCAGCTTAGAAATGAAGTAAGAGCTCTGATCATTGTAAATCTCGCCTAGCACAATATAAATAAGGATATGCCAACTGCTAGCAATGCGATACATCGTTCATAATATGTAATTAAGTGTAATAGTGTGTCTAAGGCTACATGTACACTAACTCTGGAAGATCGACTGCTTAGATTCTATCTTCCAGGACGTTGTTTTGTGGTCCACATCAACCCTGGAACTCCTCGTGAGCCACAAGGATTAAAGAAGGTTGATGGGAGGAGTGCTCCTGTCAACCTTCTCTCATGAAGACTGCCAGAGAGGTGATTTTTGTTACACAATTGGCATACCAAAAATCACATAGCAGATGTTGACCTTCCAGGTAATTGTCGACGTAGCCTAACTTTCAAGTGGTAATAACACTAACTAGTGACCATGAGAACATCGGTACCATGTCATTTAGTTCCAACAATAAACCTATCAAGCACTATCTTAAAGCCAGTTAGGCGTCTTGCCCCCATATGTCCTATTAGGAGGCTCCTGCTCTGATAGGCCAAAACCTTCTAATTTACAGCCTAACTGTACTCATGGCCAAAAGCTCTGTTCTCATCATTCTTGGAGGCTCTAGCAAAACTGAGCTAGTGGTCTTAGTCCACTTCCTAAAGAACACCTGTCTGTATCACAAAACACCATCGTAAATGGTGCTGCCTCAGCAGAGAGAATGAGACTTGAGTGGGTTATGGTGAAGGAATTACTTTGTTTGAATCCTGGCAGATTTGGTGGTTTGTTGAGTTTGAGATGGATGCAAATTTTTGGTCCACTGTGGGAAAACTTGTCCTGCTGCTGGGAACATAAACTCAATACAGGTTGGTCCAATACAAGATATTCCCTTGCCCACCTGGTGTGTCTGATACAAACCCAGGCATGAGTCCTGCAAACATGAGATGAATAAAGGGCCTGATCTAAAGTCAGTTGAAGTCAATGAGAGTCTTTCTGTTGAGTTTAGTGGATCAGACTCTAGATAAACATGTGTCTTTTTATCTGTCTTTGCAACACTGATCTCCCCAGTGAGATTTCAATTGAAATGAATATGGCACTAGACACTTATGTAAGATGGCTTACTGCTGCATCAGAAACCATTCTCCCTCTTTGTAGAAGTTTAGCCAGGATAAATGTCCCAAGTGGAGCTTCTTAGACAAGGTCACGTTATGGTAGGAAGAGGCGGCTGTTAACTTTTTGGTTAATTTAACTACTGTTCCTTTTCAGTGCGGCCAAGCTTTTGGACAAAAATCCATTCTCTGTCAGCACTCCAAATCCGCTGCTTCCTTCTCCTGCCAGTCTTCAGCTTGCTCAGTTACAAGCCCAGCTTACCCTGCACAGGCTAAAATTGGCTCAGACAGCAGTCACCAGCAACACAGCAGCTGCAACTGTTCTGAATCAAGTTCTCTCCAAAGTGGCCATGTCTCAGCCACTGTTCAACCAATTACGACCCCCAGCCGTGATTAACACGCCCCAGGGGCATGCTGGAGGACCTCAGCAAGGACCTGTGGTCGCGAATACTAGATTTCCTTCTAGCGGAATACCTTTCCCAGCACAGAATCCGGCGTTAGCGATACAAGGAGGAAGCCTTGGTCCTGTCGGGAACATAGCGAATCAAAATGCAAATGCGATTGTCATGCACCCCTTTGGAGGCATAATGTCTCAGACATCCAGCCAACCAGCTGTAGTTATGAGTCTAAATAAGACTGCCCCCTCATCTGCTGCAGGAGGATTTTATGACTACAGTAAACAAAATATTTCTGCCCCTCAAGTATATGCAGCTGAGGCAAGCCAGGGCAGTCAGCAAGGCTTGATGTCCAGTGGGTCTCACCCAGTCTCCTCCTCCTCTGGAGGGATGCCCTATGAGAGTCATTTTGGTTCTTCATGCCAACTGAAACATGAGAATCATCCTGGATTTCAGAAAGACTTCTATGGACCCAATTCTAAAGGACAGCCTACCACAGGAATACCATCTTTGGGCTTTTCCGGTGAGCCACAGATGAATGCTCATCAAACTGTGAGTCAGAAAGGAGAATCAGGCCCTGTGGTACATAGCACAGGTGCAAACAGGCAGTGGGAAAATGCTCCTAATTTCTCCAGCCAAAACAAGCCTGACCTCATGGCCAGTGCCCACTTGTGGCCACCCACGGGTCAGCAGTATGAAATAAGAAATGAGCTCTACAACCCTGAAGAACCGACACCTGACACAAAGTTTGGTGCTGGGCCCACCCTTCCTTTCCACAGACTTAACAATAATAAACCAAGTCTGAGTAGTTCCCGAATGAGGCAGAATGAGGAGTTGACCGCAAATACATCTGATTTGTCAATGAGAGCTCTTCAGCCTCATGAGTTAAATGACTTTCATGGCATAGCCCCACTTCACTTCCCACACATCTGCACAATATGTGACAGAAAGGTCTTTGATCTAAAGGTAAGCGATTCTAATGCATTAAGGGGGTCAGTCTACTCTGCAGAGTGATTTGATTAAATTCATCTTTAAGGGTTCTCTCTTCATATTGTTTCACTAATATGTTCACTTTGTTTTTTTTTCATAAGTAAAAATGACTATGTTGACTTTTAAATACAAGTCCGGCAATTTTTAACGTGTCTCTCAGAGTCCAGACGGACCCCTTCCTCTTTGTGCATCGTAAAGGTAATAAAGGTACTGCAATATAAATTATGCCAGTTATGTAACCCCATCAACCTTGACTGGAGTCACCTGGCTGTAATTAGGAACATAATATGTAGAGCAGACGGGAAGACAGTAATTCAGTTGAAGGCAACTTCTGAGGTTTTGAAATTTGCATTAGTTCAACACTGAAATGAAAAGAGAGAATTTTTGTGGGCAGGGTCACAGTTCTTCAAGGCGCTGAGAACCTTTAAAATGTATGGACACTATGAACTTTGATGGTACTGAGCATCTTGCAGGATGAGGACTCCAGCTATATGAATTGATTTAATTCTCATAAACCTAATTACTTGAGAAAAGTCATGCATGGAACTTTTTCAGGACCTGGAGTGGTTTTGGCATCTAATTGTAGCATTTTACTTACCAGTTGTGAATTGATGTCAGTATGGAATAAAAGTACACACACAACTGCAATCACTCCATTTAATATCCTTCTTATACAGTAAACTTTTTATTCTTACTTTCCTCATGAATTATTCTTTCTTATTCTTTATTCTTTCATACTTCAGAGTCTCTTGCCATGTTTTTTCCCATGAACTATAAAGTTAAATGAAACTACTACAGTAAACTCTTTCATATTTGGCAGCCCTGGGACCGGGAGGTTGCCGGATAATCAAATATTCTGGATAATAGAGAGGTATACCTAGCAATGCATAATGCTAAAGAAACACAAGATTAGTTACTGTATTAAGAAAGAAACAAAATATAGGCAGAGTGCTTTATTTACTAAGAATAGTAGTATAAATATAAAGCTATACCGTATGTTCTGTATTTATGTGTATTTACTTTTACTATACTGTACTTGTGGAAAATATAAGTCAGATTTACTTATGGCTAAAATGCCAGTTATTTGAGAGTTGTGGAAGACAGAATGCTGAATTTGAAAGCATTTCTTTAGTATATGAAATAAGACAATTTCAAAACCAGCCTTTATTGTATATTTATTAGTTATGTCCTGCTTATTTCAATATAGGACTGGGATCAACACATTAAAGGAAATCTTCACATCCAAAAATGTTTGGTTTTCTCTGAAAAGTAAGTACTGTTTTAGAGATCTTGGGGTGGATTTATTCCAGGCATGAATATGGGCCTCTGAATTTTTGACATATTGTGTTTGTTGTATTCCTACTTCTTGAAGAAAATCTCTTTTCCACTTTCAGCACTGGTATCCAATGTGTATTAAGTTCAGCGGAGGCATCGTTACATTCAACTCCAAATAACACAGCAGTTTTCAACCCTTCTAGCATTGAAGGTTAGTTGTTTTAAGTATTCGTTAATAATGAGTATACACATTAAAAAGAAAAAGAGTAATTTTATAATTAACAGGGTTTTTTTTGTAAAATTTCATCCTAAGGGGTCCCTTTTAAAGCTTTCTGTATTAGAAAGACAGGGAAGAAAGATTGTACCTTAAAGTATTGTTTAACACTGGTGTTCTGTGAACAACTTGCAAGTGTGCTACATGTTTGGAAAAATACACAGATGAGATATTTGCTTGTATTAAAACCAGATACAATGTTACTTCTTTGTTGGTATGATATCTGATTAAATTACTTCATTTTGCTTCTGCTGTGTATGTTGCTGGGTCTCTTTTTGTTTGTTTCTTTCTTTGGTCTGATGACAATATTTTTAAGATAATTTTCAAAGGTGTTCTGCATAAAAATAATATTGTTTGATGTTCTGTGGTCTCAAAAAATTTAAGAAGCACTGACTTAAAGTATGAATTTGTTTTTCTTTTCTTTAGTGTTTTTAGTGCAGTATCAAATAATTCATTGTTTCATGTAAAAGCCTGGATGATAACACTGAATTATTAAAAAGCAGTCTTTTTTCATTAGACGCATACACATCATTAATTTAAGTCAAGGTTTTCACTGTGTGTGTACCATCCATTATTTAGATTACCCATCAAATGCTGGCTCATCTTATACCACTGTGTCAACAAGATCTTTTGGTCAGCCAGGTCCTACATTTTCGTCCCCTCCATCTGGCGTAAATGTGAGTATATGAACAATACAAAATAGTCTCATCTTCCTTGACTTACTTGCAGAAACAGAATATACTTACTCAAATTAGCAATGAACTAATTTTGAGGTCCCTCTTGGATAAGACACTAAATTTTCAGCAATTTGTTCAAATTTACTTGGACCTCCTAGATGTTTTGGGTCTCCTTTGAATCAAGATTTTCTTACGCGGTTATGATGTTTTTTGTTGTGGGCCCAGATGAAGTCTGGAAGCTTATGAAACTGGAGAATGGTTTTCTGAATGTTTTCAAACCCCAAAGAGGCTCAGGTGCAGTTTGGGTTTGGGATGAAGCTCTGAGTTAGCTCTTATTCAAAATGTTTTACCTCTTACTAAAAACATGAAAACCTTTGTATAAAGTACTAGAAGTGGTGTTCAGCTTTCCCCATCCCAGAACCCTTATTTCTTATTTAGCAACCTGGGAAGGATAGCGTTTCTATATGCTTTTCCCAAGGATACTTCTTTGCTCCCCCACCTAGAGTAGTCACAGCCCTCAGTTTGAGAACATGCAGTCTAAAGGACTAGTTTTCTGTTAATTAAACATTCTGTGCATCTTACATGAGCTAGCACCCTTTGTAATGCTTCAGCAAGTTCACACCCTTGCCTGTTCTTCCATGATTTCAGGTTGTCCACTCAATGTGCAGCAGCATTAAAAAAAAAAAGAGAGAGAGAGAGAGAATAAGACAAGAGAATATCTTATTACCACTGTAGAAATCCATGGTATACCCCCATCTTGAATACGCCATACCGATGTGGTCACCTATTCTAAAAAAAGATACCTTGGCTTTGGAAAGATTCAGCAAAGGGCAACAGAAACGATTGGGAGCTTGGAATGGGTGCCATATGAAGAAAGATTAAAACAACTGGGACTTCTCAGCTTAGAAAAGAGGCGACCAAGGGGGGGATATGATAGAGCTCTATACAATGATGACTGGTGTGGAAAAAATGAATTAAGGAAAAGTTATTTGTTCCCATAACATTAGAATGGGTAGCAGGTTTAAAACTAACAAAAGGAAGTTTTTCTTCATGCAGCGCATGATAAGCTTGTGAAACTCCTTGCCAGAGGATGTTGTGAAGAGCAGGACTTGAACAGGATTCAAAAAAGAGCTAGATGAATTCATGGAAGTTAGATGTTAGATCCATCAGTGGCTATTAGCCAGGATAGGTAGGAATGGTGTCTTTAGCCTCTGTTTGTCAGAGGCTGGAAATGGATGAAAGGACAGGGATCACTTTGATGATTACCTGTTCTGATTACTCCCTCTGGGACATTTGCCATTGGCCACTGTTGGAAGACAGGGTACTGGGCTAGATGGACCTTTGGTCTGATCCATTATGGCTGTTCTTACGTTGTAACTCTTCCCTGCATTCATCTTCATTTCTCTTACGTGACAAAACATTCCCTTATTACAGTCTCCATTGGGTCACCTGAACTTTTCTCCAAGTGAATGGAAAGTGGCAAGAGTTAAATACCAATGAAAGCGAAAGTTAAAATTAAAAAGGGGAAAAATAATGAAAATATAAAGAGATAGGAGTTCAAGTTGAAATAGAGAAAAGCTTGGATTAAAAATATGGAAATCAAAGGTTCACTTTGGGTGCTGCTACATTATAAGTAATATCCAAATTTTTTTTTCTGTTCCATAGTTATGTATTGGGTCTACTGAACATTATGGTGTCAAAGGCATCTTGGAAATCCAAGCTGATTCTGTTCCCATTTCACCTTCAGGAATCCCAGTCACCCATTCTGTCTGTCTGCTTGCTTGCTAGCTTTGTTTGTTTCAGTATGGTCGTTTATCTTCTGCGCTATCATTTGCTCATGCCATGGATATTCAGAGATTCATAGATTATAAAACTAGAAGGGACCACTGTGATCATCTTGTCTGACTGCCTGTGCAACACAACCCATAAGACTTCCTTGAGTTATTACTGTTTGAACTAGAGCATATATTTTGAAAAAATGTCCAATTATTATTTAAAATGATCAGTGATGGAGAATCCACCACAACCCTGGCAAAGTTGTCCCAATGGTTAATTACTATCACTGATAAGTTGGTGCCTCATTTACAGTCTGTTTTTTTCTAGCTGCTGCTTCTAGCCATGGGACTGTGCTATATTCTTGTCGGCTATATAGAAAAGACCATTTTCAAATTTGTATTGCATCTGTAGCTACTTGTAGCCTCTGATCAATTCATCCTTTAATCTTCTCTAACTCTCCTGGAGTACTCTTGAGTCTGGGCTGAAGAGCTGAGTGAGTTCTTAACTTATTCACATTGTTTCATCTATCTCTTTTCCATGTTTTCTTCTAAGCATTCTCTCAACTATCCTCTGATCCTCTCTAATTATCAGTCTCCTTCTGGAATTGTAAACACCAAAATTGTAAACACCAGTAGAAAGCACATCAATGCCAAATACAAAGGTACTATGACCTTCCTATTACTACTCAAGATTCCTCTGCTTATGCATCCAAGTATCATGTGAGCACTTTTGGGCCAGCACACTGCACTGCAATCTCATATTCAGCTGATTATATAACATACCCTCCATGTGAATCACTGCTTCCCAGAATAGAACCCCCATCCTGTAAATATGGCCTACTTTCTTTGAGCATAGATGTACAACTATATATTTAGTCCTATGAAAATGTATGTTTGCATGCCTCTAGCTTACCAAGCCATGTATTTGTGACCTGTCCTCTTCTTTATTTGTCACTCCCCCAGTCTTTGTGCCACCTGCAAACTTGCTCAAGGCCTCGGGGATGATTCTATGGTCTTCCAGGTCACTGACATTATTTTAAAAAAAGTGTAGGGCCAAAAACTGGTCCCTGAAGGACCCCTCTAGAAATACAACCTCTTGATGATTCCCAATTTCTAATTACATTTTCGGATCTGTCTATTAGCTAGATTTTAACCCATTTAAGGTGAGCCAGGGTAATTTTATATCATTCTAGTTTTTTAATTAGTATACCAGTGGATACCAAGTCAAAAACCTTTCTGAAATCTGAGTGCATTACATCAGCATCATTTTCAACCAAATGTTTAATCTCATCAAAAAAAGAAGCCAAGTTAAACTGGCAGTATCTGTTTTCCATATACGTCTGTTGAGTTACATTAACTATATTACCTTCTTTATTGCTTTATTACTTGAGTCAGCTATTCATTATTTTTCATGGGATTGATGTCAAGCTGACAGGTCTATAATTACCCACAACATCTTATTTATCCTTTTTAAATGTTGGCACACCATCGAGGTGCTTTCTCATTTAGAGACTCTCAGTCTCTTAAATTCAGAAGGTACAACTGAAGTGGTCTAGTCCAGGATTTCCCAAGCTTTATATAGTTGTAACCTGTTTTTTTTTCAGTACTTTTATTTGCAACCCAGAAATATAAACACATATAAAAAATGAAAAATGAATAAATTTTCACTGTTTATTATTTATTCACAATAATAATAGCACATAATAATATAAATCTTTATATAAAATACTTAGTAGTAGGCATCCTTCAGTCTACGTAGACTATGGATCGCGCCCTTCGTAGTTCCATTTGGAATCATTTGCAGCGTCGACTGTGACTGTGAAGGCCCACACGAGAGTGACAGTCCTTGCTGCATCTGTTGCATGTGTAATGGGTGCCTGGCAGGTCCTTACTGTGCTTTCTGTGGGCTCGCTTCTCCTCTGCTAGCTGTCTGATCCTCATCTCACCCTTCTGAAGGCCCTTGTGTAGTTCCTGCCTCCATCTGCTGCGATCGTCTGCCAGCTCCTCCCAGCTGTCCAGCTTGATGTCTACCTCCCTGAGGTCCCTCTTGCAAACATCTTTGTAGCACAGCTGGGGGTGTCCGGGAGGTCTTTTGCCAGAAGCTGGCTCGCCATACAGGATGTCTTTTGGGATGCTTCCATCATTCATCCTGTGGACGTGGGCAAGCCAGCGGAGTCACTGCTGCCTTAGGAGGGTGTGCATGGTTGGGATTCCAGCTTGCTCAAGGACAGCGCTGTTGGACACTCTGTCTTTCCTCAATATTCCAAGGATGCACCTGAGGCAGCGCAAGTGAAAGACGTTCTGCCTCATTTCATGGCGGGTGTACAGGGTCCAAGACTCGCTGCTGTAAAGGAGGGTGCTGAGGATGCAGTCTCTGTAGACTTGCATTTTGGTGTGGGTGTACAACTTGATGTTATTCCACACTCTCTCGCTGAGTCTGGACAGAGTTGTGGCCGCTTTTCTGATCCTCCTATTTAGCTCAGTGTCCAATGACAGGGTGTCAGTGACGGTGGACCTGAGGTAGACGAACTCGTGGACGACCCCTAATGTATAGTTGTCAGTGCTGATTGATGGAGGTTCAGCAACATCCTGAGCAAGTACATTTGTGTTCTTTAGGCTGATGGAGAGCCCAAAGTCCTTGCATGCTTTGGAGAACCGATCCAGCAGTTTCTGAAGCTGGTCTTCTGCATGTGACACTACAGCAGTGTCATCTGCGAACAGCATATCTCTGATGAGGACTTCCCGCACCTTAGATTTAGTTTTCAGCCTTGCAAGATTAAACAGTTTCCCATCAGATCTTGTGTGCAAAAAGATGCCCTCTGTTGAAGATCCAAAGGCGTGCTTCAGGAGGAGTGCGAAGAAGATCCCGAACAATGTCGGAGCAAGGACGCATCCTTGTTTGACGCCACTCCTGATGCTGAAAACATCCGATAATGTGCCGTCATATTGGATGGTTCCTCTCATGTCTTCGTGGAAAGACTGGATCATCTTGAGTAACCGTGGTGGACAGCCTGTCTTGTGGAGCAGTTTGAACAGTCCATCCCTGCTGACCAAGTCGAAGGCCTTGGTCAGGTTGATGAAGGCAATATAGAGTGGCTTCCTCTGCTCCCTGCATTTCTCCTGCAGCTGCCTCAAAGAAAAGACCATGTGAACGGTAGATCTCTCTGAGCGGAATCCGCACTGTGATTCGGGATACACCCCCTCAGCAATCTTCTGGAGTCTGCCGAGGATGATGTGAGCAAACAGTTTACCAGTGATACTTAGGAGGGAGATTCCACGGTAACTGTTGTAGTAGCTTCTGTCTCCTTTGTTCTTATACAAGGTTACAATGTTAGCATCGCACATATCCTGTGGAACCTCTCCCTCTCTCCAGCAGAGGCACAGTAGCTCATGTAGGGGTTCCAGGAGGGTGTCCGTGGCACACTTGATTACCTCTGGTGGTATACCATCCTGGCCTGGATCGATCTTCTGAAAGAACTGCTGATACAGATGGGATTAATCTGGTTTTCTGACTGGTGGTCCGGTGAAACCCAAGTGACCTTATGGAACCTTTTGTGTGGAAAAACACTACCACCTGTCACCACTCCATTGAAGGAACAGAAGTCACTGAGGCACATTCCATTTTCATTCATGTTACCTTGGACGACTTCTCTCATGGTCTTTTCTGTGCTTGTATTTATGCTTCCAGTTTTCGCACTGAAGTCACCCATCAAAATCAAGAGCTCCTTCTTTGCTTTCTGGTTCACCACACTTTGTAGTTTCTCACAGAAGTGTGTTTTACATTCCTCAGCTGCTTCGTTGGTTGGTGCATAATATTGCACAGTGAGTACCTCCCTCACTTTGGCGTAGAATCTGGCAGTGATGACGCATGATGATACTGCTGTCCACTCCATTAAAGCACCAGATGCCTCCCTTGATAGCATCAAGCCCATGCCTTCTGTGTGTGATGCACCCTCTTCTTCATGTCCTGAGTAGATGAGGGTTTCACCTGTTGCCAGGCATAGCTCCCAGATAGTGTCCGTCTGTTCTCACACAAGCCCGCAACTGCGAGCTTTGCTGTTTCATCTCCGCTGCAATCTGTGCTGTCTTCCCTGCTTGATACATGCTCCAAATGTTCCATGTACCAAACTGGGTGGTTGTCCTGGGTGAGAGAAGGGTCATCTATCGGGCAGCTTCCTTTCAGCTTTCCTGACCACGCTTCATACTCAATCCGAGCGGATTATCAACTCCTCCCAAGACTTGTGTAGCTGTAGGTTTCTTTGTAGATGTTTCTGTAACTTTTATTTTTAATGGATGGAGTTGTTAACCTTAAGCCAATCCCTTTTGCCTCAGGAAGAGGTGATCCAAATTTTTGTGGTTTCTGCCCTTTGCCCTGTCCATTTTGGTGACCCTTCCAGGAGCTGTAGCTCCTGCTGGCATAGCTCTCTGGGTCACTGAGACACACAAGCCACCTCACCACGACAAGGAACCATGGGGTGATCCATACTGGTGAACGTAATGAAAGTTGTTCCATCCATGGACATAACAGATTGGACAGAACACTGCAGTTGTGCATCTAATAATTTATTCAACCTGTTTTTATGGTATATGACCAGATCCACAGGTTGATTTTACGTGGAAATGTACAGTAAAAGAAAGTATTTGAAAATGCTGGTGTAAACCATACCTAATAAGCAGTACACAGCTATTCCTTTAAATAGCAGCGTGTAAATTTGGCATTTGTGACAGGACAGGTATTTTTCATCTTCACTGTTTGACTGTGTTCTCAGACTAGTTGAAGAGTTAGATCCTTTAAGCTCTGTAAATTTTCATATAGCATCAACTAACAGCAATAACAAAACAAAGAAAATGAATTTCCCAATACAGGTGGAACCTCTCTAATCTGGAATGCTCTTTCTTAGCAACATCCATAATCTGGCATGATTTTAGTCAGCCGGATAACCATTTATCGTGAGTGTGGCCAGGTTTCCCGTGTTCCCATAAAGTTTGTTTACAGCCACCAGTCTTGGCTCTCAGTGTTCTGTGCTGTTATTTAGGTCTAATTTACCCCTAAATGTCTCCTTAGAGCCCAGTAAGCAATGAAAGTGCTAGGCAATATTAATTTCCCATGGTCCAGCAAATTCTCTCATCCAGCACTGGCCAGGTCCCAAGGGTGCCAGACAAGAGAGGTTCAACCTGGAGTAATATTTTTGCTTTGTGGAGCCTGCCTATTGACGTTTTAAAACAGTTACTGTTGTCTGAATGTTGGAATTGGTTGAAAGCTTTTTACTCAGTTATGGAATTTAGATACAGATCTGGGTTTGGGTTCTGAGCCTCATCAAAGCTCAGGTGGGCCATTTCTAGTTAGAACCACACACAACTCCAGAGTTCACAGGCGCAGAGAATACAAAGTCAAGTGTTCCCTAAAATTCTCAGGCAAATCAGAATTGCTGGTTTTTAATTGGGCTATATTGATAGAAAATTTCACCTGACGCAGGAACTGTTTCTTACTAGATATTTGTGTGTATTTGCATAGAGCAACTAGCAGAGTGGATGCAGATTATGGCCTCCCAGCTGTAGTGCAATAGATATAGTACTGAACTAGAAGGCAATACACCCGGCCTTTAATGGGGCTGAGATTCCAGGACAAATTTCTGGCTGATCAATGTGATGTAAATCCTTTATATCAATATGTCACATATATATAATATGTACAGTTCAAGCTTGCGAAAAAGCTAGGGTCTAGGCACTTGACATCCATATAAGGTTAAATGACATGAAAATTTCAGGGAAAGTATATTTTGATAAAAGACAACTAATACTTTTCATAACCATTTTGGTCCTTTGGGTATGCTTCTACAATATGCCAAGCCTCCTCAATTCCTGTTCCCTTCAGTGAGCATTGAGAGAACCAAGCAGAACCAAGCCTTTAGTCCTCCAGCTGCCTTTTAGGAACTTCGATGTTTTCCAGCTTTCATAATGCAAAAGGATCTTCCTGGTAACGGCACCTATTGCAAAGCGAGAGCATTTGTAAAACTTCGTTTTTTTTCCTGTTCTAAAACAATGGTGAAGATGAACAGATACAAATATCTCTCCATGATGGATGAAAATATGAAAACAATAGTTAACTGACTCAAAAAGGTCACAGTATGTTAAATAATTTACTGAGTGTTATCTGAGCAGCACTAGTGAGATATAGGCTATGTCTACACTAGCCCCAAACTTCGAAATGGCCATGCAAATGGCCATTTCGAAGTTTACTAATGAAGCGCTGAAATACATATTCAGCGCCTCATTAGCATGCGGGCGGCCGCGGCACTTCAAAATTGACACGGCTCACTGCCATGCGGCTCGTCCAGACGGGGCTCCTTTTCAAAAGGACCCCGCCTACTTCGAAGTCCCCTTATTCCCATCTGCTCATAGGAATAAGGGGACTTCGAAGTAGGTGGGGTCCTTTCAAAAAGGAGCCCCGTCAGGACAAGCCACGCGGCGGTGAGCCGCGTCATTTTCAAAGTGCCGTGGCCGCCCACATGCTAATGAGGTGCTGAATATGTATTTCAGCGCTTCATTAGTAAACTTCGAAATGGCCATTTGCATGGCCATTTCGAAGTTTGGGGCTAGTGTAGACACAGCCATAGAGTCACAATAACATTCATTTCCCAGGGTATGTCCACACTTACCAGAAGACTGACTATTTCAGGCTCAATCTTCTGGGGTTTGATTTAGCATGCCTAGTGGGGATGCGCTAAATTGAACCATCAGGGCTTGACGTTTGGCCTTGATATTCCTCATTCTCGTGAGGAGTAAGGGAGGTTGATGGGAGAGTTTCTTCCATTAACCTCCTTCTGTGTAGATGGCCAGAAAAATCAATCTTCGATATGTCAGTTCCAGCTACACAATTGTCATAGCTGGAATTGTGTATCTGAGATCGACTTTCAGGTCTAGTGTAGACCTGGCCCCAGTATCTACCAAGTTAGAAGCAAATGAGAGTATACTGATCACTTCCTCTTACATTTCACTGCAATGCAAAACAAACAATTGCTAATATGTTAAAGGATGGTGGCAGGGTGATGGGTCAGAGGTGCAAACTGGGTGACATGAACTTTCTTAATTAATTGTAAACTCAGGTGATGAAGCAAACATCTGTGGTGGCTCCAGAAAAGTTGATCCTACTAGCATAATTGGTTTGCGCTTTTCTTTGAACTGCACATTCTAAGGGTATGTCTTCACTATGCAGAAGATGGACTTAGTCAGGGTTGATCTTCCGGCATCTGGTTTTGCACACCTAGTAGGGACACGTGAAATCGAGCTATCTGAGGTCAGCAGTCAACCTCAGTATTGTGAGGAGTAAGGGAGGTTGATGAGAGAGTTTCTCCCGTTGACCTCACTCTGTGAGGATGGCTAGGTAAGTCGACTGCAAATAAGTTGATTCCACCTACTCAGTTGCCATGGCTAGAATTGCGTATCTACAATCGACTAATGCCTAGTGTAGGCCTTGTCTCAGTGAAGGCAGATTTACTTCACCAGTAAAAACCTCACCACATAGCAAATAGCATAACTCCTCCAGAGTGCACCTCCAGTTATCCCCCAGGCAAGAAGCCTTCCAAGTAGTATTAGCTAGGTTACATTACAGACATGTCACAGCTATCTCGATGTCTCTTTGAACAGAGTGTAAAGCCTCTTTTTCCACTTAAGGGAGACAGGAGACAGCTTTGGAAACTGTTGCGGCATTTCAGAATAGAGCTCTACTATGTCAAAGTGATTACCGCTCTGCCAGCCTCGAGTTTGTGCCAACCCAATTTGGGAACTCTCTTCAGTGTCAATGCCAGTGTTCAAAAGGGGCTGCAAAGAGGACACTCTGCAGTATGTTTTGGCATCACAGCGGAAGGGGGGCAGTTGTTGGTTCTGTACAGTGAAGCACAAGGGAAGTGGCAGCTTTCTAAGCTAAACAGGGCTGATTTTACTTCTTGCATAATTTAGTTTAAACTAGAGACAGAAGGATTTAAATGTGACCCCTCATTATCCATACCACTCTTGCAATGATCCCTCTCCTCTTGCTCAGCCATTTTAATGCAAAATAAATGTTATGTGCACTAAGGAATGTGCAAATGTGCACCACCAGTAAAACCAAAAACATGTAGCTGTGGGCACTCTGTTAATCAGCTGGGTGGCGTTTGAATATTTCCTGAGCAGCCGCCCAACCACTCAGCTTACAGGGAACGCAGCTCACTTGTATCAGAGAGGTAGATGTGTTAGTCTGTATCTTCGAGAACAACAAGTCCTGTGGCACTTTATAGACTAACGGATATTTTGGAGCATAAGCTTTCGTGGGCAAAGACCCGCTTCATCAGATGCATGAGTGTGGGGGGGTGGTTTCACATTAGACTCTGACAATGGGCCATATCCCCCCTCTCTTATCTGACTTGTTTTTTCCTCTTTTTATATATACTACTGATAATGGGCCTTTTCCACCCTGACTGAATAGACCTTGTCAGCTCTGGCCCTCCCTCTTACTGGGACCCCACTTTAAATGCCTTCTGAAACCACACCCCCACTCACACATCTGATGAAGCGGGTCTTTGCCCATGAAAGCTCACTTGTAGTCACTGCACCTCACCTGAACTTGTGCCTATCACTGTATAATGTTCTGAAACATCTTGAGTTAGGTATAAAACTATAAGGTTGACAACATTTAAAAGGAGGGAAGTTTAGTTTTAATCTTTTCAGGGCTAAATGGGAAATCTCATTTGCGACTCGAAATGTAAAAGCTTGCCTTGGTGCTATTTTGTCAAACCTTCTATACAAATGTGTTTATTCCTCTTAGTTTCCCCAAAGGACATCCACGGCAGGGCGGGTTGTGCACATTTGCAATCTCCCTGAAGGAAGCTGCACAGAGAATGATGTCATTAACCTTGGACTCCCCTTCGGGAAGGTCACTAATTATATCCTCATGAAATCTACTAATCAGGTATTTTGCCTTTTGTGCCGTTAATTGAGATGTACCAATCTTTGCGTGAGGCTGTTTCTTCATAATGGAAACTTAAATATGCGAAGTGTGCTATTAAGGTAAAAGAGGTGCTTTTAAAGTGTGATCGTGGTCACAGAGGTGGCTGTAATCAGTGGAATCTTTTATTGCCTGTGAACTGTTCAAACGTGTGAAAACATTGTCTTAAAAAGTTAAACATTTTTGCAAAACTGTTTTTGTAATTTCAGAAAATTGGAATAATTTTGATTTGTTCCAATTACTCTTAGTAGTGCCCTCTGTATTTTCAGAGTGCTGTTTATTTATGTATTTATTTATTTGTACCTCTATCTGCTGATTTGCTTTAGCCATGGGAAGAATGAGTTGCCTTCCAGTCTGTTGATTCTAAGCGCTGATCACAGAATTGTCATTTTTGATGACATGCAAAGCACAGTCTGGATTTTTAGATCAGAAGTTGAATTCACCATGCTGGCAGTCTGCAAAATCTTATGTTGTGTTTAAATTGTAAACTAATCAAAATTACATGGAAATAAATCACTGAAGTGGGATGTGTAGGAAATAGTAACATCTTAATCATAAAGTAAAAGTCCAGTAAATGCACATTCAGAAATTTACAGTAGCCGCTTAAACTAAAGCCACATCAAAATACATTTCTATTTAAATTGTTATAATCTGCTTGTTAGCACCACTCTGAGTTTCAATTTTTTCCAGCTTTTGATGGTGACTGACATGTCTCCTAACTTATTGACATTTGATTTGTCTTGCTTACTAAAGTCAAGATTCTTACTGAGTCTGCAAAACTGAGTTGAAAATCTCAAGAGCAGCACCTCTTCCTGTCCTCTGTCTCCTTTTACCAACTAACCACAAAATTCAAATGTGACCGAGAGAATGGAAAGAAAGCAAATTAACATTTCCTATGTCAAAAAAGATGTAGTCACTTTTTATTATTGTGTTATTAGGTTTCTTCATCTCTGTTTTTGGGACTCTATTATCTTTCATAATTGACAATTTTAATTAAAAGTAGACTGATTAAAATACTCACTGTTACAATTTCAGTGCCAAAGCTGAAAAGCTACACAGCTCTGTGAAAATCTTGTGTCATCGAACAGGCTTTTCTAAACTCTTTTACAATTTACTGTCACAAGCTTCTGTTAAAAATATCATGAGCTAAAGGTGATGTACCACATTTTTTTTCTTTTGCTGTCTATTGCCGAGCTCACAGTAAATCTACAAGCTTCTTCTTTTTTGTGACAGGCCTTTCTAGAAATGGCATACACTGAGGCAGCACAGGCTATGGTGCAGTACTACCAAGAGAAACCTGCTATGATAAACGATGACAAGTTACTCATTAGAATGTCTAAAAGATACAAGGAGCTTCAACTGAAGGTAAGTGATGAACATGTTCCTGATTATACTCTAACTCTGGAGTAACAGGCACACCTGAAGGGTATGTCTTCACTTCATGGAAAATCGACGACCTTGTCAGGGTCGAACTTCCAGGGTTCAATTCTGTGCACCTAACAGGGATGTGCAAAATCAACCTACCTGGGATCGGTAGTCAACCCCTGTACTCCTCAATCTCACAAGGAGTAAGGGAGGCCACCTATAGGGTTTCTCCTGTCAACCTCTCTCAGTGATGACAGCCAGATAAGTCAAATGCAGAAAAGTCAATTCTAGCTACTCAATTGCTGTCGCTACAATTGCATATCTACAATCAACTTTAATGCCTAGCGTAGACCTAGCCTTAGAACCCTGTCTAAAATCCTGTGCAAATCACTGGTTGTTACTTACCACAATAAATATTTAAAATATGAAATGATGGCACAGAAGTTAACCAACATATTTACTCGACCATTGGCTTTCTTGTATTTGTGTTATTTGCAACCATTCTACTTGATCTGATTCTGTCACACCATTAATTCTAAACTTCCGCAGTTGTGTTATTCTGGCCAGACACTGGTATAGCTCCGACTAAGAAAAAGCCTAAAATGCAGCCATGCATGAAGCATTGCAGGAGCTGTGTGGTGGCAAAAATAAGAGGCTACTGTTTTTTTCTGTCATTTTTCAGATGTGATTTAATTAGAAATGGCTTCACTAACTGTCCCCTGGAGCCACAGAACCATTTGGCAGGGCTGTCCTAAAGATTTTTAGCAATAGCTTGTTTTTATCCTCTGCGGATGATTTAACTGAAGAGCAGGATCTGTTGTGGGGAATCAGAATGCTGAACGATCATGCAGTCTTTGACCGCCTTACAGGTTGCTGTACACTAAGAACTGGACTGAGAAAAGGCATTTCACATATGCTGCCATTATAATATTGAGGGAATAATTAGTTTCACAATGAATAACCTGGGATGGATCTAGTGATCTAGAAGTGAAAGGTTCTATAGCTTATTACCCACTCTCCAAAGCCATATAGCATCTGGTTTTAGTTAACTACTTACAGGCTGAGTTGTGGGTATGCTGTAGTATTGAGGGTAGGGTAGACAAGGGAAGAATGATGGTCAGATAGTTACAGCACAAGCCTGGGACTCACATGACCTGGTTCTATTCCCTGTTTTACCAAAGATGCACTTTTGAGCCAGTCTCTGTGTGCCTCAATTTCCCCATCCCTAAAATGGGAAGAATAGTTCCTCTATACTTCAGAGGACATGAGAGGATTATCAAAGCTTATGATGTGCTCAGATACTCTGGTAATGGATGCCTGGTATGACTCTAAGGCTACATCTACCCAATCACAGAAGACTGACATACTCAGGGTCGATCTTCCAGTGTTCAGTTTCACGCGGTCAACCCCTGTACTCCTCATGAGATGCAAGGAGTAAGGGAGGTCAGTGAGAGAAACTCTCATGTCAACTTTCCCCTGTATAGACGAACAAGTTAGCTGAGAACAGATACATCAATTTTAGCTATGCAGTTGGCACAGCTAAAGTTGTAAATCAGCAGTCAACTTTCTTAGTCTAGTAAAGTAGATAGGTATTGAATGTGAACTACTCAGGAAACAAGTTTACTACGATTTTTAGCAATTTCAATTGCATGGAACCTTCTAGTACAGGGATTCTGGATATTTTCCCTAAAGGCAGCAAAAATGATTTTTTAACCCATGAAGGAATGGGTTATACTGCTATGAACTGCTTGCAGTGCCCATATGACTATTTTGTTCTGCTAGCATTATTTATAGTGTTTGAAGAGGCATACGCACTTTGACCTTCTGTAATTTTTCATAACTGGCCTTGAAAGAATTTCAGTTATTCAAAGTTCACTTACAAGATTTCCTTGCATTTTTTTTCATTGGAAGCTCCCTTGGCTACCTGTGTTGTTGTGTGGCCATGCTCCTGAATGGGCTAAGCAGTGAAATTAAATACCAGAGCTGTCTATTCCTATGGAAGCAGAAGTATGAATGACACATCTGCTTAATCCATGTTATAAACTGGTGGCCTAATTTGCCTCTTGTTACATGCAGATTCCTAGCAAATATTCTACAGTGAATGCCCAGCAAAAAGAGACTGTTTAGTACTCAGATCTTATCATATAAGCCTAAAGATACAATGCTGTCACGTAACAGATCACTGTTTTCTATCAGTATAATTTTAATACATGAGTCACCATGTTACCAACATTAGATAAGACTGTAGGGAACGTATTGGAATATTTTTCACAACTAGTGTAATGAAATGCTATATGGAATATTACTTCATATATATGATGTCGCACCTAAAATAGCTTAGAGTCCCTTTGAATTCTAAACAGTTATTTTTTTATTCCACTTAGAAACCAGGCAAAAATGTGGCAGCAATCATACAGGATATCCACTCGCAAAAGGAAAGAGAGATGTACCGTGAAGCCGACAGGTAACTCATCAATGTTGGGAGGGCATGCCTTGTATTCAGTAACTTGATTCAGAAGGAAGCTGACAGAGCAATACAGAAAGCAAATTCTGTACAATCCAAACTCTGGGTCATTACCTGTGTTGATTTAGAGGGTTACTGGATTTTTTGGAAACTGGGATTTGGATAACGCTGCTGACCGGCAAGTAAGAATAATCATTACACCTCTGTTTACTTCTTCACTTTTAATTCTCTCTCTCTTACACTTCATTTCTATTGCTGGAAAACAATACAAATGAATATTATGATAAATCATAGAGCCAAAGCTGTGAAACACAATGACAGGTGGAACGAGTGCTATACAACAAAATGATTTATTTTATTAGTAATGACTTGTTATTTCTGAGCAGTGACAACTTGCTTGATGTTCAGTACACAAATTTCAAGCCATTCTCCTATCAACAAAGACAGACAAGCTAAATATGCTGAGAGATGCAGAGGAAAGAGTCACCTTGAATAAAAATATTTTTATTTATTGGTCAGATTTTCAAAGTGTCTGTTATCTGTTATGTGCTTTTATAGGCCTTGCACTGTGAGTGGTTCTACAGGAGGAACAGTCACAAAGTGAAACAACTTTAAAACAGGAAATCCAGAGTAGATGTCAAGCAGTCCTGTAGCACCTTGGAGACTGACACATTTATTACGTTGTGAGTTTCCCTGGTAAGACCCACTTTCTCAGATGATTGAAGTAGAGAAATAAAATCCAAGATTTATATAATGGAAGCAGGGGGGGAAGGAGAAGTATGGGAAAAAGGTTACTTCTCACTAGTAGGACCAGTTGATGAAGCAAATTAAGTAGGATGTGTCCATTCCTGTGACTATCAAAGGTTATTATCTTGTAACGCTTAAGATAGTTAAAATCTCCATTAAGCCCTAGTTTAAATGTGTCAAATTTGCAAATGAATTCCAGTTCAGATGTCTCCTTCTGTAATCTTGTGGTAACATTCTTTTGTAGAAGAACAGCTACTTTTAAATCCACTATTGAATGTCAAGGGAGGGTAAAGTGTTCTCCCATAGATTTATGTGTATTCCAATTCCTGATGTTGGATTTATGTCCATTCATCCTTTGGTGCAGAGACTGTCCAGTTTGTCCAATGGACATGGCAGAGGGGCATTGCTGGCACATGCTGGCATATACCACTTTAGTGGATGTGCATGTGTATGAGTCCCTGAGGGTGTCTGATGTGGTTAGGCCCTGTCATGATCTCGCTTGTATAGCTACGTGGACTTAATTACTCACTGGGAGAAGTAAAGAAACAAATTGATATGGCCAGAGAAATACCCAGAAGCCAGCTACTTCATGATAGGCCCACAAAGGTAAACAACAGACCACTTGTCATCACCTATAACTCTCATCTTAAACCCCTCCTGTGCATCATTGACGATCTACAACCTATACTGGAACATGATCCCTCGTTCTCATTGGCCCTGGGTGACAGGCCTGTTCTAGCCTGCAGACCCACTGACCCAACCTCAAGAAAATACTCACCAGCAGCCACACACTATACCACAGAAACATTAACTCAGAGACCTATCTGTGCAACAAACCCTATTGCCAGTTCTGTCTATATGTCTACACTAGAGGCAGGTATTGGAATACACATAAGCTTGTAGAAGAACATTTTAGTCTCCCAGGACACACAATAATGGGCCTTAAAGTAGCCATCTTGTTACAAAAGGATTTTACCACTAGGGAGACATGCGAATTGGAATTCATTTATAAGTTTGACACATTTAAGCTGGGGCTTAACAGAGATCTCAATTATCTTACACATGACAAGGACCATAGCCCCACCTTTGATATCACAGGAATGGCACCCGTCCCACTTAACTTAATTTATTCCTTCCACTGGTCCTGTTAATGGCAGGTGACCTCCCCACCCCTCTCTTTTTTTCCTTTCTTTTTCTTCCTTCTCCACCTTCATGCTGTATATATGCCCTGTATTCTATTTTTGGCGCTGAAATCCGATGAAGTGGGTCTGAGCTACAAAAAGCTCATTACCTCATAAATAAAATTGTTAGTCTTTAAGGTGCTACAGGACTTCTTGTTTTTTTAGGTCAGCCATAAAAATTTTGGCCTATGTTGTGGGGCCATGTAGGTGCCCATAGCAATGCTGCTGTCTTAAAGGTATAAGTTGTCCCCAAATCAGAATAGTTGTGGATAAGGACAAAGTCACCTACCTCAGCCACTACGTGTGCTGTGGTATCATTGAGGATGGTGTTCCTGACAGCTTGTAGTCCATCCTTATATAGAATATTGGTGTTAAGAGCTTCTAAATCCATGGTGTCAAGGATGGTGTTTTCAGGAAGATTATGGATGTTCTGTAGTTTCCTGAGGAAGTCACTGCTGTCTCAGAAATAGCTAGAAGTGCTTGTAGCATAGGTTTGAGGAGAGGGTCATCTCCTGTCCTTCCCTGCTATATAAACCCTAGATTCTATTTGTCCACTCCAGCCATCTGAGGAAGTGGGTCTTACCCAAGAAAGCTCATGGCCTAATACATTTGTTAATCTCTAAGATGTCACACATCTGCTTGATATTTCTGAATCTACCGACTAACACAGCTACTCCTCTCAGAGTAGATGTACCGCTTTTTAGCACCTTGGTGACGCCCTGGACACATAAATGGCCTGTTTTAATCATCTGATAAGCTTTAGAAACTGCCATCTTGCGGCACTCTGAAATATGTTCTCTTATGCCAGATTCTGTGTGAGTTTTTCAAGAATGCTGTGACTGTGAGTCCACCCCTGAGCAGGCTCTGGTGCGTGCAGGGAAGCAGTACATCTGCAAATGGGTGCAGGTTCAAAATTTGTGGCTGGATCCAAACAGGTTAAAGAGTCCCTAGATTTCCTCCAAAGCAACGTGATTAATTGTGTGCTTTCCATCCACTGCAGGCATGCGACTGAGAGGGCACGGTCTCGCAGCCCCATAAGCCGCTCTTTGTCACCAAGGTCCCGCACACCAAGTTTTACCTCCTGCAGTTCCCCTCGCAGCCCCTTGGGTGCCAGCAGGACAGACTGGGGAAATGGAAGAGAGTCATGGGATCAGTCCCCTTATTTCCGAAGGGAGGATGAAAGAGAGGCGGCACTCTGGAGAGAAAATGGGGAGGAGAAAAGGGATTGGACTGACACATGGGTTCACGAGAGAAAACATTACGCAAGGCCACTGGACAAGCTAGACTTAGACGGACGGATCGAAGGAGCCAGAGGCCACAGAGAAAAATACTTAAGGGGTGGTTCACCCAGTGCCCTTTATGCTTCATCTGGATATAAGAGCCGGGAAGATGACTACTACAGAAAAGCAGCTAAGTCCAAATCGGATCGTTATCAGAAGCAGCTGCAGGAAGTGCCCAAATCTAAGAGAAAAGAAGAGGCAAGGTTAAGAGAGCGCAAACACTCTCACAGTGAGGACCTAGATAAGGAGGAGCCTTCAGAACAAAGGCCCAACAAGGAATCTGATGGCTCCAAGCCAAAGCAAAGCGATAAATCTAAAACCAAGAAACCAGGCAAAGACCAAGGTGAAGATGCTGCTGCTGAAAGCAATAATGCAAAGGAAGGCCATGCCACTGAGAACAAGGTAACAGGAGCTTCTTCAGTTGTAACAGGGGACATTACATAAGGGAGAAAAGTTTTATAGAATCATAGAACACTAGAACTGGAAGGGAGCTCAAGAGGTCATCAAGTCCAGTCCCCTTCCTCACAGCTTGACCAGGCATCCTCTAGACCTCTTAAATATGTCCAGTGATGGAGATTCTACAATTTCCCCAGGCAATTTATTCCAGTGTTTAACCACCCAGTTTTTCCTAACGTCCAATCTAAACCTCACTTACTTCAGTTTAAGCCCTTTGCTTCTTGTCCTAATTAAGGGAGCTCTCCCACCAAATCACTTAATGGTAGAATAATGACATATTGAATGGGCTCACTACTACTGTTAGTACCTGTTATACCAAATAAATGGTCTTTAAAAGGGTAGGTGGCAAGTGTCCCTCTGTGGGGAGTGTTTATGTGATGAAGCCACTGAATATTTTGTTCTTGTTTCCCATGTGCAAGGACTTGATTCTGCTGCACTTCAAATCTGCAGTAAACTCCAGGAAAGTCTTAGATGATCGCTCTCCTGCCTCATGTGGAGAAAAAGTGGTGGACATCACCAGAGTTCTGGGTTGTAGCTCAGCAGTCTCTATAGCCGACAGTGGCTCTGCCATGCCCAGTCAATATGTTTGTCTGCACAGGACTTTTATCCTCTTTCTCTTTTACTGCATATTTCAATGTGGCTGAAGGATGCCTCGGAACAGGGCTCTCTCTAAAGCGGATCCAGGCACCTCCTGCCTGGCCCTGTGGCACTTCTCTTGGGGCAGTCTGAAGGGACTGCTGTCTGTTCCAGCTACAGAACAGAAGCTTTGATCTAGGCATGCATGGCTTATGCACCTGGAGTCTCAGAGCTGTAAGGTGAGAGGAGCCCAAAGCTGTCATTCCTCTGACTGGACATAACCCTGGCCCTGATCCTGTGAAGCCATTGCAGCTGTGGGGCTTGGATCTTAATCCTTTTGCAGAAGCTGTGGGGGCTCCTGCTTTTAATTCTGAAGGCCCCAGGTTCAGTCCCTGATGACAACCAAAGTGATGTCATTTGATTGTTTTGGGGTCTCATTCATGTTATCTTTTTGTGGTTGCTTTGTGGCTCCTTGGAAGAAGGCTACAGTATTAGGTGCACAGCCATAGAACCATCTTATATCAACAGTGTTAGACATAGACCGTCTGAGAATCTCAGTTTAACTTAGTCTTTGGTTAAGATCACTTATACGGTTAAAGGAACACCCTTAAGCGTGGATGGCCCACACTTCTACTCCACCTACTGGTTTTTTAAAACACCGTGGCTACGTCTACACTAGCACACTATGTCAAAGTAGCCTATTTCGACGTAAGAACATTGAAATAGGCTACTTCGACGTGTATCGTCTACGCATCCTCCAGGGCTGGTGCCATTGACGTTCAACGTCGAAGTAGCGACGGAGAACATTGAAAGGAGCCACCCCAGAAGGAAGTGCGGAGCGTCCACACACACAAGCGCTCCCTGTCGAAGTAAGGGGCCAGCAAAGCCCCAAGCCACTCCCTTAAAGGGCCCCTCCCATACACACTCGCCCTGCACAGCACGAGATCCACGGAGCCGACAACTGGTTGCAGACCTCATGCATGCAGCATGGACCCCCAGCTGCAGCAGCAGCAGCTGCAGCCAGAAGCCCTGGGCTAAGGGCTGCTGCACGTGGCGACCACAGAGCCCCGCAGGGGCTGGGCAGAGTGTCTCTCAACCCCTCAGCTGATGGCTGCCATGGAGGACCCAGCTATTTCGACATAGCGGGACACGGATCGTCTACACACACTCTACTTCAACGTTGAACGTCGAAGTAGGGCGCTATTCCCATCTTTGGATAGGAATAGTGATTTCGATGTCTCAGTGCCTAACGTCAGTTTCAACATCGAAATAGCTCACGGCACGTGTAGACGCGACATGTACTATTTTGACATTTTGCCAGCTACTTTGAAGTAGCCGGCTAGTGTAGATGCACCCCATATGATTTTGTGGTTTGTTTTTCCAAAATATAACCCATGCAAGGAACTGCATTGCTGAGCAGCCCTACAGTAATGAATCAATGGGGTGGGGGACCCTGCAGGAGCATATTACGCTGTAGTCATGATCTAACATGGTTAATTGGGAAACTGAGGAAAGAAGATTGGAAATTCATGAATAATTTAATTTCCATATTTTCCTAAAAGGTCCTTTTCTTTAAAAAAAAGAAAAAAATCTGTGCAGCTCTGTTAGAGGGAAGCTGCCAGTCTCTGGGTGTTTCCTGAGAGGGCAGTTCAGTTGTACAAAGTTAAGGAACAAGGAATGTGACCATGTTGAATGCCTTTGCTCACGAAGACTCAGAACAGAACTGTAATGGAAATCTCTCTGTTTAGGATTACTGCTGAGTGTCTCTACAGCTATACATGTTGTATTTTTTTAGGTTGGGAAAGAGGAGCATGTTACTGAGAACACCTCACCTTCGGCTAATAAACAAGGAAAAGATTCAGCAGAGTCTACGGAAAGCACAAGAAAAGACAAGGTAAGTGCCTCATGAACTGGGCTTGGCCGCTATTATCAAATGAAGCAACACAGGAATTTGTCAGCAAATTTTGCAGACTGAAATCTTACACCCCCATTGAATGCCATTTCTCAGACACTCTGAGAAGGGCTGTTCAAATTAACTTACCTCATCCTGAACTCTGCTTCTAGGGATCGCTTTTGCTTGACGGGGTTCTGAGAGGCTCTTTTTTTAGTTGCTGTGTGCCCGTATAGATTACGTCTAGTTGCTGTTGCCAAGTGCTATGTGTGTGGAGCAATGTATGCCTAAAAAGACTACATAACTGTTAAGTGTGTCCTAAAATAGAAGAGGTGGTGATTTTGGAATGAAGCCTTTCCAGAATGATGGAGATGGATGGACCACATGGTCGGACAGACTTGCCAGGCCTCTGGGCAAAGTGTAGGGGGGGGGGCCCAGCTCTGTGCTTCCAGAAGGGGCGGGGCCTTGGGCAGAAGTGGCAGGGCTTGGGGGAGCTGATTCTCGGCACTTCCCCGAGTGTGTACCATACCATGCCCTCTGGCAGCACTTAGAGCCACCCAGAGCGCACTGCACAGTCCTCTAGCAGCAACATAAAGGGCCTAGGTCTCTGTCTGCCACCATTGCTATATTAGCAACACCAGCAGCTCCGAGCCATACACCCTTTTGAATCACCAGACCTCAGGGCAATGACCTTCTTTGCCACTCCCCTCACCCCCATGCAAGGGCCAGAGATTGACTGTAGATGATGTCTTTTTAAACATTTCTCTCTAATAAAATAATTTCATAACGTACTTCCTATTTCAGTAGCACAGAGACACATCCTTGGGAATTCTCCAGCTTCAGGCCTTCACAGTTACGCAGTGGTGGTCAAATGTGGAAGCTCTCAATATCTGTTGCAATGGAAAATTGATCTCCTGGTCAAGAACAGTCTATCTACCCTGGGGACTTTAATACTGTTCTAGGACACTAGGAGGCTTGGGATGAAATGGCAAGAGAGGAGAGAAACACAGATTTTCAATGTCTGGCATGTAAAATGATTCTGGGAGTTGAGATCTAACTTGTTTCAATTGCACACTACGAGTAAGCATGTGTTGTAATTAATCGGTACTCTTCTGAACCCCAGTGCTAATGTTTTGGAAGATCCATTGTTGGATACTGAGTTTATGTTTAGTACTATCTGGGGATTTCATTTTGTATTTATCTGGTAGGTGAGGAGATTAAAATGTTAGTGTAATTCTAAATCAGGGATAATCAACCACTGGCATGCATGCTAAGAGTGGCACATAAGCTGATTTTCATCAGCACACGAGGCAGGAGCTCAGCCCTGCCCCTTCTTCCCCATGCAGCCGGGAGCTTGCTCAAAGCCATGCTGCCTGTGGATTAACAAAAGACCAGCTAATGCTACCAAAATCACCTCCTACACGGTAAAGCTCTGCCTCTGAATTTAATTATTAATTACGCTGTTGTAAGTAGGACTATTAGTGACTTTAAAAAGTATCACTGTCACTCGGACTGCACATAGAAGTCAAAGGGTCACATTTCGCACTCCACCTTGGAAAGGTGGCTGACACCGGCTCTAAAGGCTAATTTCCTTCAGGGTCCAAACTGACTTCTGACAGAAAAGTCCCTGGTTGAAGGGAGTGACTGCAGTTGTCAGCCACAAGTTTCCTTTCACTGTAGAAGCTTGAGGCAGTGTGCAGCCAGAACAAAACAAAACAAAAAAAGACAGTGATGGTTGGGGAGAGGGTGGTGCAGGTGATGGCGGGGAGTGGACAGACTCAGCACACTGCCCTTGCAGTCTCTGCTGGAAAGGCTCTGCTCTCCCCAGAGGAACAGGTAAGTGAATTTTCTCTGCCCCTGAAGAAAGACTTCTTTAGTGAGTTAGGCACAGCAGGCTGTGGGTTTCTGGGCAGTTGTGGCTATGCTCACATGGTGGTATTCAACACAAGACTGAGACGGGGAGATGTCAACTATGCAAAGTTACAGAACATCTCCAAAGAAGTACAGTGCTAGAAGCACGTACAGTATATGGCTATTGTAAAGTCATCTGTGTAGATGTAACTCTGGGGGAACTCTCCAAGTGGTTAGACACAACTCCTGTAGGAAAACACATGGAGACCCAGAAAGCAGTCAGGGCAGGCTTTCAGCAAGGGTTCCACACAATCACCTCCAAAAAGAACAAAGGGAAACGAACTTAATTCTTAAGTACCAACTTCATAAAGTCTCATAATAATCAAGAAACATCATAATAGCTCAGTTTCTATTACCTATAAGGCTACTTCAGAATCCACATGTGCTATCTTCACAATTATACATAAATATAAATAAAAGAAACAAATTTAAATCTCAACAGGTCGGTCCCCACAAACACACAGTGGGAAGTAATTCAGAGTTCCAACAGTGTAGGCTGAGTTCACGCCTAGAGTCTGTTCAGTGGCTCCATACCATCTGATCAGATAGAGCTCTGCAGCAATCTCATCCCTCCTCTTGTTGGTTCTGAGGCCGGCTTTCTCCTCTGCTGGACCATGGAATCATTCAGCTGTTCAGCTCACTAATGAACCAGCCAATCAGTATAAAGTGATAACCAATAACCCTGCTGCAAGAATAATACAAAACTGAAATTCAGCAGACATAGACCATTTTCCCCATCAACACACTGAAATAAGAAAAAAATGGTGACGCAGACCAGTAAAGAAAATTAAATTAAATCAGTTTGGCTAAAATCAAATCACATTCAAGGTGTGTCACTAAAATGAAAGACACTGGTTTTCCCTCCCAGTTTCTTCTCCCTATCACTAATGTTGCCAGGGCTCCCTTCTCTTGGAAATGGGAGCACCTAACCTGCTGCACAGGGCTTCAGGGAAACTAGCTTGCTTTCTGCTCTCATGGTCAATTTCTCCCAGCAGGTTACACGTCCTTTATAAAGCAGCTGCCCTGACTACTTGTCCTCAAGAGAGTCTATGAGTCCAGCTATCATGCTCAGTTGCAGAAACTTCTGGGTGTGGAGTACTTTGTGCATCTGCCTATCAACCCCAGTACAACTCATGCCTTTCTCTAGGTTCTCTCTGTAACGTGATAACCACCTGTTAGCATGTCATTAGATATACAACCCCATATACATACACAGAGCATGGTATCACCGAGTATGGTGCCTTCAGATTGTGGACATGGTAGGATGTGGTGGCCAGTCCAAAGCATCGCTACTCCAAAGCCCATTTCCTAATATTGATGATCTGTGACACCTTTCCCACCCCGTGTTGCTCTTTGCTGCAGGAGCGAGACTGGGAGAGTGGAAGTGAGATGGAGGGTGAGGCCTGGTATCCAGCTAACATGGAAGAATTGGTCACCGTGGATGAAGTAGGAGAAGATGACTTAATTATGGAGCCGGATATAACCGAACTTGAAGAAATTGTTCCAGTTGAGTCGAAAGACAGAACATGCTCAGAAATGCCTCAGTATGCAATTAGCGCATCAGAACTGAAAAATGACCATGGTCAGTTAAACAGGACCGAAGGTGAATCTGCCCAGGAAGCCCCGGAAACGAGCTTCAGGTCAGCAAAGGAAAGCATAGCTGTTTCCAGTGGCTGTCCAGAAAATGATGATGGTGATGGTGCAGTTACTGAAGCATCAGACCTAAAGCTGAACGCTGACCAGAAGCCAGATGAATCACAAGAAGACAGAACTTTTCAGGATTCAAATTACCACAGAAAGGAAGAAAAAACAGAGGCAAGCTCTGATATTCACATAGAGCTGGAGGATGGACAGATACCTTCAGATCATCTCAGAGGACAGACTCACCAGCTCTCTGGCACTTTTATTGCTCCATACAAGCAGATGGGAGTACAAGAAACTGAGAGCCGAGAAGTCACGGAAATGCTTGTAAAAGACTCCGCTGAAGAAACAACCCATGGAACCCAAGAGTGTCAAGAGATGAGGGGTAACTACTTCTGTGTTTTCTTTTCTGCTGGCGGAGACTTGTTCGAGCTTTTCTCTGTGCAAGATGCATTAGATTTTAATCTGCTGCTAACAAGGATAAATGTTGCTAATAGTGCCAAGATTGCCCTAGGACCCACTCAGTAAAAGAGCCTTGCTGCCGTGACAGCCATGTTAATCCTTTAAAGGCTTTTAGTCAAATGGTGTAAAGGAAATGCGATATGCAACTTGCAGGCTTTCTGAAAGGCATAATCAGCTATAACTGTCCCAGCTGGGTTCACAGGAGTTGAGCGGAACTCTTTAAGGCCTCTGCTAAGCTCTTTAAATGGTCATTGAGAACTACAGTTCTTGCATATCAACAAGTAACAGAGGGATCTTTTATATTTTTCTGCCTCCCATCCACATAAAGAAACTCAGAATGGGTGTTTCTTATCCACCATCTGAAAAGATTAAAATAGCTTGTAGGTTGTTACTTCTTTGTCCTTGATCATGCAAATATATGACTTTGTGTGGGGGCTTGGGTGGATACTAACCAAGTACCATTATTTCGTATATGTTCCTTCCAATATGACCTGATGTGGCAAGGCACAGGGTGACACAAGCCAGAAAATATTTGAAGAGGATAAGATTCATCATATCTGCTTATTAAAAACTCTAACGGCCAGAAAACAAACAAGTCAAGACTGCAGTATCTGGAAGAACTGCAGAATCTGAATCATGTCCTTTATTCTTAATCCGCGACTCTGTTGTAAGGCTGAAGTGATTTGGGATCTTGAATGGCTTTGTAGTTTATATAAACAATTCATATGTCTGGAAGTGGGAGGAAGGATATCTTTCTTACCAGCCTTAATCCTTCCCAGTAAATCAACCCAATATTTTCTGGGCTTGCACAGATTCAACATATGAATACAGAATAACAGTGTTTGTCAGTATCCTGTAAGACTAAGACACGTATAAGGCATAGGTCCAATATTAATACGCTCTCTCTAATGGAAGTGGGCAAAATGGAAAAGTTCAGAATATAAACATGAGCAGTAATGAACATGAAATTGTCTCTAGAAAAAAAACATTGTTAATGTGTGGTGTTTCTTATTGGTTAGCTATTGTCAGCAGTGCCTTATTAAACAACTAGATTGGGTGCAAGTATTCCATTTCCAGATCTTGTTTAACTTCTGGCTCAATTCAGAATGAGTGTGAAAGGGGATTATAGAAGTAGTAGTTCATTTAACTGTTTTCATTCAATCCATTTGTTCATTTGTTAAGCAAATTCTAGGTATCTTGAAATGAAATCTCCTGAATTCTCCGAGGTGAAATCTAAAAGAACCCATTCTTCACCATCATGGGAGCAAGAGGATGTTTTCACTGAGCTTAGCATTCCTCTAGGTAGGCCTAAACAGTTATGTCTCTCTCTGCATGAGACATTATCCATTGCAATACCTTGGATGTACAACAAGGTGTCACTTTAAGGCTACTTACTTGTATTTATTTCTCAAAACAAATGCAAGGACAGTTTAAAGAAACAGTAAGTAACACACAGTGGAATATGAAAAGAACTGAGATTTTTGTTACAGATTAATATGTATCCCTGATAAAGGGATTATGCATTTATTAACAGCTGAAATAATGGCCATTGGGCTCCAAGGTGTAAAATATAAGGGGACTGGCACCTTCATAAAGAAATGATCTGAGCTTTGGTAGAGGCATTGCCCACACCAAGGAAATCTGAAGGGCACAGAGAGCTCTGAAGTGTGTTCTTTGGACACTGTGGAGCTTCTATGATGTGAAAATGTAGAGTGATTTACCCCTGAATGGATTGATGGCACTATATAACCACAGATCATGGAGGTACAGAATACAGTGTGGTGTCAACTAATACAGCGGTGAGCAAGCCTTTTACCTGGGGCCTCACTTTTCGTCCCTCACATTAGCAGGCTCCCCCCAACCTGTCTAACATAATCCAAACTGACGGCATTTTGGTTATGTTCATAGGAAAAAAAAACAAAACAAACCTTTTGGCATGTGTAAGAAAAGTCTGTAGAATGTAAAACCTTTATTAATTGGTATATAAATGTTGAATACACAGACATAAAAACAGTAACATATGTCAACATTTTAATGAGATAGATGAGCATGACAGCCAGTACGCGATCATGCTGCATTCCCCCATGAACTTTCATGTTCCCCCCTTGGGAGCCCAACTTCCTCTTTGCACACTCCTGATCTAATGTAAGGGTAGTATTGGCATCCCCTAGGGATGACCTCTATAATGCAATTGTGACTTTTGCCCCTAGTGAGTAGTGTTGCTGTCCCAAATCTTTGGGCTATATTGTCATGTATGTTTATTGGGAAGATGTGCATCTAGTATCTGAGATACATGTAATATCTAAGAGAAAATGTATACAATGTGTATTTGCAGTACACAGCATTTTAAATTGAAATTTTTCCCCATCATTCATCAGTGTTACAGAATGTGATGGCCTTCTAGGTGAACTTGAAAGTAGTAGATATGGGATTTGCTTTTCTAGCTTTATCATTTTTTAAATTATATTTTTCTCTTTAGAAGTAAACTTGTTTTTAGGAGGCAACATCCGCCATGCTAATGTGATTCAAAATTGTTTGTCAGGTGTGGAATTTGTGGTGCCAAGAACTGGGTTTTACTGTAAGCTTTGTGGACTTTTCTACACAAACGAAGAAACAGCTAAAACAAGCCACTGCAGAAGTACTGTTCATTACAAAAATCTTCAGGTAAAACACAACATGTGATTAGTAACAGAGAGATAGCCGTGTTAGTCTATATTCTATCAAAACGAAAAAGCAGTTCAGTAACACTTTGAAGAGTAACAAAAATTATTTTGTTAGTCTTTAAAGTGCTACAGAACATGTGATTAGTGTTAGTCTGCACTTTTCAAAATTAAACAAACCTAATTCTTTCAGTCTTCCCTCACAGGTTGTGTTTTCTAGCCCTTGAATCATTTTTGTTGCTTTTCTCTGGACCTTCTCCAATTTGTTCACATCTTTCCTGAAACTCAGCACCAAGAACTGGAAAGATGACTTTAGCTGAGGCCTAATCAGCACAGAGGAAAGTGAAAGAATCACTTTTCATGTCTTGCTTACAATATATGTCCCAGGTAGATGTTTGCCTTTTTTACAAGTGTCACACTGTGGATTCATATTTAGCTTGTGGTCCGCTATGACCCCCAGATCCCTTTCTGCAGTACTCCTCCCTAAACATTCATTTCCCATTTTGTATGTGTGAAACTGATTGTCCCTTCCTAAGTGGACCACTTTACATTTGTCCAGCTGAATTTCACCTATTTACCTCAGACCATTTCTCTATTTTGTCCAGATCATTTTGAATTATAATTCTAGCTAAATCTTTTGCAACCCATCCCTTAGGCATGTCATGGCCTGTGTATTTATTTAGATTTACTTTTAAATCTCCACCCTTTGCTTTGGGTATTTTTCCAAATATTTAAAACACACACACTAGGACAATAGCACACTAAGATCATTGACCTATCTAAAAATAAACCAAGCTCAACCCTGTTTGAATCACTTTTAGAACATAAACAATCCCTGTTCATAACAGCTTCAAAATTAACCCTCCCTTTTTGCATTTTTCACCCATGTGGCCAAGTTCATCCCCTCCCCAAGTGCCTGGAAGAAGAGACGTGGTTGGGCAGTTTATCTCAGCCTCTAGCATACCATGGGGGAAAATCACATTCCATTGTTGAGGATCACTTCCAGAAAAGGCCCAAGCCGCTTGTTCAGATCTGTTTCTAGACAGAGAATGGTCTAGGCGTTAGTAATTAAAGACTGACGTGAGTAGATAGAGAGGAAGAAGGGTGGTCAGGGATCAGAGGAAGGATGATGTATGGAATGAGCAGACCTGCTTTGCTACAAACTTCATGTGTGACCTTGGGCAAGCCACTTAGCCTGTCTGTGTCTCACTTCCCCAACTGAAGCTAAGAGCATAGTGTGGACACTGCTCCTTCTCCTACTGAACGCATTAAAGATTGTGGTGCTGGGGGGTGGACAAGTTCCTAACATAGATAGAATATGTTTGAAATTAGATCAGCTGCTCTCAGATTGTAGGCCAGGACCCTGAAGTGGGTGGTGGCTGTATTTTAATGGGTTACCAGGGCTGGTTTAGATTTGCTGGGGGCTGGGCCTGGGGCTGTAGCCAAAGCCTGAGCCCCACCACTTAGGGACCAAAGCCAGAGTCCAAGAGCTGCAGCTCTGGACAGCAGAGCACAGGCTTTGGCTTCAGTCCTGAGTGGTGGGGCTTGGATGACAGATCCCTTACCCTTGGGCTCCTCTTTAACCCCTCTCCCTGGGGCAGAGAGGCTTGGGGGGCCTCAGGCTTCAGTCCCTGCAATAGGGTTCCATAGTGATTTTTCTTTGCAGAAGGGGGTTGATATCAAAGTTCCCTCTAATTTTTTTCTCCCAGTGTGTGGAAAAAATTTTGTTATGGGCACGGAGGCATGTGCAGGTGCCAGTAGCAACACAGGCTGCTGGTTGTGGGCACTCTGCGAATCAGCTGGGCAGCATTTGTATCTCTCCTGGGTGACCGCCCAAGTGCCCGGGGAACAGGGGACCCTGGGACTTGCAATGAAGTTTGCAAATGGCTGAATTAGATGAAGGCTGGACATTTTCCAAGGCTCCTTGGATTCTGGTTGAGATATGAATGTGGAGTGGTTTTATGGAACGCACTGTCATGCCTGACTGCCTTCTGTACAGGTTTTGTAGTGAATTTGTATTTAAACCAAACCAAACCAAAATATTTTCTCCCTCTTATAGTTCTGTGCAAAAAAATAGTGGCAGTTGTAGTTTGAGCAGGCCCCCGCACAGGAAGGGGTAAGAGGAGCAATTGCAAAGGGGCTCAATGATTCAAAGTGGCCCAGAGCCCCCGGCTGCCACCACTGCTCCTGCAGAACACTGTGCCCCTTTGAGACCGTGGGAGCAGCATTCCACTGCTCTGCATAGCTCTTAGAGTTGGGGGGAGGGAGGGCCCAGCGCCATGCTCTGGCCAGTGCTAAGGGCTGCCTGCCCTCAGCCCTGCCCTGTCTGCCTGAGGCTCCTCCCTTTTGGGGAGTGTTGCACTAGTCCTCCCACACACACACCTTGCTCCCTGGGCTGCGGTGGCTGTCAGACCCACTGAGACTGCAATTTTCAAAGCTGAGGTGGCATTGAAATCAACAAGGGGGCGTGGCTTTTAGTCCCCTGGTCAGCTTTGAAAATCTCAACCATCATCAGGTGGACAAGAGCTTAAAAAAATTCACTTATAGGGTATAAAAATCCATCTGTGTGTGCCAGTAACTCAAAGTAGGTTATAATTTAAGGATAAATTAAACCAACTTCCATGAATTCCCCGCCTGTTCAAAGACTCTTGTCACATTTACTCTGGCCTGCTGCCATATGAAATTTTGTCCTGTTAGATTAAGATTAAGAGTGCTGTGTGCTGAGTTTTTTCCCACGACACACCTCTTTATTCAAAAGCCTTGCAGTGAAAGTCAACATTGTATGTAATCCAAAAGCAGCTCTAAGGACCTTGAAGGGCAAATTTTGGGGTTGAAAAATGAATCAGCTATTGCCCCCTCCCTTAAAAAAAATAAAAGGGAGGGAGGGACAGTGCCTTTGGAAGCTGAAGAATAGTTTTGAGTCCCCTCCTGCTAAAAGTGTGTGTCTAAGTCAGATGCTTTACAAATACATGTTTTATATCAAAACTCAGGAACTTGCTCTACTTTCAGTCATGCCACTTGGACACCTGTAATTCGGTTCACTTTTGTGGCTTTACTGCTGGTTTACGCCTGTGTGAGAGTAGAATTGAGCAATCAGTTTCTGTTTGCTGGGAGAAAAGGTCTAGTTGGTTGAGGATGGGTCTGGAAGCCAGGATATCCTGAACAGCCACCCCCTAGCTCTGCTACTGATTTCCTGGGTGGCATTGAGCGAGTCACTTAACCTCCCTGGGCTTGTCAGCATTAAGGGAATTTGTTCCAGGAGAGCTGTATTAACACCATTACATCAGTTTCAATTTCCTTTGTGCAGAGAGTATATGGGGGGGGGGGGGGGGTTCTACCTCCCAGGGTTGCAGAGGGCTAGTAACAGTGCATTGAAGCTATAAACACAGTGTGCTGACTATTATCAGTCTGCTTAATGCCACCTGTTTTTCCTTGGTTACAGAAGTATCTAACGCAGCTTGCAGAAGAGAGTTTGAAAATGGACGAAGAAGACAGCCATCGGCCACAGGAGGATGCTGGAATCGTTCCCCACTTTGAAAAGAAAAAGCTATGATGTCGCTGAACTAGACAACTTGCAAATGAGTGAATGTTGACATTTCATGGTTGCGCTACACAATGTGACGATCCGTTTGCATGGTGCAGGAGGAAGGAAGGTGCATTAAACAGCATATTCCAAGTGTCTATGCTCAGGGTGCCATTAGAAATCATACAGCCTGAAATAGTTTCCCACAGCAAAGCAATGCTGACGTATCTAACGAGCTCAGCTATTCTTTCTCAGACTCTGTGTGTTGGGAGCGGCTTCCTATATGAATGCAGAATTCTCAGGGATTCTCAGATGCCACATGCTAGGTCAGGCTGGGTATGTCAAAGTGTTAGCATCCTCCAGTGGAAATGATCTGAAAGGAAATGTCCTGAATTAAGCTTGTAACACTGATATTTTAAATCACTTCACTCATAAGTATAGTGAACAACAGGCCTTGCTTAAGACATCTAAAGCCTTTGTGCCAGTGCTGTTCATGGCATAAGGTAAATGCTAGTGGCATCAGGATATGTGCACCTAGAGCTCGGTGAAGATAGTCATCATGGAATTTTAGTTTTTGAGCGTTGTCCATATACTCGTTGTTGTACAAAGATAGAGGAAGTCACAGTCCCTGCCTCCAGGAGAGTACAATTGAAATCCAATGCAGGCAGAACAGTTCAGGCTGAAAGTTAATTGCCTCAATTCTCCAGTGCTTTATGGTCTGGATGGTCTTTGGAAATTTCTGTGTTTGGAAATATTCCTTGGGCATATTCTAAATGTGTGTCCACTTTGTGTCTTAGATTAAACTTGCACAAGAAGCTTTCTGACCGCTACATGTTTGAGCTTATGTAACTTGTAGAATTCTATATCCATTCTCAGATGGGGGTTTTAAAACATGTTCTTCTAATCTTGCAATCTTGAATTTCCTGGTCTTTATGGAAATAAGCCAGACTCTTAATGTTGTTTTAACAGGTTTTGTATTCATTCCCGTTTTTTTATGGCAAGTATAACAACTGTTCACAGAAGACTGTAAAGAGAACACAGGATGCACCAGCAATTATAAATATTATTATATGCCATTGTTAATACTCAGAGTTGTTGCTTAATATAATGCAAAGTCCTGCTGAAATGCACCATTCAGATTTCTGGTTAATTTCAATGGGCTTTGTGTAGCAAAGCAAATATCTTCTAAAACTGCTGCCAGATTTGATCCTGGAATTACGTTTTTACAGAATGCACCACAAACCCTGTAACTTGCCAAGCAGTCACCAGGCAAGTAGTAGGAAAGATTTTTAAATGTTTGACGTTTGGATGAAAAATGGAGAATGGGACAATTTGCAGATTTCTTCCACCACCACCCGCCACCCAGCCATTCTTTGCCCAGCTCCTATTTGATTGGGCCACTGAAATGTCTGGCAATAGAACTTCATGTTCAGTACGCATATTTTTCTCCAGATGGCTTTTCCATCCTAGAGAGCAGGATTAATGTTGTAAAATAATGTAAAATGGCCAATCTGCCAAAATTGCTCCCACCAAAACACCCACATCAGCAACCACAGTCTTTTTTTCTGAAAATTGTTCCATGTCAGTCTCAAATCACCCCAGATGTAAGCATCTGATCTTTAGATCATTGACTGTTCCGGAACTGGCATGCTCACCAGAGAGGTGGTAGATTATTAGATCACATGGTCACATTCAAAGTGGGTATCAGCTGAGGTTGACAGCCATGGCTCCAAAGGTTGGAGGTTTGATGGGCTCCCCAGGAGCTGTACTGAGTCAGCACCAGTGTGCCCTCTCATTTTTTCCATCCCTGGGTGGAGCAAATTTTGTTATGTGCACCCAAGGTATGCATGGATGTGCACCACTAGTAGATGCACAAGCTGCTGGCTGTGGGCACTCTGCTAATTAGCTAGGCGGCTCCTGACTCTCTCCTAGGTAGCCCCCCAACCACTCAGATTACAGGGAACACTGGTCAGCACAACTCTCAGGCAGCCAGGATCACCTTGAATAAGTGGGGTCCCTCCTTTACATGTGCCCTTTCCTCTTCTGACAGCCTGCAAACCTGGGTTCCACTGGCAGGACCCAAGGGGTGATTCTGGCCTAATTACTGTCTATCAGGTGCAGGGCCAAATGTTTAGAGCCCCCAGAAAGACATCCATAATACGTGCCTGGACATCTGTGTGTGCACAAGCACACAAGTGTGATCAAAATGAGGCATTTTCATAGGCGATTTGGAAATCTATCCCATAAAGACTAGCTCCTGACAAAACAGCACATGAATGTGGTCAAAAAGGCAGCTGTATTCCTGGGAATCTTATTATACTTTGCAAAGCCCTATATTTAACTGTTGTGAAAAGAGCCTCCAAATCGTAGCGTTTAATCTAACAATCTCTGCAATCAACTTTCAGTCCAACACAATTAGAGACCTGCAGTATAATATCTTTCTGTCAAAACAGCCCATAGCAGCAATGCTGGCAGGCATTTGACTCCGAGACATCATTCTAATATCTATTCTGCTGAGAGACAATTCACGTGTACAGGTAGCTGTTTGCCTCTTTCAACTGCTGTAAAATATGCTGTTTCTCTTTTGACTTGCTATATTTAAAACTTAAAAGGTAGTTGGCGTAGTTCTTCAATCATGTGCATTTCTGATGAATATATGTATAGCACCAGGCGGTCTCAAGTCTAGCAAAAAATATTTATTCTTATTTGAAGAAGAGCTTCCATGATATTTATGAATCATTTCAACATGTCTCAACCAAAGATTTGACAAAGGCTGCAGCCTTTCTGAATGGTGAATGTGTTTTTATCTGCGAATCTCAAGTAGTCTTTAGCGTCACAATGCAACTTGCTTTCTTCAAGGTAAAAAAATTGTTTTAAAAATCTAAACATTTCCCCCACAAGACTTGACACATTTTAATATTGGCTTGAACACTAAATTAGTGTCAAGCTGGTTGTATTCAGGGTTTTTCTATTCTCTATCAAGGCTGTGATTTGTTTAATTATACTTGAACTGGACCAGACATACTATTTATTGAGCTTATAGAATCTTGTTAATTTAAGTTTTGGCTTGTAAACCATTGGAATTTGTTAGAACCTGTTGAGTTACATAGGAGGTGTCACCAGTATTAACTGATCTGTGCAAGTGATTGCAAAGTGTTCAGATTGTGTTTCTTAAAAAGAATTTTAATAAAGAGAATTTTAGAGGATAAGTAGGGGTTGGTAGTTGTGCCAATGTTTTCACAATAACTTGCAGGGAAAGACCCATTCAAATCCCACATAAATGAAAGAGCAAGTTGGGGCCTGCTGTGAATGGATTTGAATGTATAGATATGTATATTTCTATTTTTTGTCTTGGACTGAGCCGTCGATCAATGGATCTCATCTTCTATGCTGCCATTGGTAAGTGACTAAATCAATCCTTGATCAGCAGAGCCAATTACAGATGTCACATAAAAAAACGCCAACTGCAGGCCTGGTACATTCTTTTTGGATCCTTTGCTTTTCCTGTAGTGTCTGGATATGCTGTCTCTCAAAGCAATTAAGAGCCTGTATAGTGATTTGCTACCAGGATAATTTGTCACCAGGACAATTTGTCCTGAACTAGAGTTTCCAGATTATTGGGAGATATGCCACATGACTTTAAGATATCTTTATAGCACTTCTACTGACCACCAATAGAGTGCTTTCCATGAGCAAGCTGGCCATAGAAGGCCATCTTTGTATATCATCCATCCTCATAACATGACCAATCCAGAAAAACTGTTTGTCCATAAGCATTGTTGCAGTGCCCATCCATGTTAGGAATTTTGTCCTACCAATTCACATGGGTAATCTTCCTCAGACAATGCATATGGAACTGACTGAGTTTCAAAATATGGCACCCCAACACAATGTATATATTACTGATTAGTGCAGGCCAGGTCCTGAGCGATACTCATTTTGAAATTGACACCTCTTAGAATTTGGTTCTATGTAAGCCATTCTTTGCCCCGCACCTACCCCTCCCTCTCCCTTTCTACACTTCACCTCCTGACTTACTGAGTGAACTCACTATCTACAACTGGTGTCTTCTGAATTCCTCTCCTCCACTTGCATGCCCATCCTGGATTCCCCTCATCTGAAACCGTTCTCATCTCTTACTAGCCAACTCTCAAGGTATCTACTCCACCTACGTCGTGCTTCCCTCATCTGCTGGGTTGATTACTTGACATCTCTTTCCTTGGCTTTCATGACACTGTCTTCTCCTGGCTCTTGTACTGTCTGTTTCTGGTTGATCATATTCCCCTCTCCCATTTTCCTTATTGGTGTCTTAAGGATCTATGCTAAGTCGTACCCTCTTCTCTCATTAAACCCTTTCTCTGAGGGCAGGTCTACATTACTGCAGAAGATTAACCTGCTCAGGGTTGATCTTCTGGTGTTCAATTTTGTATGTCTAGTAGAAATGTGCAAAATCAACCTCTCAGGAGTCATAGTCGACCCCTGTACTCCTCGCGAGATGTGAGGAGCAAGGGAGCTCTACAGGAGAAACTTTCTTGTTGACTTTCCCCTGTGGAGACAGCCAAGTTATCCGAGCACAGATACATCAGTTTTAGCTACACAATTGCCATAGTTAGAATTGCGTATCTGCGGTCAGCTTTCTTAGCCTAGTAGAGACATAGTCTGAGTAACTTCACCCATGAGAAGTGGGATCCACATGGAAAAATGTTTACCAAAGAATAATAATTTAAAGGTAAGTTTCCGTTCTTTACTATTATAAGTTCTCAAAATTTAAAGGAAGCTGAAAGGACAAATGCAATGGGGAAATCTGTGAGTCTTACTGTATTTAACCTGCTGAAAGAATTGGGAAACAAGGACAGAGGAGCAGGTTAGGAAGAAGACAAAAAGAAGAGAGGTAAGATGAGATTGATTTGCCACCTTCTCTATGGTAAATTATTACACAAAGTTGTGATTGCAGATTCTGTGTGATTGGGTTGATAGTGGCAAAAGCTGATGATGTACAAAGCACACAGCTTGAATTTAAAATGCAAACTGACTCTGCAGCAATCAGATTTCTTGTGGAGAACATGGCTGAAATACCCCATTTTCCTGGTTACACAGTAGCTTTTTAGAACATAACTACACCTTAAAAGGCACACTGTGTAAATCCTTTGGAGTGTTATCATGACATCAGAAATATATATAAAATACAGAGCTGTCAGTTAACGTGTATAAACGCCTGCAATTAATGCAGGGCAGAATTAAAGCATTAAAAAAATAACACACATTAATCACAGGTGGCAGAAAACCAGCATGAGCTCTTCCAGTGACTGTCTGCAGGGGTCAAGGCCTTCTGAGGGGGAAGCATGCCCTCTGGGCTCAAGGGGGCATGGCACTGGGGAATGTGGGCCATGCACTCCACATGCAGTGGGGTGGCTTGGCCTCATGCTCCTTGGGGTCTCTACATCTTGTTTCCTGCCCGCCCAGTATTACCCCTTTCCCCACCCACTGCCATCATGAAGGACATACCAAACTTCCTGCAGCAGAGCTGGAGTTCAAGGCTGGGCCAGGCTGCTGTGTGGCACCGCCTGGAGGAACTCTACACTAAGAAGTGAGTGGGCCAGGGGCACAGCTGTGGGGATAGCTCCTAGGGCGGGTAAGGCTCTTTCTTTTCCCCTAGTGGCTGCCGGGAGCACAGGTTGCACTATGCTTTGGAGCTGGGTGGTCCAAACACTTTGTCTGAGTGTTGCTGCTTTGAGTTATTGCCAGGGCCGCTCCATGCTACTAGGAGACGCACCCTTCTCCTGAGACACCCCCAGAGGACGAATCCTGCATCTCCATAGAACAGACGCCTCATCCCCACCGCAAACCAGGGGCATTGCCCACTGGGGTTCAGGGGAAGATAGTATTATTATTATTATTGTTTAACAGCACAATTAAGCACACAATTAATATTTTTAATTGCTTGACAGTCCTAGTATCATACCTATATTATTGGCGAGGCACAGTGCCTCATGGGTACTCAGGATAACCAGGTGCCCCGATTTTATAGGCATCGTCCTGCTATTCTGGGTTTTGTCTTAGGTAGGCACCTATTCCCCTCACCCACCCTGTCTTGATTTTTCACATTTGTTTTCTGGTCATCTTGTCATCTGCTTTCTGTGTCATTCAGGAGCATGAAAGTTCAGGCTCAGATGTCAGCTAACTCAGGTCCAGGATTCTTTTTCCGTTTTGGGGACAGAGCTGCTGTTGACTATAATGCAAGTCTTGCTTGATGGTTCAATGGCAACATAATCCCCGGCGCTTGAGAGAGATTGGAACTGGAATGCTTCAGAACTAGTACTGAAGGAGGGAAAGAGGAAGTGTCTTGTGTCATCTACCACTAAACCCTCTGGCAGCAAAACGAACAACATGGATGGGTTCCGACCATCAGGACTCCTCTGCCAGGTAGGAAAGAGCCAGGAAAAAGAATGTGAAAGCATTTGTGTATAAGGGAAGGTAAGGAGCATGATTGAAGAATGTATTAAGATTCATACCATCCCAGTAGCCAGTAAAAAACTGCCTCCCCATTTTACTGATGGAAAAACTGAGGCACAACTTGACTAGTCCATGATTCTGTTGTAAATCAGTGGCAAAGCCAGGAATTAGAACCCAGGTCTATTCCCTAATCCTTTGCGTTAAGCTCTTTCAGATAAGGTTGACCTTGTGGCTGCAGCACAGAAGTAATATATTTTACGTACAAATATTTTCAGGTCTCTTCTCTGGGATGGCTTCCAATGAAGAATCCAAAAGAGAATTTTGGCTCTGGTTTAAAGTATGATTCCTTTTGCTAAAGTGCTGCAGCTTTTGTATCAGTAGTTCTTTTATTGTCATAGTTCAGATATGTTACCATTTTGTTTTGAAGTCGAGTTTTTCAGATCCACTCCCTCCATGCCTACATTGTTGACATGCAATCCAATTTGTTTGCACTGTTGAAAATTCAGTCCATTTATTTAGGCACTTTTCCAGCACTGTTTGCTGTAAGGAAAGGGACATTATCAAATCTGAGTGTGCACACAGAAGCAAATGGTAGTTTGCTTTTAAATGTAAGGCTAAAATGATCTTTGACTGAATTTTTGCAGTCACCTAAGTGTTGTGATCTTGTAGGATCATGTGAGCCAAGCAGGGCCAGGCTTAGCCAATCACAAAACAGGAGACCTGACTCTCCCCCAGACATCCCTGAGGGTAGGGAACTGGACTTGATGACTGCCTGAGGTCTCTTCCAGTTGTAGTGTTCTGTGATTCTACGAAAATCTAAGTTCTGCTGGAAGTCACATGGGTGAATCAATAGATGATGCTTTTCTCTCTAAGTCAGTACTGAATCAATACTTGTTCCATGGCTAAGCGAGGCTTGCACGAAACAGCCAAAGTGGTCCTACTGTTCATGTCAACACTTCCTAGTTGATTTACGCAATAGATTGTCAGTGTTCATTTAGAGTGGATGTAAAGCCAGGATCCATGTTGGCAAGCCAAGCTAATGAAGGAGTTTGAAAGAGGCTAGTCCTCCGGTCTCTGTCTTGTATATTATTTATTTCTATATTTACTAGTGCTGGGATTCTAGTTGGCTGTGTAGGGGATTTGGAACAGGTGCCATATGAAAAGAGATTAAAAAGACTTGGACTTTTCACCTCAGGAAAGAGGAGATTGAGGGGGGATATGATAGAAGTCTATCAAATCATGACAGGTACGGAAAAAATGAATAAGAAAAAGTTATTGACTTGTTCCCATAACATAAGAACTAGGGGGCCACCAAATGAAATTAATGGGTAGCAGGTTTAAAAGTAACAAAAGGACATTGTTCTTCATACAGCACGTTAGGCCTGTGGAGCTCCTTGCCACAGGAAGTTGTGAGGACCAGGACTTTAACAGGGTTCAAAAAAGAACTAGATAAATTCATGGAGGTTAGGTCCATCAATGGCTGTTATTGAGGATAGGTAGGAATGGTGTCCCTATGGAAATGGATGACAGGAGAGGGATCATTTGATGATTACCTGTTTTGTTCACTCCTTCTGGGGCATCTGGCATTGGCCACTGTCAGAAGACAGGATACTGAGCTAGAGGGACCTTTGGTCTTATCCAATATGGCTGTTCTTATGTTCTGTTTTGCCAGATTGTTCAGAGAAGTATTGGCCTAGATCACGGGTAGGCCCGATGCAGCCCACTGACTGAAGCCAGCCTGCAGAGCCTTTTAATCCAGCCCATGGCTGTCTCCTATGCGGGGGGGCAGGGGGAGAGTTTCAGGTGCCTCCCCCAGCAAAATCCCTCAGCTCCCATTGGCCAGTTTCATGCCTCCCCCACCCTCAACCAATGCGAGGTGAGAGTTTGTGCTGGGGGCAGGGCAGTTCAGCACAATTTCTCAGATCCCATTGGCTGCTTCTGAGCCTCACAAACTGATCAAGGCAGATCCCAGACCCAACACCCACTCCTTGACCACTTACCAAACCTTGGTGTGGCTCCCCACCAAAAATTACTGCCAACCCCTGTCCTAGAGTCTGATTAAGGAACTAAATCTAGAGCCTGGAGTACAAGAGAAATAGTTCTGGAATCTAGCATAATGCCCACAGGGCCTCCTGTGAGATGCAGAAACTCTTAGATTCACTTGATTTGGAGTATCAATATTTTAGAGGTCTTAAACCTCAACACACTGCACCCTTGTTGGCAAGGCAGCTAAGGACATATTGGGCTAAGCAGTAGGAGCACTGCCAGCAGATCAAGGGAAGAGATTATTCCCCTCTGGAGTATTGCATCCAATTTTGAACACCCCTGCACCACAGAAAGGATGTGGACAAATTGAAGAGCGTCCAGCGCATGGCATCAAAAGTGATTGGGGGCATATGACTTATGAGGAAAGTCTGAGGGAACTGGGCTTACTAGGTTTGAAGAAGTGAAGAACAAGGGAGGATCTGACAGCAGCCTTCAGCTATATGAAGGGAGGGTTGAGGATGGAGCTAGGCTATTCTCAGTGGTGGCAGGTGACAGAATAAGGAACAATGGTCTCACATTGCATTGGGGGAAGTCTAGGTTGGATATTAGGAAGAACTACTTCACTTGGAGGGTGGTAAAGCACTGGCATGGGTTATTAGGGAGATGGTGGAATCTCCATTCTTAAAAGTGTTTAATACCAGGCTTGATGAAGCCCTGACTGGAATGATTTATTTGGTGTTGGTCCTGCTTTGAGCCAGGGGATGGATCAGATGGCCTCCTGAAGTCTTGTCCAATCCTAATCATCTAAGATTCTGTGACCCAGAGATCACTTGGGTGAGTTTCAGTAATTCAACTGAATGACTAGAGGATCAACCCTATGATACAAAACCTCTGAAGCCAAGTTCTAGGGGTTATCATTAGGAAGCTAACAGGAAGGGTGGGTTTGTTTGCTTGTCTGTCTCTCTGTCTGTCTGTTTGTTTAGACCTGTATATTTTTGGCATTGGCATCCAAAAGAGCAAGACCAACAATTAGCTCATCAACATCAGCTCATTCTGGTTGCAAGGAATGGGATTGTCCTATTGTGCAAATCTGGACCAGAAATTAGCCTGGTAATCTCACACTTTTGGCAATAATAGTTAATCCTTTGTGTCCTGGCTGAAGTCCACTTTGGACAATTATGTGCTCTTTCTGGAAATGTCACTGCACTTTCATTAGGATTCTTCATTTTCCATCCGAAACTCTTAAACAGCTGGGGCCTCTTCTGCCCGCTGTAGGTTTGTGGATTAGATATTTTTCTCTCTGTGTATATAAGAATATGCATACATTTTAGAGCTGCGTGCAAACCAAGGCTGCATTCCCAGAGAACCCACAATCATCAGTATGGATTGACCCAAAGTTTCAGAAGACCAAAATCACAGACCTCTCCCAGCTGAACTTAAAATACATTTTCTTTGGCTCAGTGCTAGTAGATGTTCCAGTCATTGGGTCAGGTTACAAGAGGGAAACATGACTTAGGCCAGCATATTGTCCTTTGGGACCCTCTTATACAAAATGCACAGCATCAGTGTGAGATCCTGTTTATGTGTCAGTAATATTACAGCCCCAAGTAATCCAGCACCAGCAGCACAATATCACGCTCACATATTCCTCCCCCGATGTTAGACCATTAGGGAGCTGCTCCAGAAGCAAGGTAGCACTAATGACTGCTTAGGAGGGGCAAAGTATTTACTGCAAAGGCTAACTAGCGAATCACCTAGTGCTCAGAAGAGTGACTTTTCCCCATGAGACTTAGTGTGGTGTTGGTCGTTGCACCTGTACTGTGCATTTGCCCTTCCACTCTGGGGAACATCACAAGCACCTGCTGTGGTGAAAAGGACACTAGCGTTTAAGTCTGTATGTCCTCAAAATGTCACACAAGCATCCACTGATCATCAGTAGAAATGAAAGAGAAGAGCGCAGAAACTGCTAACGCCCTTAGTGCTTGGACCAGTGATGCTGAGAATGTGATGCAAATGTGAGGGACTGGTTGGTATGCATGGTGTTTGCTAAACAACATACGGACATGCTGCCATAGAGAGAGGGTTTATAATATGGCCCAGGGCATATTGCCTACAGGGTTGGGCTCTATATGGTCTTTACTAAAGGGTGCCTTAATGCAGGGGTGAGGAAACTTTTCAGGTTACACCCTCCTTTTTGGCCCTGCAATTATCCAGTCCCCCCCTCTTCCCCCCCCCCGCAACCTGTGGGAAGGGATGCGGAGTGGTGGCACTCTGAAAGTGGGTGAGATGATCAGGAAGGGGGTGCTGGGGAGTTCCAGGGGGTGCCCCAAAGGGGGGGTGCTTGGCAGGAAGACCCCCAGAGTGACCCCCAAGAGGGCACTCCATGAAGGTAGGAAGTTGCCAGCTGCCCCTCTTTTTGTCTCAGGGCTGCTGTGCCCCCTCTTCCTCCGCCAGGCGCGGGGCAGGCAGGCTGCTTGGCTGAGTGGGTGGAGGCATGCGCTGGCCCAGGGGTTCAGGCGCTGGGCAAATGGCGGCTCCTCCTGGTGGGATAAGTGAAGCACTGTGGGGCTGGGCCAGCTGCAGTACGGTGCGGGGAGCCCAAGTGCCTGGACACCTTCCCACTGCCGGAAACCAGCTGCCTCAGCCTGGCAGTGAGCAGGCACAGAGGGCTGGCGATGCAGTGGAAGCTGGGGGTGGGGAGCTAATCATGTTGCACTCCCCCTTACAAAATGTCGCACCCCCCACTTTGCACCCCCCTGCCTTACTGCTCTCGAAGATGCTGATGAAGATTGCCCTCATCTGTGTGCAAAGTTGATTGGGAGATTATATTAGGGGGTTAGTACAGGTTGAACCTCTGAAATCCAGGACTCTCTGGTCTGGCAAATCTGCGGTACTGCTGCATATTGCTGGGTGGATGTTGCTGGACTAGACAGCCCTGGTGGCCAGGAGTGGGGAGCAGCTGAAAGTCTGACAGCCAGGAGCTGCAGCGAGGCTGACGGCAGGGGAGCCACAGCCAGGGCTGAGCTGGCAACAGGGAAGTGGAGGGGTAGTGGGGCAACAGCCAGGAGCTATGCTGGATTGGGAGCAGAGCCTAGTGGCCAGTCCTGACAGCTAGAAGTGAGCTGATGGCCTGGAGGAAAGCCCAGGAGTGGGGGCCGGAGACCTCCCCTGTCCCAGCAAACTCCCTGGTTTTGGGCCACTCGGGTGATTAAGGCATGGGCATCTCGAGTTTTTGGTCTTAGTATTAGCGTATCTTCCCAACTGGCAGGTAGACTTAAAAATGGCACCTCTGGAGCTTAGGACAGGCACTGCTACAGCTTGAGCTAAAGGCCAGCTGCCTCTCAGCTTAGGCTGTAGCGGACACTCATTCTTTCTCTCTGAAGTGGTCTAGGTACCACTACATGGAACAGTTAGCCACACACAGATGTGGGGGCTACACTAGCTCTGCCACAGATTTATTGCCAGTACTGCCATGGACCTACTTAATTGAAGCCACATCACCATGCTGTGCCTCAATTTCCCCATCTGTAAAATGATGCTAGTGTAGCTCTAAAAAAGGTGGTACAATGCTGGGTTTGTTCACACAGTTAAAGTGCTCTTAGTGCTTCAGATGGGTGGTGCTATGAAAGCACAAGGCCTGATTTTTTATCAATCACAAGTCGTGATGATTTTTAAAGGGCAGATACCAGCTTCCTTTTTCGGCAGATATTTATGTTCTTCAGCCAGCACCTGGATCAGGAGCCATCTGCAATGCCATATGAGTCATGTACTGAGAAATATAAGCCTTGTGTATTTTAGTGTTTGTTCAGGGAAGTTACCATCAGTGATAAGAATGGCAGGAGCCAGAAGGTTGGCTGAGTACAGGTGTTCTTGTTGTATTAGCTAGAAAGAGCTGCTCTTAATGGAATGAGATGACACTGAGGTGCAGATACCTGAGCTGTTGCTGGTAGTGGCAGAGCTGCTATAGGGTGGTGCAGCCCTAAGAGCTGGTGAATGAAAATAAAATTTAGCCCTGTTGAAGTGAATGGCAAACTACCCATTCATGCTTGTCAGGCCATGGATATTCTTATCCACTTTGCATGGCGTAAGCTGCAAGACATCAGGGGAGCTATGCTGAGTCACACCGGTGGGGATCGGGCCCTCAGTCATTTGAAATGTGTTGTGTTAGCCAGCAGCGGCACCCTAAGACACTCACAGGTAGATGGAACGTAGTCCAATCCCCATAATCCTCCCCTTCTCTCTTCCTCCACCTCTGCTTTCTCCTTCCTTAATGGCTCCCTACTGAGGTGCGGAACTAGGACATCGGAGGCATGCGGGTAATCAAGAGAGGAGCTGTGCTGAACAAACAAGGCCCTGGGGACAGTATAAAGAGGCTCATGTTAGAGTTTTTCTGCACATACAAATATGCTGGTTTAATGCAGCAAATGACACTGGTGCAAAAAGCTGGAGGGAAATGAGCATTTCAGCTTCAACCAGGTTTATTTTGGCTGACTTTAAATCCGTTAGGAACTGGTTTTAGCTGAACTGAAATCAGCAATCTTTACCTGAAATAAGAGTTTCAGCATAGGGATCAAGGACACAGGACTGGAAGGGACCATCTGGGTCACTGAGTCAAGCCCCTGCTGTCACAGGCAACTCCAGCATCTAATCCCACTGATAAATTCATCAAAGTCCATGTTAAAACAAGTTAAGAGTTTTATCTCCACTATTCCTATCGGGCAGCTGTTCCAGCCTCTCATTCCTCTGATGGCTAGCAACCGTCTTCTAATTTCCAAATTAAATTCATTCACAGCTAGTTTACATCCTGCTGTTCCCACCCATTTAACTAACTATACTTGTGCAAACTTGTATGTAGACTTGGCTGTAGTCTATATTCAAAAGCTTTTCATGCATGAGAGAGCTGCAAAGTTCATCTTGTTAAACCTTTAACCAACTGGCAGGAGCATTCCTGGGCCCAGCTTTCCTTTAGCTGGGAGTGTAGCAGCAGCATGATCTTTAAAGGGTGCAGTGCTTATCTAACTGATTTACTCCCATAGGCTTGGAGGCCTTGGCTACTAATTAGCAGACCTCGTCTCCCTCTTCCCTCAGACATGTTTTAGCACATCTCTCTTGGTTTGTTCCTCCGTCTTCCAACAGTGCCTATGTGTCTTTAACGGGCACGTAAAGCAAGCTTTGTTTACAGGTTTCTTCTCGGCTGGGTGGGGACTACACAGCCAGTTGGACTGCTGCGGAACACGCTGATGGCAGCAAACTTTCACCTTGACCCAGCAAGGTGTTGCAAAACAGCGCTTTGCACATCTGTGATGGGAAATAAGGAAACCAAATAATAGCTGAGGCATTAAAAATCAGCCTCCGCAAAGAGTTAGATGGAATATGCACTAGATAGTCTCAGTCCCAGGAACAAGCCCCTCTGGGCATATTGGCAGGTTAGCGGGGGTAGATAATGAACATGCACTGCCTTGCAGTGGCTAAGGAGAGGGTATTTCGTTTAGTCTTTGAGAGTTGCCAGTCTGCTGCCTTTCACCAGTGTTCACTTTTTCCTTTGGAAAAGAAAGAAACAAGCACTGGCTGAGGTTCTGACCTCTGAATCAGCCTGGTCTCCCTCTTGCCTCCTAGTATAGTACCCAGAGGTAAACTGCACAGCATCATACTCATTGGACTGCTCTGTGGCTGCTGTCTGCATGCAGAAGGGGCTGGTGGCTGTGCTTTCTGACTGCAGAAAGTGTGAGATAACAGAAGCAAGCCTCACCACACAGCAGGTGCAGACAGAGGTAGAGAGCAAATTAAACATACATAATGAGAATACATGGAACAGAGCCTGAAACACAGCAAACAAAACAAGGGCCTGTCTTCTAGCTCAAGGAGACCAGCACTACCTTGAACAAGCAATTCCAATGTCTCTAGTCTGATTACTCAGGGAAGTTAGTGATGGGAAATATTAACTAATTATCCAGTTCCTGGGTTGGGCCCTAGGGAGAGGATATGTACAATGGATATTAAACTGGCAATAGGCAAGTGATGGAGTAATAAGCCACAGAATCCTGTCCCTTTGCTTCCATAAATAAGAGGTTGAAGGACTTTATTTAGTCCTGAGCTGTAGTTTGGTGTTTCTGATGCTCAGAACATCTGCAAGCCGCTGATTGCCAGTCCTGCACCTCATACTCCTGCTCAAACTGGCAGTCTTCCAGCTTCCCCCATCACTCGCATCTGGTTGCACTCACCTCTCTAGGAAAGCAGCATAGGTGGACTGAGAAGCCTGCAAGTGACTCGCACTGAAACTAACAAGGAGGTGAAGCTGTACTTCGTCACAATGGCTCTTCTGGGTCAGCTGGCAGCACAGTCTTGATGTGCCACACCAAGGGTTAAAGTCTAATCTGAGTGTCTCGAGGAGAGCTACTGTGCGTACATGAAAACACAGCCCACCCATTATGCAAGGTTGCCAAAAGCTCTGGTGATCGGCACAGCAAAGAGCATTCTGGGAGCCCACCACATGTAGAAGCGATCTGCAAGGCCCGTTTTCCAGGCGTGAGCCAACGGGGCTGATGTTTCCGCTGCTGTCTATACTTAGGCTGCATGAGCTGCATCTTCTTCCTGCCAGCGCTGAAGTGCTTCTGATTTGTCAGCTGCTCTTGCTCAAACATCAGAATTTCAGCTGCTCAAGCCCACAGTATCAAAACCTATTCAAGGCCTGACCCCAAACCCAGTGAAATCAGTGGAAAGCCTCATGCTGAATTCAATGGACTTTTGATCAGGTTCTGATAACCCCTCCCCCCAAAAAAAAATTAGTTCCTATTCAAAATGTCACCAAATCTTACCAATGGCTGCTGGAAAGGAGAGGCCTGAGCTTTGTGGGCACATGGAGAATGTAGTGGGAAGAGAAGAACCTCCCATTCTGAGCAGAGAAGAAATAAAATAGCAAGTGACAGAAAAAAGCAGTGAATGCATGAAAATATCATTCAGGTAATAGCTCACCATAGCAACTACTTCACTTTAAGGCTATGGCTGTACTATCTGTGTACCCATACCCTGGCTTGCACGCATGCAAGCCAAACCCATTTCCAAGAACGTGCATTGCTCTACACACCGTCTCTAAAGCAGCAGCTACATGTTGGGTGCTACGGCCCTTATTGCCTCACCAACTGGAGCTGCTCTAGGGCTTGGATCCTTGTGTATTGGGGTAGAACTTGTCTGTCCTCCCTGGACACTTATGTGGAAGCGGTTTTAGCCCATCAACACCTTTAGCTGAGGTATAAGAGTACTTATATGTATCTCACAGAGCTGGAAGGGACCTTGAGAGGTCATAGAGTCCAGTCCCCTGCCCTCACACCAGGACCTGTCACCATCCCTGGCAGATGTTTTTTTTAATTTGCCCCAGATCTCTAAATGGCCACTGAGCTATCCCTCCCGCTTTTGCTTGGCAAGCCCTGGTCAGCCAGACAGGTAGATTAATGAACACTCAATGTCAGATATACAGGAGAATTGCATGACACCAGAGTGGAGAGAAAGTTGTGTGTTTACTTATTGGCTACAGCCACACAGCAAAGTTATATTGAGATAACAGCCATTACTTTGAAATAACTGAGAGCATCTACATTAGGCACACACTATTTCAAAATAAATTTTGAAATAGCAGGCGCATTATTTCTAATTTTGTAAACCTCATAGCAGGAGGAATAATGCCTATTTCAAAATAGCTCTTTCAAAATAGGCACTGTTAAGACACGGAATAGTGCTATTTTGAAATAAGCCATAACGGTGTCCAATGGCACTATTTCGAAATAGGCTCTAGGCTATGTCTACACTACAGAGATCTTCTGACAAAACTTCTGTCAACAGAGTAGGACCACGGACAAAAGTGGATCAAAAAAGTGATCCGCTCTGTCAACAGAAAATGGCTGGACTGCCCAGCCCTCTCTCAACAGAACAACTGACCGGCAGCATAGCAAAAAGGGCTGCCCAGTGATCTGGAAGCTCTGTCTGTTGACAGAGGGCTCACTGGAGTGTCCACATGGCTTTTTTGTCAACAGATTCTGCCGAGAAAGGCGTTCCGCTTCATGGGGGAGAGGCAGAAGGCTGTTGACAAAAATGCCGAGTTTTTTTGACATACAGTCAACAAAACTCATTTTGTGTGTGGACGCTCCATGAGCTTTGCTGACAAAATCCCAGTTGTGTCAGCAAACTCTAGTGTAGATCTAGGCTATGTGTCTGGACATGCTACTTCGAAATAGCTGCGTGCTATTTTGAAATGCATTCTCGTGTGTAGCTGTGTTATTTTAAAATAAACTATTTCAGAATAGCTATTCCAGAACGGATTATTTCAAAATAAAGCTTGTGTGTCGATGTTGCCATTGAGACCAGAAGGGACATTATTCCCTTCTACTTAACATTCTTACAATGGGTTGCTATTGTATAATGCTATGTTGGGGAGTGTTTACCAACCTTCTCCTGCCATGACTTGGGAAACTAGAAGATACAGATACAGGCAACTGTTGCAATGGCAATGAAGGACTATCTAGACCAGTGGTTCTCAACCCAGGGTATATGCATCCCTGGGAGTACACAGAGCTCATCCAGAAGGTACCTTAACTCAGTGTGTGTCAACCTTCTTTTATGAATTAAAAAATTGACTTATTTCATGTTCATCTAATTTTTTTATTTATCTTTTTTGAACAGTCATAAGTATGATGGCCAGTTTATTGCCTATAGGCAATTTCTTCCAACCAACCAGTTATAATCAAGTTGTTTAAACAAATGTATTGCAATGGTAGAACATAATTGTGTGTGTCTGAAAACCGTCGGTACTGAGGGTACTTATAATTTTTTTAAAAGGGGGGAACTTTATAAAAAAAGGTTGAGAAATGCTGATCTAGACTTTAGACCAGGCCTGCAGGCCCATACTGCTTCCCACTGTAAAGTGGGTTAGCAGGGGCGAGGACAGGATCACAGCTTAAGCTACACTACTGAGTGCCCCCAGAGGAGCACACTGGCTCAGGTTCAACACATGCATCTGAGAGCTTTAGGGTGGCTGATGGAGGAGGTTGGGAACAAAAGCTTAGCCCAGCACGCACCAAGCCTGAGGCTTAGACATACCTTAAGGGGTAAATGGTGTAAGCAGACGCAGCTTTCTGGTGCCTTTGAAGCTTACACTAGCACTGTTTTGGGGCCTGTATATCTTCAACAAAGGCTACTCCCTTAAAACAAAGATGAATCACTCTCCACAAATACAAGAGATGAGGCCGTGTAGTCAGACTTAAGATGTGTTCAGAATCCTTAAATAACCTTATAAAAGCTCCTGGAGCCTTTAAACTCCTTCTTTCCTATGGGAGATTTCCTGCTATTTAGGATCAGTGCCTCTGAAGAACATTGAATAACCAAGAAGCAATCCCTCCCAGCAGGATGTGTGGGATGGTAAGACTCAAGGCCTTTTTACTTTAAAGCTCAGCACTGAAATGTCAGGCCACAATAGGCCTCTAATATAATCGCCTATGGCTTGCAGCATGTCACTCCTGTCTAGAACACCCTGTACATAGCAGCTGTCATTTTCATGTCAGCATGTGGGCACAGCTGAAAAGATGACAGGCAAGATTGCCACCCTCAAGCATTCAAAAATGATGAGTCACTGCCCCCCACCCCCATCACGAGATAGGCTTAAAAAACTTGAAATTTAAAACTACCAAATTTGAGGTTCATTTGTCTTCCAATTGTGGAGCCCTTGGCATGCATGTTTTGCACATTTTCAATCACCACCTTGAAGGCTAGGAATTTCCTTTGCTTTTAAATGCAAGCTGAGAGTTTCTGGCACTCCCTTGATTCGAGGAGCTGTAGCTTTAATAAGTACAAGAAAAAACCACGAGACCTGCACTAAAATCATGAGAGCTGTTGATACTACAAAGATCACCTTCTCTCTTGCAAGGCGGGAGCTCCTGACAGCAGGGAGCTGCAGGCTGCTGTGTGTCACAGCTTTAGCGGTAACTATATTCTCTGTAGTCTCAGATCTCCACCTGCCACCTGTCGCCATGTATCCCATTCACTTTGGACCTGGGGTTCTAAAATTGCACAGCTCCTGACATCTATCTGAGCTCCCCAGCATAAGAGCTGACTAAAGCCTTTCCCCGTGAGTTGCTTTATCTGAGAGGACAATGAGTGGTTTTTTTTTTCCTTAAACCAGTTATCTCAGATCTTCCCAGCAAGCACATTTATTAACAGGGCAAAAGCATTCCAGTGAAAACACAGGAGGCACAATAAACAGATTTAAACCCCCCACACTCACCATACCAGAAATCAACCACCTTCCTTGGGGAATCTGATAGGTCTGTGACCCCCCAGCCCTTCACAGTGGCTGAGCCTTCTCTTGGACAGAAAGGCAGATCCATTTGCTGAAACAAAATGAAGGCCATTGGTCAGTTCAATCTCATCTTTTCATACCTTTCTTTGATTCTCAGTTTCCTGGAAACCCTAACCCAACCCAACATATGCAAACAACCCCAGAGGGCTGGGGGTGGGATGCCTGTGAAGTTGCTTGTAGTCCTGCTGGCTCAACTGAATAACCTCACACCATTTTTTTTGTTCTTGGAGGAGCTGTGGGAACCCACCCACACAGGGTAGAATAAATCCAGACCTAAACCGTGCATAAATTTAATACAATGGTACACAAAGATGCTACATGGGGGTTACAACATTTGTAACACCAGGCAGCACCCTAGGCTCTGGTATACACACTTAGAATGCTACAGTGGTGTAAGTAATCCACCGCTCCAAGGGGCAGTAGCTAGGCTGACAGAAGTATACTTCCATTGCCCTGGTGTTATCTATACCAGGAGATAGGGGTACAGTGCTACTTCTCTCAGGGATGTGAATTTTTCAGGTCCCCTGAGAGATGTAGCTATATTGACATAAATTTCCAGAGTAGCCCAGTTCATAGGATTAAATACAAAATAATGTAGTTGGTCAGTACTACCTCTCTGGGCCTCAATAATGAGATCAGCTCTTGCCCTCCACATCAATTCAAGGTGCTCATAGTTCAACTAGCAAACATTCCGCCCTCTTTTCAACCTTACACCCTTGCTACTGGAATGTGTCTTTAATGGGCCTACTAGTTGTCCAGCTCATGATGCACAATTGGGTGGATCCAGCTGTGGTGTAGGTAAAGCAGGGGCCTGCAACTGTGGCTGAGGAAGATCTGAGATCACTGGGTTAAAAAAAAAACCTTCTCATTGTCCTCTCAGAGAAAGCAGCTCGCTGGGGCTGGTTTTCATTGATTATTTTGCTGGGGAGCTCAGAGTATATGTCGGGAGCTGTGCAATTTTAAAACCCCAAAGTGAATGGGATACATGGCAACAACAGGTGACAGGTGGAGCTCTGAGACCTGACTAAGCATGGGAGAGAGAACACAGTTACCCTTAAAGCCGTGACAGACAGCAGCCTGCAGCTCCCTGCTGTCCAGAGCTCCCACTTCCCAAGAGAGAAGGCGATCTTTGTAGTATCAACAGCTCTCATGATTTTATTGCGGGTCTTGTGATTGTTTCTGTATTTATTAAAACTCTAGCTCCTTGAATCAAGAGAGTGGCAGAAACTCTCAGCTTTCATTAAAAGCAATGTGGCTCTTTAAGGACTTTCATGGCTCCCAATACTGTAATTGCAAAGTAAGAAAAAAAAACCCTCTTGATCATGTTTGCTAAACAGTGAACATTTAAAAGCCCTAAAATGAACAACTCATATTTAAATAGCAAACCATATGTGATCTCAAAATGCTGGATAACTCCCCCTAGCATCCTCCAGAGAGAGAGAAGGTTCAGGAGTGAAAGTCAGGAAGACAGTGGTACAAACACACAGGTAAAATGTGAGGGAATAGAATATGTAAAAAGTTTGTGAACAACGTGAATGAAACGTATGACATTACAAATCAGTGTGTGTGCAATTCTTAAAACAGGGGTTACAAAAAGTATGGTTTGATGTTATTTATTAAGGACTGTGTTATATTCACAAGCATTGTGGCTCTTGAATTACTGATTTTTTTACCGAACTGCAAAAAAATGGCTCTTCTTGCTACTTTGGTTGCCTGAGGTAGTGATGTTTGAGCAGGCTGCAATAATGGCCTGTTTCATAGAACCTCCTGCATCTGGGTCTGATTGCAAACCCAGTATGTTACACCCACTCTGTACGCACTTTTTTCCATAGCCCCTAATGGCTGCTTTCATCTCTTCCTCCCATTATTAGCCCTGTGAGCAAGAAGCATATGCCTAAAGCTGCCAGCACAGTCCTTCAGAAACACTTCTCGCAAATCCAGCTGCACTGACCAGCCTGCTCCATGTTTCCGTATTTGCTGCTTTTTGTTGTGTCACCGGCACAGCTTGAGATTCCTGAGATGGACTTGGGATGAACCAAAACCCAGAAATGATTAGTACGGTTGTTTGTTCATAGCTTCTGCTGCATTCCAGGATCTTTGGGGATGAAAAGCAATACAGTAATGGAGTAAAGTAAACTCATCCCTCACTATACGAGCACATTTGGTTCCTGACTTTTTGCTCGTAGGCAAAAACTCATAAGAGGGACACTAAATTCCTACTAAAATACTTGTAAAAGTCTCTGATTGGTTCCAAGTGCTCGGCGTGGCAGCAGATGGCGCTGCTTTTGAAAGGTAAGTGACCCTGGGGTTGTGGGGGGTTAAAGACTGGGGGCAGTTTGGGACATGAGTAAGAGGGAGGGTTAAAACATGGTGGCGGGTTGGATCTGCAGGGGCTGGGTGGGGGGCATTCAGGCTGCTGCAGGTTGGATCTGTGGGGCTGGTGGGGGGGGTTAAGGCTGCAGTGGTTGGGGTGCATGGGGCTGGTGGGGGTATTAAATTTCGGCAGTTCGGGTGCATGGGGGCAGCAGGGAGGTTTAAATTTCAGCAGTTCCTGGTGTGCAGGGGCAGCAGGGGGTTTAAGTTTCAGTGGTTTGGGTGCAGAGGGGCGTCGGGGGGGGGTTAGGTTTCAGCGGTTTGGTGTCTGTGGGGCCGGTGGTGGGGAGGTGTCAGGCTGCAGCAGGTTTAAGATGCAGGGAGGGAGTAAGTCTGTTATTAGCAGGGGGAGCTCACTCATTGAGTGAACTAGGGGAGGTATGTGTGTCCCTCATTTAAGCGAGTACTCGTAAATAAAGTACTTGTTTAACAAGGGATGAGTGTATTTACATTAGTAATATGTCTTGACAATTATCGAGCAGCTTTTCATCCAAGGATTTCAAAGCACTTTGTGAACATCAGCTAATTTAGCTCCCCGGCACCGCACAAGGTATCATCCCCATTTAGCAGAGTGGAGCCAGGAGAGCAAAGAAGTGCAGAGACTTGCCTGAGGTTGCACAGTCAATGGCAGGAGTGGTGTGACCGAAGCCCAGAACTGCTGAGTTTTAAATCCCAAGCCTTAAACACTAGAACACACCACTTAAGATACTACTACTGGTTTATTTGTTGCATCTGCAGTGTGTGACTGGAGTGCAGAGCCAGGTTAAGCGCTCTGCCCCTTTGGCAGTGCAGCACAGACAGTGCAGACTCTATTCGGAGGGCAGCACAGCCTCACAAATTGCTCTAACTTCCAGCAGCTTTGCATTGTCTGTGGACAGCTCTGAATGACTGGAGAGCAGCGGACAGCAGCTACCCCTGGTGCCAACATGTCCTCTCCAAACCATGGCTATAGTCCTTATCTGGAGGCTGCTAAGGGTGGCAGGGAAGCAGGACAGATGTTCTAGGCTGGGGAACTCTCCAGAGAACTGGGCCAGTCCCTTTGCAATCTCCCTGTGAGTGGTGGATCTGGTCCAAAGTGTCCACAGAGAAAGCTTTGATGTAGCAGAGTGCTAAAGATGTATCTGGCCGTCAGTCTCTTGGCAGAACAACAGTATTTCTGGGGGGAGTTGGTTTTAAAACTGGTGGAAGGATGTTAGCCTAATTGAAAGAACAACCTTGAAAGTAGCATTTGCAGACAAAAAAGTCCTGTTTAAGTCATTTCCCACTCCTCTTTCGCTTTCTCCTCCATACCCTTAGAGTACACTTCAAAGTGCTGCTGTTACTGAATTGCTACAGCTGTGGTGAAAGGCACACTAGTCTGGGCCTGCCAGGAGCCTACAAGTTCAGTTGTAAATGTTAAATGATTTTGCTGTCTTTGCCAGCTGGGCTTTAGGGAGTTGCGTAAGCTGCCAAAAACCTATGAACTTGCAACACCCCATTTGAAAATTCAGCCATTCATATGCTGATAAATTCAGCATCTTTCATTACATTGTCTTGCCTACAAACTGTCAGTACAAGTCTGGGATGCTGAAAAAGAGAGAGACAGGGACACAGGGAAGGAGGAGAGATTAGAAGAGATTAAAGAGGAAGAGGTTGGAGAGATCAAAAAGGAGAAAAAAGGGAGACGGAGACATGCAAATGGGAATAAGATAGACAAGGTTCTTCTACCATCTACAGATTTCAGAATGCTATTTGGCCATGTTCCCATTGATTGGCTGGTATAAAATACCCTGAAGGGTGAACTATTAAGCAACTTTAAAGGTGACCTGCAAAGATATTTTGACAATGTAATGATATAGTCAAAAAAGGACAGAAAATTATTTTCCTCACACTGAAGCCGTATTTGCTGTTTGGTTTTTCTTTAGACATACTAGGAATGTCACATTTTGTTTTGCCTAGTTTTGCAGGAGAGCTCAGGGAGGTCTCATGTATTCTGGGAGCTTTCTTTCTGCTTAAGTTGTGTATGAGCGTAAATTTTAACATAGGCCTTCTTTTTCCCATGTGTTCATTAGGAGTTAGGGTTAAATGCCTGTTAATACCAAACACATCTACATTTTAAACATTTTGTCACCAGAATCCTCTCCATCTCAGTTCACCTTCCAGGTTCCTGTCGTTGTGATGGCTGCCATACTGGGAAACGAACTGACAACTTTCAGACACAAAAGCATCATTTCAAAACTGAAAGCAATTAAGCTAAAGAGACAAGATCTCAAGCTAAGAGCTGTAATGGCTCCATTTCTTTTGTGAAGGAGGCACAGAGTAGGGCATGTAACCAACACTCATTGGCAGGCTATGTCATGATTTCACTTGTTCACCACAGAGTCTTCCAGTTCAAACAAAGCCTAAATTTCTAATGTACTGCACAGAACAAACAAACAACAACAAACAAAAAAGGGAAAGGGAAAACCGAGCCCTTTATCTCTCTCCCTTTTAAAATTATAATACTGTTATAATACCGACAATCATAGAAAAGAATAGGAGGGCACAGCCCTGTGGAAGAAATGAATGCTTCTTTTCAAAGGTCATATATTCCAACCTCCCTCCAAGAAGTTCTAAGGGTTGCCTCACTAGTCAACAAGAACCCTTACTCATAGTGCATAAGGATACAAGGACAGATTGGAAAAAAATAAACAACAAATTGTCCGGGTGAATTCCTAGAGATGTAACAGAGATTGGGTGCTATGATTCTGGTAACATTCTTATCACAGAACCAACAATTAACAGTTTACACAGATTATTTTTTTGTTTGGAATACATTTGATTTGACACCTTCTGTCTCTTTCTCCCTAGAATAATCAACCAAACCTGCTGATGGTATGTAGATGACAAAGGTGACTTTTTTTTTCCAAATCTGTCAGTTGCTTCTTATTTGGTGTGACTGCCTACCAGATCGTATGGCTCTCTAGACAGGAAGAGACTTTGTCATCGTCGTCTCTCCATTCCAAATAGATCTAACTGGATTTTCGTGGGATGACTACAATCTCAGAATGTCAATTCCTTAAACAGTACTGATGAGTGAAAAAGTACAGCAATAAATAAACAGTTGTCCATAGAAATACAGAAACATGAAGTTTACATGCAGAACAACTGCAATTGGTGCATGATTCACTGGTTACATAACCCATTATATCATAGGCCCTCAGTCACTCACATTCTTCTTCTTCTTCTTCTTGTTAGGAAATAATCCAGCTAGTAATTATAAATGACTCCTGGAGGGCTTCTCCTGCAATAATCTAGAGTAAAAGAACAAATATCTTCACTAGGGTTCTACCAAATTCACAGCCTTGTAAAGTCATGGACCATGAAATCTGATGTTGTCTCATGAAATCTGGCCTTTTGTGTTCTTTTACCCTGTATGATACACATTTCATTGGGGACCCCAGAGTTTCTCAAATTGGAGATCTCGACCCAAAAGGGAGTTGCACAGTGATCACAAAGTTATTTTAAGAGGGTCACGGTATTGCCACTATTATTTCTGCATTGCTGCCTTCAGAGCCAGGCAACTGGAGAGCAGGAGTTGTAATGTTGTCCAGGTGTACAGCTCTGAAGGCAGCATCCCGACAGCTGCAGCTCAGAAGCGAAGGTGGTAATATGAACCCATGTTGCCCATACTTCTGTGCTGTTGGTTTCAGATCTTGGTGGCCAGAGGATGGCAGATGCTGACTAAGGGCCCAGCTCTGTAGGCAGCAGCTCAGAAGGATAGCAATACCATCCTTACTTCTGCATGGCTGCTGGTTAGCCTTGCCTTCAGACCTGCGCTCCTGGCCAACAGTCACCGCTCTCCAGCTGCCCAGTTCTGAAGGCAAGGCTACTGCCAGCAATGGTACAGAACTAAGGGTAGCAATACTGCAATCCCAATAAAATAACCTTGCAAACCCTCCACAACTCCTTTTTGGGTCATGACCCCTACAATTACAACACTGAAATTTCAGGTGTAAGTATCCAAAATCATGAAATTTATCATTTTAAAAATCATATGGTCTGGAAATTGACCAAAATGGACCATGAATTTGGAAGTGCCCTAATCATGAGACAAGGATGATGTGCTGTGTCAATGCTGTTGGCATTTGACTAAATTTACTTTTATGACATTCTTTATAGTCTAATCAGATCATTTGATTTTTCCTATATAGTTTACTAGCAGATTTAACCAGCATTACTCGGGTCCTTAACTCAATTAATTTTTTTAAATTAAAGGAAAAAATTACTATTATTATTATTATTTAAATGATTATATATTTTTAAAAATACAGTATTTGTATGAAGTTAATTTTTTGTGTTTTTAACATTAATTTTTATTTTGAATTTCATTAAAAAAGGATTGCTAAAATTTGTCCTTTTAATTTTTTATTAATTTTTAAAAAATGTGAATTCCATCAAGTGCATTTTTTCTTCATCGCTGTAAACTCCTATCATTCACTGAGTTTTAACAAAAAAGGGCAATAGTTAATTTGGTTTCCAAGAACATTTACTTCTGGCTTTCAAACCTCAAACATTGATATAGCTGTGCCAGAACAGCACTACTCCACCTTTCTCCATTTTATCACTTTGCTGCAAAGTTTATTGAGAGAAGCAATCCTGTTCCAAGTTCATCTTATTTTTCTGGGTCATTTTGGTTCAGTGTCTTTCAACATTTGCACAGATATGTCAGTTTTTAAGACTGCACTTGATCTGGTGAATAGTCTCAGAGAGATAGCCATGTTAGTCCCTATTTTTACAAAACAAAAAAAGCAGTTCCGTAGCACCTTAAACACTCAGTCCGTGTCTATACCGGCCCCTCCCTTTCGAAAGATGCATTTTAATGAGTGAGTCTGGAAGATGCTAATGAAGCACTGGCATGAATTTGCAGTGTCTCATTAGCATAATGGCAGCCACGTATGATCTGAAAGTGATGCTTTTGGAACGTATGCCACCTGTGTAGATGGGGGCCTTTCGAAAGGACTCCCCCCCACCGACTTCAAAAGCCCCTTTTCCTAAAACCTATTAGGGAGAAGGGACTTTCAAAGTCAGGAGGTCCTTTGCAAAAGCCCACATCTACATGGACGGCGGCGCTCCAAAAGCGGCACTTTCGAGTTGCGCATGGCCACCAGTATGCTAATGAAATGCTCCATACGCATGTCAGTGCCTCATTAGCATCTTTCAAATTCCCTCATTAACCTGCCCCTTTCAAAAGGGAGGGGCCAGTGTAGACGCAGACAAACAATATCACTTATTAGCTTTCGTGGGACAGACCCACTTCTTCAGATCTTGAGAATCCTGATAACTGGTACCTGGACTAAGAGAATTTAAAAGAAAAAGAGAAAAAATGAGATAAAAATTGATGAATCCACTGATAGGGCAGAAGGAAGTGGGAGGAAAAATGGGGGAAGAAAAACAGGTTTTGCAAGTGTCTATTAAGTTAAGTGGGATACTTCAGGCATTACAAGGACAATTTCCCCAGCTTTCCTATTCGCAGTGACTGCATGAAAGACCCAGGACAACATTAGGGTTTTTCATCCTTTAGCTACTCACAAATGGTTCAGTTCTAAATGACATTCCAGAATTCCTGATGCAATTTTACACAGCACTTCAAAGGATGCAATGGAAATGGGAGCAAAGGTGTTTTGGGTGCCTTTGACAAAACTCTTACTCTGCAGTTCCTCATTATTCGAGTCCAACCCTTCTCTGCACCTAATTTCAACCAAACTGTTGACTGCAGTGGGAAATACACTGTAAAGTTGCATTATATTAACTGAGGAGCTTGCAGATGCCAGTAACTGAATAAATCCAATTCGCAGCAAATGTCTAACGCAAGAGAGATCAATAAAAACAGAACTGAAATGGCGAGCGACAGCTCATAGCATTTCAATGCAACATAGTGGTTTCGGTTTTGCTGTCTACCCTGAATACATGTTGTATGTAGTTAGTTTCCATTTATTTTGGTCACTTGCTCAAGAGAGAAGTTGGGGTCAGGTGTTGAAGGGTTGCCAAGATGAAAAGCTCAAGCTTTTCATTTTCCTCACTGTCAGCAAATAAGCAGGAGTGTACAGCTATTGAGTGGCTAGCCTTACTTGATAGGTCTTAGAGAGAGTAGTCACAGGCTGTTTCTACACAGGCCACTTTCTTTGAAAGTGGCATGGTAATATGCGGCCTAAAACAGGCTAATGAGGTGTGGATGCAAATTCCCCGTGCCTCATTAGCATTATGTCATGTGATTTGGAGTCCAGAAGACCATTCTTCCGGACTCCAAAACGCCGTGTAGAAGCGCGGCCCCAGGGGAGCTTCTGGAAGGAAGTCCTTCTTCCAGAGGCCCCTTCTTCCCGAAAATGTTTGGGAAGAAGGGGCCTCCGGAAGAAGCACTTCCTTCCGAAAGACCCCCCGGGACTGCACTTCTAAATGGCGTTTTGGAGTCCGGAAGAACGGTCTTCTGGACTCCAGATCACGTGACTGTATGCTAATGAGGCACAGGGAATTTGCATCCATGCCTTATTAGCATATTTTGGGCTGCGTATTACCATGCCACTTTCAAAGAAAGTGGCCTGTGTAGAAACGGCCACAGAGAAGTAGCCATGTTAGTCTGTATATTCACAAAATGAAAAAGCAGTTGTGTACCACTTTAAGGACTAACAAAATAATTTAGTACGTGATGAGCTTTCATGGGACAGACTGACTTCTTCGGGTCTGGAAAATTCTGATAAATGAAAACTGAGATGAAGGGAATTTAACAAAAAGATAGAAAAAAATGAAATAAAAACTGGCAAATCAGATAGTTAGGACAGAAGGAGGGAGGGGAGAGGGTGAAGAAAATTACTTATTGCAATTTTAAGTTAAGTGGGCTGCCTAGGATCACAACGAATATCAAAGAAGGATAAACTGTCTTTGTAATGTGTAAGGTAATTGATATCTCTGTTGAGACCGAGGTGTAAAGTATCAAACTTGAGACGAATGTCTCCTTTAGTAATCTGGTGTTTTAAGTCTCTTTGTTTTAGAATGCAACTTTTTAACTTATGAATGCTCAGTTTTCATTTATCAGAATTTTCCAGCTCTGAGGAAGTAGGTCTGTCCCATGAAAGCTCATCACTTAATATTATCTTAGTCTTTAAAGTGCTACAGGACTGCTTTTGTGTTTTGGTAGGTCTTGTGATTTAACTGGCACGGGACCCATTCATCTTCCTTCCCACGTCTGGGTTCTGTATATATTGTGTTTTACATATGACATTCTGCCTCCCCCAGCCACTTCCTCCCTTTCTACTCAAGATGTATTCACTGTCTCACACTCTGGGTTCAGCAGGCTTTAATCTAAACTAAACTGGTCGCAAGTATCACAGGGGTAGCTGTGCAGTTTGCATCTACAAAAACAACAGGAAGTTCTGTGGCACCTTAAAGATTAATAGATTTATTTGGGCATAAGCTTCTGTGGGTAAAACCTTCTTCATCGGCTAAATTGAAGTGGAAATACAGAGGTAGGCATATACACATGCACTAGTATATGAAAAGAAGGGAGATACTTATCAAGCATAGGACCAGCGTCAATGAGGCCAGCTCTGGATGTATGTGGACTGAAAAAGGATTTAGAATGGTTATTTCACTACAGTTTCTCCTCGTGGTATTCACACTTCTCCATCAGTTTGCTGGGAGTAATCCACATCAACCCTAGCTGAATTGGCTGTGTTTATATATCTAGATCTATATCTCCCTCCGTTTTCTATTTTGATGCATTTGATGATGTGTGTTTTACCCATAAAAGCTTATACCCAAATATATTTGTTAGATTTTAAGGTGTCACAGGAGTTCTTGTTGCTTCTAAATTGGTCTGTCTGTTTGAGGTCTATGCACCTCCCTGTGTAATGTCACGTTAGCTCTAATAATCCTCTTAAATAGGCTGGGAAATCAGGATATAATGCTAAGGCACAACCTTACTATTGGATGAGGGAAGCAGCAAACCAAGTATCCACCATAGTCCTCAATGGGGTGATAGATGGAGAATCAGTAATTTAACCTGCATGAGACCCAGGCTTTACCTAGAACGGGGTTCCATATGCATATGTGATAGCAACCCCCAGAAGTACTGTGCACTATGCAGCTGCATAGATCACATAGGCTGCCTTAAAACCACTTTTATTCATTCTGCTGGGCTAAACTAAGGATGGGGGAAAAGAGCATAGGATGCATTAACTCACTGTGATATTAACTCACTGTACCACGATGGTGGGGGTTTTTCTCTGGCTTAACAGCAGGAATCTTTCCCTAAGTTTTCCTACTATGTCACATTAAATTTCCTCTTGTTTATAGTGAGAAATACTATATTTTTTAATGATCTCCAGTGACTGCAACACCCACTCTATGGCCTCTTGACTTGTATTTTTTCTTGCATGTATTTAAGGTTGTCACCTAATCAGGTTTTTCCAGGAGCTAGCTGTCCTGTGAAATCTGCAAGGGTGCTCAATGCACACTGCCTGTTGTCCAGTTTTATAGGCTCAGCATCATCCCAGATATTCTGTTCTTTTTTTCTTATGTGTAATAGATGATAGGGCATCTGTGCCATGGGCCACAAACATTTATGGGAGTGGAAAATGATTATTCCTCTGCTTTAGATCCCAGTGGATAAGGCTCTTTCAGAAAGCAACTGGCTTTCTCTCTATCCCTGTGAGAACACTGGCCCCCAGACATTTATGGGACTGAGTTTTACAGTGGATGACCAAACCACCAATTGCTGGCTGATGGGGCAATGAATGCTCTTCCAAAGGGGTGGGAGGATGGCAGACTGTGTGTGATTTTAACCACTGATAGCTGACAGAACGCTGGTTGAGTGCTACTGCAGCTACCCCGGAGAGATTTAAACCATGCCCGGCTGATTAGCACAGCACCCACAACTTCTACCGCTGGTGCGCATTTGCACATGCCTTGCTGCACGTAAAAATTTATTCCACACATGGATGGGGAAAAAAATCCACACAGTGGTGGGATGAGAGCCCAAGGTGCCCCGGGCCCCATAGCTTTGCACTTCTCCTCTTCAGAGGCCTGGAGAGTTTGTTCATTCCCCCCCGCCCCATATCCTGGGCAAAAAGTGATGTTTGACCCTTCTTCCCCAGTAGTCTGTATCCTCCCCCCCCCCACCACAGTGGTGCCTTCCCCGTAGGACATACCCACTTCCGAGCGGATGGTGTCGCCCTCCCTCCTTGGCGGTTGAGTGCACGCCTTCTCTTCCGCCCCTTGCCCACCCCCTCGCCCTCTGATTGGCTGGGGTGGGTGGAGCGAGCCGGCCAATCCGCGGCGGGGGCTCGTGGCGGTGTCGCTGGGCAGAAGAAAACAAAAACAAACAGGGCAGCGAAGCGGGCAGCGCGCGCCGCGCGGCTGTGGCTGTGGGCAGCGCGCGGCGGGGACGGGGCGGCTCCGAGGAGCGCTGCCGCTGCCTACGGTAATGGGAACCCCACGCCCCCACTCGAGGCCCCAGGGAGTCTCCCCGGGGAAAGGGGCGTCGCGGGCTCTTGGCCTGTTGGGAAGTCGCCACAGCCAGGCGGGGCCGGGCTCCTCGCCCCTCAGCAGAAGAGCGCCCACCTGCTGGCGGGGGGGGAATCCTTGGTCTCCTCCCACACCTGCAGGGGGCGGGGTCCTCGGTCCCCTTGCAGCCCCCCACCTGCGGCAGAGAGGGGGCGGGGTCCTCGGTCCCCTTGCAGCCCCCCACCTGCGGCAGAGAGGGGGCGGGGTCCTTGGTCTCCCCATACCCACACCCACACCCGCAGGAGAGAGGGCATGGGGTCCTTGGTCTTCTCCCCCACTGGTGGGGCGGGGTCCATGGTCTCCTCCCAACCCCCCCACACCTGCAGGAGAAGGGGGGGATTATCGGTCTCCCCACCACACAGGTGCAGAGAGGGAAGGGTGGGGCCCTTGGTCCCCCCCTGCACACCTGCAGGAGAGATGGGGGTGGGGTCTTTGGGGGTTCCCTCTGTTTGCAGGGTTGGGGGATGGTCCTTGGTGGTCCCACCCCCATAGGGAGAGGAGGTGAGTTCTTAATACCCCTTGCTGTAGCTGTCTTCTAGTAGGCAGGATGATGATGGTGAGGGATATTTTCCTCTCCCCTGTCCTTTTTATTTCAGGATCCTAATCCCTTTCTTCTGTCCCTCAGTTAAGAACCCCTGGAGAGAAGTGGGTTCCTTATTGGAGCCTGTGGTGGTCTTCATAAAGATAGAGTCATTTGCATTGGCCGGAAATGGTGATTCCCCCAGCACTGGTTCCCCACTCCAGTTTGGTTGGGAGAGGATGTGGTGACAGTTATGCTGTGCCCAAACATCACTAGGATTGAATTGGTTAGTGGGGATAAGGGAGCCTGGTTTTTACTGCTCTATAAGAGACCTGTTGGTTTCTAGTTTGAGGGTTAATAACTTGGTTCGGATTTATAGTTTGACCCCACCAAGGTATAAAGTCACTTTCTTTTCTTATAAAGGCTGAGCTGACTGCTGCACAACAAAACTAACCCCCCACATCTATATTAAAACCACTTCCATTATTTCTGATACTTTAAAGTGTGCACTTCAAGATTTTTGTGTGGGAGGTGGATTTGTATATGTTTAATTGTAACATTTGAGGTCTTTTCTGAATAATTTAATATTTAAGCTGTTTATAAACTCTTTTGTGTAAAACTAGCACTCTGTCCAATAAGTGTATGTATTTGTAAGCATCAGGTAGAAACTGATCCTTTTACTGTGCTATGGTGAGTAGCAAATGGCCACAAAAAATTCTGCTGTAACACTGTTTTTCCAAGTCTGTAACCTTGACATAGGAACGTTTCAAGATGTAAGTTTTCTTGCTTGGTCTCTGCTTAAAGGGAGAGAGAAATCCAGGATGTTTAAGCAAGATTTATCTGATAAAATTTAAAAAAACAATCATAGCAAAATAGCTGAAGTTTAATATGGGATATGGCAGTAAGGATTAGAACCTTTACTTGAAGTTGGGGGAAGGAGGAAATATAGTTCTAGAAGCGATTGCCATACCAAACAAGGTCAAAGAAGACTTTCAATCTAGAAATTTCTAAGAGTTTTACAGACTTCAGGAAACTCTCCAGCACAATGAATACTATGATCCTTGATTGATGCTACCATAATATAAGCAGTTTAAAAAACCTGTTGGTAAACACTTGTCAGTTTCCTCTCCAAAGAGATTTTACAAGCCCGGTCCTTGGGTCTAT